>NC_092804.1:174050383-174723298 GCF_040954645.1 Diabrotica undecimpunctata
TGAAAAACACCTCCATTCCTGTATACTGTAAACAAGAAAAAGGTGTATTTTTTTAAGCCCTTTTCTCTATTCGGATTGCCGAATATAGGCCTCTCCTAATTCTCGCCATTCATCTCTGTTGTTTGTAAGACGTTTCCCTATTGGCCCTGCAGCTATTTTAATATCGTCAAGAAAAAGGTGTATAACACATGCATACTACCAGTTTGTACCTACGGCTTGGAGACAGTAGCCCTTACCAAAAAATCTGCTAAAAATTAGAAACAACGCAAAGAGCAATGGAACGAATCATGCTTGGAATATCACTTAGAGACAAGATTAGAAACACCGAGATAAGACATAGAACGAAGATTGGGGATATTGTGGAAGAAATTACAAAAATGAAATGGCGCTGGGCAGCTCACGTAGCCCGATATAATGACAACAGGTGGACACGGAGAATTCTAGAATGGAGACCAAAAACGACAACAAGAAGCATGGGAAGACCTTAAAAATGATGGGTAGATGACATAAGAGCACTGGCAGGCAAACAGTGGATTAGACTGGCGCAAGATAGAGAAAGATGGAAGCAATTGGGAGAGACCTACATTCAGGAGTGGATGGAAAATGGTTGACAAAGAGTATGTCTTAAGTGGTGGGGTTAAAATTAGGTAGGAATTATTACTCAGGATTGCATTAAGGTAATGATTTTTAATATTGAATTTGAGACCTATACCTTAAATTTCGAGTTCACTATGTACAGTAAAACCTCCGTTAACCGAAATAATTGGGGGGGAGGCCGTTTCGGATAACAAGAATTTCGGTTAAATAAAACATTGTGTTTTACATTATTCTTGGTCAAAGTATTGGTATTAAAAAATACTCTGAGTTGATTTCGTAATGTTTTCTAATAAGTAAATACAGAATAAAGTAACAAAATGAAGGAAAATGAACAAGTTTAACATGCTTTTTTAAAGAAATCTGCTATTTTTTTGCGTTTTCGTTTGACAACGATGTTTCTCTCTCCCTCCATCGTTAATCTGCAGAACGGCATGAGTTTGCCTCATTCGATTGTTCGACGAAACGTAAAGCAGTCTGAAAAGGACAAAACTTTATGCAATGACAACAAAAATTAAGAACCTAGTCGTGTACCTAACTAATTAGGCCTACTGTATAAAATTCTTTCCTCTAAAGCATTGAAAATCTCGTCGACGGTCTTGTGCTGCCTGTTGCCTCTTGGGTCGTCATCTTCGTCGTCTGATATGCTCAGGTTGTCTTGATAAAGAACCATATCAATGATGTCCTGGTCGATGAATTCACGTTCTGAGTCATCAGCTGCTAACCACTCACGTATCTCTTCTTAGTTAATTTCGTCATATCCCAGCAAATTTTTAATTTCTTTAAGGTTTAAGGTTAAAGGTTTAATTTCTTCTGTCGTTTCCTTACCATTTTCTTCTTCAGGATCGTCAATCAAAATCTTATGAAAAAGTTTGTTCCAGCATTTTTCCAAAGTTGAAGATTTGATCTTGGCCCACGACTCATTTAATCACCAATAAACATGTTTCATTGTTAAAGATTTGAGAATTTCGGGAACACTTTTGGATTAATTCGTCTCCTGTAATAACCGATGTCTTAAGAATGCTCCTCTATAATATCTCTTGAATGTCTCTATGACTCCCTGGTCTAACGGCTGAATTAAGCTTTAAAATTTGACAATTGTCACCATTTTGTAGATTTTGAGGGCATTGTCAACAAGCAACAATGCTTTGATGGGAAGGTTTTTTGATTTTAAAAAGGATTTTACACTTGAGACGAACTCATTTTCGAACCATTCTAAAAATAAAGTGGTCGACATCCATGAACTTTTTTGGCTTCTATAACTTAAAGTGGCTTTTCAGAAATATTTTTTAGAGCTCTTGGTTTTTGTGATTTCCCAACACACATAGACATCAATCGGTGAGTGAAATTAACGGAATTGTTTACGTTTTGCGACAAACATTTACTTTTTATTGACGAAATTATTGAAACTGTCAGCCGTTTCGGTTAAACGATGTTTCGGTTAAAAAGGTTTCGGTTAAGGGAGGTTTTACTGTATAATTTTGAGAGCAAAAAGTTTTGATGTACGTGTAGTATTTTCAGCACTGTACAAAAAAATCCAAATTCTGGAAGTATGTTATTTTGATTGCACAGAAATAATCGTATTTATTAATTTAGAGAAAATTTTTGTTCACTGGTCTAATAACCTATTCTTTAATGATATTTCATGTTACATTTTCTTCTGGCGAAATTGCCGGTTCGCATGAAACTAATAAATTTTTCACCAATGCCGTTGAAAGTTTTTTAACGATGGAAAAAATGTCACAAACTGATTACATGGAGGAAATTGTAAGTAGAATTTATTGGTTTTTGATTGAAAGTTACATTTTTCACGGTTGATTACAAAGTTTCCATCTAGTTCGTTATTAGATTTTTACACCTATACCACGCAGAATTTTCATAATTTTTCTTTCATAAACGTCATCCTGGTTATGACAGGTCCACTGTAAGTAAGGAAATCGAGTTTTTGAGAAGAATTGAAAAATATATTTAGGTTAATTGGAGATCACTAGAAAGAAGTATGATAATAAGTGAATTCGTTAATGAGGCGACTCAAGGACATTTTGCAAATGAAGTATAAAATCAAATTATGCCGTATGAAAACGAAAGAATCTTTTTGGTCGTGTCGAGTTGTGACAAACCAAAATAAAATGGAACTAATACGTTGGTTGGTAGAGATCGTTTAGAAAGTAGAAGATACGTTTATAATTATAAACTGCTACGTTAGCTTTTTTATTTTCTGGCCAGGGTATCGCATCGTTCGCTAAATCATTCGACAGAGAAGTGAATGCCGATAATTCTCTTATCTAACTATAAAATACACTAATATGCATCAAATATTGTCATTATTGGATAAATCGCAGATTTTTATAAAGTTAAAATCGAACAGACTAAGTTTTAGCAGTCGCTCACGTTCTGCGGATTTCAAAGGAAAATTCACCGAAGCTAACTCAAAACAAATTAGAGTTAAGAGTCAAGAAGATCCCAGAACTTTCGTATAATGCTAAAATGCCTGCATAGCATTCTATCTCGAAATCAACGAGTCGAAAGAGCAGCGGTGAATTAACTTTATGAGTTTAGAGTACATATCAAACGGGACGGCTTAAGTGAATAGATGTTTTGCTATGATTTTGTACCCTAAAAAGTCGAATCTAAGGAAGATAAGTATTTAAAATAGTTTATTTAACATGTTTCTGTTATACTTGAATTTATTTAATTAATAGTCTTTCATCAACAATGGAGAGATGACAGATTTGTCCATGCTTTTGTATATATGGCGTCTATTTTAGCTTTATTTCGGGTAAGTCGATTCTCTTACAGTATCATGTATTCGGATAGCCAATCAGTTCTAAAAGTGTTGGATAAATCCTATCAAACGACAGGGATACATAACCTATTTTATAGCTCTTAGTGAGTTACAGGCTAAAATAACAAAGTAGCTGTTAGAGATGGTTGCCTGAGCAGGTACAGAGCAGACGTGTTTCGGACCTGAACTCTTTTATCTAATTTCATCAGAAATATTAGAAAATCAGTATAAGAGAAATAAAATTGATATACGGAAGTGATCCCTAGATCAAAATATGAGAATATAGAACGGGAGGACTGATTGTCGCCAGACTAAGGACTCCGTCGATTCATGTCTTGTTTGGAAACCAACTACCGGCTTTGAGTAGAAATGGAATTCGGGGGATTGTACACAGGACACGATAACCTCGCGGGACACCAAAATATTTGTGGGCTCAGCCAAACAGCAAGGTATCCCGGGTGTGATAAACAGGGAAGAGACAGCCAAACACTATGAGAGCGACTGACCAGCGTTGCTAACGTGAGGCAGTAATCGTTCGTTCCATTTTCACCAAACAACACTCAAAGAGGCAGTGGACAAGCTTAAGAGGCTTGTCAGTTTTATCAAGCAGATCGAGTGTCTAAAATGGAGACCCGGTGGCAACCATGAAGGGATAAATCTTTCTAATCTACAATCATTGTCAAAAAATATCGTTCTGTCGTAGTCTTCTACTCGTATGTGTATTAAATGTATGCGAATATTTGCCCTGAATTTGTAGTTTGTAGTTCACTGTATGTATTGGAGACCTGAGCAGTTTTATTAGTTTATCGGAGATGAACTAAAAAACGTTGAAAGCGACACTGTAGCGCAAAAATGTTAAAAAACATCGAGAAAAATGTTAACAGCTTCGAAAACGCATCTTTAACGTATTTACGTTACGTTTGTTGCTTTTTTTAAAGTTTTTTAAATGATTTTAACCTGTTTTAACACTATTTTGACATTTATTATCGCTTTTTCATGCTTTGCTGCTCTTAACATTTTATTAACAATTGGATAATCTAATCGCCTAATCTTGAATGCGCTATATATAAGATTCTACTCTCTAAATACTACAATTATAATAGTAGTATAACTAGAATAGTTAAAATAGTTAAAATTCACATTTTAACATTTAAAACTCTGTCGAGAGGGACCTATGTGCTAGAAATACACTGTATTCTTAGCTTCGTCACGTCTATTTAATACCTGGCCCTGACATTCCCTATGTTAGTAGGTTTCTGTATCCTAGTGTAAGTGAAACTGGTGGACGTTAGTGTGTGCTATTTTTATTTTTTCACACGATGTTTTATTGGTCTCCATTTTGAAGATAATAAAGTGATATATGGTGAAGATAATGAGGATGATAAAGTGAAGAAAACTATATTGTCCGATCCGTACAAGACAGACAACCAAATAAAACATTACAAATGAACAATACGGAGTTTATGTGTTGTTCCACTGTAACCAATTAAATAATCCAAAATAATATCTATGAACATTCCATTTCCGTTCCCAATTCCGATACAATTTCAGCTCTAGGCCAACATTATCAACATATCATACAATACAGGTCACAAAATTGATTTCGAAAATTCCAGAACTACATATAAACCAAGAATTATCTGCGAACCCATAGAGATGGAAAAACGCCCGAGTTGTCTCAATACAAGAGACTACGATAACCGATTGCCTTTAACGTGGAGAATTCTCCTCAATAATATTAAAACATTGTCTACTCCATTTACTAATCCAGCTCCAGCGGTCCAGAATCGTAACTTAAGCCAACTCCCACTCAAACACTACGTAAGTGAAATACGTCACCACCAAGGGTATAAATGGATCGTCTTCCATCCCAAGCAGTAGTAATGCAGTGAACAGTGCACAGTGTACAAGTGAAGTGATCAGCGAGATCAGGAGAGTGAAAGCCAGGAAGCCTTGAAGAAAACTTCAGAGAGGAAGTTGAAAGCTCGGTGGACTCAAATTTGACGCGACTCAATTCAGTTATCAGTTATTTTAAGCAAGAGAAGGGGCTTCTTAGCCTCATTGTGTCCGACCTTTTGGAAACCAATATAGCGTCCGATAGGCTGTAAACTTTTGATCAAATTTGGCACATTTGAATGTCACTGTGTACCTAACAAAATGTATTTATTGTTGATTACAACTTCATTGACAATTCTTCCAGGTATTGGAAGGGAACAATTAGATTTCCAAGGTAACGCAAGTTTCAACAAGTTTCTTTCATTAAAAAACTATATGAAAACTTTTTGCGATCTAGATGCTGAAACTTTAAAAGAGTTTATTTTATAATTATTGTAGTTTATCCCCAGCGAGAGAGTTGATCAAAAACTGACAAACTGACACAGGCAAACTTTTAACTACACCGCTAACATTATTATCTTTTACGACCTAAAGCAGACATATCAATGTTACGTAAAATGATGTAGTTAGTAGCCCTAAGGGAGACTCCGGGCCTGAATGACAACATGTTTATGTTTAGAAGCCTGCTAGAAACTCGGTAAAGGATTAATATTCATTGCTGTCTGGTTATTATCGTTTCAAGGGCTCGGTGGAAAATTTTAGACCAGTCGAAAAATTATGAAGTTTAAGAGTTTGTGGCCTGACAGCGAGGATTAATTAAAATGTCATGTATCTTTGTTTATTCTACGGCTTCGGATAATGAGAAAAGGTAAATTTTTGGTTTTTTGTGTTTTTAAATTGGATACATCATTATTTTGATGTATTATAATTTTGTAACAATCAAAACATAACAAACAAAATAACAATAAAAAAAGTGGTTTTTAAATATATATTTTGTTAGGCTACGTCTTTTTTTATCAACTTTATCTCTATTGAATTTTGATTTTGTTCCTGTTTTCTTTATACCTTGTATATCTTCTTCTTCTTGTCACGCATGTCATCTATATATTTCAGCGTAATAGCTTTATGTTGTCAGATTGGGTTGGACAAAGTTGCGTTACTAGATTTGCATGGTGTCAGCAATGACTAGCTCATTGATATTTTCTATTTATATCAAGTCACTTAAAACAACACTTTGTGTTGTTTACATGAAGTCACGTCTGTGTAAATAGTCAATATTTTTGTATAACAAATCTACTTTTGTGTTTACCAATATTCTTTCCATACCACGTTACGGCTTTGAACTAAATTCCAATCCAATTAATGTGAATATCCAAAAATCTCTATGTGAGACATGCCACAAAAGGGATGGTTAGAGAGAAATGCTTGAGGATGCTAGGACCTACCGATGGTTGTAAAACCCGATTGAAGACAATCTCTTTAATATAGAAATGTATTAGATCTAGGATAGAGCAGGCTAGAGAGGTTTTTAGAAGGATGTCCAAGGTGTTATGTAAGAGAGACCTAAAATTGGCAATGAGGATCCGTCTACTTCGCTGCTACGTGTTCTCGTTCTTACTTTATGGTGTCGGGTCCTGGACTGTGAATAAAATCGATCTAAAGCGCCTTGAGGCTTTCGAAATGTGGTGCTATAGAAAAATTTTAAAAGTTTCCTGGGTGGAGAAGATTCGAAACTCCACAATACTAGAACGTCTCAGCAAGACTACTGAGATCATAAAAAGCATCAAGCAGAGAAAGCTGGAGTATTTCGGACATGTAATGCGAGGTCCCAAATATAGGTTACTACAAAATATCATGCAAGGAAAAATAGCAGGCAAACGCAGTCCAGGACGAAGAAGAACCTCATGGTTGAATAACTTGCGAGATTGGTACGGTGTTGACACAAGCATCATATTTAGGGTGGCAGTGAATAAAATTAAGATAGCTATGATGGTAACCAACGTTCTGAAAGAACATGGTACATGAAGAAGATAGAAATGTATGGAGCCAAAGCATGGACAGTTACATATGTCATGTGTAAGAAACTAGAAGCATTTGAAATATGAACTCTTTCTTCAGTATCTCTGGAGATCCAATGATTCTAAAGTAATCTACTTCACCTGGCTCGACATTCTCGACAATATGAACGCCGAACCAAGGTCTTGTTACCTCTGGTAGGCCAGTGCTGTGTACTGACAGAGAATATGGGGGAAAGCTTTCGTGCAACCTGAGTTATCTACCGATCCAAGTAGATGTATCCACGTCTCCTACTGTTGTAGGAGACAATTGAATTGTGAGATCCTTGGAAGGTCCTGTCGTAGAGAGCTTAGTTCCTAACCACTAACCTGAGTCATGGAATATTGACATATCCCAATAAATACTGAAGAGCGTTTCAATCAGAGGTTCGGGACCCAGAAGCAGAGTGGACGAATCCAGTACCCATATCAAGTTGACTTAATTGATCTACGGAGCAGCAGAAAGAGGCCTTAGTCCAAAAAAAAAACAACATGGAGCTACATCTGGATATTTTCAGGAATATTAGAGCTACTTGACTTTTAGAGCACAATATAGAGATGGTCCTACCAAGATAAGCCCTATCAACTATCTCCTGACTAGATACTAAGATCGCAATGATCTCAACATAAAATAAAGATGCACAGAAACCGAGAGTCAGGCTCAACTCAACTCCAATGGCATGTCCTTATATTAAAATTCTGGATCATCCTGGATCAATTGCTCACTCCAATTGAGCAGTGATGGGCCTCGTTATATTCACTCAATTTAATCAGTAAATTGAACCGAGAAAGGGGTGTTAACTCAACGTGAAGAACCTGCTGTTCTGCATCATGGATAGGACAGTACTTGGAAGTCTTCCTTCAAATGTCATAACGACCAGCCCAGAGCAGTTGCGCTATCATGGTTTAGTGCTTAACAATGGCATATAAAGGCGGTAAATCCAACATTACATCAAGTGCCTCTATGGGGCATTTACTATATTTGGGTAATTCTATCAGTTACTGTTTGTAGTTACAGTATAAAAATCAACATTGTAAAATCATATAATAAAGTTGTGAGAAGTGCTTATGAACCGAGGCCTCCACCAAATTCTGTAAATTTATCCGCTCAGCAGAATTTGAAATCCCGGAGATTCTCGCGCTGAAGTCACTTGTAACCCACAAGTAATAGGTTTTAACAAATACTGAACTAATCTCATAATAAACATTGTACAAAACACCAATTATTGGACTAGAAATTGTATAAAGGTACAAAAAATCACACCTGTAACAAACGAATTGCCAATCAACATCAGTTACATATTTATTTGTTCCGTTGTAGGAATCGAGTGTTGCAATCAATTGCGGTAGGTAAAACGGTCCGGTTCAGTTCCGCCTTTCTTGTCCGTCAATCCCTGGATTTCTGCTTCATCCCGAATCCCGAGATTTTAATTTATGGTTGATCCGCGGCGTCGGGAAACACCCATCGTTAGCGCACTGTTAGTCTTGTTTAATTAGTTCCTAATTCCTAATTCTCTTGTCGGGAAGCAGACCGGAAAATTCAAAGTTGTATCGAATTTTGTTTCGGGTTAGAGAAAAGTCCAATTAGAAATATAACGAAGGTATTGTGTTTATTTTACACCGGCTGAACACGATGAATTAATAGACGTTACTTTTTGGATATAAAACTGGAAAAAGGAAGACAAGTTTTCGATCCAACTGGTAATTTTTGTTATTTTAACATGTTTATCGTCGAATTAGAAATAGTATATTGTATAATGAATACGAAATAGTCATTATTTAAAAGTTTGTAAAATAATTTATTCTGGGTGAATAAAGCTACCCAGATAAATAAGAAACGATCAATCCATATTAACTATAATGCTATAGGTTTTCTACGACTGTAGAAACTGTTCTTGAAATATAAAACTAAATTTTATTTATAATAATCCATACAGGCTTTTAAGGATGGTGTGAGGAACACCAAGTTTCCAAATTATTTTATTATTTTAAATTCAATTAAATACTAACGATTTTTAAATATAAAAAAATGAAACGTATATTCAAACATTTAATCATAATACAAGTTGTTTGCATATTATTTCTCCTGTGAACTTATCACCAGTATCCTCTATTCCACATTTCCTCCAGAGCTTTCTTTTTCCAGTACTTAAGTCTTTTCACATATCCTTTAACCATATTTCCCTTGGTTTTGTCTTTTTTCTTTTGGTGATTGGTGATCCCAAGGGTATTAATTTAATCAAAAATCTATACTGCTCTCAAACAGCGATCGTACGTGTGGAAGATAGTGAGACAAACCAAGTAGAAATTCGAAGATGAGTCAGACAGAGATGTGTGCTGCCGCCACAATTTATTTAACTCCCGACTAATATTTCAGGAAGCACTATGGAAAAGAACTGAAGGTGTAAGAATTGGAGAGAGCATCATTAATAACATAAGATTTGCATACGATACTGCAATCATGGCAGAAAATATAACGATTTACAAATTCTTATACAAATCATTAACAGAGAAAGCAAAAAGATGGGACTAACAATAAATATAGATAAAACGAAATACATAGTGATTTCGAAAACCTCTGTTGGCAACATATATCTGTTGAAAAAGTGGTGCCTCTCGTAAACGTATGTGCCATCAGTGCGATATCGGTAAGTCGACGGTGCGGGACATAAAACAAAACGACAAAATTCTTTTATTTGTCAATGTCAGCATGCTCTTTTTCATGAAGAAGAAAAAATCAATGTAACCTCGTCTTATGAGGAATTAGAGGCGGCGTTGGTAGAAACCAGCGGCCTACCAGTTATTCCATTCATCGTCAGGATGTAAGCCTCCCTTAGGTTCGTTCATTTATTTCTGTTTGTTGTTTTTTGCATCCATTGATGACCAGTCATTCGCTTGATGTCATCAGTTCATCTGGTTTGAGGTCTGTTTGACGAAGCGAATAGCGATAATTCGCTTCGTCTAAAGGTTGTCTTCCATTCTTCCTATGTGTCCTGTCCAGTTCCAATTTAACATAGTAATCTTTTGGATTACATCTGTAACTTTTTTTCGTCTTCTTATTGCTTCATTGGACTTGCGATCGCTGAGCTTAATGTTGAGCACTCTTGGTTCCATAGCTCTCTTGAGTCACTTGTACTTTGTGGACTATGTTTTTGTTAAAAGCCCATTTTTCAGTTCCATATGTCAGAACTGGCAATACGTATTGATTGAAAGTTTTTGCCTTTAAAGTATTTGGTAAGTATGATTTAAATACTGTTTGTAATCTTCCGAACGCTGCTCATGCTAAGGAACATCTATTTAAATCAGCCTTTAGGTCAAGATTTGTAAATTCGATTTTTTGTCCCAAGTATATTTGCGACTCAACCTTTTCTACCATGTGGTCCATATGTATGGAATAAATTCATTTTTGGTGTTATTAGCTACTATCTGAAAAAAACCAAAAACAGGTCGATTTTTATTCCTTACTTGACAATTTACAGTACGAAAATATTATCCCCTTCCAGCACCTCCTTTGAATTATAAGCACCCCCTACAAAATTTTAAATAACAAAGGGGTCGTGTGGCACCTTGTTAGAAAGCAACTTTAGTCCTCTGTTCAGAAACATAAAGTTTTTTAAGTTTGGTGCAATCATAACTGAGAAAATTGATTTTGAAGATGTAAAATTGTGATAATGTCGCTTTCACAAAACTTTAGGTTGAATAAAGATAATAATGTCACATAATATTTAAAATGTATTTTTCAATGTAATTTTCAATTAAATTAAATGTTCAAAATGACCACCATTCACTTCTTGACAATAGCCGAGGCGATTTTGGAATTCTCGCACATTTCGTACGACCTCGGGGTTATTTTGTTAATTTCTTCCGTTATCCTAACTTTTAAATCAGCAATACTGTTTGGTCTATTAAAATATACTTTAGATTTTAAATAACCCCATAAGAAATGATCGAGAGGAGTCAAATCGGGGATCTAGCCGGCCATTCGATCGTTCCACGTCTTCCAATCCACCTATTGGGAAAAACCTCGTTTAAATAATTTCTAACTATACGTGAAAATGCGGAAGAGCTCTGTCTTGTTGGTAGTAAATAGATCGATCTATCTTATTTGGATGATTGACATCAGGAAAAAATCTTCGTAATGTAGGCACTAAAAAGTTAATCAAAAAATCTAGATAAACCTCACCATCAACTGTGCCCTCAAAAAAATAAGGACCAATAATTTTATTGTTAATGATACCAGCCCGAATGCTAATTTTTGTAGGATATTGCGTGAGTCTCACACACTAAGTGAGGATTTTCTCTGAGTTTGTTAACCGTTCCGTTTAAATGAAACGTCGCTTCATTAGAAAAAACTATTTTGTGTATGAACTGCAAATCTGCGTTCATTCTGTCCATCATTATTTTACAGAACTCTTGTCTGCTATCGCGATAATCTTCATTTAACTCCAGAACCAACTGAACTTTGTACGGGTGGTATTTTTCTTTATGCCAAACTCTCAAAATAGATAATTTACTTACATCATTGACAGCGGCCAGTTTTCGAGTTTTCTTATGTGGATTTTCCTCAATCTCTAGAAGTATATCTAACTCTTTTTCATCAGTAAATTTAACATTTCTACCTGGTTTTTCAATATTTTTTACATGTCCAGTATAACGAAACTTCTTTTCAATTTTTCTTACTGTAGACTGCGAAACTTGTTGACCAGGGTATTTATTATTAAACATTTCACAAACTTCCTTTTGAGTTCTTGTTTTATTACCAAAACCAATCAAAATGTCTATTCTTTGAGTCTCGGACAAATGAGCCATAATTAAATTTAATACGCGCACAAATATTATACTGACGTCTTTTAGTAACTTTAAATACCTAAATGACAGCAGCCTACTAGATTCATATCAATTGTTTATTTGGCTTTTTGACTAATATTATTATCTTCAAAGTTTTTTCCCTAATGTTTAGCAGAACAGATACGAAAATACCTGATTATTTCTAAAGTATATTTTAATAGACCAGGCAATATTGCTGATTTAAAAGTTAGGATAACGGAAGAAACTAACAAAATAACCCCCGAGGTCATACAAAATGTTGTACGAGAATTCCAAAATCGCCTCGGTTATTGCCAAGAAGTGAATAATGGTGCTCGAGTTGAACATTTAATTTAATTGTAAAAATCAATTTTCTCCGTTATGATTGCACTCAACTCAAAAAACTTATATTGTTGAACAGAGGACTAAAATCCCTTTCTAACAAGGTGCCTCACGACCCCCTTTGTCATTTAAATTTTTCGAGGGGGTGCTTATAACTGTCAAATTGTCAATTTAAGAATAAAAATCGACCTGCTTCAGGTTTTTTTTAGATAGTACATAATAACGCTAAAAATGAATTTATTCCATACATATGGACCGCATGATATATTCTTATTATCCAGAGTTATATCCTCGGTTATATCTAGAGATTCGTTTGTTATTATTAGATATTAAGTTTTTGCTAGATTTAGTTTTAGTCATATTTCTTTTGATTTTATATTTAGGTCTAATAGCATTCCCTGAAATTCTTCTCTGTCTTTGGATATTAACGCAACATCATAGGCAAATCTCAGGTGATTCAGGTTGTCGCCGTCTATCGTGACCCCTTTATTTCCCCACTCTAGAGCTAAAGTAAATAACTTAGGTGAGATAATCCTTATCTAACCCCTCACTGCAGTTTTACCTTTTTTGTTTTTTCTCCTATTTTTACTTGTAATGTTGCATTGTCACAGATCCAATAATTGCTGCAAAATCAAAACAGTTTTTGACGCTTTAGGCTTAGAGATTTTGATGCATCATCTGGGTGGTTGACTCGTTTTAAGCAACGCCATGGGATAAAGAAGGTAGGACTACATGGAGAGAAGACAAATTTATAACGCAGACGAATCGGCTCTCTTCTGGAAATGCTTTCCAATTGGAACGCTAGTTTTTGCAAGTAAACGTAAACCAGGGGCCATAAATCTAGCAAAGAATAAGAAGAAAACTGTAAGCAAACATCGAAAACTGTGAAGAACTAACAATTGTCGAAGATGAAAATACACTGCCAGATCTTATAAGTTTTATGAATTAAATAGAGGAAATGAAGAAGAAGGTGACGACGAAGAAAAAGGTGACGACGAAGAAAAAGGTGAAGACGAAGAAAAAGGTGACGACGAAGAAGAAGAGGAGTTTGTTTAAAAGGAATGAGTTACTCACTCACGAGTTACTGGCCTTGTGCCACGTAAATGAACTTCTAGACTACCTAGAGAACCAGGATAAAACGCTACTCGCTAAAAATACGGTTTCCAATTAAAGAAATAGAAACAAATCACATACTGTTTTCAAAAAGTGTAAAGAATGTAACTATACATTGAAAATTGTAAATTTTCAGTAAGTAAAGATTTAACTGAAATTAACTTTTTATTTTTTGCTTTTATTTGACGTTCTTTAACCAATCAGCAACTTATTCGTAATTTTCGTTATCCGCTCCAACCGTGCCAATCAACAACACCGAAAAACGAGGGTGGACTGTATATTAATACCATACAAGTAATAAAACGGAAAATTACTCTTCAAATATAAGTACAATATTCCGTGACCGATCTAACCAATTTATTTTCCATTGCGTACTCGAACCTATACTGATTTGTTAATCGTGCACAAATACCCACACTAATTAACGGAATTAGCCTCTATAATTAGTTCCAATTTCCTAATTCCCGTTATCTATTTACAGCTCCACGGAACTTACTTGGTATTCTATTGAGATACCCTGGAGGACTATACGACGTTGTATCAGGGAAAAGCAGCGATACAGATTAAGAAAATTACTAGTAATCGCTTGAAAATGAACTTTGTTTTATAGATTTAACGGAATTTACAAATCCTGAACTGCGATCATTGAACAATTATACACAATAGATTTATACAATTTAGAGTACCGAGTATCTGTTGGAAATAAACCATAAATTTTACTATTGAGTTAAGTGATTATTGTTCTGCTTCTTGCTATTTTATAACAAACAATAATGTCTGTTTCTCTTCGATTCCTAGTTAATTAATCCTTATAAGAGTGCGCCTGCATATTTTAGCCGCAAGATTTACTTTTGAATTAATAAAACAGATAGCGTACAAGCTTGGTGAAGGTCAAAAATAAGTACTTGATATTCATTATTTACTATTACCCCAGTCAATGAAGAAAAAAAAGCTGAAAAAATCTTATATATTTGAAGTTTCTAAAAGGTATATGTGGGGTAGCTAATTTTGATTAGTTTTTTTTTAACAATCTAAAAAATGAAAAATATAGTTTTTTGCCTATAAAAAATATATGTGGATACCTGGGCCACATCCTGAGAGGGGAAAAATACGCAATCCCTCAACTAATTATCCAAGGAAAGATTGAGGGCAAGAGAGGAGTAGGTCGCAAACAAATGTCGTGGCTGCGAAATATAAAGAACTGGACAGGCGTAACTAACACTGGCGAACTTTTGCATGCCGCAAAAGACAGACGTCTGACCTTAAGATAATTCGCCAACGCACTATAGGTGCACGGCACCATAAGAAGAAGAAGCCTATAAAAAGTTAATTACACGTTCTAGAGAAAAATGTTTCAAATAAAAGTTATAGATTATAGAAAGTTCTTTATTTTCCTAGTTTCCAAAATAAAAATAAATAAACAATGGACCGAGACAATTATAAAAAAACACTTATTTTTGTAGTAATTTATAAATGTTAATAACGTTGTTTTTTGCATAAACACATGTAATATAACTACTTAAAATTATCGCAGTAAAGCCGCGTTTACAAGATCACAATTGGCGAGACAATTGTCAGAAGACAACTGACTGGCATGAAAATATTGTCTTCGTCTAAACACTTCAGGCCAATAATTGCCTTGCCAACTGCCCTCACAATTGGCCCAAAATTCAGTTGTCTCTGGGAGTAGACTGAGGACAATCAGCTGCGCCCAGTGAGCCCCCCACCACTCGAAATCTCAATTGTCGCGACAATTGGCGCCGTGTGAACGGTGTAGGCCAGTAGTGCTGTCTTGTTTTTTGCCAGTTCCCTCATCGGACACAACAGATAACGTACAGTCGGCCATGTTTTAACTGAAGCCCCTGCGCCCTAATTTTCTAATCGTACTGTTGCTTTTTGTTGGAGATATACGTTTGAGATCAGGCTTATATCCTTACCATCGAGTCCTGATGAAAAGAAGTTTAAAAGTTCAAAAGTTTATCCAAGCTGAACTAAATAACTTAGTGAGAGGGTGCCTATCGAATTATGCTGCACAAATCTTAGGATCACGACTAAAAGATAAAAATCTATTGGCTCCAGGTACCACATTTTTGTGGTATAGGCATCGTGAAAAAGAGTTCGCGAAATATTTTTCTCAAGAGGGCTCACTGGTGTATTGTCATAATATTTCTGAATAGTCATGAAACTGGGAGCTGACAATTACGTCACGGCGGTGATTTATTGATTCTTCTAAGAGGAGTCTGAAGGGTGTCTTGTTGCACAATGGTAATACTTATGCCTCAATGCCTGTTGCTCACTCTGTGCATCTCAAAAAAACATATGAGAATCTTGAGCTGTTGCTAAACAAAATAAAGTATAGCGAATATTGTTGGGAACTTTGTGGAGATCTCAAAATAATATCCATGCTTTTGGGTCAGCAGTCTGGATTCACAAAGTATCCATGTTTTTTATGCGAGTGGGACAGTCGAACGCGAAATTTACATTACGTTAAGAAAGAGTGGCTACTCAGAGAAAGACTACCTGGACAAAAAAATGTGCAACGTGATACACTATCATCATCATCATCAATGGCGCTACAACTCTTCGTGAGTCTTTGCCGCGTTTATTATTGCCTTCCATGTTTGTCGGTCCTGTGCCAGTAATTCCCATTGTCGCACTCCCATTTTCTCTAGATCTTCTTTGACTGCATCTTTCCACCTTTTTCTAGGCCGCCCTACAGACCTTCTTCCGTTTGGCCTTTCCCAGAACACATTGATACAGTAGTTGATACACTAGTTGACCCAAAAATGAGTTCTTTTGCCTCCTCTTCACATAAAGTTAGAATTGATGAAGCAGTTTGTTAAAGCTTTAGATAAACAAGGTAACTGCTTTAAATATCTGTGCGACAAATTTCCTGCACTTTCTGAAGCTAAACTGAAAGAAGGAATTTTTGTAGGCACTCAAATTCGAACCTTAAAATCGGAGAGATTGGTCCAGAATACAAAGACCCAGGATGAATCGGAAGCATGGAGTTCTTTCGTAGAAGTCATCGACGGTTTCTTTGGAAACAAGTCTCCAAACTATAAAGAAATTGTAGCCAACATGGTCGAAAATTATAAAAAACTGGGAAGCAATATGAGCGGCAAATCTTGGCTCGAAAGCCCGAAAATCTTGGAGCTGTCAGAGAGGAGCAGGGAGAGAGGTTCCATCAAGATATAAACGAGATGGAGAGACGTTACCAATAAAGGTGAGCTATAAGAATGATGGATGATTACTGCTGGACCTTGAAGAGAGATTCGATCACAAAAATCTATAAAAAGAAGACCACAAAACGCACATTTCATGGAAAAAGAGAAAGGTTTTATTCAAAAAAACCAATCATTGTCTAACGTAGGTTATACTGATTTTTTTTTCAGAACAACCTAATTTTGCAGTGTAATTTTGTATTAAATAAAGTTTCAACAAATATTTATTTATTAAGTATTTTTGGCAATTTGTATGAAAAATTTTAAACACACTTTTCTTGAAAACCTGACGTGCTGGAAAAAACTACGTACAGATTCGTAATCAACACATCCCATTTGCTATAGGACACTTATTAAACTTAAAAACACTTTTTTATGGAAAAAAAATGTAGGCCTATGTTATAAAAGTATCCCAAGTTTCAAACAGATCGACCCAACATTTTATTAAGTTATTGAATTTGTTTATCCCCAAGAACGATTATTTAGACAACTCTGCTTGCTTAAACAGTCGTCACTATGGAGGTATTGTCTAAATCTCTATCAATTCTTTAATGCTTCATTTATAAGGTTTATAAACAGATCAACATGTTCCTTGTTTCTAGATCAACATGTGCATCTAGGTGACATGTTGATCTAGAAACGTGTCTTCCAATAACGTCACTCCATAAAGCGCTTAACTCCATATAATTTGCTTAACTCCATATAATCTTCGATCTGCTTCGGTTATTTTAATTTTTCGTATATTTCTAGGTTTTGTGACGAGTGACGACCGAACCTGTAGTTTTGTATCTTCTGACTATATTTCTTACACTACAGCGTTTGAAAATTGCAACATATTGGCGATTTCCGAATTGGATTTTCCAGAATTAAAAAATCTAATAATGATTGAACAAATTTCCTCATCCATAACTTTACCTCGACCCATTGTACAATTCACAAACAGCAAAAAGCTTTACAATACTACAAAAACATTTGACATTAACTGACAATATTATTGTTTTGATATCATTTTTCCATAGCTACTTCTGGATTTAAGTGAATGCATAGCCAGGGTTTAGTGAGTTTTTTTATTTCCGAAAATAAATAAAAAAAACCATAAGGGTAAAGTTTTTAATAAAAATATTAATAAAAATGCCATATTAATTAATATGGGAGCCTATAAAAACATGCAGGATATAATTTGTTTATGGTAATCGACTTAAACTGCAAATTCCATAGGTGGGCCAACTAATAAGGGAAGGGGCTCGTATATACTCCAGTGGTCAGATACGAAAATGCCACGGAACTTCTGAGTTGTGCTTATTTGTACCTCCAAGTAGATATATACCTTTTAACAACTGTTAATAAATTCTAAAAGGAAAAAAGACAAGTTTTAAGATGTGATTTAAAAAAAAGGAGTTTTTCAAATTTTCCGAATTTTCCTTGATAGTTAGGCTAATTTTAACACCGGGATCGTAGTCAGCGGAAAATTTTACATCAAAAATATATTTTTGGATATTCTTTTGGGTCTTTAGAGCCCGCTATGCAAGAAAGAGTGATAAAATAATGGAAATTTTTTTTTGAATTGAATTACCCGTATAGACCGCCGTTTTGAACCTAGAAGGATCAAATTTGGTAAATCATCATATTTTATAGTATAGAATATGACTGTAAGTATAATTATATTTAAGCCAAATCGAAAAGGATCGTATGGGCCCTCTTGATGGAGTCTCGACGGGGATGATTCTGTTATTTCTTTATATGAATCATCCTTTTAATTAATATAGCTGTCATAAATTCCTGTGTCTATTTTTTACCACTGAAGACAAAGTTACACACCGATTAGATACTTTTATATTAATATCTGGCCTATATTCCTATGACTGGCAATTCAAAGAAGCTCGAATAAAAAAGACCACACTCTAGCAGATTGAAGTTTCTCCGAATTTTCTCACGAGCGCGAGTTTTCGCTTCAAAGAAATTATTCAAAAAGAATCAAGTTAATACAGCGGGTAATTCAATTTTTAAAATGTGGCCGTTCTTTTGTTCCAATTACAATTTGTCTGGATTAAACGAGAAGGACAGAAAAGGGGAAAGACGGATTATATTAAACCCTTCGCCTGTAGCAAAAGAGATCCTCGGGAATTGTTTAGCCTCATACCGAAAAAAAGGGAGAAATAAAGAAATGTAAAATGTCAAATGCATTCTATTTCCGACAGCAGAATAGCTGGAAAATGTTACATAATACTCCTTGAATAGCTACTGTTTCATCCTTGAGCTGATGAGAATTATTTTATCTAGATTTGAGTGAAATATACTGCTGGGAAAAAAAACCTACACAATTGAATTGTATGTTGTAACGATCGTAACTGCAGGAGAAAGTAATTAATTAGAATTCTAAAATTACTGGAAAATGAAACAAAGAACAATGGCTTAATACAAAAATCAATAAAAGCACGTGTTTTAGAGATACAGGAGAAGTTTACGCAATTCATTATATTACAAAATTTCACCTATTTAGAAGTTATAATAAAATAAGTTGGGAATAGTTTAAAACAGTGTTTCCCAAAGTGGCGGTCGCGACCCCCTGGGGGGTCGCCATGAGGTACTAGGGGGGTCGCCGAACATTTCCAAAATAAGACAAAAGCACCACTTTGTTACATCATGTATTTTTATTTTAACAACGCCGTAAATAGAAATTAACAATTAATTATCAGACGAAATGTAAAACTAAATATTAAAGTCCGTAAAAATAAAAGAGTAAAACAAAGTCAAATATCATAATCTTAATGAGAGCTATGCGCCTGTTTCTGTGAAACTAATCTTTCAAATCTAGGCTGTGTATTTGAGACACACACAATTATATCATTTTCAAGTACGAGACGATTTCTAACTCTTGTTTTAATGGCAGTCATAGACGAGAAACTTAACTCACACAAATATGATGTTACAAATGGAACCAAACATTTTACAGCTTCACTCGCCAACTGGGGGTATTCCTGCATCTTTTTGGTCCAAAATTGGTCCGAGTTCTGGGAAAAAAATTGGAGCTTCAACATTCCATCACTTGATATTTCAATAAGTTATTCTTTCATGTTTATTGGTATTTCAACATGCTGAAATGAATCGGCTAAAAACGGATTTATTATCCATCTGCAACTGTCGTAACTGTTTTGAATTTCTTCGGGGAAATAATCACAGAGCTGTTGTTTTAAATTGAGCAAAGTAACATGCATGTCAGCAAAAACTTGTTCAAAATTTGTAGCACTGTAATTGGATACATTTTCCATAATTTCCTGAAGGCACTGGAATGAATCGAGTTGTTTTTTGCCAAGTGAGGTCGACCATAAATCGATTTTTCTTAGAAACGCCTTAATTTTATCTGTGGCTGTAATTATATTAATGTCGCGACCTTGTAAATTACTGTTCAAAATATTTAATTGCTCGAAAATATCAGCAAGAAACCTAGTTTCAGAAGCCAAATAGGATCGGAAAATTGATTTTCATATGGGGACTTCTCATCTTTCAAATACATTAAAAGCTCTGCTCTTAAGTGAAATACTCTTTTTAAGACGTTGCCCCTTGAAAGCCACCTTACTTCGGTGTGATAGAGAAGATTTTCAAATAAAGCACCCATGTCTTCGCAAATTTTTCTAAAAATACGGGTCTGCAAAGCTTTTGCTTTAATGGAATTTACAACTTTAATGATGGTTTTCATAACACAGTCCATTTCAGGAGGTAAAGCTTTGGACGCAAGAGCTTGTCGATGTAAAAAAACAATGTCTCCATTTGGCATTAAGCATTATTTCTTGTAATTTGACAAGACCAGATTTATGTCCTGTCATAGCTTTAGCGCCATCTGTGCATATAGCAATACATTTACCCCAGTCAATATCATATTTACTTGTACGTTTCACAAAAGTGTCGTTCCAGTGGTATTGGTCTCCAATGGGGAACAAAATAAAATATCTTCTTGAATGCCATTATTTGTATCATATCTTACAAACGTAATGAATTGGGCATAGTTAGATATATCTGTAGATTCGTCCATTTGGAGAGAGAAGTACGTGCATTTATTAAGATTTTACACAACTTGCGCTTGAATATCTTCTGCCATATCACTAATTCTTCTTTGGATAGTATTATGTGATAGAGGTATTGTATTTAATTTTGCAGCCTCTCTTTCCCCACACATTATATGTACCATTTCAACAGCTGCTGGAAAAATCAGATTTTCAGCAATTGTGTACGGATTACTAGTTTTGGCAACACGATAAGCAACTTTATAACTTACTAATAATGCTTTTTCATTAGTAGTGGTTGCCAAGGGAAAACTGTCTTGCTGTTTGTGAAGGACGTTCAGATTTCTTTCAAAGAATTCTACGGGCTTGTCTTTTTTATCTGGATGTTTGCTATTTACATGTCGAAGTAACTTTGATGGCTTCATGCTTTCTTTTGACAAGACTTGTCCACAAATAACACATTGTGGTTTATTGGAAATAACGGTAAAACCATATTTAAGATATTCATCAATTTAGAATCTGTTTTTTTTTTTATTGCTGCTACTGCCACTTTCAGACTCAGATGGTTCTGCACTTCTTTTTAAAAACTTATCCATAATTTATAATTTATCGTAGACGTAAATACGTAAACGGGAATACGTAAGTCGTAAAATATTTACTCATTACTCAACACCGCGTTCGCCACCATAGGCTGTTTGGATTCGAACTGAGGTTTCGTTGCGCATCGCCACTTATATAAAGCCAAAACGAGGCTACGAGAACGTTCCAGAGTGCCATCTAGTAGCGAGCGCTTTTGCGATTATTATGGAAGAGTTTTGCGGTGTAGACACAAGCTAATATGTCGCGGTGTACAATGTGCAGTCGACTTCTTATTATTTATTTTTATTGTAAATGCTATTCTGGCAGAAGTACCTACTACTAATTACTAGTGGGACAGATCGCAATCATTAAAAGAATTGTATTAAAATAAAATAATTGTTTTTGATTTAAACTTAAACAGTAAAGTAAAATTAAATTTGAGAAACCATCAGATAATTGTAAATTAGGCACGCTATTTCTGTCAAATAATATTGAATAAATGAGTGGGGGGAAATTGGGGGGTCGCGAACAAATTTTTTAGCAAAAAGGGGTCGCGGTTTAGATAAGTTTGGGAAACTCTGGTTTAAAGAACACTCGAATACACAAATCACCCTATAAATTCCACTAAAATACCATGAATAGAACAAGCAACAAAAATTCATGTTAGCTTTACTGAAAGTAATTACTTCGGTTGCACAAAACAACAGATAATCCTCTCATAATAAAGTAAAAAATAGCAGACAAAAGCTAGTTACGCAAAAAAAAACGGATTTAAAGGTTCATAGTCAACAACACACCATGATATGTTACATCCTCGTCAAGCACGATAGATTTACGAGTGCCGTCAGTCAGTAATAACAAGTTTTCGAAACATTTGCGCTATTTATTACCGACAAAAAAAAACGCAATATACAACAGACTGACGAACAAAGGTTTAAGAATCAGTTATGACCTACGGAAACTAAACTCCTATCTTCACTAAAACAGCGGCAAACGAAAAATCCACACAAAGTGGAACTGGGCTGGTCATGTGCCAAGACTGAATAATGGCAAGTGGACAAGTAATATGGTAAAAGTGGGATATATGCCGTAGAAAGACAGATGCCCCATAATTCATATTGTAACTTATAAACGCACCATAACTGCAACTAATACTTATGATAGACCCCTTCCCACCTCGCTAGTGTTCAAACAAACTCCAGCGAAATAATAAGCGCGGATCATACTGATATTTGTCTATTTAGATATGAGTGACGCATTTGTTAAAAAAATTTGCATTTAAATATTTTCTTTAAACTATTTTAACAAAAACTGTATTGTTTAATTTCATTCTACTATCACATTTCCTTAATAAAAACTCTGTAAATTGACAAAAATTTCAGATTTACTATTAAAAATAAAATTATTCCAAAATAAGTAACTGCCAACGTGATTCGTTCCAATCAAAACCAGTTATAAATCGGCAACACCCAAATCTCGGTCAAATAAATTTGGGACAGGTTTTTTACTGGTCTTATCAGTAAAATTAGTTTCACGTTCTTACATTTTTATTGGTGAATCGATAATTTTGGGTATGACTGCGTGTTACTAGTCACACCACTAACGAATAGTTGCTTAATGTGTTGTTTTTTAAAGGTGTGTGAGTAAAGCTGAAATATTACTTGATAAAATGGTAAGCCAATAAAAAAGAAACGTGCCTTTAACACTTGTAACTTTAATATAGTTATGGAAACTGTACAGAAACTATTTCATTACTTAAGATGAAAGTGCTACACAAGCTGTAACTGATTTTTTTTAATATAGGTACTATATACTCAATCTGAATATTACCAAAACAGTTGAAATTAGATATTTTATATTATTACAAAATATACACACTCAAAAATGTTTTGCACTATTTTCAAAATTATCCACCAAATCTGGTGAAATCTATTTTTTTTTAACAAAATACTTTATTATATATATATAAAATTGTATGTTTTGAAAAAAAAACAATAAACAAAATTTAAAGGATTAACAATTTATTATTATTATTTATAACATGTATTATAAATATATTTTTTTAAATTTGTACAGATATAGGAACTAATACGTAATAGGACGTATTTCCACCTCTTGCATCAATGCGATGACATATGCTTCTTATAAGTGTATTAATTTAGTTCTGGTCTATGATGCCCCATTCTTCAATCGCTGCTATTCTAAGGTCTTGGTAGCTGCCGGGACTGAATTTTTCTTTTGAACATATCCCATCCGTGCTCAATGGGATTGAGGTCAGGTGAGCAAGGTGGCCATTGTAATCTGACGATATCTTCTGTCTCTAAAAAATCTGTCACATGTCTCGTACGATGGGGAGGCGCATTGTCGTCCATAAAAATAAATTCTGGACCAACAGCTCATCGCCACAAGCGTACAACAGGCCTGAGAATGGTATCAATATAAATTTGTCCATTCATGTTACCATCAATAGGAATTAAAGGAGTTTTATTATTAAGCATGATGACGCCCCATAACATTATGGAGTCAACTTTATATGGGACTATTTGGACAGCTTGGTTAAGTCTATCCTGTCGATTTGGGTTCCTCCAAATCCTAATTCTGGTTTATCAGAATCAGGTTTATCAGGCTAATTTTGGTTTCATCAGAAAATAACACGTTTCCCCATCCGTTGCCATGCCATTGTAAATGTTCATTGGCCCATTCCAGTCGAGTCCTTTTCTGCTCTAACATAAGCTTTGATCGTAAATTACAATATTTATTACAATATTATGAGCTTGCTGAAGCTCTCTTCTAATAGCTGGGGCAGTCATAGAGGGGTTTTTCCAGCAGTTAACGTTAAAAAGCGTTCTTGGACATTGGTAGTAATTCTGGGTCTTCAGCTTTTTGGACGATCGCTAACAGAATTCGTCCCTCGATATTTTTTCACAATCCGAGACACATCACTCTGATTAACTCCAACCCGGACAGCAACATCGACTTGTGTGTGGCCTTCCTCAATCATAGTAACGAAGCTAGCTCTTTTAAACACAGATATCACTTGTCTATTCATATTGTTCACTACAAAGTGAATAAAACGCAAACCAATTTTTACAAATGAATACTGAGAATCTTTGCGACGATTAAGAAACAAAAAACAAGCAATAAAATACATTATTTTAGTAGACAAAAAAAATCAGTGCAAAAAATTTAAAATGAGAAACGTTCAGTGGCGTTACAGATAATATGCAAAACATTTTTGAGTGTGTGTAGTAATTAGACCAGTGGACACATATGAATGTGAAAAGAGGACCCTTTTAACCACTGATGAAAATCAATCAAGAATTTTGAGCGCAAAATATTGAGAAAGATATTTGGACCCTCCTATTGTAGCAAGAAGAATAAAAATAAACTATGAGCTGGATGAATTAATGCAGAGCGCAGATATCGTAAAATTTGTAAAGTCACAAAGACTAAACTGGCTTGACCACTTAGAAAGAATGCCAGATAGTCGAGCTGTAAAAGTAATCCAGAGATGGAAACCTCAAGGAACGAGGACAAAAGAAAGACTCGTAAAAGTTTTTCAATTTTTCAAGACAATAGTTCATTCGAATTCATAGTAAAGTCAAAAGTAGTTCATAGTCAAATTGTCGCAAACAAAAAAGGATTGGGGACCTGTAATATCATGTTTTACACGAATCACTAGTTAATACGTTCAACGGTACGGTTATCTTCACTATTGATACTGCTGTTCTAAACAGCTCAACAAAGTTATAGTCGTACCATTATCTCTAATTATTTAGCCGGGATATACCTCATCTTATTATATACTCAGCTTATTTTTAAAATTCTCCTTTCAAGTTCACATCTCAAACGATTTCATCCTGTTGCTAATACCACACGTAACACGTAACAAGTATTCATACTTTGAGTTGCAGTGTGGGATCAATGCTACAAAGTAGTTTTCTCATATTATTAAATGTAGAACGGACTTGATTAATTTCAATTGATGTATATTTTAGTCGTTCCTGAACTACCTCTTCTAAGTACAAGGTAAAAAGCAGCGGATAAAATAAGCACAACTGCCTTAATCCTCTTTGTATCTTTATTTCATCTGAGAGTCCATTAGCAATCTTTACAGAAGCAACTTGATTAAAATACAGATCCGATATTATTCCAATGTTTTACACGTCCAGATTTTTACCTCGAAGTAGCTGTAGCTCACCAACTTTTGTTATCTGGGTGCAAACTTAAATGAACAGTGGGACCAATCGACGGAAATTAAGATAAGAATCGAGAAGGCAATATCAGCCTTCGTCAAAATGAAAAAAATCTTTAACAGCCACGATTTAAAATTGGAAATAAAAGTTCGTTTACTAAAATGCTACGTATTCTCCGTTCTTTTATATGGCGTGGAGTCATGGACCTTAACTGAAGCATCACTGAAGAGACTCGAAGCATTTGAGATGTGGTGCTATAGACGCATGTTGAGGATTTCTTGGATAGACAGATTTACCAACGAAGAAGTACTACATAGAATGGGTAAAGAGCGCGAACTAGTCATAACCATAAAACGTCGCAAACTAGAATAACTGGGCCGTATAATGCGCAATGAACAACGATACAACCTACTTCGGACCATACTTCAAGGTAAAGTGCATGGGAAAAGAGGTCTAGGACGAAGAAGAATATCCTGGCTGCATAACCTGCGAAAATGGTTTAACTTAACCACTACCGGACTTTTCAGGGCAGCAGTCAACAAAGTCAGAATAGCCATGTTAGTGTCCAACATCCGTAATGGATAGGCACCATAAGAAGAAAGCTGTAGAAGGTGGTTATGTCAAACTTTGTCATATGCCATGTTATAATTAAGGAAACAGACATATATAGAGGCTGGTTAACATCCATACATCTTTGTGTCACTATATTAAGTACAAACAAGGCTTCCCAATGTATTTATTGTGTCAATTTCTTACATAATTATTGAAAAATCTCGTTTATAATTAACTTTACTACATGAAATAAGATAAACAAAAATGGAGAGTATTAAATTTTATACAATTTTGATCTGTTTCATTTTTTTGGACGTTAAAGTCGTAGTTTCATTTGAGTTTATAGCTTGCTGCTGATGAGGTCACTGTCTCGGGTTCGTTTGGCTTAGGACCTTAAATGTTGGTGGTATCACAAAAAATTAAAGAGATCAAAATTGTATAAAATATAATTCTTTCCATTTTATGTCGTAAAGTTAATATCAAACGATATAATTCAATAATTATACTTCCCTCCCCCTTCCACCATTTTCTCCCATAAAATATCGACCGCACGAAAAAATTTGCAAAGAATAAATTGTAGGAAATCGCAATTACAACAATTTAAGTCGATACCATTTTTATCGAAAAGTTTAAAAGGGCTGAGATATCGAACAAAACCAATTCCTATATAACCAATCTCCGCAAGGTCTTAAGGCATGTTTACACGTAACTGGCGCCAGTCGCACTGGTACGATGGTGCTAGCACTTTAGTGGCATCATGTAAACACTTTTTTATGTCAGTTCAGCGCTTTCTGCCAGCTCGGTCTCAAATAGAGAACTAGTCTATTTTGCATGCCAGTGGCCCTCGTCCGCGTCCCCTTTAACCCCTCGCTAGCTATTGTGGACATGTGTAAACACATCGTTCCAGTCGATGGCGTATATTTTTGCAAAAGTAACACGACACTGACAATTCAACAAACGACTGACATCACCAAGTAGGAACTGGCGTGCAAGTAACACTGGCGCCAGCTACTGGATACGTGTAAACATGCCTGTCCAGCGCTTTCCTAGTCAAGCACTGTTATGCCAGTGAGACTGGTACCGGTTACTGGATACGTGTAAACCTGGCTTTACGCTCGCGCCTTTACCGCATTCGTACGACTTAATAGCAAAAAAATTAAGGAGATTACAATTGTATAAAATATAATTCTCTTCATTTTTCAATCTCCTCAATTTCCTCTTCAACTTAAAAGTAAACGAGGTAATTCGATAATTATGCTTTTATATTAAATTATGTTTTTATGGGATTAAGTCACAATTATTGGTTGTGATTGTGATGAAAATCACATTTTTACTTAACTAATATTTGACATTTCGATTTCCACTCCGGATCAAAAAACGTTTTTTGTACCAATTATGTAAAAATGTGTAAAACCAAAGATTTTGTTATTGGTTATGTACAATCATACACAATATCGAAACAATATAATAAAAAAAGTTTCGTAAAATTAATAATAAAAAAGGTTCCCATATGTGGCCAACTTACGTCCACACGCTGTATATACTTAGATGTTATTTTTTCGATGACGAACAAAATGTAATAATATCGGAGTTCCTATTGATTGAGACATCCAAAATTTCTGTAAGGAGTAAAAATCACCAAAATAAAGTAAGTGGTAAAGTAAAGAGAGATGGAAACCAAACGTAATATACATTAAACAGTGAACAGATGGATTTAAAAAATACAAAAAACACGAAAAGGAAGAAAATGAGCAAATGTATCAAGAAGTTAGTAAGGTTTAATAATTTATGATGTTTAACCTTAAGGATCTTTTGTTCATAAACATTTTTGTGTTTTGTGTAGTATGGGTTGAGTAAATGCATTGTATAGTTGCTTCATTGTCTTTAGCATTATTATAACAGCACATTAATTAAAATTTATTTTAATTATATTTAAAGAACTTACTTTAAAATCTATATATCCATTTTTGTCCATATCAAAAGTCCTAAATACGTGGTCGCAGAATTCCTCTGCGTTACCTGATGGGAAGAACATCTTGTACATGTCTACGAATTTGGCGGGTGTGAGTCGGCCATTTGGACAGTCTTGCTGCAAAAAAAGAGGAAAATCAATAAAGTTTGTCAGCAGTAATGGTACAATTGCTTAATAATAAAAAAATAAAACGGAAGTACAAAAACGTCTTTTTTCGTAATAGGTATATTTAAATAAAGCAACACTCAACTGTTGGCTAGACAGTGGAATATTGATTGCCGAGTCTGTATTGATAACTCAAAACAGTCGAAAATTGATATAGTAGACTACCATATCATCTTGTATATAATATCCTGACAAATGACACTTCAAACATCGTGCAATTTCCTATCTATTATCTATTACAGCTTTACCCAAAGTTTTTTGGTCGAAGAGCACTATTAAGGTCAGAAATTCTGTAGGGAGCACTTACCATATTGCATCTGAAACACCTATATAGGTGCCACAGAGAACGAGAGATATTAGTTGGGGAGGGAGGGATATTAATCAACATTTTGTATTCACATTCAATTTTTCTTTTTAATCGCAAACATATATATATACAAGGATTTCCACAGTTTTCACTGTATTCCTTCACTCAACTGTTTTCTCCAATTTTTCCTGTTTAGCCAGTCCCCTTCCTGTAGGTTTCTTCTACTCATTGCTTCGTCCACCTCATCTCTGAAAGATCTTCGGGGTCTGCCTCTCTTTCTTCTTCCTATCGGGCTCCACTCTGTTATTCTATTTATCCACCGATTTTGGTCTGCTCTTGTGACATGTCCGTACCATGTTAATCTCTTCTGTTCGATGTAGTCTATTATGTCGGAGTTCATTCCCATTCTCCTCTTAATCTCCATGTTATTTATTCTGTCTCTTCTTGTTACTCTGCAGCTTCTCCTTAGGAATTCCATCTCTGTTGCTCTTATTTTGTTTTTGGTTTTCTTATTTATTGTCCAATTTTCACACCCATAAGTGAGGATACTTCTTGTCATGGTATTATATATTTTTTTCTTTGTTTTCATGCTGATGTTCTTATCCCATAGTACCGGGTTCAATTTTCGTATGCAGTCTCTTGTTTGTCCTAGTCTATTTTTTATCTCTTCCTCCGTTGTTCCTTTGTTTGATATTATGAAACCTAAATACTTATACTTGTCTGTTCCTTTGATTTGTTTACCTTCGTCTATTTCCAGCTGTTTTATTTCTGTATTCTCCGTTGTTAGGTATTCAGTTTTCTTTAGGTTTATTTCCATCCCATTCTTTGTATATTCCTGCTCCAGTTTTCTCATCATAAAACTGAGGTCATCCTCGTCTTGTGCGATCACTATTTGGTCGTCGGCAAAAAAACATAAGAAGTTTAATTACATATAACGAAAAACAAAAATAAAATGAACACACAGGTCATATTTCTAAAATCTTAAAAAACGCAATGTCTTCATTTTAATCTGAAGAATGAGGCTGCCTTGATTTGCACAGGTTAGTAATATCCGGTTGAATTTGGAATAACTGCAAGCGAATGTTACGTTCCGCATTCAGTCGAGATCTATATTTTGTTTTAGCAGCCACATAGACAGAGAATGCTGCTTTACGTAAGTATGTTGTTTAAGAAGAATAATTTTCGCTTTATCTGACAAAATTTTAAATTCGTCTGTGAGTTGACACCAAAAATCTACTAACGATTTACTTTCAAAATGTTTTTTATCGCAGAATACGTCGTCAAATCTATCAAGCATTCATACTGCTGAGATGTTAAGGAAGCTGGTTTTTTTACCATTGCAAGGTATGGATCTGCAACCTAGAAGTTTTCTTTAATTTTGTCGTGGAATTCCTCAGGAAAATAAATTTTATGGAAGTTTTCAAGTAAATTTAGCAGATGAGTGTGGAACTCGTTAAAGACAGCTTCAGATATGTCCGATTTCAGTTCTCCAAATTCTGTGCTTAGTGGAAAGCTATCCAGATTTTTATTTTTCACCGATTCTGCCCAAAAAATTAATTTCTTTCTATACGCTTGTATTTTATCATTGGCGTTAAAGACAGTTATTGTCTTTCCCTGCAGTGAGAAACTAACTTCATTTACCTTGTTAAAAATATCTGTTAAATATGCCAATTTAACTAACCAATGCTCGTTACACAATCGATCACCCAAGGCAAAATTGCTGTCAATTAGGAAGGTTTTAACTTTCATTTCAAAGAGCCTAGCTAAACATTTGCCGCGAGAAAGCCACTTTACTTCCTTATGAAGAAGTTAAGACGAATGTATACTGCTCATGTCATCGCACATCACTCTAAACAGCCTTGTATTCAGTGGTCGTGATTTGATAAAATTAATTATCTTCACGGTTTCGTCCAAGACTACTTTTAAGAACGGCAGCATTTTTTTCACAGCGAGGCTATGGCGGTGGAGGATACAGTGGCTACTACTGCATTCCTTAGCTTTCTCTTTTATTCTTGAAATAACGCCTGACGTTCTTCCAGTCGTCGCCTTCGCGCCGTCTGTGAACACATCGATGCAGTTATCTCAGGGAATGCTTCTTTGTGAAAAAGCCTTCTATTAACTTGAAAATTTCGGCTCCAGTTGTGTTAGTTGTCAATGGTTTGAAAAAAAGTAGATCCTTTTGAAAAGACTCCAAGTGCTGGTACCGCACAAATGCTATTAAAATTGCCAACCCAGCTGCATCTGTTGACTCATCTATCTGTAGTGAAAACTTGGTAGATTTTATTCGTGCACAATGCACAATACAAGAATAAAACATGACTAATCACGTCCGATTTAAGTACACTTTGTTTGGCTTAGTAAGGAGAGGACGGTCTTAAACTAGTTCAGAAGTGTCGCCTGACCGTGAAACGTCGCCGGTAGAATATTAGGAACGCATGTCACACCAGTATTTTAATTTTGAAACTCTTATCTATTTTTTTTCTAATGTTTAACGGTTTATTATCGCCATTTATAGCAAAACTTTTTTTTTCTAATGTTTAACCGTTTATTATCGCCATATAGCAGAGCACCGGTAGATGCTTCGCGGAGAGAGCACAGTTTGGGAAACGCTGATCTATTACGCTCCTTTGATTTTAAAATTTTCTAATAAACTTTTCCTGCACTTGTAAAAAAACGTATATAAATATAAGCTCGAAATATCAATGAAAACACGATGTAATAAACAATACCCGTCCGAACTTTAGTATGTGATAATTGAATTACCGGAATATTAGTATCCACAAAGTTTAAAATCACATAAATACCAATAACTGTACTTATCAAGCGTGTAACATATTGAGTTATAATTAAAATAGCGATGAATATGCAAATAAATCTGAATTACAAATTAGGTTAATTCGTGGGGATGTGACAGTCAAACTAGCTAGCGTGTCCGCGGTTTATGCTAGAGATTAACTGTCCGGATAGGGCGGTGATATAAATAAAATATCATTATCTCAAATTTAATGAAAAAATAATACTACACGACTACAAAAACCAAAACTAAAATAGGCGTTGTTATATTAGAATAATATGAATATTTTATATGCACTGAAATTTGTCTATTAGTAAATCGAAATATATTTAAACTGACAAAATATAAAATACTAATACTATAAAATATTACTTAAACAATGGAAAGACATTCCACAAATATTTAATTCGTTTTGAAATATTTTATTGATTTTGTTCATTTCGAAAAAATTGTGACATTGCAGCGTTTGGATTCAATTCGATATTTCGTTAACTCAGAATAATTATACTGTGGTATGTGCAGCGATAGTTCGTGGAGAATTAAAATGAACCACGAGCTGGATGAACTAATGCAGAGCGCAGATATTGTCAGATTTGTAAAATCACAAAGACCAAACTGGCTTGGTCACCTAGAAAGAATGCCAGATAATCGAGCTGTAAAAGTAGTCCAGAGATGGAAGCCCCAAGGAAACAGAACAAGAGGAAGGCCCCATAAAAGATGGATAGACGACGTAGAGAGGGATCTTAAAACCATGAACATCAGGCAGTGGCGAAGGAAAGTATCCGACAGGGCAGAATGGAAGAACATTGTTAAGCAGGCCAAGACTCACAAAGGGTTGTAGCGCCATTAGAAGAAGAAGAAGAAGATGTGCAGCAAACTAAGTTTTGAGAAAAATGAAAAACAAAAAATGCTTCACGATAACGGAGATAAAGGTACACCTAGTTTTGTATAGATTTAAAGTTTGTTAGTACAGATGTATTTATTTACATTTAGAAGACAACAAATATGAAAAACAATGTTTTTCTCGAAATTTTTGTAAAAAAACATAACATTTTGTAAAAACTATGTAATTTTATTTTATTATTTAATATAGAATATATATATAAAAGAACTGTGAAATTTGGTATAATACCTTTATAGAAAAAGATAAAAAACATGTTTATAGAGGTATGTTTACGTGGTATACACACCATACATTATTACACACTATTGTTTTTGGGTAGTATAGATCCAAAGTAAGCCTTATCCACTTTATGTTTTGTAGGCACTTGTAGTTTTAGTAGGCCGAAAATCGCGGAAGGATAGCTTCTTCCAGTCACCATGTCCTAGACTCGCTTTATATCCCATTTCAAATATCGATTGCGCAAATTTTAATGTGTATATGGTATAATCTTGAGTAAATGGTGGTACCTTGAGTAAATGGTATAATCTTGTAGTTATATTGCAGAGCATACGATTTGAAGTTCTTAAAATCGTTTTCTTTCAACTGCAATATCTTGTAAGGATTTCTAGAACTCACCTTTAACAGCAACCGTAAAAAATATTCTGACTTTTTTAAAACTCTTTCTATGCAGCTGTGAACTGCATCTATCTCTTGATTACACGAATGACCTAGAGTTGAAAACTTCATTATTATGGATTCGATGTTTGAATTATTTTTTTGGAAAGAACGCAATCGCTGCAGATATAAGGGAATTTTTGTTTTGTGGTACACAACTATCACTCCACAATACTAAGGTTTTCATATTGGGATGATCTCTAAAAACATCTTCTAGAATTTTGATCAATGCACTTGCTATATCATTTCCACTTCTACCCATAAAAGCTTCACTCCACAAGGCACAGTATACTTGTTTCGTTTTGGATAATATTGCAGTTAAATTGTAAACATTTAACTTGCTTTTATAATAAAAGTTACTTACTTCAGCATGAGGACAGCTCAAGACATTTTGTAAATCAAACACCAAAAAATTATTGTTTCTCTAAAGTTTCTCTATCTTTTGGTTTTCTTCACGAGCCGCATTCTTTGCTTGTATATGCTGATCATATACTGTTGATTGTTCAGCCTCCAATAAAATACCTTCCTATGTTTTAGTTTGATCTCTTCACATAGATCACAACGATCTTTTTTAGGTACATGAAAATAAATATTGCAGTCATTGCAAACTAGTTGCCGATAAAAAGACTCTTTTACTGGTTGTGTATTGGATTCATTACAAAGTTCGGAGTAAAGATTATACATTTTTTTAATACTCAAAGATGACTCTAGTACAGTCGTTGTGTATTAGCTCTACAGTAATGAGATTCTACTGCAGGGAATGTATGTGTCTCTTAACAAAATTGACATCTTCTTCGCTGTTTTCGTTTCAATTCAAATCAGCATGAACTGCCACGGCAATATATGAAATTCATTAAAATGAGAATGGCGCCATGTATCGAAAATTGGTCGTACTTAGAAACCTTCGTGGCCTTATACACAACAACTTTGTTAAAGATTATAGCATGATCACATGCACAGTTTTCGATTCTATAAAGGACATACAGACAAACATTCATTTATATAATAGATATGTACTGCTTATATTTTATGTTTAGTCAATAGAATCAAGAAACAACAATGGACGACGGAAGAAACATTAAACCTTATGAAACAGAGAAGACAATGCAAGGTCAAAGCAGAAGAATACAGAAGAAAACAAGAAGAAATAAAAGAAAAAATACGAGTGGCTAAATAAAAATGGATGGCGGATAGATGGACAGAACTGGAACCATTAGAAAAGAAGCGTGACATCTTCAATATGCATAAGAACGCTCGTAAGTTTGATGGGCTGTATTATAAGAAATCCACTAATATTTTACTAGACGATACAGAATAAGCTAGCATTGATTAACGAGAAATTCTTGAAACATGGAATAACTATTATATATAACTAAACTGTTTTGAGATGACAGACCTGAAATTTTAAAATTTCTATAATGAATTCTATATGGAAACATCTAAAAAAATCGTGATTTTTTCGTTTTGAGTGAAAAATCTAAAGGTAATGGTAATTTAATCGCAGTACTATCAATTTGCTGTTAAATTAAAAGTAAAAAATAATAAAGAAGAAGAATAAAAAACTTCCAAAACTCGAAAGATAATTAATTTGAACAGAAGAATAACGGTATAATAATTATATATAGCCATAGTCATTTAATTTTGAGGTTTACACCTAACCGCTTTAGACTTAGATCGATCGATAGTTACTACAAAAATAAAAATAAAAACAAATCAATAATCAATTACTTATTTAAAACATTAAGTTCTCTGCCCCACTAAAGAAAATTTAAAGGACGATATCACATCACGTATTAGGTAGCACGAATAAAAGCGACCACTTAACGATTTACTAAATTATTTTGTTTTAATAAGGCCAAAGAAATAAATATTATATTTAACATATTATGATGTTTAGGCAGAATCAGAACGATGAGTTCTAATGATTCTGTGAATATAATCTTCTGAGGAGTGAAGATAATCGTAATTTACGACATATTTTACACCCTCAACATCTAACCCCCTGCTACATCAGTAGCTACCAAAATACTAGATTTTCCAGTTTTAAATTCCCTTAGGACCCAGTCGCGTTCCTGCTCCATGCATAGACCAACCAACGCTTCTTATTGATCTTGTTATTCCTTCAACTTTCTTCTTGGTCTCTACGAAAATTATAATTTTCGAGCCAGAGTCAGCATTGCTGTTGATCTCTTGCAAGAGACTTCCCAACTTCCTTTCCTTCGCAAGAGACTTCCCAACTTCCTTTCCTTCTCATGCTTATGGTAGACATCAATGAACTGTATAATATTGTTATTGGCAGATAAGTTCTTTGAACCTATGTTGATGTAAACGGGGTTCTTCATGAAGTCAGAGGCCAATTTCCTAACCTCTTTGGGCCATGTAGCAGACCACATAACCGTTTGTCTGTCGGGTCTGACCTAACTGAGAATCTTGCAAATTTGTAGTTCGAATCCCATATCTAACATTCTGTCAGATTCGTCAAGATCTAAATATGTGCATCTCTCTAGGTTGGTAGATCCTTTTTCGAGAAAATCTATGAGACGACCGGGTGTCGCGATACAGATCTCAATACCCCTTTGTAAGTCGCGAGCTTGGGTCCCTTTTGGAGCACCTCCAAAGATACAAGAGTTACGGATGTTAGTAGACCCAACAATATCATTGGAAACCTCCTGAATCTGTTGAGCCAGTTCTCTAGTAGGAGCAAAAACCAATACAATTATTGGATCTTCCAATATACTCAATATATAACTCTGTCACTGATTTATTAGCCTAATAAGCTCTTAAGATTTTCCTAAAAATACAACGGAATTAGACTCAAATGAGAAGATCTCGAGGATACCCAATTTGATTTTAGAAATGCTATGGGAGCTAGGAAGGCAGTTTTTGCGCCGATTATCCTATTAAAAAAGTGCCGTGATCAAAGAAAAGATGTATTTGCATGCCTCGTTGACTTCGAAAAGGCATTCGATAAAGTACAGCATGTATAATTAATGCAGATGCTAAAAGATATAGGAATAGATGACAAAGATATTGGTGTCATTAAAAATCTGTATTGAAATCAAAATTGGAGCCAATTACATCGACGAAATCTCCACAAAACGAAGAGTCAACATAAGGTGATATTGTGTCCCCAACATTGTTCAATGTTTACTCGGACTAGTTATCTAAAAAGACACTTAAGAGACAACCATATGGAATCAAAATCAATGGGGAACTACTTAATGTAATTAGATACGCGGACGCGTCAGAAAATATTGAAGGTCTCCAAATTCTGCTTGATCATATTCACAAAGTAGAAGAGGAAATGGGCATTAAAATAAACTCAAACAAAACCAAATTTTTAGTCTAGAACAACTAGACCGAGACATAGAAATAAAACGAATAGCAATTACTAAAACTACGTTTATGAAAATGAAGACATTTCTTTGCAATAATCATCTTAGTTTAGAATTAAGACAAAGAATGGTTAAGTGCTTTATTTGGTCTGTACTTTTGTATGGATCAGAAGCGTAGACACTAAAAGTATCATGTATGAACAGAATTAAAGCATTGGAAATGTGGATTGATAGAAGGATGCTGAAGATATCCTGGCCAGCAAGAAATTCCTAATTCTTCATCCGATAAACTTGCCATCTTTTGAACATATTTGTCGCCGAAGAATGATGCATTCCGGATGTGTACGAACAGACGAAACGATTAGTTCTGTGACGGGACGGTGCCGGTTCGGCGCAGGAACTGTGACGTGACTGATGTGTTTGAATCGACCTTTATCGCAATCATAGGGGTACCGCTTTGAGACAGATAGAAAAGATGATATAGAAATTGGAGGATCATCGGAAATATCAATTCATGAAGTCATGATATCAATTGCTTTCCGTATAGTTTTAATTTACATGTGCGTGCTTTATTCTTAACGTCCGGCGTCCGTACCCAAATTCGAGCCTATGCAACTCCACTGCATATGCGTTCACGGATTACAAATATTTCTTGAAATTAAACTCATTCTTTTGAATAGATTTGCATATATTGAACATTTATTAAATAATTCCTCACTCGTACATTTGGCCTAGTCGCATACTGTCAGTAATGCAGTAAATTTTAAATACGTGCAGCTATTGAGGCTGCTTCTAATCAAAGGGGACTGACGACAGAGACATGTGGGTCAAGTGGTTTGCATTCCTATTAGTATAAAATAGTACGGAGTACTTGCGTATATCGACAAGTGAAAGTACTTTTGAGTAATAAGAAATATTTATGGCGTCGTTAAAATGGTATATGTACAGACAAGGCCAATTTAATGATTTGATAATAAATGCTCCAGATTTTAAACCATAATGGGCATAAAGATGGCATATTCGGAACGTAGGTATGATTTTTTTCAAAATAGAAAACAGCGTAATCAATGATCCACTTTATAAAAGTAGACGTTTTAAATACTCAAACTTATATTTTTAGTATTAAAATTAAAACAATTTACGAATTTTAGCCATAGCAATTATAGAATGGTGGCATTTTGCGATATTCTAATAAATTCTTCACTAATAAAGTAATCCGTTTCTTTCTTTCCTTCATCACTACAGCAAAAAGTCAAAGTTCTACGTAGAAAGCTAACGAATGGGAAATGCGAAATTTATGTTCCAAAACCGCAAAGTGATCGCCAATCATCAGCAGTATTACTTTTCCAAAGTTGCTGTCACGTTTCTCTCTTAATGGCCTTGCCTAACCATATACAGAATATTATCAAAGTTGTTTTTTGACATCCTTGTAAAATTTTTAAACAACACACAAGTTATTCGGTTCAATCTTTTACGTTTTTTAACTTTCTTTAAGACGAAATTTGCAATACTAAATCCTCCTAGCAAAATAGTGTCACTTTTATCCATCGTGAATAGACTGAAAGGCACTATATGTGGACGGAAAAGACATGCGCCTATTGTAGCAAATTGTGTTAACTAAACAGGGTAGATCACGGCATTTTACATGGCATTGACCCCTAAATAAATAAAGTTCGTTTTGCAGTAAATTTTAGTACTACACGTCGTTTTCCGATTTCCGAATAAATACCATCTTCTTCTTCACGTGCCATCTCCTCTAAGAAGGTTGGCAAACTTCATGGCAATTCGCACTTTCGACACCGCTGCTCTAAAGAGGTCAGTAGAAGTGCAGTTTAACCAAGCTCTCAAATTATTCAACCAGGAGATGCGTCTTCTTCCGCGACTCCTTCTACCCTGTATTCTTCCTTGCATTATTAATTGCAACAAGTTATAACGCTCGCCCCTCAAGACATGTCCCAGATATTGCAGTTTTCTGACTTTAATTGTATTTAAAACCTCTTTATCTTTTCCCATTCTTCTCAACACCTCAACATTTGTGACTCTATCCACCCAACTTATTCTTAATATCCTTCTGTAGGCCCATAACTCGAAGGCTTCCAATCTGTCCGAAACATCTTTCTTTAAAGTCCAAGCCTCCAACCTATAAAATAATACGGAGAACACGTAGCATCTCAGAAGTCTTATCTGTAAAGAAATTGAAATGTCCCTGCTGCAGAGTATTTTTTTCAGTTTGTTGAAAGAATTTTTTGCCTGTCCTATTCTTGTCTTAAGGTCGTGACATATTATCGTGCACGTTGCGTTTCCAGCACATAGCGTTTAGTTTCCGAAAAATGTAATTTAAATTGTTTTAAATATGAATAGCGCACACTGTCCGGGACATAGGTCGTAACCGGTTGGTAAGGATAATGTGCATTAGATGTCCGTCGTTTGTCGTCCGTCTCCCCTTGTTGTTTATTTAGGAACTTGTTTGATTTTGATATAGAGTATTTAAAAAAATAATTTTCGAGGCTATTTTGTCATTTATGCATGTGTCTTTATTGCTTTGTGACAATTAATCACGGAAGTGATAAACAAGTAGGACTTTTGTAAGGAAGTGATACCTCTTCTTTTTAAAAATACTTTTTGGTTTGATATGTATGGCTTCGTTAAATGTAGTATTTTGTTTTTTAACTGAAGGTGAAATTAAATTTGAAACATATTTAAACTGAATCATATTCATTCTAAAATAATTGTTAAACCTATTAATTATTATTAAATTCCTATTAAAAACAGCCTGGAAAATCATTTTTTTTAAATACTCTGTATCAAAATCAAACAAAGACCTAAATAAACAACAAGGGGAAAACGACGGGTATCTAATCCTTACAAACCGGTTACGACTCGTTACGCAGCCGTCGGCATCAGTAAAATATTGTGTTCGAATATACTGAACAAGTGTCTGAAACGCAATGTTCCGGACAGTGTGCGTTGTTCATATTTAAAACCATTTAAATTATATTTTTCGGAAACGATATGAGCTGGAAACGCAACGTGCACAATAATATGCCACGACCTTAAATCTCTTCTGTGTACTCATTATTTTCGTTAATTATTGTACCCAGATATTTATATTTTTCAACTTTTTTAATTTGTTCTCCATGTATTGTCATGTTTTCTTGGCGCTGTTGGGCTTTTGTAATTACCATAAATTGTGTCTTTTTTGTGTTTAGGGACAGTCCGTTTTCTTCACTGACTTCTACCACTCTGTCAACCATTTGTTGTAAATCCTCAAGACATTCCGCTAATAAAATAGTGTCGTCGGCAAACCGTATATTATTGATTGGTCGGCCATTTACTTTTATTCCCATAGTTAGTTCTTCTAGTGCTTCCTGGATTATTTCCTCTGAATACAAATTAAACAAAGTAGGAGACAGGACACAGCCATGCCTGACGCCCCTCTCAATCTGTATTTCATTTGAAAAGACGTTGTTCTCTTTACCACAGCGATCTGATTGTATTATAAATATCATACATACCCTAAATTTCGCTAAAAGGGGGCGACATTATACCACGCTTAAGTTCGAGAGCACATTTTTAAGCACTAAAATTAATCAATAAATTAGTAAAGACATTAATGTTAAGTACTTTTGCTTTGATTTCGCTTGATGTCTACAAAAGAAACATCTCAGTTTAAATTTTTTTTTTTTCATTATTAAATCTCATTTTTAAGTCCAGTCATCACAGATTTAACCCATAAAAATCATACGAACAAGCTAAATTTTGCCGAGATTATCAATTTTGGAACCCCTAAAAAGATGCAAAAAAGTTTACCACCTTAACCCCGGGCTTCCTCTAAAACCCCCCTCGTAGGAAGGTAACAATGCAAAAAAATCGATTTACTGAGACTCTGTATGCTTTAGAAACTTTTTTTTTTAATAACAACTGTAGCTGAGATGAATTGAAAAAAAATGGTTATTAGGACTATTTCTGTAGAATCAACTGTTCTCTCAGAAACAACGCTTAAAGCGATCGGCGATTTGGAATGTCAGTTGCGCACGTTAAATTAATGTTAAATAAAATATTCGATGGTAAAATTCGATATTTTCCGATCAAAGTGTCCTATCGACAAAAATTAAAATGCGTCTTAAAGGTGAAGAGTACAGTTTTCGAATACATTTTTTTTATTTTGCCGCAAATGAAGTCAGGTTCTATTAATTTTCAATAAATCAATAAATAAAATTTTACATTTTTGACATTTTTTATGATTCTCGTGAGATGATTAAAATTTATCACTTTCATTGACCAGTCGTATTAAAATTTCCATTTTTAGAGTCCAATTTTCAAAACCTACAGCATGAAATTTCAATTTTGAATTGTGGCAAAAAATATGAGACATTTGAAGTATAAATAAAAAACGCAGAATTTAAACTTTTACAATATAAAAGATCGCGCGTCATGGCAAATGACTCCTAGAAGACGGTTTTTTGGTGTAATTTGCAGCAAAAGTTGGCTACTTTGGAAAAACGCACTAGTGTAATTAAAAAAGAGCAGTTTTAAATGTTTTAGATCGATTGTAATGTGAAGGTTTAAATTCAACGTTTTTTAAGCATATTTCAAAGGCCTCACATTTGTTGCCAAAACTCAAAACTAAAATTTCATGTTATAAGTTTTAAAGAGTCGGCTCTAGTAATCAAAACTCCATAGTGGCCGGTCAATCAAAGGGATAAATTGTATTGATCTCATGAGAATCATAAAAAATGGCAAACATCGCACCACGTTTATTTATTTAACACCTTTATAAAAACTGAGTTTATTTAGGACAAAATACAAAAATTACATAGAAAAGGTGCACTCTTTACCTTTAAAACGCACCTTGATTTTTGTCGATAAGACATTTGGATCAAAAGATATCGAATTTTTACTGTCCAGCTGATACAAATTTTATTGAATATTGATTTTGCAGACGTAACTGACATTCAAAAGCGCCGATCGCTTCAAGCATTGTTTCTGAGAGAATGGTTCATTCTACACAAAAAAATGCTAATAAACATTTTTGTTCAAAATTATCTGAGCTACATTTTTCGACATTTTTCCGTTTTCCCCCTCTACGAGGGGGCTTTTAGACAAAATCCCAGTGGTAAAAGCGTCCTTAAATTGACATTCTCGGTAAAATTCAGCTTGTTCGTATAATTTTTAGAGATTCAGTGGCATTTTCGTCTCTGACGACTGGAGTATAAGTTCTTTAAAATTCCCTAGACATCGAGATTTTTACAGAAACAACTGATAAAAGCTTGGCACGGCATATCTTTTTATGCCCATATAAAATATTAATGATATATAAAGGTCTATCTGTGTCCCATTTTGTCGGTTATCGTACTTTTCTTTTACGTGAGAGGATACTGCAGATAAACACCGATCATAAAGACTGAATATCAAAGTGATAACCCATCTGCTTTCTATTCTCCATTTAGGTTTAGGGTTGAGGGTATCTGTACACAGCGCCGATATAGATATTTTATATCGAGTTATTTATACGCATCGATCTAAATGCTGCGTAGCGTTTTGAGTCGTAAATGTTGGTGATGTTTATCCCTGTATATATTTCGAGTGCTTTTTCCATTAACGGAAACGAAATTATTTTTAAAATTTTTTTAAGTGAAAATTTGCATGGACATGCTTAAGAAAAATATATTTTTTGATATTGAGAAAACCTTGCTGTCAGCATAAAATCGGTAAATAATGTTATGTAAATTGTATACATTTGGTTTCTAATCGCATAACTTAGTTATAATTTAATTTCATGATTTTTCAAATTTTATTTATACGCTTCTCTCGATCCAAAGAACAGCACTATCAAATTTGAGGCAATGCGCCTTTTTCTTTTCCCCATATTTGTATTCCTTTTTTTTTCTTGGAGAAAAAGTTCTAGTCTGAATATTTAGTACATAGTACCTTATCCTTGTTGTAACAATGAGGGCCAAGAGGTCTTCTTTTCCTTGTCTTTTTTAGTAAAGGTGCGGTTATAACCGCGTCGATTATTACTGTGCCGAGCTTTCGACATCCTCTCTGACGCCTACTTCAGGGCTTCCGGGTTCTGTCTCGTAAGCCCCCAGACACTCCCTAGTTTATATATTATTCTGGCTTAATCCACTGATACTTTTTAAACTCTTTTTCTTTTCTTAGCAGGACGTAGCTAAACCTTCTAAAGTATCTTCTGATCCACAAAATCTTAATTTTGTATCTCAAGGTCTTGATAGTCCATTTGGATATTTATGGTTTTTTCTTCTCCTTTTCCTCCTTCATTCTTCACGCGAAGAAAAAACTATGATCCTACATAAAATGACTTAAGGTCAGTGGCCCAAATTCAGACATGTTTAGGCTTTCACGTTCCATGTTATTTTTTGGAATGAATACTTATTGAGTAACATTGATCAGTTTTTATTTTTTCGAATTAATAACTATTTCTCACATCTGTATAAATTACTAACTAAAATCATAACCAACCGTCTAACACATAAGCTCGATTTCTATCAACCTATCGAGCAGGCTGGATTCAGAAAACATTTTAGTACCATAGACCACTTGCACACCGTAAGAACACTGATAGAAAAATGCACCGAGTATAATGTTCCAATTCATATGGCGTTCGTCGATTTCCATAAAGCATTCGATTCCATCGAATTATGGGCAGTGCTTGAATCTCTAGAAAATGCACGTATAGATTCAAGATACACTAACATAATTAAAAACATATATGAAAATGCCACCATGCAGATAAAGCTGGACGAAAGCACAAAAACTAATCCCATAAGACTACAACGAGGAGTAAGACAAGGAGACACCATCTCTCCCAAACTATTTACCCTTGCTCTAGAAGACATTTTTAAGAAACTAGAATGGAACAATAAGGGTATCAACGTCGACGGATCATACTTAAACCACTTGCGATTCGCAGATGACATAGTTTTAATAGCCGATAATATCCAAGAACTAAATGATATGTTACAACAATTAAATGCAGTTTCAGGAGCGGTAGGCTTAAAAATGAACTACAGCAAAACAAAAATACTGAGCCGAGACCAGACAAATATAACAATACAAAATCATACCATAGAAAATGTTGAACATTATGTATATCTAGGTCATGTTATCAAACTAGAAAAACCAAATCAAGATGCTGAAATTAAAAGAAGAACACAACTGGCATGGGGCGCTTTCGGCAAATTAGCATATATCTTGAAAAACACCTCCATTCCTGTAAACTTAAAGAAAAAGGTGTATAACACATGCATACTACCAGTTTGTACTTACGGCTTGGAGACAGTAGCCCTTACCAAAAAATCTGCTAAAAAATTAGAAACAACGCAAAGGGCAATGGAACGAATCATGCTTGGAATATCACTAAGAGACAAGATTAGAAACACCGAGATAAGACGTAGAACAAAGATTAGGGATATTGTGGAAGAAATTGCAAAAATGAAATGGCGCTGGGCAGGTCACGTAGCCCGATATAATGACAACAGGTGGACACGGAGAATTCTAGAATGGAGACCAAGGACGACAACAAGAAGCACGGGAAGACCTCAAAAAAGATGGGTAGATGACATAAGAACAGTGGCAGGCAAACAGTGGATTAGATTGGCGCAAGATAGAGAAAGATGGAAGCAATTGGGAGAGATCTACATTCAGGAGTGGATGGAAAATGGTTGACAAAGAAGAAGAATAACTATTTCTAAGAGAACCTGACAAATTATTAATCATAAAACTTCGACAAGTTAATTATATTTTTATATTTTATATTTCGGTGCTTACCGAAGAAACCTTAATTCGACACTTTCTTGAGGTTATTTTTTTCGTAGGTTCAGGCCAGAACAATGAGTTTTTAAACGGGGATGGTATAACCACTCCTGGCAGAACACGAGAATGTTTATTACTTCTGCAAGTCTTCATATCTTCATCTTTATTGACTAATTCCTCTCTTAGTCGATTCTCTTCAATAACAGTTGATTTTTCTGGTGTCAATTGTAAGGTTACTAATATTTTTTCAGTATTATTTTTCTCTTCTTTGGCCGATTTCTCTTTTATTTGCTCGTCTTCAATGATATTATTTTGTGTTTCTGGAGTCAACTGAACGTTCCCTAATATTTCTTTACTAGTATTTTTATTATTGACTGATTCCTTTGGTATTTTCAAAGGCTTTCAATGATATCAATTTTTCTGGGGCCAATGAAATAATTTCTAATACATTAATTTTCTTTCCTATAACATTAGTTTTTGTTGTTTCTTCGAATATTTCTTCCGTGCCTGTTTCGTCAATGCTTTTCATTTCTTCAATAATTGTTAATTCTTTTTCAGCATATGCGCTAAGGCCAAGAAGTTCTGCTTCGGTTTCAGTATCTTTAACTGTGTCTTGTATGTCCAAAATTACTCCTTGTAACGTATCATCAGCTTTAAATTCCACTTTATTTTCCCATCCAACTTCTAGAATTAGGTCTTCTTGAACATCGATTATAATGTTGGCGGTTTTCTCAATATTTTGGGATAATCCAGATTTCTGATATAGTTTGTACCAAACTTCATACAAACTCTTATCTTTAATTTCACCTGTCCACTCTGCACCCATCAGTCCATAACATTTAGTCAAACAATCTGGCTGAATGAACGATTCCAGATATTGCAAATAACTCACTCTTTCAGGATCCGGTCCGGCTATACTTGTGTTAAGCTCATTGTCTTCAGCGAGAAGTTTATGATAATCAATATTATCAGCATTAAATGGACAAAGACCATGTACTTTAAAAGATTTTTTGAAAATATCTTCCACATTTGTTATTGTTGAAACTTTTGAATGAAATACAAACCGAACAACTTTAAAATCGCATAAAAATAATTCGCATACAAAGAGACCTTACTGTATAAATAGATACCTTTCTAATGGTAAGAGAAAATAAAAAAAAATCGCATTTTCCGAATTAAATTGTTAATGATTAAAAAACCGCGAAGAATTTATTGCAAAAATCGTACAAATTTATAAACACTTTATGTATATATCCGTACATTCTCGTTTAGATTGTAATATGAACATCGTGTTTACGTTGAGGTTCGCTTTTGTCTAGTTATTCACTGATTTACACAAAACCGTCAAATTAGCATGATTTATCTTTTATAGAGGTAATCATCTCTAGACCTGTCCATTAAAACTTCACATAAAAAAGTATTTTGGAGTTCGCCAACGGCTTAGTCATCTGGACGTCATTATGGTAGGATTGATGATTTTTAATTAAAAGTTGGGAGCCATCAAAGCCCTGCGTTTCCTTTGAACTCCCTTGCTAAATATTTGGCTACCCATATTGTATACGGCGGTTAAACAACATATCAATCAAAAATTGACAGTACAAAAATAAACCTTCTTTTTACAATCAATATGTGTCCAGCAGTGCAGAAATTAAACTCAGATTAATTTTAATATCCCAACAGAGTGCGTCAGTTTATTCCACATTGCTTATGATATACATTTTAATTTTAGTTTTTCTTTTTATACTTACCACAAGTTAAACATAAGGTGGTATGAAGCAAAAATGAAACCAAAAATTGGACATAGCCATGTTCAGTGGGCTGTCAGCGACATACTTGTTGATAGGCAAACAAAAAATGAAGTTACTAGAACCATTGATAGAATAAAAGTTTAAGCCATTTGATCCCACGACATTTTTTTTTCAATAATACATTTTTTGAATGCCCTTCTTGAACCTGTGTCAAATAGCAAAAATTCATTATTATTTGACATAAAAAATGAATTTCATACGAGTAGGTACAATGGCACCACAATCAATGACCAATCGGATCCACAACAAGAGATAAAAACCCGAATACAAATGGCAAGACAAGGTTTTGTGAAATTCAGACCGCTCCTAAATCAAAACCTAAATTTCGAAATACGCTACAGAATGGTCAAGTGCTACATATGGTCCATCTTGCTTTATGGCATGGAAACGTGGACTTTAAAAAAAACATCTATCAACAAATGAAATCGTAGGCTTCCACGGCCAGAGTCAGAATTATAGTTTATTCGTCTTCCGGGTTTGGACCGTGTCATTTGTGAGTGACCCAAAAGTGGGTTCATCTCGACGTTTCGCTACAATTGTATGTAGCTTCTTCAGGAGAACAGAAAAGAAAAAGAAAACAAAAAGACAAGAAGATGGGTAGTTAGCAACGGTAACTCAGTTACTCAACGCAACCAGAGGCGAATACTAACTACCAAGATGGGCATTTGGTCACAGTAACTCAACTACTTAACGCAGCCAGAGGTGAAAACCAAATGCCAGGACAGGGATTCACGTCCAACAGCTCAGAACACTAACGCATCGAGAGGCGGGGAGTGAATCCGACGATTACTCCGCTACCACTCTATTTATAGTCGCAGTGATCTGTCGTGTCGGGACGTATCGGCACACTCCGTGGCGCGAACGTCAAGAAGCGTGCGCTGGCCAATCATGTGGCTGCATCGTGGTAGAGGGACCGGACGGCGGCTCTAGACTGAGATTCCAGATGGGAGACAAGTAGTATCCTTCCTCTCGATTGATATTATGTGGATTTTTTCGGATCTCTAGAGATTCGCGGATTTTCCTGGAATAAAAGAAGGGGCTCTTAGAAATAATATGGGTTTTTTCGAACAATATGGAATGACCGGTTTCTTGGCAGTGTTCTGCAACTGCAGAATGGGAGAAAAGACCTGATCGAATGCATCTTTGATGCTCTTGAATCCGAGTTTTGACGGAACGACCAGTTTCGCCAATATACACTTGTCCACATGAACAAGGAATAGAATAGACACCACAGGAAGATAGGGGCGGTAATGGGTCCTTAGGAGAGGGTAGATATTGTGAGATTTTCTTGGGTGGTCGAAAAGTAGTCCTGATACCTTCTTTGCGAAGAATTTTGCCAATCCTATCAGTGACACTTCGAATCTACGGAAGAAAAGCCACAGGAGTATTACCCGAAGATTCTGAATTTGTCGTCCTAGGGTGTAAAGGGGGATGTAGATGTCGGTGTGTAATATTTTGAATTGTGGACTTGGAGTAACCGTTGGCGACAAGGGTTTTTTGCAGATGGCCAAGTTCTTCTCTAAGGTTGTCAGGTTCAGAAATCGAAATGGCCCGATGGATGAGAGAGTTGATCACAGAATTCTTTTGAGCAGGATGGTGGTGTGATGAAGCATGTAGGTAACGATTCGTGTGAGTCTTTTTTCTATAAACAGAGTGACCCAATCGGCCATTGCGCTTGGAGGTGACTAACACATCGAGAAAGGGAAGGGACCGATTATTTTCTACTTCCATTGTGAATTTTATACTCGGATGTTGTGAGTTAAGATGATCTAGGAAGGGAGAAAGGGTATGTTGACCATGGGGCCAGATGATAAATGTATCATCAACGTAGCGGAACCAGACTTTTGGTGTTAAGGGGTAAGATTCTAGGGCTAAAGACTCAAAGGCTTCCATGAAAATGTCAGCAATGACAGGGGAAAGGGGAGAACCCATTGGTGTTCCAGATATTTGTTTGTAGAAATTGCCTCTAAAAGAAAAATATGTTGAAAGGAGGCATTTTCCCGCAAGATCTGCCAAAACCAAAGACTTGTTATCATTGGTCAAGTGATCTCGCAGAACAACTAGAGAGTCATGTATGGGGATATTGGTAAATAGGGATGATAAGAAGAAGCAGAAGGTACAATGGGTTGATCGGGAGTCAAAACCATAATGCCATAATAACACTCATCACCAGCAATCCAGGATAGTTTGAACTATGTTTTACAAATCATTACTTAATAATTCTTGTACCGGCATCATTTAATTTACCTGTTACCGTTAGACCTGAAGATGCTTAGCAAATTGTAGTAAGCGAAACCGGTCGTTTTGGTGGTAAAATTAAATTGATTGTAAGTAAGTCTTATTTTATTTCTTTTTACCTATTTAAAATGGACTGATACAGGCAACACATTCATCTTTGTGAAGATTTAGGAAGTAATCACAAAACACTGCTATTTCACACAGAAGTACGATGCCTTTCAAAAGGAAACATGTTGGCAAGACTATTTGACCTTCGAGATGAAGTAATCATCTTCTTGGAACAGCAAAAGCAAAATGAACTAAGCGTGGCCTTCCAAAAACATTGTGCCCAAGTAATATTGGGCACAATGTTAAACAGCAGGGTGGAGACTCAAATATAGTTACTCACAGTGATGCGATCAAAATGTATAGTGAGAAATTGCAACTTTGGAGGCGTAAAATATCAGAAAATCCCTGCAATTATTCGAGTTTCCCTAAAGTAGTCAATCTCAGAAGAAAAACGCTTCAAGGACATTTATGAAGGATCAAGTTTCAAAATCCAAATATCAAACCATTTGTAGAGCCTAATTGAAGCGTTCCAAAAATAGTTCCCAAACACTTATAACGATAGTATTTTCAAAATGTCAATTGACCCATTCCATATCAACATAGACTCTTTGCAAGATGCTTTGCAAATAAAACATGATTCCTCTGCCAAATACAACTTCGATATAACCCCTGCTTTAGAGGTTTTCATTTTTATTTGTAAACACCATTATAATTAGCATTAAATAATATATTAGTAAACAGTATAATGTCAATAATTTAAAATGGATGCTTCCCTCAGCTTAATATTGATAATATAAATATTTTTAATATAATCTATCTCACATATGTTCCATGTACTTTAAAAAAATTGACAGACAATCCGTGATTTGTTTTAAATCATCAATAAGTATATTTTTCTAAAAAGCTGTTTGGTTTACGTTTATTATTAGATTTTATTTATTATCCGAAATCCATTTTTAAACCTTATATTCCATACAATAATTAAGTAAACAACATCTTTTGCTTGTTATTAACACTTTGTTAAATTGCACATAGCTTGGCATGGTTTAATATCATATTTTTGAGAGTATTTCACTAGACTAGTTTTAGTGCTTCCTGCCCGTGATTTGGATGCCAGTCAGGTGAAGAAATCAAAAAATTGGTTTCGGAAAATGTCCCATTGAATACGCTCTCGAAGCTCTATTTGGACACAATTTTCGGAGTTCCTACGGGTGAGAAATTTTATGCTTGAAAGATGTACTACCATAACGAAACTAGGAAAAATTCTCGAGGATTATGCCTTTAACGTGAAAAAAGGCAATGGCGAAGACTATAAAGAGTCGTATGTAAAGTCAATGTGGAATACTAGAGCAAAAATGGTACAATAAAAATATTTTACGGAGTACGACATAAAAATCGACCCTTTCGCAGCTTCAAAGTGTTCAAGAAAAAAGAAAACTCAGTTCAAAAGCACTATCTACTGAAGAACTATTAAAAATGATCCAAAGCTACGACGAGTAAACCCCCGATGAAGCACAAAAAAAGTTTTTTCACTTTTGCTCATTTGAACTTTCTTGGAGAGGCATGCAAGTTTCATTTTTTCCAGAAGGAATTTGATGTTATGGAATAGACACAAAAAAACACAAAATAACAAACCATTCTCATCAATCTTCAGCTGTGTCTGCCTTGTTCAAGCAAGGTGTTTCTGAACAGGAGTTAATTAAATTAACAGTTCACTCAAAGGCTCTCTAAAACCATATCTGCAGCCGAATTTCTGTCAGCACCAGAAGTTGATCGAAAATTTCAGAACAACAAATGAAGATGGACCTTCGAGGTCCCAAATGCTATAGGTCAATAATACACAAAATCATGCTTTGGCAGAAAAGAATGGACAAACTACTATAGCTTATAATAATTGGACCCCGTTATGCAACAAGGAACCAACTAACATTTTTTCGAAATTGAAGTTCTTGGTTCGAATAAACTGTAAATAGTATTATTCATGTTCTGCAATAACGAGCCAAATGTTCGGGCACCTCAGCACCATCTAGTGGACGATAGAACCATTAATAAATTCGGTGGTACATGTTTTCAATATCGAACCAAGTAACTTTGGTTCCTTGTTGCAGGTATCTGTAACATCCGATAGTTGGTTCCATGTTGTAGATTTATTTCATTAGGTTTCTGATTACCATTGGCAATCAATAATTGTGAAAATTTTACCTGATAAATGTTAAAAATAATTGTTAGAAATGTAACGTTGATGCCATCAACTTCCACTGAAGCTTATATTTGCAATTTGCGGGAGGTATGTGTATTGATTTATATTTTTTTAACTTCTAACCTTAAAAGCATTTTTAAAATTGTGTAGAATATTGTATTTTTTAGTTGCTTGTATCTAATAGTACGTAAGTTAACAATTTTTAAAATAATAAGCTCTTTTTGTGTATAATTTTTTAATTCCACTTTGATTTTTTTTGTAATATGTAAGTTGATTCCTTATTGCAAAATTATTTTTTAGGTCCAGCCAATTAACAGCAAGGAAAAGCAGGGACCAAATACCAGCACTAGTTCATGTGCAGAATTAGAAATCAGTAATTTTAATGAACAGGATATATCGATTACTAACGATGTGGGCAATGAAGAAGATTCTGATGATTCTGTTAAGGATAAAAATTTCGAACCTACCTACAGCGACATATCTTAAGATTAAAGTTTAGATCAAAATCTAAGTGAACAGTTTACTTCGAATGCAGAAATATCTTTCTCGGGTCGTCCAAGAAAAGGAAGAAAGAGAAAATTTGCACAACAAGACAGAAAAGAAAGAAAAATAAAAACTAACAGCAATATGGAATATTACTCATCACGAAGAAAACTAATAAAATCAAGAGATTTTATCAGATGCATGTGTTCATGTGCCGCTAAATGCCATGAAAAATATTCTGTTTAAACCTTTCAACAGTTTTTCGAACATTATTGGCACTTAGCTGATTATAATCTACAAACTACATTTATATCAACATCCGTTAGAGAACATCCTGCACAGAAAAATAATTTGTAGGCCACAAATCCTGCAGCACGACAATTCTATATAACCCAGTTTCGACGGTATGTATCTCATTACTGCAGAGCACGTAAAATGTTAGCGATAAAGTTGAGCACATTATTCTGTGGAAATACTCTTGCGGGGGTCAAAACAGGAACATTAAAATATTACTTCTGTTAAAATGTCTTCTAGAGGAATCACAGCATTTAAACACTATCAGGTCGAGATTTTTAGTTCCAGGTCATACGTTTCTTCCAAATGATAGTGATTTTGGAAATGTGGAATGTGCACTTAAAAGTCAACATAATATATTTCCACCTGGGTAATATAGCAATATAATGAAAACTTGTAGACAAAAACGACCCATTAATGTAAATATTATAACACAAGATTTTTTGAGTACCGCAAAATTAGAAAAACAAATCACCAACAGAAAAAAAAGTAAAACCAACGAGACAATAAGTTGGTTACAAACCAAAGAAATTAAATTGTGTAAAGATAAGCCTTATAGCATATTTTTTAAAACGACTTATCAAGACGCTGACGATTATACAGAAGTAAGCATAAAAAAGGGAAACAGGAAGAGATACTTCAACTGGGTCACAGTTTGCCACGTATTTGGCTTAAAGGAAAGTCAGTTTCGGAAGCAAAACTTAAAGATATACAAAGTTATCTTCACTTAATACCCTTAAGTTACCACGATTTCTATACAAATCTTAGCAGATAATACTATAATCGAGGATATAGACGGATTTAATAGAAATCCAGATTTCGAACCAGATGCGGATTGTTAATGTTATATTTAACAACAAAGAACCAAGTGATTTTTTTCTTACTTAAGAGTTAATTTTTTAGTTGTTAATTTTATTATAGCATTCATATCCATAAGTTACAATAAACGTGTTTACTTTGGAGTCGTTTTTTATTACTTTTGTATCCAAATAATTTCCTTAAATTGTAACGAAAATATTTTGCCTACCTCAAGGTAAGAATATGGGGTAGAAAATTGGGGACTGAAACTATGGGGGCGAAGATAGGACAAGCAAAATAAACGCTACTATGCGAACGGTACTCAGGGGGTTGTTGGAGAGCTGGGGTCGTGGATAAGTTGAAATAAATGGGTTGGATTGGGGTATCTACACAATAAATGAAATAAAGGGGTCCTTACACAAATCTCCTGGACACTTGGCAAATAGGGACAACAAGAAAAAGAACTTCTAGCTATTTGAAAGGAAAGGACGCCGCTTCGAAGAATCCTAAACTTGCCGGATTTAGGAAAAATATCCCTAAAATAAAAACACATAAAAGGGTTAGGAGATTATTCTAAAATAAAGCAAACAAAGTAGTCCAGAGAAATGGAATAAACATTTATTTCTGTCTCAAACAAACAGTTATCAAACATATAAGTGGCATAAAAAATATACTATATAAATAGTTGCCAAATAGAGAATAAAAAAAAACTTACATGTGTCCGTTTACAAATAGATTGGAGATACTACAAAACTTACAAATGTTATCGCACAGAGATTAACCTTTTTTTTAAACAAACAAAACAAATGAATATCGAAAAGAACAAAGCTAGCTGTCATATGTTAACATTACATTAAAAAAAAACAATTAAAATGACAGCTGTTAAACCATAAAATTTACAATTTATTATTTATTACAAATACTTTAAATTTTAATGAAAACAATTATTGTTTTAGCAAAAAAAATGTCTGTCTTTAATTTAAAATTAAAATGTTAATTGTTACCTGATTTCACTGTTTAGCACTTAACTTTCAAAAAAAACTTGTTAACATCTATGGGACTGGAGCTGCAAAGGACATAACTCTCAACTTGAATAAAAATAAACCATTTCCATACGTAGGCAGGAACGATTGGAACAGAAACTTGATGGAGGAAATCAAGCTGTCGACGGGGACATTCTATATAAACATTTTCCAAATTTCATCAGTGCCGGTGTACTGCACAAATCTTATTGGTGATCACTCTGATCTAAACTGCCACATTGCATAGAGTATCATCACCTTAACCGGTCTTAAGATTTTACACAAAAAAAATTGAATCGACTCGCGATTCAAAATCTCTTCTGTCTGCTCTGCTTGGGGCTTAAATGTCGACTCCTCGATGCCTTACATTTTACAAATTTCAACGCAAAATAAATTTCCCTTTACGTGTCACAGCTGGTTTTTGCCAACAAACTTAAAACAAACAATCTACCTTTTTTTGACCTCGTTCTTAGCAACGAACCGACAAAATACTTCTTGAGTATTTACTTTTAAATTGGTTAACTGGAAATTTTTTACCTCACAATACATACAGAGAATAGGGGAATATTAATGTAAACAAAGACAACAAAATATTCTCAGCTAATACGTCTTAAAAAAACCGTATACCTGACTTGCAATATTATATTAGGGGACTCGAAACAACTTTTAAATATTCCAGTTTATTGCGTTTTAACGACAAAAGACAAAAACAGCTGAATACCAAAACTTGATATTTAGAATCTCAACTTAAAATGCCATAATATATTGATCGTTTTAAAATTCATTTGCAAACAGAAAAACGAAAATATTCCACCAAATTTAAAACGCTACAAAATAAATAAAACATTTTTCTTGATTCTCTCAAAACTAAGTTAATGTCAGTTGGTTCCTTGTTGCATAACGGGGTCCAATTGTAGATTTAATAGTGTTAATAAATAAATAAAGATTATGTTTCGTTGATATGTTGCATTAATTGTCTCGTGAAATAGTCTTGTCGAATATCATTCGAAAGAAAATTATTTACCGGCAAAATTTTCTTCTGGTTTTATTCAAGTTTGTTGCCTTTCGTCAATTTTCGCTTATTGAAATTTTGACAAAATCACTCGACTGACATCTCGTGATTTAACTGTCAAAATTTAATTCGCGAAAATTTCCAGGCAATAAACTTTTATACCAGTCGAAAATATTGCCGGCAAAATTTTCTCTCTTATGATATTATATACGAAAAGTATCGCATCTGTAATAAAAATAATAATAATAATATGAAAGCTCATATTTTTTATGTCCTCTAAACGGACAGTCCCCCGGCAACCCAAAGGGGTAGATTTAATTTGACCCGCATTTAAGAGTTCGCCAATTTACTTCTTCGATCGTCTCCATTATAGACTCGAGCAGGCTGTGTGTGCCTTTGGGCGTGCTTAATTTCGGAAAAGTGCTCTACTGGATGAGAGAAATGAAACGTATCCCGATGAAAATGAAAATGGAATACGCTGGCGGCGGTAAATGACTACGAATTTCTCCAAATTAATCAGAGAAATTTCCTTCTTTATTGTGAATTAAGTATGGCAAGTTAAGCGCGAAACAATTGCACGAGATATGCTACATAGAGATGGAAATGGAAGTTTTCAACTAGAAATTTAGTATTATTATTCTAGTTCCCCTAATCCTTTGTCCTATTGTGTTTTATTAATTGAATATAAATGGTGAGGACTAAAGAAAAATAGTTCAATGTTTTCATAAAATGATCAAAAATTTTCAAATATCTATCTATGAAGAGATGGACGGGAATTCTTTCGAAAATTGGTTCAAAAATATACTGCCCTGATTAGAAGACAACTCCATCATCCTATTGGACAACGCGTCTTATCATTCCAGAAAATTGGAAAAAATTCCAACTACTGCTTCTAGAAAAGCTGAAATCAAAAAATATAGGGTTTGAGGACTCCATGTTAAAAGGACAACTACTGGCTATCGTTAAGGAACATAAGGGACAATATAATAAATATATCATTGATGAGATGCCAAAAAGCCAAAACAAAGTAGTGTTAAGGCTGCCTCCATACCATTGTGAGCTCAATCCGATTGAGCTCATCTGGGCAGAAGTAAAAAATTATGTAGCAGCCAAAAACATTACTTTTAAATTTGCGATATGAAAAATATTTTTTATGATGCAATAAATAATATTAGTCCAACTACATGGCAGAAATGTGTGCAACACGTTCAACAAACAGTTGAGTCCAAAATGTGGAATTTGGACAATATAATAGAGAACTATATAGAACCCATAATAATAAATCCAGACGAAGACAGCAGCACATGTAGCTCCTCAGACTCTGAGTAATTTAAATGTTTTTATGCTTTGATAAACTTATGACAATGCTACTTTATTCAAAATCTTCACTTTGTTATGTATCTCTCAGTAAATGAATATTTCAGTTTTGCACATTTTTCTTCAACGGAACATTAAATTTTGCTAACAATGATTACATTTCAAGAAATTCTTACAGTAATAGTTTCAAAAGTAAATATTTTTAAAAATCATATGATACACCTCAGTACGACCCTGTTTGGCTTTCACGTGGGTTTGTTTACAGTTGGGAATGTGTAAAATTAATGTAGTTTATATACGGTGGTCGGATAAGTAACTTCCTTTAAAGGGAAAACCATGGTTTTCCAGAAAATTTTATTTTATTTGACATTTCTCTTTTTTTACAATTAAATTTCCTATAAGACAAAATTTATTGCAAATTGGAAAAAATTAAACAATTGGGCAAAAACAATTTATTAGTGGGCCAAAAATCAATGTATTTCAATAATTTTTACCCAGAAAATCTTTAAGATATAAAAAAAAACACTATACAAAATTTCAGCATAATCCTACAGGTAGTCTTTACAAAATAATTTTGCAATCTAAATTTTTGAAAAAAAAGTTATTAATTTTCAAACTGATGCAGAGTCAACAAAAAAAGTTTTAAATACATAATAGTAATTTAGGTAACAAGTTCCGAAAGTGATATTTTAAGAGACAAGTAGGAAGTTTAGGAATCCTGCGAGTCTCGTAAAATTTTGGATCGTGTTACGTACAATATTTTTTCTGCAGCCGTTTTGTATGTTAAAAAGAATATATGGATAAACTTTACTTTTGAACTTTTGTTAAACACTTTAAAGTTACTCTCGAGAATTTAACATTAGAAAAATCTACTTATGAATATTAATAACACAATTATAACAATTATTTACATTGATAGGAATATTAACAGAAGTAGCATTGCAATGAGTGCGTGCCCTCCAAATACTAAGACCTGGCAGGACCCTGGGCTAACTATCTCTCGACATACGCCCGTAGCGAAACCTCTGCCCCTACGAGTCCGACACCAAAGTGAAGGTGTCACGGGGCGCGTACCAAAGACGTCCCGTGGGTCCCCCTGTGGGGGTACCCCGTAGGGTTACCACGACACGTCTAGCACACGCAACCCGCGGGGGCTCCACCTTCCCCGTAGTACCTGTGTTGTGAGTACCTTGCCTACCCGTTACTCCCACACCACGGGCGGGTAGGTTCGGCAGGCGGAGGAATTTCCACCTCACACGTAGACAGGTCGCCGCCGAGGATCTCTCCTCTACCACTCTTGGATCTCCCGGTGGGTACGTGCCGGGACACCTACACCACTCCTGACCGCCGTCAGGAGCGGTATATCCACACCCCTCCTGACCGAGGTCAGGAGAGGTATTTACGGGCCCAGCTCGTTCAACCTCACCAGGCTCTTTTGGAATGGGAGTAAAGTGGTCCCACGAGTAGTCTCGTCTCGGATACTAGGAATGTAGACCGGTGACCGTGTCGCCGAAGCGACCGTGTGCGTTTCTACCAACCCGACACCTCAAACGACGGCTCTCCACCTCCCTATTCCTACCCATTAGTCGCCTCTTACGACAGGCAGGGCTTTCTGACCCCGGCCGTATTCTTATCTCCGCGAGCCGGACGGAGAACAGAAGTAGCAGTATTGAAATTAGTCTTAGACGTGTCAGTACTTTTACTATTTTTTGAGATATTAACTTGGTTGCGGCCATTTTCAATCTGTGAACCTATGTGAATTTTATTTCTTAAAGAATGTTGTACGTATCCCTCTGCTACATTAGTTGATTTCCATCCTCCGTGTCTTTTCAAGTTGGATAGTACCACCACTATCAGCCAGTAAAGTGACTGAGCTCCTTCGTAGTCAGTGCCCGGTGTATATTTCTTTGGGATGCGGTAATTTAAGAAATTCGGCAATAGTGCAGGCGATTTTTCCAAAAGTGTGAATACCAATAGGTCGTACAGTACACCTTCCATTTTGTAAGAAGTGCCTTTCTGTTAATTATTTTTATATCTAGTTTTTAAACTTAAAAACCTAATCTCTCAAAACTTTTTTTGGAGCCTCATCCTTTTAGCCCTGAGCTCCTCAAATAATCTTCAATAAAACATTAATTTAATAAATCCCGTATCAATTACTAGAACCCGGAACTAATTGACCAATCTTAATGTTTTTTTTTTCTTTAAATACTCGTCTTTTACTGAACTTTCGACATAAGTTTAAAAAAAATTAACTAAAAATTGAAAAACGTATTGTATCTGTTTATTAGTTTAAAAATCGTACAAGTGTTTAAAAAAATTCCTACGCTCTCCTATTTGACTGATTTCACTGGTTCGACTTTTATTTGAAATCTTCAATGCCCCTTTATATGCAAAAAAACTTTCAAGTATTTAAACCTTTTTTTGTTGGAGTTTAAAAATGAATAACTTTTTTTTCAAAAATTTAGATTGCAAAATTATGTTGCTATGACTACTTGATCTATTGTGCTGAAATTTTATAGTGTTTTTTTATAGTTTAAATATTTTCTGGTGAATTTTAAAAGTTCTATGTGAATCTTAAATATCTGACAAAAATTATTGAAAAAACACTGATTTTTGACCCTTTTTAAATTGGTTTTGTTAATTTTGCAATAATAATTATTATTTTTTCAATTTGCGATTAATTTTATCTTATAAGAAATTCAATTGTAAAACATTTTTGTCGGTACAATTTTTTTCTAAAATGTATAGCTGCTGAGATATAGCAACGAAAAGGAGAGAAAACATTGAATTTTTCTCATTTTTTTTTCACAAATTGTTTAATAAAAAATTTAGCCCACCTTTTGAAATTTACGCATAGTTAAATTATCATTTCTAATAATATATCAAAGCGGTTAAAACGAAAAACTAAGGTCATATACGATTTACCCAACCCATAACAGATACTGCCTGGTCTATCATCATTTTAAGCTTAATAGTCGTACCTTAGATGAAAAAACCACATCGTAGTAAAACATGTCATATATCAGTACTGTAATTAATACGGTAAATATAGTACTAAAGGTATTATTAGTTCTATACATATTTCAAATAAAAAAGTGTTCATAACAGTTTTTTTATGTTCAAGTAGAAAACCATTTTCTAATAAATTTCCACTTTATTATATCGATTGAAACGAACATTACACGATTTATTTTTTTTTATTTCGTTCCATTTTTCACTGACATTTAAGTTACCCTCAAATTTTAACTCATTTTCATATTAAAACCACCGCTTTCCACAAATTGCATATTTTAAAGGTCGACTAACGTTAGCGCTGCACTATTACATTTTGCATAGAATTTGGTTAGATACACACATAGCTACGTTAGCGGTGATTTATTGAGAATCCAATAATAGAAGCGGCTATAGGAATACAAAAGGCCAATTTGTTTCTAATAAGCCTTCCGGCGATATAAATTAACGGTTGAACTTGATGGAATTCCGTCTTTATTTCACATTTGCTAATTACAGATTAAAACAAAGGAAGTATTAATAGACATACAATAATAAGGGGCTAGTGAAAAATAGCCTAATTGAAGAAATGTTAAATATATATATATATATATATATATATATATATATATATATATATAGTAAACTCTTAAATATTGGGGAAATCTGCAAGATTTCCCTAATATTTAAGAGTTTACTATTTAACTAATCTGCAAAGATTAAATTTCTTTTCTATATATATATATATATATATATATATAAGGTTCTTGAACTCCTAAGTGGAGCATAGAGCTTCAGTGAAAACGCGCCATCGGGTTCTATTTTGCGATAAGGCCTTCACCTCATTTCAAGACTTTCCTTGGCCTCTTATCTCGTCCATGATGGATCTTCTCCAAGTTTGTACTGGGCGACCTCTTTTTCTTTTCCCTTGGGGATTCCACTCTAGGGCAGTCTTTGCGATACTGCAACTATTTTTTTCGGAGTGTGTGACCGATCTAACCCCACTTTCTGGACTTAATTTCATTTTGTACCCTCTTTTGTTCGGTCAAGTGTAGCAGATCGTCGTTTCTGATGGTGTTAGGCCAGAATATACGAACAATTCTTCGTAGACATTTGTTAACAAAGACCTGCAGTTTGTCTGTGAGGGTGTTTGTCACTTTCCAGGTTTCACATCCGTAGAGTAGAACAGACGTGACATTTGATCGGAATATTCGGATCTTTGTCCTTGTAGTATACTCGCCAGATCTCCAAACAGGGTTGAGCGTGCTGAAAGCTTGTTGAGCTTTTCGTATCCTCATACGAATATCGTCTTCTGTACCTCCGTATTCTGTTATGACACTTCCAAGATACGTAAAGTTTTCCACATTTTCAATCTGCATATTGTCGATAGTAAATAGCGTGTTGTTCCTTGCATTTATTCTCATGGACTTGGTTTTACTAATATTGATTTTCAAACCTATTTTATTGGCTTCAGTGGAAAGTGTTTCCAATTGGTAAGCCAGATCTTGGAACCTTTGACCTAATAGACAGATATCGTCCGCGTATTCTAGATCGCTGTCGGAGTCTAGTTTGGAGAGAACATAGTCTATAGCTATGTTAAAAAGAAACGGAGAAAGCACGCATCCCTGTCTAACTCCAGTAAGTACGTTGAATTCGTCACTGTTGATCCCATTGTGTGTCACGCTGCATTTCGCATCAGTATATAGTGACTTTATAATAGAAATTATTTTTTGCGGGATGTTTCTTAGCTCTAAAATTTTCCATAGAGCAGCGTGAGACAAGCTATCAAAGGCACGTTCAAAATCAACAAAAACCATGTATAGGGGTGTGTTCCATTCAACCGATTGTTCCATTATTACCCTCACAGTATTAATGTGGTCTATGCAGGAGGATTCTGGCCTAAAGCCTGCTTGATTAGCTCGAAACTCAACCTTGTTTGTTATTCTTTTCAGTATGATGGTCGCAAAAATTTTATTTATGACAGTAAGCAAGGTTATTCCTCTCCAATTTTTGCACAGTGTGAGGTTGCCTTTTTTTGGAAGTTTGATAATGTTACCTTTTTTCTAGCCCTCTGGAATGTGGTTTGTTTCCCACACCTCTCGGATTATGGGGAGCAAAAGTTCAGCAGTTAGATGCGGATCAGCTTTAAGCATTTCACCAGCAATGTTATCGATTCCCGGTGACTTGTTGTTTCTCAGAGATTTGATAGCTGCTATTATCTCCGTTTTGGAAGGGGCCTCGCAAGAAATATGCAAGTCTATATTCTGCGGGTTTTCGACTATTTCGTCTGCGTTATCTCTGGGAATACCTAGCATCTCCTGAAAATGCTCTTTCCATCTCTCTACTTGGTCATCTGTTGTAGTAAGCAATTCGCCTGTTTTGGATCTTACAATGTTCGAACAGTTGGACCCTTTTTGTGTTAGTCGTCTAGTAATTTGGTAAAGCTCCCTAGTTCTGTTATGTTGTGCAGCTGTTTCTGCTTGTTTTGCAAGTTCTTCAGCCCACCTTCTTTTGTCTCTTCTTGCTTTTCTTTTAACTGATTTGTTTGATATTCCTGTTGTCGGTGTGCTCTTCTTTCTACAGTTCTTGCTTGCAGGATATCTTTTTTTCGTTGTTTTCTTTCCTCGATAAGATTCCATGTTTCATCTGATATCCATTCCTTTCTATCTTTCTCTTTTTTGCCCAGTTTATCTTCAGCTATTTCTGTCAAAACATCTGCGAAATCTTCCCAGCTATTTATTTCACGTTCTCTTGTTTTGAGTTGAAGTTCCTCTCTAAGCATATGTCTTCCTGGGACCGTTACGAAGAAATGTTAAAGGATGTAGAAAATTTACTTCGATATGCTTCATATTTATCAATTTAATCATCATCAGCCATGAGTCTAGGTTCGTAGAACGGGAGCAGATGGTCCATCAAGATGTGAACGACGATTCGGTATCAATTGTTTTTTTCATATATCTTAATTTTCTCATTAAAGTAGCGTTCTATAGCGTTGGAAGGCTCCCCGCATACAAGTTCGTCTAGTTGGAGACTACCTTGCAAGTTTATCCTCGAACGGGAGGCCAATTTTATCGCAGTTTATCCTAAATCATCCCAGGACGGATACCCCTTTATTTAGGATTTGACTAGTGCAACGATCAAATTTTTTCTTAACTAAGACCCTTCTTCACTAACTTTGCGAATTCCTTTGACTCCAGCCCATCATCATAAATAATTTGAGATGCTGAAACCCACTGATATAAATTCTCAGAAATAGTAAATATTTATTTATTCAAAAAATGTTTCTATCTTTCTACTTTCACCTTGGGTGTATCCAGCCACTAGTTTCAGAGAAGTACGCTGATCCTTTTATCGTGAATAGCGTTAAGACCCATTTACACGGGTAGAGTAATCATGCAAGTACTTGGTAGAGTAGAGTAACTCTACCCGTAAAAACGCTCAGCGCAGTAGAGTAGCAAGTAGAGTGCATAGTACGTGGTAGAGTAGAGTGCATAGTACGTGGTAGAGTAGAGTGACTAGCAACATGTGGCAAAGTAACTCTACTCTACTACCACCACCACCGCCAAAATATCCACTCGCCTGCGCACTCTACCCATGGAACGCGGTCAATTCTGGTAGAGTAGAGTAGGTCGGAGAGTGCATAGGGACGCTGTCATTCCGTCTGGAGTTGTGTTTTGTGTAAATAGTGAAAATGAAGTTCACCGAAGATGAACTTCATTTCACTTTCACTTTAAAACTTGTAGAGATGTATGGCGAATACCAGTGTTTATGGAATTTAGGTAGTGCACACTACAGAAATAAAAGTATGAGGCAAGCTGCGGAGGATGAAATCGTCGAAAGAATGACAAAAGGGGACTTTGGAGTAAACGAGCTCAAGCAAAAAATTAAGAATATAAGGTGCACTTATAATCAAAAGTGTTTAAAAATACAAAAATAAAAAAAATGAGGTTCAGGTTCAGCCGATGTATACGTTCCGAACGTGAAATGGTTCACTCCTATGGAAGCAATCATGAACGGTGCAAAAAGAAACAAGAAAACTGAAGGCTCACGGGCAAGTTACAGGTTTTTATTACTTGTTAATAAAAAATACAATAAGAAATAAAAAATGTATTCTTATCAAGATAAAAGAGCTGAGGCCCCGTGTGTATTCCTTCTTTTAAGCCACTCTCTCATCCACTCTTTTCTTTGTTACAAAGCGACCTCAGTTACAAATGCATTTGCAACAGTAGCTAAACAATTTTGAATCAATTTTCTTTTTCTTGAATTCATTTTGTACTAAACAAACACCTACTCCACAGTATACTAGCATAAGTACTATACTTGTAACTCTCCTCGTGTGAACGGTACCAATTTTTGGTAGAGTAGCGAGTAGAGTCGACTCTACTCGCTACTCTACTCTCCTCACAACTCTACTCGTGTAAACAAGTCTTTTAGTATGGTACGGTACGGTAGTGGAAAATACACGGGCTATTACAAACGGGACAAGCGAACGTAAGTTATTTTAAAATTCTGAGATGTGCGTAATGTTATCATCAACTACAAATTCACACACTCCAAATTCTTTATTTCTATTATCTTTTCCACTGCCTGGTATTGTGTGTTTTTTGAGCAGCGATGCTCAGTATTGATTTCTGTCGAATTTACGGGAGTGGGTGATTGGCCTATTGCTCAACGCTCCTCCTTTACCTAGGCTTAAAACCAGCAATAATACTGTGTATTAAAAAATTGCAACAAAATAATTGACTATTCATATTGACAACTGCTCGAATTATAAATTTACTTATAACAATTATAGTGCAGGTAAAGTTCCAGTTACATTACTTATTAACTTTTTAATTTCAGCCTTAAACTAAAAAAATATTGTGATATAAAGCTGAATGCTCGAATAAATGAATTTTAATCAAATAAAAAAAATTAATCAAATAAAAGGCAGATATCGAGCACAGTTTTTATTATTAAATTTTCCAAGTACTTTCACTCCTACAGCATCTTCAGGGACATTTCGTCAAATTGGGATGCCACCCAATATGTATCTTCGTCGTTTTCAATAATTTTAAACTGTTTGACCTTGTGTGGTGTTCTGTCAATGTATCTTTTATTGTTTATGACATTCTATATATATATATATATATATATATATATATATATATATATATATATATATATATATATATATATATATTGTTATGATGTATTGTTTGTGAATGATGAGCAATGAGTATTTTTAATAATATAATATATAGGGTTTTTATCGCGGTTCTCAAAGAATTAGTTTGTAAGCACATTTTTAAATTATCTTTATTATATCTATTATAAAACACACATATATATCTAACATAACCAATGCAAAATTTAAAATAAACTATCTTTAAATTGAAATTCTTATGAAACTAATTAAATTATATACACAATGTAAAATTTAAACAAACTATCTTTAAAATTGAAATAATTATGACACTAACTAAATTATATTAACAAAATTTTGTACCTTTCTTTCACTGAATGCCTAAATGAACTGTTTTCCACTATATAGATTCTAATCACCACTCAATGTCTTTGTTCTCAGCTTTGGTTATCCTTGTTTTTGTGAAATTACTTTTTCCAATTATCAGCTTCCACCAATTTAAAATATTTTTCTTCACCAACATTTATAAACCACCAAGCAAACCAGCAAACAGCATTTATATTTATTCTTCTTTTCAATATACCATTATCCAATCACCAAATATATTATATATTTATATTAATTCTTCTTTTCAATATACCAATATCCAATCACCATATAATTATCATAAGTTGATTTATACTAATCTCCAATCATAATATAATTTTTAATTTCTTCCAATATCCAACCAATATTCTTCTAATATACTTTCCAATATTATCAAATTTTAATACTAAATCACCGATTATTACATACTTTATACTTTCTTCCTAATTCTGACTAAACTGTAACTGATCTGACTTCTTCTTACTAACTGAATGGCTTATTTCATGCTAACTTTAACTAACTTTCATACTAAATTGCCTATCTTGAATCCAAATCACCGAGTATTTATACCTTTAAAATCTTCCAGAACCATCTGGTAAGAAATCCTGTTCGATTTGTTCTATTCCCTACCTATATGAATTTTCTGGAAAAAGTATATGTTCGATCCACAGACATAATCATATTCGAGAAAGTTCTTCCGTAAACAAAGGTTAAATTCTGTATTCTAGAGAATTCCTTTCTTTTCTATTAATAATTTTGTTGACATTTAGGCTTTTCAGATCAGAATATACACTTAAATCAGTAACTTAACACTCTAATTTAATAAACTACACATTTTAAACAACATATTATTATAACCCCACTTTATATTCGTAATTATTATTTAAACGTCGCTTTAAAGAGTATTTTTGGTTGCCTAGTCACATGGCTCACTTAAATATATCTACAACATTATAATTACTAAAATAAAACTTTTTTTACACTTATTACATGCTAATTTCTTAAAAATGCCCTCACATAAAAATTTTTATAAAATTTTCTAGTATATAACTTATTAAAATAACCAAATACTTTTAATATCTAATATTATCTAGTATATAATTTATAAATTATTTTCCTTAAACACCAATCATCTCAATATATATATATATATATATATATATATATATATATATATATATATATATATATATATATATATATATATATTGTTGGATAGCCTAATTTGACGAAATGTCCCTGAAGATGCTCTATGAGCGAAAGTACTTGGGCAAGATTTAATAATAAAAACTGTGCTCGATATCTGTCTTTTATTTGATTAAAAAAACATTGTTTGCAATTCGTGTAAAAAGTGTTTATTACACTCAGTATGTCGACAATATTAATCGCTTACTTTGAGAACTTGTTACATAAATAACAATGTATTTAAATTCATATTCATCTGGCAGGGATAGAATAATTTTATCTAGGATCTGCAACGATAAATTTAGCGAAGAGCTTTATTGATATTGCTATTGGACAGACCTAAAATCGACCAGGGCCATTTTTAACCCTGTTTACATTTCAAGTTAAACGTCGTATCGCATTTCACGGACGCCATTGCATTGTCACCTTTCTCAATGCGCGACGCATGGTAATTGTGTTATTTATTGTGAGAGAAAATATAATGGCGAGAGATATATTCTGAAATAGGCCCTTTTGTCTCTCCTAACAAAAGCACTCTCGCAGAGACGAACGAGACATGCCGACGCTGATGACAGCTTGAAAAGGGAACTTCAATTAGAAATCGTAGCTTTGTCGCTCAGAAGAGAAGGCAACAGAAGGAAGGTGCATGAAATTTCATTGTGTTCTTGTTAAATCGAGATATTATTGGATTACTATTCCTTGCGTTCTTGTACGAAAAAAAATGGGATGTTCTAAATGTAAAGACACAGAGCAGCCTGAGCAGAAAAACCGGAAACTTTTCGAGACAGGCAAGAAATGTCGAGCTTTAGATCGTTACTGTACGTTGAAAGAATAAAACAAATTTTAAGAATTGAGCAATTTAATTTAAAATTAAAAACTTTTTTATTTAGTATTTTGTTAAATGGGTCTTTCGATATACGGGGAATAGAGAATGTGTCCCCATATGGGGACAATGGGATAAAGTGTTAAAAAAATTAGTTTAGATTACTTGTTATTTAATATTTTTAAGTACAAAGTAAAATAAAGTGATGGTTAAAACTAATCAAAAATCAATCAGTACCTACAGCAAACTAAATAGAGATTTTTTCAATAAATTTTGAGCAACTCCACCTAGCTTTTTTGTGACACTGGATACACCGTCGTTGTTGATCTATTTTTTTTTTAAATGACCTCCCTCTTGACGTCGTACAGTTGGTGGTAATTGCGCAGCAGGTCAGTTTTTCGGTTTTGTCGATTTTTCATTAAGAGCGCACTATAATTCGAACAAACTCTAACAATGAGATTGGATTGTCATTTGTTAACTGCAACAATTCCCAGGCATTGACAACAGTCATGTTGATCATGTTTTTAAACAGCACCCACTACCATTTTTCATCTCTAACAGAAATCCTATATTTGTTTACAGCCTGGTCGTGTAAATCAACTCCACCCATTATACATACTGAAAATGTGTGGCTGTTACACATCTACTTTCTGTTTGGGTACTGATGACCAGCGCTTGACCTTATTAATAGGTTGCAGTTTGTCATAGTTGGAAACAATTGGGACAGTGTTGTTGTCCTGCCACCTAATAAAAAGAAGCGCTGACTTACTATCATAATAGTGCTCAAAAGAACCTCTCTGTTTCTTTTTGAATATATGTACTTTTATCATCGGACATTTTTGAGTTCGGTTTTCTCTTATTGTACCATTGAAACTATGGCTACCTGTCTACAAATAATTGTCGAAAAAAATTACATGACCAGAAGGCACTGCAACAATTTTGAGAAGATCAAAAACTACCCGAGATCCTAAGGGTAAATCGTAAACTTGAGGATTTCCTTTAGCACCACAAGTGTCAAAGGCATAACAATATCCTGTGGAACTGCACAGCATCCAGTTATTATAACCAAAGCGCATTGGTTTTCCCTTTATAATATTGTTTACTGGAATGCCGACCATAAAACTTTACCATGGCTTCGTCGATTGACAAGTTTTCGTGTAAAACGTCTCACTGTTGAAATCTTTGATTTAAAAGTGACATTAGTGGCCGCAATTTAACCATTTTGTCTTGAGTATCTAGATTATCGTTATCTACTAAGTGAATATACCTTTTGATTTCCTGGAATCGGTTCCTCGACATAATTTTTGCGACCACAGGCACTCCAAGATCTTCATCAAGATCTTGGAGTCATCATTGGAGATCATCATTAAATAATTACGTTCACTTGGTAGTTTATGATACTCCTGTAGGAATAAAATTGCCACAAAACATTTGTGATCAGCTTTTGAAACAAAGAAGTCGTGTTTATTTTTTTGTGATGAATACAAATTTGTTTGATGGACCAAATGGTCTAAAATTTCGTCATCGAACAACTTTTCAAATATTTCAACTAGACTACAGTTTTCCAATTTATTTTTTAGAATTTCACAACGGTCAGCCCAACCGGAAGTTGCTGGCATACTAGTGTCAACAAAATTATTAGTCCATTTTTGACTAATCCTTATTTTTTGGTCCGTTTTGATTTCAAGTTGTTTAACCTTTCAGACAGTGGAAAGCTGTCTTCGTCCTCACTTTCTTCTTCATCACTGCTGTTTATATGCTGCAACTCGATTTCACCGACTACGTCTCTAGAAAATATATTTTCGACATCTTCTAAATAATTTTCGTCCAAGTCCTCTTCATCGGTCTGTGGGTCAATCGGGCGGTATAATAACAATGTCTCATGTTCAAAATTTGCTGTAGCAACATTTTGTAAAGCAGCATCTAAATGACGATACTTCTTTCGATACTTAATTTTATTTGTCTTGTAGTAAAAGCATGTATCGGTCTTCCAGACAAAGGCGTGACCTTATTTACAAAGTTGTACCTGCTGTTGCGTTGGTCGAACTGATAATCATCAGCGCTATAAGTTAAGAAGAAAACAATGTAAACTAACACTCTGTCGTAGTGAACTCTTGCTATTTCTCGATAGAAGGCGCTACAGTGACATTTTGTTTGCTGTCCCCAAATGGGCCCAGTGGGATATATTGGGTTAACGCAGAAAGCAGTCTTCTCAATATATTTTAGTAATTTTTTACTGATTCCAACCATATAGATAAATTATGGGCAAACTTTTTCAGGATCTACAAATATGGAATTACTTCAGGGGTAGCGTTTTAAGTCTTATATAGCATACGTCTATACTTTTCAGCGAGAAAAACTTTCAGAGGAATTCAGTGACATTAAATTACTGGAATATGATGACGGCAGATGTATTTACATTGACAATTGCGATCTTGTATCTGCTTTGCAAACCGTTAGATTAAATTATATTAGGCAGTTGTCAAAATATATTATTTTTTAAATAGTACCTTTCAAATCAAAGCATTTAATGTTTTTCGTTGGCAAATTTATGGTTCCATTACAATTTTTTACGTTCATGTGCTATAATTACTATAATTTTTTAGTAGTGTCACAAACTAGATTCTAGTTTTACAATATTAATATCTTGGCGCGTTACCAAGAACTACTTAATTTTATTTGCACAAAACGATCGTCGCTTAATCATCACATTAATGCTTAAAAACATAACCGTTCTGCTTTATGGGATAGATGGGGATGATGGTCCCTGTTTTTACGGCCGCTGGGGATGCTAGCAGCAATAATCCGTAATTTATAGCCTCGTGATATTTAACAGTGTAATCAATTTAGTTTTTGCTGGCGTCAAAAAACCTCTAAAAATATGATTTTCGTGTATAAAGTGCGATAATCGAGATTATTTTTCATCTTGGAAACCTATGAAATGTAATTAGACTGCACAATGGCGCTCTAAACTAGAAACTGTCATCAAATTCGCCGGAGCTTTAAATTTTGGTGTAAATTGCGACATCGTGAAATGTTTTTCTATATCCAGTATGATTAGACGTCCCATCTGTAGTTACTTAGTCCCTTAGGCAGGAAAATATGTGAGAGATAAGAAAGAGCTTCCACAAGGAATGGGATCCAAATTTCGATGAAGTTTAGGAACTAATTTTGTAAATGCCGGGGTGGAAAGTTGTAAACGCTTCAAAGATGGCGACGGTGTTACGTTGAGTGACTCTTGGAGGGTATGCCGAAAAGCTTCGAGCAGGTCAGGAGGTAGATTCGACGTATCATAAAAATGTCGATTTCTTTCAGAATTTGTTGGTTTTTATTTAGTAAAATAAAGGTGAAGGGTAGCTGTGGCGATTTTCTTGCTTAGAACAAGTATTGTTGTGCAATGGGATGACGCAGAAAACCAATCCAATATTGTCCTTCGGTGTGAAGGGTGGATGATAATGGACTTGTACTGTAGAGACCTGAAGAGTCGATGTTATTTGAGAACGTTTCGAGGACCGATGATAAGGACTTTTATCTACCTTAAATCGTGCATCTTATTAGGGGTGGGTATAACGGGATTTAATAGCGCATGCGTGCTCCTATTTACAACTTGTATATCGATTTCAAACAGTCGTTTGATGGAGTAGATCGACAAAAGATGTTAAAGCAACTATCTATGTTAGGGATACCCAATAAGTTGGTTAAACTTACACCTTCCAGGTGTAAGGGTTCCAAAGGGTTCCAAAGCTATGGTGAGAATAGATGGAGATATGACGCAGGCCTTTTGATATTGAAAGTGGAGTTAGACAAGGTGATGCCTTATCAACAACACTTTTTAATCTAACTTTAGAAGCTGTTGTTAGAAAACTGGATATAAACAGCTGTATTAATACAAGATCAATGCAAATATGCGCATATGCGGATGATGTAGCCATAATAACCCGCAACAAAAGGGTATTAAGTGAAAAAGTTATAGAACTGAAACGAGAAACTCCTACGTTTGATCTATATATAAATGAAAGCACAACAAAATATATTAAGTGCACACAATCGAATTAACATAAGAATCTGAAGGTACACAACCATACCTACAAATATGCCTCCACATTTCCCTACCTAGCCTCAATAATAAATGACAACAACATCAGTCAAGAAATACAAGCACGGATTCTTAGCGGTAATAAGTGCTTTTATGCATACAAAGACTTAATGAAAAGTAAGTTACTGAATCGGGAGTCTAAGCTTAGAATCTACAAAACAGTAATTAGACCAGTGGTCACATATGGATGTGAAACGTGACCCTCTCAACCACTGATGAAAATCCCCAAGGAGCCCCAAGGAAACAGAATAAGAGGAAGGCACCGTAAAAGATGGATAGATGATGTACAGAGGGATCTTAAAACCATGAACATCAGGGAGTGGCGAAGGAAAGTATCCTACAGGGCAGAATGGAAGAACATTGTTAAGCAAGCCAAGACTCACATTTTGTTGTAGCGCCATTAGAAGAAGAAGAAGAAGATATAATTAACATATTACAATTTACATACTTAATTTTACCGTTTTTACTTATAATTATACAAAGTTTATAACAATTAATTTGTTAAAAATATGTTTGTAAGAGTAAGTTCTTTACAAGAATAGTAATTGTAAAAATAATAAGCATAATTCAACAAAAATTAACACGTATAGATTTGAGTTTAAATAAAAAAAATTATTTTTAAAATATAATATCTATAACTATAATACATAGATAGTTAAGTTACCTATCATTTCATAATCTGTTCTAATAATAATAATAACAAAAGAGCAACATTGTATAAAAAAAAATACTTATTTTAAATTGTTTTAACAAATTGTTCAATTTTTTACACGCCAAAAACAATGTCATATCTTTCGCTGTATTAATCCGTCTAATTTTCAATATACCTTAATTAATAATACCATTAGCCAACCTTTAGTAATAATTTCTACTACCACTCTAACCTCACCCGCAAGAAATACAGACATACCTTAGAAAATAATAAACTAACTTTGGACTGTTGACTCCCAGTAGCAACAGACTCTCTCTCTCCTAGCTTGGTCCAACGACAACGGACGTTTTCACAGCTCTCTTCTTGATGGTGTCTCCGAAAAATACCGCGAATCCTCTTGACTTTTAAATCGTATAGACAATAGACGCAAATATGCTCTATATCTTCGATCTTAGTGTTAGTACTGTTAGTAACGCAAGACACGTGTGTAAAAACCGCTAAAGACAGCTGCCCCGTACGAGAAACATCCGCGAATGGAATCGTAGATATATAAATACCACATGTGTGCGTAACAGCAATATCGGTAACACTTTTTTATAAACCCGATTTGGCTATTATCTGTATAACCCTTTATTACCTAAGTTTTATTTAAAAATCCTTTCTAAAAGGCATATAATTAAAAATATCCTTTCGGGCTACATCACAGAACATTTTCTGACTAAAAAGTCTATCATTAGTGTAATATTATTTTAGTGGTTTAGTAAAAAACCATTTGAATGGTCCGTTTTTTATTCATGGCGCACTTACCGGTGTAAAATACCTTAATCTTCTCCAGCATCAGATTATTCCTGAAATATTTTCCGAATATGACAGTGTAGTTTCAATAGGTCTGCACACTATCATAAAATTGTTAAAAGGCAATATTTGAATACCGTTTTCCCCCTGAGATGGATTAGTCGAAGTTTAATGGCCGGCAAGATCTTCGGACTTGACTCCACTTGATTTCTTTTATGGAGCTATGCTCAGGATCGGATCTTGCAGGCACTTTCTCCAGTAATAATCAATGATTCTATTCGAAACTTCCAAGATAGATTGTATAATTGCGAAGAAACAGATGGTAAATACTTAGAACACCTTGTGTAAAAAAATGCGTACTTTTTCATTTTAATTGTTACGTTTTAAAATTAATATTAATTGTTCAATAATTACATGTATTATGTCTTTGGAAATTTTTCTTGTATTTTATTAGTAATATGGTGTATTACATTAGTAATAAAATATGGTACTTTTTCAGTATTGCTAAACAGATAGAAAAATAAGCTTTTCTATGATACATCACTCGACCTAGGTAGCCATGTAAAAAAAATTAAGATGGCGGCGATACGGAAAACGCTGACGTCACATAAAATGTAATATTAACCAAAAAAAAATGTAAAAATTTACCACTGAGTTACATCCCCTTTATTTTCAAAGACATCCACAATTCTTCGAGGCATAATTTTTACCAAGTTCTGACAAAATTCTAATGTAAACGAATCCCATATTTCTTGTCATTTTTCCTTCAATTCGTTGACGGACCTGGCAGGATGATTTCTCAAAGTTTTTTTCAGTTACGCCACAAAGTCTCTATCGAGGATAAGTCGGGACTGTTCATGGTATGCCATGGTACAATCTATTTTAAACTCTTTTTTGAGGTATGACAACCTGTGCCGTGCTGTTGGAAGATAAAATCTTCCGCTGACCTTAAACGGTGTTCCATAATCGGTAAAATAGATTCCTCTAATATATTCAAATATTTGTCCGTGTTTACAATCCCATCGATAAAATGTAACTTTCCCACATATTTAGACGACATGCTGCCCCAGATCATGACAGATGCAGATCTTTTCTCTTTAGACAGTCGGGATGGAAAGTTTCATTTTTCCTGCGAATGACGCGACTCCTACTGTGTCCAACACACACTTCAAATCTGGACTCAGCACTCCATTATATTGAATCCCATTGCGACTGAGTCCAATCTTTATGCTTTTTTGACCATATTAGTCTATTTTTCTTTGTTGTAATGTTAAAAGTCGCTTTTCCTTAGCCTAAAATGAATTGAAATTTATTAAAACCAATTCGTACTAATTTTTTCAATTATAAAACTTATTTTGTAAGCACCAAATTCTAATTTGTGGGCCTCTCGGTGACATGTTGATCTAGAAACGTGTCTTCCAATAACGTCACTCTATAAAATTCCATATTATTTGCTTGTTTGCTTGATTTTTCACTATAATGCGTCTTAATGCCCTTCGATCTGCATCGATTATTTTAGTTTTTCGTACATTTCTAGGTTTTGTGATGACCGAACCTGTAGTTTTTTTATCTTTTGGCTATATTTCTTACACTATAGCGTGACAATTGCAACATATTCGCGATTTCCGAATTGGATTTTCCAGAATTAAAAAATCTAACAATGATTGAACAAATTTTCTCATCGATAACTTCACCTCGACCCATTGTACAATCCACAAACGACAAAAAGCTTTACAATACTACAAAATACATTTGACATTAACTGACAATATTATTGTTTTGATGCCATTTTCCATACCTACGTTTGGATTTACCGTAATTATGAAAAAATCAACGTATGTTGACCTAAGTGAATGCATATCCAGGGTTTAGTGAATTTTTTTTATTGTTGAAAATAAATAAAAAAATCATAAGGGTAATGTTTTTAATAAATATGAATAAAAATGCCATATTAATTAATCTTTTCTTTTATTTTTGTATTTTCCTGTATAACTTTTTATAATCCGTTAATAAAAATAACCTTCTACAGAATAAGAAGTACTTACTCGTTTTGTTGCATCATAAACAAAAAATAGTAATATTTAATATCAACACTGCGCAAAGTCGTTAGAAACCCATAAAGAACCTCTAAAAAGGAGGCAATACCACGGTGGCGCTTTTAAAAGCCCGATATCCTTCTAAAGTGTCTAAAATTAAATTAGAATTGTGCCTTTGCGAGCGATTCCCTAAACGTCCCGTAGAAGGAGATCTCCAGCCTCAGTTATCTATGCTTGAGCGAAAACCGTCCTTAAATAAACCACAAGCCTTAATAAGGTACACGTTCAGCGCTTTTACTTTAATTAGGGAAAGTCTGTCCCAGAACGTCGATTTAACATTAGTTCGCCATTATTCGCGAATAAAGGCCACGGGCTTGCATGAATTTATAAGGAAATAAGGTAATTTTAGTGCGTTAAACGACCCCTAGATGGTCAGTAGTGTTCGAAATATATCGGCAATTATATTATTACTGAAAAATTATTGTATAATAAACAGTATTGTTCAATATAAAACTACAATATTATTGTGCAATACATTTCTTCCTATTTTTCTTTGTTGACTCAGAAGAGTCACTCATTTGTGAGTCCTCTGTTTCCTGAATCACGATTCTTCTATTGTCTTCATTTAGAAATCCTTCGAATAAGAAAACGAAACTCCAGCTAGTAACTCACTTTCACACACAAAATCCCATGTGTGGGATATAAATTACCGCCCATGAGTCCCATTGGATTTTATGCAAAACGTTATAAAACACTCGCTTTAGCTTCAGATGACTTAGCGAGTTCCACTCATAAACGCTCTAGACGCATGTAAGCTTAGAAAATTAAATGTAGCCTTTGTTGTATTTGACAGTAATCCAAACGTTGTACAAATTCTTGTAGAACCTTGTTGATGCTTTCTTGAGAAATATTGTTTATTTATTTACGAATTCTTGTTTTTAAATCTCCAATATATGCACTTTTCGTTTTATAAACAACATTCTTTAAATGACCCCACATAAAATAATCCAAAGGATTGAGGTCTGGCGACCTCGCTGGCCATTCAATATGTCCACGTCTTCCAATCTACCTGTTCGGAAAAATTTCGTTTAGGTACCTTCGAACATCTAAAGCATAATGCGGAGACACACCATCCTGTTGAAACCATAAACTTTTATCAAAACCTCCAAGATTAATTGTACTGGGGAATAAATTAACTAAAGTAGGTACGAGATACCCACTTAAAAACTGAAGGTATGCTGGCCCGTTTATATTACCTTCGAAATAGTAGGTTCCAATGATTTTATTTCTTACAATGCCAGCCCATACGTTTACCTTTTGTGGGTATTGTGTATGATGTTCCCGCATCCAGTTGGAGTTTTCTTTTGCCCAGTATCTACAATTCTGATGGTTGACCTCGCCATTTAATTTGAATGTAGCCTCATCAGAAAAAATAATATTTTGAACCAAGAGAGGGTTTCGGTGGCTGTTATCCATCATTATTTCGCAAAATTGTATTCTTTTATCTGGATCATCCTTTAATTCCTGTACAACTGTGCATTTTACTTACTTTTACGTACTTTGTGTACCGTTGTTTTGCAAACATCGAGATCACTACTAACCTTACGAGCAGAAGTCTGCGCATTTTCTTCAAAAGCAAGTAGAACATCTAATAATCATTTTCAACCGTACCAGTTTCTCGAAATTTCTTTTCAATCTTACTTACTGTTGACTGCGTGATGGGTATTTCTGGATATTTATCATTAAATAAATTACACACTTCCATCTGAGTTCGCGATTTGTCTCCATACCAAATCATCATGAGTATTTCAATTTTTTGCTTTACACTCAAATTCATTTCTACTTAAAATTAATTCTAAGCAATAATACAGAACATTCACGAATTAATACAATTATTGTACTACTTAATTGTTATTGAACGTTACTAAAAATTACAGTTTACCAAAAACTAGAAGTAGGCTACTTTTTTGCAATTGATAATAAATAATTTATTTTCTAAGCGCATATCTTTCAAATTATATCCATTAGACCCAAGTATTATACTTTTTTGAAATCAGCTCATTTTTATCGATCTAAAAATGTTCTAAAATACAGGGTGTTACATTTAAAAAAAAGAGCCGATGACGTCATCACTGTAATGTGTATCACCTTGTATAATGAAATTTTATTGTATAATGTAGAACATTAAATTTAAAAATCGACGTGTTTTAGATTTTTTTAAAAAGGCTTTTCATTTAGGAAATATCGAATTTATTCCATACTTTATGGACACACTGTGTATGAGGATATACGAGGATGATCTTCAAACCCAAAGCTTTCTGAATGATGTTTCCGGAGAAATAGAGGTTCATTACATGAGTGATCACTCTGACAACGACGAAGACAATCTTCTCTTTGCCATTAGAAGAGAAAATTTACTGAAGGGTCAAAATAAAACCAAAGAGTCTGACTGGACGGAAGTAATTACTGATAGGTATTAGTATGACATCTATAACAGGTTACAAGGGTCGTCTGGATGATATGAAAGAACAAATCTCCGAGGTAAATCTCCTATCGAACTATTTGAAAAATTATTGAATATATTACAGAGCAGACAAATTTATATGCCGCTCAAAATAACACTCATCAATTTTATGTAACGCGGGAAGAGATAAATATATTTCTGGCTATTTTACTTTTTACTGGATAATATAGATGAGGATCTTCAGGTTTCCCTCTTCAGGTGACTAATGCAATTTCAAGGAACTCGTTTCCAAGAAATTAAAAAACCTACCTACATTTGGCCTACATTAATGAAGGGATGATAAAGTATTTTGGACATCACTCTTGTAAACGGTTTAAAAGGGAAATACCAGTAAGATTTGCGTAAAAGGAGTGGATGCTTTGTAGTTTAACTGGTTACTGCTAGAATTTTGTCACATATTGTGAGCATCAGTAGATAAACCGAAAGTCTCGACGTTGCCTTCAGGATCACAAGTTATTTTAAAAATGCTTGATGTCGTTGATGTGGATAATGACCACGAAGTATTTTTGACAACTATTTTACTGGTTACAATTTGTGAAATTTTGAAAGAGAAGTCAATTTTTCCTGTGGCAGCAGCACACCAACGTTTCACTTTTGAAACTGATTCAATACTATCGTAATTTGATGCCATTGTGAGCACAGTGTTGTCCTTCCATTTTACAAAAAGTGGTAAACTTTTTTTGTCAAAGCGATATTCGAAATATCCAGGACTTTTCTTTTTCATGACAGTAGAAGGTAATAAAGGACATTTTTTATACGATTTTCTCTTGCTGTACCTGTTGCTCTAGAGCTAGAAGAACAACTTACTGTACAGAACAATCCCATTAAGTGCAAAAGCGAGGCCAAATATCTGGGAGTCATCATGGATAAAGTACATTTAAAAAGCACGTAGACGCCATAGTGCAAAAAGCCAACATGGCTAAAGTATCCATTAGAGGACTCACAGGTAGAAAAAGTAAACTAAGGATAAAAACCAAGATGAGATTAATAAACAGTATCATTCTGCCGATACTTACATAAGCATCTCTCGCATGGGGACACACCTGTAAAATTACAAAGAAGAGGATTCAAGCAGTTCACAACAGCTGCTTAAGAGAGGCTATCAACATTCCCATATATTTAGCAGAACGCTTCATATACAGGGATCTACAACAGATCAGGTTGATGGAAATAATGAAGGTAAGAGCCAGGATTAAATTCGCAGAACCAGAAAACCAGCCCTGTCCCATACTGTGAGAGATCATGAGATATGACGCTTTCCACCATTGAAAACATAAGAGGCCTAAACAACAAATGGTGGAATAAATTAAGGAACCAAGGAAAAGCGAAGACAAACCAAATAAAAAGTAGTGAGAGGAAAACAAAACAAACACGGGAGAGAAAATCAAAACAAGTAATCAAACAAACAAAATCACTAGAGAGAAAAACAAAAACCCTAGAGAGAAAAACAAATATGAATAGAGGATAATTCGTATCTCTGCAAGTCGACAAACACTGCTAATTGCCGCGCTGTGTGGGCCCCAAGGGGTGAAGACCAATCAACAACAATAGGACCCTCACAAAGACAACTTACAATAAAAATAATAAAAAATCTTAAAAAACGGCCTAGGCCAACAAAAAAACTTAAAAAAACATAAAAATCCGGCGAAAGCCAACCAAAAAATTTATAAAAAAAAAAAACAAAAACAAAAAGCCCGGGCAAATAGGGCCCAAACACTTGAGCAACAATACTCCGGACTAGTAGTCCGGAGCGAAGACTTGGGGCCCAAGCAAGCAATTTTAGATTCGCGGATAAGTCACTAGAGGATATCAGGAACAAAGCGCGTCACGCTATCCTGAATTTGAATGGGTGAGGGAACCATGTTGGAGTTCTATTACCCAGGACTACCACATGAAGAGCATTTGGCTGACAGTTGTGCCTCTATCGCGCATCAGAGTGCTATAGGGGGAAAGGGATGGTCTGCCACATTGGATCACGGTGGAGTGACTCCTGTTTTTAACTCGAGTTAATACACCTCGCTCCAATAAATTGTTACACCCGAACTTAATTCTCAGGGGTGAACATGTCTCAACTAATGAAGAAGTACTAAGGAGCGTCAACAAAGATAGAGAACTGCTAAAGACTGTTAAAAATCGAAAAATATCTTATCTGGGACATATAGTAAGGGAAAGTCGATATCAAATATTACAACTGATCCTTAAAGGCAAAATAGAGGGCCGTAGAGGTGTAGGAAGAAAATAAGTTTCTTGGTTAAAAAACATTCGTGAATGGACTATGATATCAAATGCAGGACAATTATTCCATATTGCAGAAGATCGAGAAGCCTTCGCAATGGTGATCGCCAACGTCGGATAATTCTGATATGGCACGCGAAGAAGAAGAAGAAGAAGAAGATATCTCACAGGCTGGGTTTACTTAAATTGCTTGCTTGGTTGATCACGACCTATTTGGCTGAGTAGCCTTTTCAAGAAACCTCTGCATTTTATTTCTCACCTTTCTTTATGTAAAAACCTCATCGAACTAAGAAGATTTCACTTCGAAGAAAGTTCTACAGCTTTTTAAGTGTTTGGATAATCTTTTTTAATCAGTATATCTCCGAAACAGAGACTCTTAGGAGAAAAAGTATAATTGCATGATCTACAATTTTTGTCTGATATATTTTTGCTCTTCACTCACTCAGTTTCTTCTCCTTCTTCCTCTTTATAAGCAATTCTGCTAGTTTATTGGCAGATTAGTACCTCTATGGAAGGTTGTCACTCCATCTTTTGCGTGGTCGTACAATACTTCTGCAGATTGGTGACTTATCTCTTGCTCTTTTGACGACACAGGTCTCCTCCATTCTGCTTATGTGGTTATTCCATTCTTTTTTTCTATTTTGTGTCCATTCATTTATACACTGTACGTTATATTTTCTTCTAATGTCTTCACTTCTCTTTCGATATCTCAGCGTATTTCCTGTAATTCTTCTCAGTACTCTCATCTCTGTCGATTCCAGTAGCCTTTGCGTTGTGGCTGTGTCGGATCTTGTTTCTAAGGCATATGTCACTATTGGTCTTACACTGGCTTTATAAATTCTTGATTTCATCTCAGTGTTAATGTGTATGTTTCATCATATAGTGTTATTAAGGCATACTGCCACTCTATTTGCTTTTTGTACTTGATCTCTCACTTCTTTGTCCAGGTCTCCATAAGTAAACAGTGTAATTCTCAGGAATTTTATTTCCATTACTTGTTGAATACTGATACCATCAATTTCTATTTTACATCTGGTTGGTTCTTTGTTGACTACTACTGTTTTAGTTTTCTGAGATGAGATTGTCATATTAAATTATTTTGCTCTTATGTTAAATGTGTGGACCAGTCTTTGCAGACTATCTTCATCTTGGACTATCAATATTGCGTCGACTGCGTAACAGAGTATTTTTATTTCTTGGTTTCCCATTCTGTACCCTCTTCCTTTGTTAACGCTTTTGATGATTTCATCCATGATCAAATTCAAGAGCATGGGGCTCAACGAATCCCCTTGTCTTATTCCGCTGCCTATTTATATAGGCTCTGTAAGTTGTCCATCTATTCTGACTTCCATTTTGTTGTTTTGGTAGATGTTTTCGATAGTTTTTATAATATTTAGGGGAACTCTATTACACAGAAGATGAATTAAATCTTTGAGTCTTACTCTGTCAAACACTTTCTTTCGGACAATCAGACACAAAAATGCTGGTCTATTAGACTCTAGTGATTTTATAACAAATATTGCATCTGTACATGATCGTCCACTACGAAAACCCTGTTGCTCATCTGCTAAACTTATCCTCTGATTTATTAGAACTTGTAAAATTTTAATTGTAAGTTTTAGCGTAGTATTTAACAAGTTTATACCTCTGTAGTTTTCTGGCTGTTTTTTATCTCCTTTTTTAAATAGTAGAATTAGTTCGCTCGTTCTCCATTCTTCCGGTATTTTATTGTGTTTTATAATTTTATTAATTAATGTTGTTAATTGTTCTGTCATTGCTGATCCACAATATTTCAGTAATTCGTTTGGTATCCCGTCTTTACCTGCTGCTTTTCTGTTTTTTAGTTTTTCAAGTATTTTCCGAACTTATCTACTACTCTGATCGAGTAGCTCAACAGAACTGTTGCTTGTCCCAAGCCCGGATGGGGTGGAGGGGGTCTACAGCCAGGTTAGCACCCTACTGATAGTCTTTAAAACCATACAGCTCATAGAAACGGGATTATGCCTCTCAGTTTATTATTGATAAAACTTATGGTTTGGCTGAAGACGAATAAAGCACATACTTGCGACCATTGTTGCTTGAATAACTTTTTTTGCAGAAGTGGGATGGATGAGGAATTTTTACATGTAGATTGGTGTCCCGAAACAATTTTTAGCTGTATGCGAATTTTTGTAAACAATAATTAACTGCCTTAGTTTATTCGAATTGCTAGTTCATTCCAGATTTTAAGTTATTACAGAAGTATTATGCCAAGTCTCTAGTTGACTGTTAGTATCGATAGTACATAAAATCAAAAACATCATTCATCTTTAGTTTTTTTCCACCAAGTAAAACCACATTGTAAGCGTTAGGTAACTTGTATGAAAAATAACTTGTAAAATTGCCAAGCGTGCAACCATCCAGTTAATTTCCTTTTTATTTTTACTTAATATTCACACCAAGTTCCAAATCTAAGTGTGATATAATTTTATTGCACAACTTGACATATACACGCCAGGTCTTACAAATAAGAATTACAGCCGTTCTATACGTGAATATATACGAGCAAAAACTTGAAAGTCAAATTATGCAAATATGTATTACCATATTTCAAGACCTGAATACGATATTAGGGTTTAGGGGTACGGGTATTTTTTTCTGTTTGTAAGCGTTGAATTGGTGTTGTTTTTAACACGTTGTAGAAGAGTTAATATAAGTTTTAAGACAGATAAATAAAAACTAAAATAAAATTGTCATCTAAATAGACCAGGAAAAGGGGAATTTATCAAGATAGTTGCTATAACAACTACACAACAATTGTTTTGGTTTCTATATGGATGGAAGATGTATATATACAGACGAATGTTGAGGATTCCATGGGTACAAAGAGTTACTAATGTTGAGGTACTTCGTCGCATGTGTAAACAAAAAGAATTACTAAGAATAATCAAAGAGAGGAAAATGCAATACTTGGGTCATGTGCTGAGAGGCGAAAGATATGAATTACTTCAAGTTATACTGGAAGGAAAAGTACAGGGCAAAAGATCAGTAGGAAGACGCCAGAACTCGTGGCTGAAAGACCTGAGGAGATGGTTCGACCGCTCATCTGCAGAGATCTTTCGCGCAGCAGTTTCCAAAACTACAATTGCCATTTGGATCGCCAACCTTCTAAAGGAGACGGCGCAATGAGAAGAAGATGGATGGAATAACAAAAGTTTTGAAAAAAGAATGAGATGAAAATTCTAAAAGCAAGCCAACTTTAACAGCAACTGTGATAAGGGGGGGGGGCTCTTTGTCTAAGTCCTGATTTCCTATCTTTACCTGTGCATATGAGTCTGTCACGCACATTTGAGTTAGCTCCACTGATTTTCTTGGGTGACAAAACGGTAATAGGAGTGGAACGAACACATTAGTAGAATAGAGGATAGGATAGTACGAATAGCACGAGATAAGTCACCAAATGGACGAAGAAGTATTGGTAGACCAAGAAAAAGATGGTGCGATAATTTAAACAATTTAGGAGGTTAATATTGAAGAAGAAACAGGCTTTAAAACCTGCATACAAGATGGAAGAAGAAGAAGAAGAAGAATAGGCTTGCTGGAAATCTACGAAAACTTGGTGCGCAACTCGGTTTTTTTTCTAATATTTGTCGGATCGTAAATCTTTGATCTCTTGTTGACCTCCCAACATGAAATCCGCATTGGTAGTGGCCTAGAATTTCTTCCGAATATAGAGTGAGCCTCTATAGCAAGATAATTGATCGAACTTTATATGTTGTGCCAATAAACGATATGCCTCTATTGTTTCGAAATTGTTCTTTATCTCCCTTCTTATCTGTGGATATCATAACGCTTCCATTCCATTCCCTAGGCATTTTCTGTTATGAGGTAAATAAAATGTTATAAATTAATTATGTTTTTAGTGTTAAAACACTAAAATAAATTAAAATAATTGTTAGAAGACTGTAAATAAAAATTAAAAATAAATGTCACAATATCACTTCTCATAGAAAAATCAGGAAATCATAATAGACCTGATCGGAGAAGACCTGATTTTATCAGCTGTTTAAGATGTATTAAAAACTGTTCTACATCAGCCTGCACTCAAATTAATGTACGCAATGATATACTCAAAAGAATTTCTTTGGGTAATAACAAAGTTAAAAGAGTATTGATAAAATGAGTGACGATGATAAACAGTTTTTGTATAATATCTGCAAACGAATTATTTCCCAATTCAGTTGAGCAACTTTTGCAAAACATATTACTTTACTAAAAAAGCGATCCCCTTATCAAATATAATATCTGCTGCTGCATAAATTGTCTATATTATTACTCAGAGACGAAATTTTTAACCCCTAAAAATATTTGCATACTTCTTATTAATAAGATACCGATATATTAATCATGGGGTCAATGTTTAAATAGATAGATTTAGAGAGGTGGCCTTTTGGCCTATTCCACTGCGATCCTTTCAGATCTATTGTGGTCCTAGTCCTAGATAACATTCTCTAACCTGACCCTTTTTAAAAAGTCTAATAGCTTCGAGACTGTACCTTCCATGAAGCTATTTGCCGGTGGACTTTCTTCTCCTTAATGCAAAGAACCGCATATTTGCCAGACTGTCACACTGACATAGAATGTTTCTTCTTCGAGGTGACAGAATCTGCATAGGTAATCATCTGATAATCCCATCAGCTTCAAGTGCCTATTCAGCTTACAGTGACCTGTTAGAAGACCTACTATGGCTTTGACTTTTCCTGTCTTTGCTTATTAGGTTTGCAGTCAATTTTGGCCAATGCTCTGTAATGAGCTGTTTCGCCTGTCTTTGTCCTAGTAAATTCCTCCACCATTCCAGAATTTGTGAGCTACCCACTTTCTTGTTAGTCTTTGCAACGCATCAGAAGGGTTCCGGTCCAATAAATGGCATCGACGAACCTTGTTTGGCCATTTCATCTGCTTTTTCATTGCCCTTATTAACCCTCGTGCCCCGGTACCAAGGCTACCGTAACCTTGCTACGGTCTCCTAGTCTATTTAGGTCACACACACAATCCCATACTAGCTTAGAATTGACCTCTATAGAACTGAGTGCCTTAAGCGCTGCCTGACTATCTGTGAAAATGGCAACTGAACGGAATGTCCTCTCCTGCCTTTCTATTTCTTCCACGCAGTGACGGATTGCAGTTATTTCCGCCTGGAAAACTGTCACATCCTTAGATAGACTTACCGGGAAATGTATCCCTTGATTTGTCCCTACTATGACAGCTCCCACACTCTCCGATGTTTTTGAGCCATCCGTGTACCAGGTAGCAGCAGCTTGTATGGGTACACCTTCATTCCAGTCTTCCCTGCCTGGTATCTTATGATTAATTGTGAACTTATTGTTAAAGCTATATCTCGCAGCTGTGGCATCGATAGGTTGCCCCATCACAATATCGGCTATTAGCTCCTTGATTATCTTTCTGTTGTCAGCACCATGCATCTGGCTTATATGTCGCTGACTATGGATTAATCTGTGTATCACTGATGTGGTTTCGCCCTGTATACAGATATGAAGTGGTGGTATATACAGCAGGACTTCCAACGTTGCTGTAGGAGTTGTTTTTATAGCCCCCGTAATACACAGGCATGCTAGCCTCGCCCAGGGACATAGTAGCGTTCTGTGTGGTTTTCAGAATGTGAGTATTCCATGTAAGCCTATGATCAAAATACACCCCAAGGTATTTCTTTGGCAAATAAAATCTCTGTTCCTCCCAGCACCGGTTGTGTTAGGCCTTGTAGTGTTGTTTTTTGGCGAAGTTAACGATTTGTGTTTTCTGAGCATTGACTATCAGTCTCTCTTGTTTACACCAGTCTTCAACTATATTTAGGACTGCTTGCATTCTCTCAGACACCACCTGGGCAAACCTGCCTCTGACAACGATTGCTATATCGTCAGCATATCCTAGACAGTAAAAGCCTTCTGTGGGCAGGTTTCTGAAGAGATCATCTACCAAGGTTGCCTAAAGTAGAGGGGACAGAACTCCTCCTTGTGGACAGCCTCCACCTGTTTTTGCTTTGATGGTTGCTTTACCCAGAGTGGATATCACTGACCTATACTCCAGGGACGTCCTTATCCTTCTGCATATTACTCCAGGTGCCCCTCGTCTACTCATAGCCCCTATCAAAGAGCTGGTAGTACCATTATTAAATGCCCCTTCTATATCTAAAAAAGCAGCCATTGCTATCTCTTTTTCTTACATTGACTTTGAGATAAGCCTATTTAGATACGAAATTTTAAACCCCTACCAATATTTTCATATTTCTTATTAATAAGATAACGATATATTAGTCTTGTGGTCACTGTTTGAATGACAATAAATAAAATTTTTGAGTACCTGGTCCAGTCTTCCTAAACGTCGCTTTGTCCCCAATCTTGAAAACGATTTTTGGTTTAATACCTTCCCCTCTTCTCTATCCCAAAATATTTTCAAGTCGCTACTGCGCATGCAAAGGGGGCATGGCTTACAATGCTATTGAGATACAAAATTTTCCCAGGCATAATTGTCCTAATACCTGCTGGTAACAATCAACCATGCCTTTCATCAATACTTTCTTATCTTAGCAACACTTTTTCCTTAAATCATACAACCTGTAATTTTGAATCAAATTATGACAAGTTAATTGTTTGTTATTATTTTTTTACCAAAAAACTAAATATTCGATGGCAGATACGTTAAAACCAGCTATTACATTACCTATCTTGTGCACGAACGTTTCTTCATATAACAAGTACAATATCACATAAGTAGTTAACGCAAAAACGAATTACGCCCCATATTGTTATTTAATTGCTAGTTGTAGAACAGGATTAGCATGTTAATGGTCAAATTAGTTTGATTTCGAGATAAAAATGAGGAACCTTTTCATGTTTGAGGTCAGTTAATCAATACTAGGCTACGACAAACTAAAAATCGAACTTTCTTAGCTAACTTTTTTCAAACTTAAAGTTAGGTTAATAAAGAAATTGTATTATAGAAACGGTTTCCAACTGTTTTAGAATTTGAGGTTCATTTTACAAGAGATACTTAAAAGAAATTTAAGACGAGTGCCAACTGTGAAATCCAGTAATCAATTTTATGATTATGCTGGTTAATTTTTGACTTCAACTGGAAAGTCGGGCTGGAAACACAACCGAGCACACTTCATAGCCAACATTCATTGTAACTGAACAGTAAATCAAAATAAATAGAGATGGTTCCACTTCGATACAATTCGAGTCTCTCAACGTTCTTCTGCACGTGTTTTAACTTTTAAGTTTCATCAGGAAAACTTTGTGAGAGGACTGAACTGAACCAATGCTAGCCATACAGATGACCATACATGCTAATAGCGACCTCTAACGGGGTGAAATGAAGTCAGTGTCGATAGCAATTAAAGTAAACTGTAAACCCAAGCTAATAAAACTTATAGGTCGATGGTTGGAATATTTTATACATAATTTACCCATATAAATCGCGAGTAATAGAGTAGCAGTAAGTTTGTTTTAGCTGTTAATAATGAGTTGGCATAATTTTTATGTTGTATGTTTCTGACAGTATATGAGAGCGGAATCGGATTTCAATCTGGTCAGGCTCTCGTCTCCCATCTATCAGGCTTACAATCCGAGATCTTTGCTATCCTGGTATGTGCTCAGGAGATAATAGATAGGGCTTGCTTAGGCAGGACCATCTCTATCTGCTCTGACAGTCAATGGGAGCGCCCAAAGTCAGCTTTAAGCTGTTTCTTGAATGCAAGGGAGTACTTGCTGATGTTGTACTGACCCTTGGTATCGGTACCGGGAAACACAGGCGTGTAGGGGAACGAACGGACTGACTTCCTAGCAAGACAAGGCTCACTCACTTTGCCAGTGGGACCCAAACCTGTGATTGTGACCTTTAGTACTGGTCGTGGTAGTCCCAAAAAGCTTCTTCTGCGGAGGTTTCAGGAGTCCTGAGCCAGTTCTGGAGAATGATACAGGCTAGGCTTCACATAGTATAGACTCAACGCCGTCATCTGCTTGGATTGACGGATGGCCCACGGTGTCGTCTTTGTAATGAGGAGGAGGAAACCTCACATGACCTCTGGAAGTGCCTAGCACTGGTCTATCAGAGGTCGCAGATCCTGGGTTCGGTCGTTATGCAACCGAGCCAAATGAGGAAGTTACCCTTAAAGGGTAACGAATTAGACGTTCGGAACAGCAGGAAGAGCTCAGATTTGATTCCCCTCTTGATTATAGCAGATATCCCAGAGCACCCTTTGCCCAAAAACGCCGAAGATTAGGTTCTTATGGGCCTGGTCCGTATGATAGAGATGGCACAAGGGACCCGTTTTAGGTTAGATTAGGTTAGGAAGTAAAAACTTCGATGTCCATCACGCATGGTTCGAGACTAAATCAAAATATCGGAAAGGATCACAAAAAATCAAGTCGTGGATGTTAAAAGATGAGAAACAAGGTCTATCTACTCGGGAAGTGCTAGTACAATTTGGAGAAATATGGGCAGTATTATTAGGGCAGATCTTAACAATACTTTCCGAAAAGGGAATGGAAGTAGCAATAGCAAAAGCTAAAACGTAAATGTATACAAATGTGTACGATATATATGATGTAAAAAAATCTTATAATTGACAGTGCCCGTTTCAATGTATACGCAAGTGCTTTATTCGATAAAAGCGATAAAATGCATCAACTGAAATGTTATTTACGCCAACAATGTTTACCTAGTTAGTAACTTTAATTTGTTTTTGTATATTGTGTCCAATATTTTCAAATAAACGATTTGTTGCGTTAAAAACATTTCTTTATACTATGTTTCAAATATAGTGTCAATTTAATTTAAAACGTTTTAATCTTAAAACATCTAAAATTAGATGGATGTCCAAAATTCCAGAAACATTACAATTACTATAAAAAACCTTAACATTAATTGAGTTGTAAATATAATTATGTACGAGTATTAAAAATCTTACCTTAAAGCCTTTATACCATTCTTTAATTGTGCTCTCGTCATATCTAGTGTGCGATTTAAGAAAATCCATGTCCTCCTTGGACAATTTGTCCTTACTACCGAAACACCCCATGGTTCAGACCTTGAAGGTCTAACACCTGCAAAAGAAATACAAAGATATAGTATGTGCTTGTATAAAAGCAGTTCTAAGAATTGTACAACTGTACAAATTTTGAATATTAATTTCTCCAACGTGAAAACCGTTACGCCCTGGCTATTTATCTACTCAGTGTAGACAAAGAGATTTCGGATTTTGTAAATAAAGCAATAAACATTAATTCAGTCTTTCGACAAAATAGAATTGAAATTTGTTTACTATCTGTTAGGATTTTCCAAATTCCTGTTAAAAACTTTTGGATAAAAACTATAAGATGTTTTCAGATAGTCGTTGTTTAGCTTCCTTAATACAAGGTTTTTCGCTTGTTTCATAATTCTTTCGTTTTTAATCAGTAGTTTCACCTCCACTTGAGCTCAGTCTTACCTGTTTTTTTTTGCGAATGTGAAACGTTCGAAGTTATTTGTGTAATGACAAAGACTAAAGACGACAAAGATTAAAGAGTGTGTAGATTGCGAATCAACGACAACATGCAAGAACTACCGCAAATATCATTAGTTCCAAGTGCTTAGGTATACGTTATTGGTAGTATAAAATTAATGGAAAATTCAAACACAAACAAATAATTCTGGACAAAATAGTGGAGATGGATTCAAAGATACATAAATAACCTACATTCAGTAATCTATAGTTTAAACCAAGCTGGATGCTGCTATCTTATGGTGATAACTCAGACCCCACTAACACTCCCCATACCGAGATTCTTGTAATACGTCTTTCAGATACTTTGAACAACCCAACACATTTTTAAATTCTTAGAGACACATAATGATGACCTAAATACTAAGAATTGTAGAACTCTAATTAGAGTATTTTAGCTTTTTGGTCTAGAAAACATAGAATTCCAGGAGGAGATATAAATGGCGGTCAATTCACATTTCCAATTAAAAACGGGTTCCTAAGGGTTTCTGTAAAACAAACTGGGGTGCGTATCCCAACATTAGCTTAATGTTTTATCGATCTTTGATACGAGCAATTTTTGATTACAACTGCCACTTCCATTATAGCCTCACATAATCGATTGCGATTTACAAAATACCTCTGTGGTGAGTGTTTGGGTAAGCACAGTTGTTTAAATGATCGCTCTCCGGGATAAACCAATCGAATAACTTATTAAAAGCTATGTAGTCGATGCGTTTGAAATTTAGCACACTTTAATTACTCATTAAATCCCACACCTCTCAATAGTTATACTACATGTCATTATGCAAAAAAAGTTAATGTAAGTTAAAATAAAAAAAATTAACATTTATAAATTACTGCAAATTAAGCGCTTTTTGAAATGATCTCGGATGAAAAACGTTTTGAAAAATTTATAAATCCATTTTGGATAACTTTTATGAAGAGAAGATTTTAAAAAAGGAGAAATTATTATAAAAGATGGAGAGAACAAGAAAATCTTGAAAGAAAGAAAGGTTCTGGAAGACCAAAAATATGTACTGCTTATGTAGATCGTATGCTTTTGGAGAGATTGGAAGAGAATCCTTTTGAAGATGCGAAAACTGCAAGGACTATCACAGTTTCCGGAAAGAAAGACAACAATTGGCATCGGGTCTTAGGTACCGAACTGCAGAAAAAAAAAACAAGCTCTTACACCACAACAGAAGCAATCAAGACTTATATTTGCTTTAAAACATCAGCTACAAAATCAAAATTTTTGGAACAGGGTAATATTTACAGATAAGAAAATTTTTAATCTTCTAAAAAGGGAAAAATTGAGTGTATAGACCAGATAATCATAGATTTAATCCTCTATATATTGATAGATATCGAGCATTGTTAAATCGTTTGTTTTATTCCTTAATAATAAAATAACAACAAGCCTATTTTATGTAAATATTTTATGTAAATACAAATATTTTATGTAAATATCGAAACTGAAAATATTGCAATCAACCGGGGCCTATTTCAAGGAGACTCGTTGAGCCCACTGTGGTTTGGTCTAGCGATGAAACCCCTATTTATTTTATATAGATGATTTATAACTATTTGCTTCCACACGAAGCCACCTGGATCAGATGCTAAAAACAGTAGAAAATTTCTCTAATGATATTAGTATGCACTTTGGTCTTGACAAGTGCCGTGTCTTAAATATAATCAAAGAAAAGGTTGACGGATTAGATATGCAAAACGGCCAGAACATCGAGGCCATGGGTGATAATGATATGTATAAATACCTCGGAATAAAGCAAGAGCGCAAGATTGAACATAAGCAAATGAAAACTGAAATAACTACTAAGTTTATACGAAGGGTAAAACAGCTGCTTCGTTCACACCTTAGCAGTAAAAATTTGTTTAAGGCACTAAACAGCTACGCATGTTCCACGCTTAGCTACTTATTTGGTATTGTTAAGTGGAAAAAAACGAATATAGAAAATCTTCAGCGAAAAGTACGAACACATCTCACAAAGGTACACAAACACCATACTCAAAGTGCAGCTCAAAGTGCAGTAAAAAGAGCCGATATGCATGTCAAGCTCAAGAAACCATTTAACATCCTACCAGGGCTGCCAGGAATTTGCTGCCACTGAATATAAGGAAAGGCACGACTCAGTAGGAAAGATCCTTCATCAAGAGATAATCATCAAACTGAGACTTCTTCAAACAAACCATCTCCCATATTATCAATACGTTCCTGAAAGTATACTTGAGAATGACAACTACAAGCTATACTGGGACCGCATTGTGCTCACAGACCAAACAGTGGCACATAATAGACCAGATCTCATACTAGTTAATAAACTTAAGAGACAAACAACACTAATTATTGATGTGGCGATACCCAACAACAATAGTCTTCGTGTTACACAGAACGAAAACATCGCCAAGTACAGGGACCTGGAAATTCAAATGCGAAGACAGTGGAGAACGAAAAGTACCATGACAAGACCTATTATTCTCTCTACTACTGTCATTCCGAAGAACCGCCTAGAAAATATAAAAAAGCTAGGTCTAAATGAACATTACTACAAGATCATACAGAAAGCTGTACTACTCTCAACTTCCAGATGTGTACGAAAATTTTTGGGAGATACTCCAGAGTACCAAGTCACCTAGGGCTCGATAACACCGAAAGAGTCCCACCAGAGCTCAATCCTTTTGATACCGTAGGTATCTGGGATGAGTGAATTTTCCCCTTAGAGAGAGTGTGAGCCATATGGCTAAATCTGGAACAACAAGTCTATTTTATGTAAAAACTATCATTTACTCTTTATAAAATGCAGGAATTCAAAATAATATCAAAATTTAGACCTTAATAATTATTACAATTTATGAATTATATGTATTCAATTGTTTGTTGTTTGTTTGTTTATTTTATTATTTGTCTGTCATAATAAATATAATATAATGTCAGACCAATCAAATACCTACACTGCTCAAAATGATCAAATCTTAGTAAGAGTCGTATCAGTTTTTTTAGGAACCAGCTGTACAAAAAGAAGTTTTTACTTAACTGTAAGTTTTTTAAAACTATGGTATATAGCCAACCACTGTGAATTTCCATTTTAAATTTCCTTCCATACATTGAACAATGTTGGCAATAACACAGAAAGTAATTACATCAATGGTGTCAAACGCCTTATTCAATCCAGAAAACAAACATACACTGTATAAGTTTTGGTTTACATTTAGACACCCCTGTATTACGGCAAGAAAAGTAAGCTATGCCTCTGTAATTGCTTTTCGTTTCTAAATCGAAATTGTACCTGTCCTAGTTGTTTCTTTTTAAATATTCTACAATGATTTTTATGAATATTTTGAGCTTATGACTTCATTGATAGTTCGGCGTTTGGAGCATATTAAATACTATTATCATGCAAATATTTATAGGCATATGTCCCTATATAAAAACTAAAACTGGGCAGCTTATTCACTGTCACAATCACATACATTGGCATTGTTATCGTAAGAAGAAATCTGAAATTGTAATGATTAATTTAAAATTTCTTTGCGTCATTGTATATTTACAAACAATAATAAAACACTGATCATGTAACGACAACCGACATGATTAACAGAGATAAAAATTCTTGTACATATTTGAAGCATCATTTAATTCCAATAATTGAATGTGTATTTTGTGTTTAGAAGGGGCGCTATCTATTATCTACAATAACCTATCAATATTTTAATCAATGTCTATTAAATTTCTATAAAATGTAATTTTTTTTCTACTACTATCTATGTTTTAGACTTACTGGATAGCTTAATAAGGTCTGGTAGACCAAAATTGCTTACTACATTTACCGATGACTTACTAAATTGATTCTCACTACTGTCTATTTACATTTCGCTTTAAATACATGAATTGTGTTGTTTACACAAGGTCACGTATACACTAGTGGCCAAAATTCTGGAAACTTTACAAAAATTATCGTTTTTCCAGCAACACTCATCTCGGGATCGTGATTTATATAGTTCATCAGTACAATTACATTTTTATTTTATTGATTTATATTTCTGCTTAATATTTTATGTATTTCTCACTCTATATAATATTAACATAATAATTTAATAAAATATGGAAACAGATTTAAGCAAAACGCCGAAAATTCATTCAGGATTTGTGAATGGCAACATTGGCAATACTGTAATGCGTCAGGGTTTTGCTAGTCAGTCAAAAACCCAATTGGAACCGTTTAGTACAGTTTCGTGCTACGTCCAGTGTTTATTAGTGATTTCAGGTAGTTGTTACTAAGGTGACATTGTTTAATTGTCGGAGAGGAATATATCAGCGTCGATTCAACGAAAATGGCACCAAGAAACCCAAAACGTGTTGACTGGTCGCCAGGAAAGACAGCCAAAGCAATTATCCTTCGAGAAGAAGGTTACACATATTAAGAAATAGCAAACAAATTGGGTGAGGCGCCACAAATCAGGTGTAATGAAAGTTTGTAAACATTATCTGGAATGACAAAATTAGCAAAAAGAACAGGCAGAAAATCGAAAGTTAGTCAATACGATGACGTAGAATTTGCTGACTTTCTTTAGAAGATCGTCGCAGATTCGCAAAAGAAATTAATGCTATTGTCAAATCAACTGGCTTACAAATATCGAACCACACTATCAGAAGAAAGTTGTGTGAAAATGGATTGCGAGCACGAACTCTTAGAAAGAAGCCGTTCCTGAACAAAAAACGCATTGAATGGGCTTTGACACACAGAAGGTGGACAGAAAAACAGTGGAGTAAGGTAATTTGGAGTGTTGAAACCAGAATCTCGATCTTTGGGAGTGACGTAGTGAAGTTTGTTCACCGCTGACCGGGGGAAGACCTTTTGCCCCAGTGTACTACGGTCACTATGAAGCATCCTGTGAGTGTCATGGTATGGGCTTGTATGACCACCAATGGAATTTGACGTTTAGCAGTAATAGAGGACAATATTAATGCAAAAATATCAGTAAGAGATACTGCAAGCCAAATTGCAGCCGACTATCAGAGATTTGTTTGAAGGGGATGCCCAACAATGCATCTTCCAGCAGGATGGAGCGCCTTGTCAAACGGCTAAGACTTCCATGGAATGGTTAAGAAACCATGACGTTACTGTTCTGCCTTGGCCCGGAAATACTCCCGATCTAAATCCAATAGAAAATTTATGGTCAAGGCTGAAAGTGTTAATATCACGCGAAACCCAAGTAACAAGAGAGAACTGATAGAAAGCCACTATTCAAAATTGGTTTAGAGTTATTACACCAGACGATTTGACTCGTCTCGTGAACTCCATGCCTCACAGAATCGAGTCTGTCCCAAAAAACGGGGGTTATCCACCAAATACTAATTTTCTTGATAATAACTATTGTACCATTTTTTTAAATATATCTACTAATAGGTAATAATAGCTAGAGGATTTTTCCTCTACGCAACGATGCAATAAAATAAAATTATAGACAAACTTATAAATAACATAAGTTTTGTGAAAAAGAGGAATCCTGATAACAAAACAATTTTTGTAAAGTTTCTAGAATTTTCGCCACTAGTGTATGTATCTCTGTAATCTTTAAAATCTCTATGTGCCATACGCCACACCAGGTTAGGGTGATGCATAAAAAATCTTAGCTTGATACGCAGGGAGTCTACATAGTCTCTACAACATTACTACATGCCACAACTTTGCAAGACTTCCTGTCCTCTTGTATTGCATAACGATGCAGCTTTTTAATTAAGTGGATTACAATTAGTTTCTTGTTAAAAATGTTGCAGCGCACGTTGATGAAATTACAATTCCATCTTAAAACATAAATTTTATATTTAAAATATGCAAGACTTGTAACTTTTCTAATTAACAAAGAAACGGTACAAAAACTTGTTCTACTCCGTATATTGCAAAGTAGTTTCTCTAGGATGTATTTGGTTTCACGCCGTGTATCTATAAGGCCTTTTAAAAAATTACTGGTAGTAAATCCAGTTTTCGGTCACCATTTCATTACAAAATCCCCTTAATTAGCTTTTAATGTAATTACAGCCACTTAAAGACAAAAGCAATAAATTACGGAACTGCGGGAATGCATGTAGTGACATACAGAGTCGAACTTGTTAGCGAAAAGTGTCTTAAATTCCAAATTGGCCATTCAAGCCTTCCGTCACGTAGTTCTCGTATCTACACTACAGTTTGTCTTTGAACTTTGTGGGGTTAGCAAGCATTAGTGCTGTAGTTGAGGAGAATGTTTTAGAGGGATTTACAAATATGTTTAGTAAACAGCGAAATATCCAACTTGTTTGGTCAAAAGTTAACCATTAAAAAAATTATTTTGGCCTTTAAATTTACGCCGGTAACTAACATCTTTGAGTGAAAATCGAAACATAAAAAGGATGTGGTTGAATATAAAAGAATGAAATTGTGTCATTGATAAAACGAATCTAAACAGAAAATTGTCTTTAATGAATTAAAGCTGTCTAAACATTTCATACAGTTTACTAGTCATTGTAGTATCTTCATAAAGATCTCAGATTGTGCAGAGAAGCTGTGAACTGAATAGGGGCTCCACAAGGAAACAAAATTCCTGTAGCTGGCTGTATACCATGTATCACAAAAAATTTATTTAAAAATTCCTTTATACAGGTAGGGTAAAGGGAGGAGAGATGGACCACCTTTTAGAAAACTAAAGCCTGTTTCTTTATTAAATAAACATCGCAATAGAAAAGATGGGATACTAGGAGTAGGAGAGATGGACCAAGCTAAACCTTTTTCTTTTTAATAGCAGGAGACTTTCCGCACTTGTTACAGAGATTAGCGAAGCCAGTACAAGTTTCATGTAACCAGCACTTACGAAAAATACCTTGTACCCAGTCATCTTTTTTACATGTTTGGCAATAGTCCTCGTTGCACCCAACACACTCATTTTCAATATCACTCATGTTTTCATCACCACTAGTGTCGTTTAGAGTAACATCTTCAGATAGTGACGATTCGCTTGATTTTCTCTTACGATTTTTTTTTAAAGGGTTTTGAGCTTTTTTTAATCAAGGCATCCTTCTTAATTTTAATAAAGTCTTGAGCAGTAGTGTCTCCAGTTATTTTTTTACGAACTCTCTTTACTGCTGCTGCCAATACAGGCACGGGCTTACATCAAGAGCCTTTCCGGGAGTTATATCTTCATCAGTAATTGATGACTTGTTTGGGCTATCGTGCAAGGATATTTTACCACTAATTCCAGAGGGACCTGGTTGAGGAGATTCTGATCTAACTGGAAAATTCATTGTTTCTGTTTCTGACAGGGTTTGTGTCAAAAATGTATTTCCTGGGATTATTAATGGATTAAACGGATAAATTCCCGTGAATTTAAATGCAGAAGCCACGTTTTGGACTGTTGCTGAGTTTTCCATGCTCGACCTAAGAGTTTACCAAACTGAAGGCATTTTAGAACCCTGTTTGTGTTATTCTGTACCATAAAACGGATTTCAGCATAAAAGTTGCTTTTAAGTGACTTAAAGAAAGCACGATCCAGAGGCTGTAGGTAATGTGTTGTGTGGGATAGCAAACAAAATAAAATTATGTATTTCGTTTCGGTTTGCAAATTCTAGTAGATCCAGGTTGGTCGTATGGGATGTGTGGCCATATTAATAAGGTTTTACCTGGAGGCTTCCTCGGCAAAAAGTGTGTTTGTAACCATTCTAAGAAAATGTCACTGATCGTTTCATCTTTTTCCCGGGCTTACGCTAGGAAAACATTTTGAACCTTTTTCTGCTAAAACTTGACCGTTGTCAGTATTCTATTATTCAGTTGTAATCCTGTTTCGTCAGTATTAAATATGTGTCCGGGTTTATCATAAAAATTATATTCGGACATAATTCTCTCGAGATCAGAAAAGTAGGTATCGACTGTTTCTTTGGACATTCCTAAAGCTCATGAAATTGAGGTGTTCTCAACTTTTCTAATTGAAATTTTTGGTTGCCTTGAATTCTTTTCCCAAGAAATCAGTAATACAGAAGAAAAACATGATATATCAAGAACAAAAGGGAATATACCGAGAATAATACTATCCTCTTCTATTTTTACTACATCTTCTTCTTCGTGTGCCTCATCCCTTAAGAACATTGGAGACCATCATGGTCCATTTTACTCTGTCTGTAGCAGTTCTGAAGAGCTCTATTATTGTTCCTTCTCTTTTTTCTTCCATTTTCCCTTGTATAACCAATCGTATCAACTCATACTTTTTATTTCTTAGTATGTGACCAAAGTAGCTCATTTTTCTTTCCTTTATACTGTTGAGTATTTCTTTTTTTTTATCTTTCTTAAGGTTTCCGTGATTTTTACGTGTTGTGTCCATGATATTTTCCACATTCTTCGATAACACCACATCTCAAAGATGGTAAGTCTTTCTTCCGTTGCTTCTGTAATTGTCCAGGCTTAAACTCCATATAAAAGGGCAGAGAAGCATCTCAATCCTCTAGTTCTAATTTCTATTCCCAGTTTTTCATTGCATAATACTGCTTTCACCTTATTGAAAGCGATTCTGGTTATCTTAATGTGTCGTTTTCTTTAAAGGCTACGGTCCCATTGCTCATTTAGCTTACATCTCAAGTATTTGCGTACTTACTTTCTCTAAAGCTTTTCCTTCAATGTAGATTGTTTCGTCTTCAATTTTTTCTTACTAACAATCATGATTTTTTTTGTGTTCAGTGCCATTCCATACCTCTCACAGTACTGTAAGCAATTTAACTTATTGAGTAATATCTGCAGTAAGACAAGCAGAACCTCAGATAAAAAATTTAAAAAAAACTTTTAAACCCAGAGTAAGTTGAACATAAGAGAAAGTTACAAGGCACTATTACGGTAGAAGGAACTACAGATATTTCACCTATTACTGGTGTTCCTGAAGAACATGTTAAAGGACGTACAATTGGAATTTATGAACTTCAAAAAAATTGTATTCAAAGTGGTACAAGCAATATTGGTAATTGGTAAATTGATTTTGATACAAAGGAAAGATGGGAAAATCCCTTGTGAGCTGTTTTTTTTTCAGTTTCGCTTGAAATATTAAAAACTAAATGGATTCTACCTTATATTTTTTTTGTTTTTGTAGGTAACGTTTACAATCTTTTCCGAGGAAGCAACTCTGGTACCCAACCCAGGGATTTTCCCATATTTCCCTTGTATCAAAATAATTTGCTAATTACCAATATTGCTTATACCACTTTGCATACAATTTTTTGGAGGATTATACATTTTTTTTACAGTACGTCCTTTGACATGTTCGTCAGGAATACCAGTAATAGGTAAAAATCTGTAGTTCCTTCTACCGTAATAGTGCCTCTTCAACTTTCTCTGGGTTTAAAAGAGGTACATCATTTTTTATCTGGGGTTCTGCTTGTCTTACTGCGGAAGTACTTAGGGGTACTGCTTTCCAATTTCCATTTATAGCCGCACATCGCGACATATTTTTAAGCCTCAATAACGTAGACGACATTTTGAACTCTTTTGGTTATTTTCAGTTTCTTTGTTTCTACAATGGTGTTTAAAGCTGTATTGGTAACATTTTATAAAAAGTGTCCCAAAAGAAATAGGGTTTCTGAACAACATAATAAAAAGCCCTGAACGGCGGCACGTGGCCAAGAAGAGAAGGTTGAGCAGATCCAAATATCCAGAAATTACAAGCTGTATATTTCTTTCTGTGTGCTATCAGATATCGGTGTGTATGCTGTTTCTAATGATGTTTATATTGCATGGCATGGAGTTTAATTTCATAACTGCAATTCTGTTCGTTATTGGTACAAACCCTTTGACTGATCTTTCAGTTTTTTTGTTAATGAAATAGATACTCTATTGCGATTTTGTAGGGTATCATCTCCGGAATACTAAAACACGTAGTTTTCTATTACACTTCTGTCGCTGTTAGGCCATTGAACTTCACTATATCCAAGGATGTCTATCTTTAAGCGTAGCATTCCTTGTATCAGGTTATTACATAGGTTTTCCTCTTTGGGATAGATTTTTGTGTGTTTTGAGTTAAATTGCAGCTTGGATAGGTGTTTTCTTCAGCTTTTCTCAGGGGTGCTATACTATGCTGAATACTATCCATAGGTAATACTATCCAGTGATGACAGAGATGTCCAATGGTGCAGAAGCCCTAACACTCGCAGGAAAAACAGTGAGTAAACTACAAGTTTCGGAAAGAGCAATGGAGAGATAGGGGATAATGTAAGGGGTCTTCTCTCTACGATAGAATTTCTAATGCTATTAGAGACCAAAGATCAGGTGTGATAGATATTATTGAAAGAATGTAGCAATTGAGTAAGAATGTCATGTAACAATAACAGTTAATGATCGGTGGACAAATATTAAAGACCAATTTGTACAAACATGAATTTGAGCGAGCCACCAACTTGGAGCAACTGAGACAAAAGATAGTCGAGCTGAGCTAAAACATATCAGCAAATGATCTCAACGCCATGAGAAAGGCGTTGTATAATAGATTTGCTTTCTATTTGGCACAAGATGGTGGTTTGGTTCAACATTTAATTCGATAAGAATTTTATTTGGTTTATAATTTCTATTTTTTTTTTAAATAATTTTTAGTTTAAATCTATTTAAGATCCTTATACTAGAGCGGAACACGTACATATAGAATTTGCATAAAATTAGAATAACAAAATTATTTTTATGTTGTCTATTTAGCTTGAAATAAATGTCTTAAAAACGAATTCTCCGACTGTCATTTACTACCCATGATCATAACAATTTACTCAAGTGGCAGCTGCATTAGACAAACATACAATACATTCACTATTTTCCAACTTTTTCGCTTCCATTCACCTAATCCCCGATTTTGTAAAAAGACGGGAAAACAAGTTTATTTGTTAAATTATCTAATTCAGTATAAATTAGTCTATTTCTTTCAGTATTTGTATTTCATATCACCGTAACTAGTTTTTTAATCCAACACGAACATTAACTACAATTGATGAATATTTAATTGCTTTTCTGTAACACCCTCACAGACTTTTGGTTTTATTTATCGGAATCATCATGAAGATTCACTTTCATTTAATAAAAATACATTTTCATTAAAAGACTATAAACTTGACAATTCACCTGCCATGGCCTATTTAATCAAATCGATTATGTTTATCGAAATATGTTTACATTAACAATTAATTAATTCAAATATCGAAGTGTTCTCCAAATAGAATTTAACTTGAAATTACTTTACCTGGTCTTATGCAGGAAAACAAATTGGAAAAGTTAAATTGCCAGATCAGCTTAGTTTCTGTTTCGCCGGGGAGCACTTCTAACCGAACGTGACCTTAGAAGTGTGGAAATTAGCCGCACACTGATGTGCCATTCCCGCAAAACCTATATCCGTATGAATTTTCTTTTGTATGTGTGCTTCGTAAGGCATTGTCTTCCTAATTAATGGAAAACTCAATTTAACGAAAACAACTTTTCGGAGATTCAAAAGAAAACTGTGTACGCTCAAGCGCCTGTCGGCGCTTTCGGCGCTAAAATAAACATTAATAAGCTTCAAATGATTTATAACGGCATTTCCACAGACATTTATTTTGAGGAGGCGAAAATAGCACGAGAATAAGATTTTGCACGGAATAAAACCAGATATCTTTATTGCCCGCCCAATATGAAACCAAAGGCAATATTTGTACGACTTAATCGAAAAGCAATACATTGATCTCTACTATTTATTTTAAAAATGCAATAATTTATATTTAAAATGGAATTAGACTGGTTAATAAATTAAGTATCATACAGAAAATTCCTAGACAGGAAGTTCTCATCATTTCAACACTTAAAGAAAGATATATTAATGAAGAAAAAATCATGGATTACAGATGAGATCCTGAAAGTAATAAACGAGAGAAGAGAAGTCAAAAATGACCTAGACAAATATAAAACCATAAATATATTAATAAGAACGAAAATCGGAGAAGGAAAAGAAAAAGAAGCAAGAGAAAGATGCGAAGAAATTGAGACTCTGCCGTCAAAGTACGATAGTCACAATAATGTACATTTTTAAAGTTAAAGAACTCACAGGGGGAGAAGATGAAGGCAGAAAGGAAATATAACTGATTCTGGCGGAAACATCATCTTGGACAAATTTGAGTAAAGTAAGAACGTGGAAAGAATATCTAGAAAAACTATTTGAAGAGCAAAGAGATAACACCTTTGAGCTAGAAGAAGAGGTAAATGATGGACCAAGAATATTACAGCAGGAAGTTTATTCCGCAATAACACAGTTAAAGTATGGCAAAGCGGCAGGCCCTGATAACACAGGTCTGCGACATAAAAATTGTTTAAAATTGAATAAGTGATTTTTATAGTATTTTCAACGCTAATTTTGGGAAAAATAGTGAAAACATTCCATCACGTACAGTTATTCCACAAACTGCTTGTCTATTTTTAGCTTTTTTCGATATTTTTATACATAGTTCCGTACTCTAGTGAGTTTGAATTTTTGTTTTTTGGATCTTTATGAACTGTTTATTAAGCCCATAGTACTTTTAATAAGTATAAAAAATACTTTAAGGTATTTTAAGTTACTTAGCTGTTTTTTTACTATACAAGTTGTATGTAAAATAAAGAGTTGATTAGGAGAAACCAGCATTATTTTCATGTCGGTACTTGTCCATTGCCTCCCCTACCTCGTCATCCACTTACTGACTCACTGAGCATCTTTTATGTCAGTGCCTGTCTGCCACAGTGCCCATCCCCCTCTCCATCACCAAGCAGTGAGCTTCTGCTACCTGTTCTTCAGTTCACAGTATCTCTTCACTCTGTACTGTTCACGTGCTGTGGTTACTAGTGATTTGTAGTAGTGATTGTGAGAGTAGTATTAAATGATATCTCGTGATACACGGATAGTTGGCAATAAAGCGTGAATCAAATAACTTTCAGTGATTTTTTATCGAACTACAAAGAACATAAATTCAAGGCATCAGCCTAAACAGATTGTTTTCTTGTGGTGTGAAGTTGTTTTATGAAAAATGGCTACCAGAGGATATATCAACTCACCAGATTGCTTCTGCTACATTTGTGGTAATTATACAGTTAAAAAGCAATAAAGAAACATTTCCGATTTTGTTGAAAAGGTATATTTTGCCTATTTTGGTATTTGGGCCCCATATAAAGTTTGTTCAGTGTGTGTTGAAGAACTGAGACAATGGTTTCAAGGTAAAAAGCAGTCATTTCGTTTTGGAATACCAATGGTTTGGAGGGAGCCCAAAAACCATAGTGATGACTGCTATTTTTGTTCTTGCAATGTTCAAGGTTTCAATTTGAACAACAAAAAGGATATTTCTTACCCTAACATCAAATCAGCCATTCGCCCTGTTCCTCATGGACCTGAAGTACCAATACTCTCTCCTCCAGTTTCTTTGGATGGTATTTTAGATGACCACGAGCCATTGGCTCAGCTAGGTGAAAGTGAAGAAGACAGTGATGACTACGATGCTGGCACAACCGATCCCGTTCCATTCTCACAATCTGAACTGAATGATTTAGTTAGAGACCTAGGTCTTCCTAAAGACTCGGCAGAACTTTTAGGGTCTAGATTAAAAGATAAAAATATTTTGGCTCCGGGTACGTCTTTTTCTTGGTATCGTTCCAGGGAAAAGAAGTTTGTATCTTTTTTTCTCAAGAAGGTGACTTGGTGTTTTGCAGTGATGTTCCTGGACTTATGGCACGTTTCAAAATAGAATATGCTCCTGATGAGTGGAGACTTTTTATAGATTCTTCAAAAAGAAGCCTTAAAGCAGTGCTTCTACACAATGGCAATAAGTATGCTTCTATGCCAGTTGGACATTCTGTTTACATGAAAGAATGTTATGAAAACCTCGAACTGGTTTTAAACAAACTCTGCTATTCAGACCATAAATGGACACTATGTGGTGATTTGAAAGTGATCTCAATGCTGCTTGGTCAACAAAGTGGTTATACAAAGTTCCCTTGCTTTCTCTGTGAATGGGACAGTAGAGACAGAAAGCAACACTACATTAAAAAAGTTTGGCCCTTGAGAAAAACCTTACAGGTGGGGGTTAAAAATGTTGAGAGAGAAAGCCTTGTGGATCCCAAAAAGGTATTACTACCACCACTCCACATTAAGTTGGGGTTAATGAAACAATTTGTAAAGGCATTGCCAAAAGAAGGGGAGTGTTTCAAGTATCTTTGTGGACAGTTTCCTGGTTTATTCGAGGCAAAACTAAAGGAAGGAGTCTTTGTCGGACCAGACATTAGAAAACTGATGAGAGATCCCAATTTTATGGACAAAATGGAAACAAACGAAAAAGCAGCATGAACATCTTTTAAACTAGTTGTTACCGGTTTCCTAGGAAACAAAAAAGATCCTAACTACAAGACAATCGTCGCAGACATGCTCGACAACTTTAAGAAGCTGGGATGTAACATGAGCATTAAAGTTCATTTCCTCCATTCACATCTAGACTACTTCCCTGCAAACCTTGGTGATGTAAGTGAAGAGTATGGTGGAAGATTCCCCCAAGATATCAAGGAAATGGAAAGAAGGTATCAAGGAAGATGGAACGTCAACATGATAGCGGACTACTGCTGGATGCTAAAACGAGATGACCCTCAACGAGTACACAGCCGGAAAAGCAATAAAAGAAGCTTCGACGGAAAGCAAAAGCGTTACTATAAGGACTTATGAGCTTAAAGAGAAATGTAAGTGTACTAGATATGTAGTTTATAACATGTATTATACATGAAATAAAATCCTTTACCTTAAGAAAAAATTTGAAAAATTGCTAAAATTTTGTTATTATACCAAAAAGTAATTCCTTTTTTGTGAGAAAACCTTACGTGATAGAAAAAAATGGATTGCATTTTTGCAATCAGCGCTGAAAAATACATAAAAATCAGTTATGAAATTCCAAACAATTTTAAAAAATATTTTTTTTGTAAACCTGTGTAATATACAAGCAGAACTACTCAAACTAATGGACAACGAATCAATAGCAATAATCGCAAAGATATTCAACAACATATACAACTCTTTAGAAATACCAACAGAATGGCTGAAATCTGAGTTTATCGCACTTCCAAAAAAACCAGGAGTCAAAAATGCGAAGATTACCGTACTATAAGCCTCATGAGTCATCTCCTTAAATTGTTCCTAAAGATAATTCATAAGAGAATCTACAAGCTGTGTAAAAGTCAAATATCCCCCAACCAGTTCCGGTTCACAAATGCTGTGGGTACTAGAGAGGCTTTGTTCTCAGTACAAGTCTAATTCCAGAGATGCAGAGACGTCAACTGCGACGTATACGTATGTCTGGTTGATTACGAGAAAGCGTTTGATCGAGTACAGCACGCAAACATTAGAAATCTTTACTGGAATCAGACAGCAAATCTGAGTTGAAAGTGAACACAATGACTATGTGAAAATCAAGCGAGGCTGTATTTTGTCTCCTCTAATCTTCAATCTGTACTCTGAAAGAATATTTATCGAAGCTTTGCACGAAACTGAAAAAGGTATTCTAATAAATGGTTACCGGCTAAACAACATCAGATATGCAGATGACACCATAGTATTTGCGGACAACTTAGAAGACCTACAAGTTCTTATGAATAAAATCACGTATTACAGTCAACAATATGGACTCAATATAAACGTTAAAATGACAAAGCTTATAATAATTAGCAAGAAAAGGATAACAGAAGGTCAACTCTACGTCAACCAATACCTCGGCACCATAATAAATGAGGAATGGGCCAACAACCAGGAGATTAGAGCACGCATCGGAAAAGATAGATCCACCTTCAATCAGATAGGGGCCTTCTTCAAGAGTCACAACCTCTCTCTTAATACAAAAGTAAGAATGCTGCGATGCTACGTCTTCTCTGTCCTTTTTTATGGTATTGAATCTTGGACCTTGAACGAATATGTGTGCAGAAAACTGGAAGCATTTGAGATGTGGCTATATCGGAAAATGCTTAAGATCCCGTGGACTGACCGAGTCACAAATTAGGAGGTCCTCAGAAGAATGAATAAGTATCGAGAGGTACTGACCAACATCAAATCTCGAAAGTTACAGTTCTTCGGACATATTATGCGAAATGAATCCAGATATACTCTCCTTCAAGCCATCCTGCAAGGAAAAATATTTGGAAAACGAGGTCCAGGAAGAAGAAGAACATCTTGGTTAAAGAACCTTAGAATCTGGTTCAATACAACATCTGTGCAGCTTTTCCGCGCTGCTGCAGATAAGATAAAGATTGCCATGATGATCACCAACATTCGTAACGGATAGGCACATCAAGAAGAGAAGAATAAATTAAGAAAATAAAAGATAACATGGAGAAAACATAAACCGTGTACAAAGTCAACATATTCTCGACAGCCCCTGTATATAAAAGCGATTTGCACTGAATTTTACATTATTATGGTCGTATGAGAAATATCTATAGTTGAATATCAAAATTTTAGACACTAAATTCTGAGAAATAATAATGTGTGTGTTTACGTTGTGCACTACTACTACTACTATCGGTTTACAGCGTTCTCCGACGCCTTCCGACTCCTAACCGCCATTCTTCTCTATTTAACCATAGGCCTGGAGGGATTTCTCTTTCCTCTAGTTCTTTTTCAATTCCTTCTCTCCAGCTTCTTCTCGGCCGTCCTCTTTTCCTTCTCCCTTGTGGTGTCCACGTCAAAATCTGTTTCGGAATCCTGTCATCTGGCATTCTCTGTACATGGCCGTTCCATATTAACTGTTTTGTTTTTATGTCATCAACTATTGTATGCTTGTCTCCCATCATTTCTTGTATTCTCTCATTTGGTATCAGATCTCTTCTTGATTTGATATACGATCTCTACGTTATGCAACTAAGACTAATTTCCTATAGACACGTTTATTCCTTTATGCGAAGTTTATTCAGCGTGCACTCAAATTGTTCAGTATTCGTGTAGCCAAACCGGAAGTAACACTTCAGTTTTTGTATAACCCGTCACCCCAGTGTGATTTGACGCGGTCCAGCCACGAAATTCCAACATCCATCGCACTGGTAAGAGAAAAGAAGCATACATCAACGAAAAGGTAGCGTAACACATACTTTACATACACGCAAGCCATTGAAATAATTGATAAATTTGCATTTAAATTATTTCGTCATAAAATATAACACCAGCACGTTTAAAATAAACATTTGACATATGTAACTCTCATAGTCAATTAATACATTTGTGCAATGTTACTGCATTTACTTAATTTGACACCATACTTAATTTTACTTAGTATGCTTGTCCTTCGTTCTTATTTTTTAATCTTAAAACACGTCTACTTTTGTTTTTTTTTTAATTTTTCTTGTCCTTTGCTTTGTGTATTTTTAGTTTTATTATTGCTGCTACAACAAAATGATCTGAATCGATTCGTACTCCTTATATTTTGTACACAGTTCTCTATTTTTCGATTAATATTTGATGAATTACAGATCTTCATGTTGCTTTGTGAATTTCCTTCCTCTGGAAACATGTGATGTTTATTTTGGATCCGTTTTTTGCTGGTATCTATTAACATTCGATCTTCTCTGCTGTTTCCTCACAATTCCACCGGAAAAACATTAACCTCAATTAAGCAGTGCAATCACAATTCCATCAAAATCTATTGCGCCTTAACTTAACCTTAGCTTAGTCAGCAATTAGTATCGGTAAACATAAAATACGCTTCTCGCTTACTCAAAGGATTTTGATCAAATGTTCTATAAACAAAGCAGGGGAACTAAGTAAAATATATGTAGTTGTGTAGTTAACTAAAACCTCCGGAAACTACAGTAAATACGGCAGATAATTAAATTGTTCGCATTTGTAAGCATATATAAATGTTTTGTAGAAACAGTAAAATTATTTTACTAGCAATTGGAATACAATAATAACGTAAGAGATATACGAGTTTGCTATTAAGCATATTTACATAATCAATAATTCACTTTTCGATTTAATTTGATTTGGAATAAATTAATTAAAGTTGCTTCTTTTAACTTGAGATACAAGCTACAGAACAACTAAGTTCCACAAGGACAATGAATATCGTATAGTCGGTGCTATACCATACATAAAAATTTTCATTAAAAAATCGTTTATAAAAGTTATATTTATTTAAATAGATATGTTTTGGGCTATATATTTTCGGAATCATTACACAATCATCAGTGCTGCTACTAGGTATACATGTGTGAAGCCACTAATGTATGGTTATGTTTTATGAAGTAGATAAGTAGCCACTTCAGGACACTTTGACCTTTGACCTCCCCGTGCCCCCGGTGTTAAAGTAGATTTAGCAATGGACGCGCCGATCAAATAATATTAGGTAAAATAATATAATGGGATAAGGGTGTAACGATGCTCTGGTCGTTTAACAGTTCGAACCGTGGGAGTGTCAATATTTGCGCATCCACTTCTACAACGTGACGGCCGAGTGGGATTCAGAACGGCTATTTAAGGCGTGTGAATAGCGGAATTAGATAGTCTTGTAGCTAGCGCTCTAGGCTCCCTGACTCGCCGGTGTAGTGAACCTGCGAGCCATTCCGGACAGAGAGATTTCCGTATTGAGGATCATACTCTGTCCCTAACCAAGCGGAACCCATCGGTATTGCGTATTGAGCATTACCGTGAATCTGCACAGAACCAACCGGGACAGAGAGATTTCCGTATTGAGGATCATACTCTGTCCTTAGCCGAGCGGAACCCGTCGGTATTGTGTATTGAACATTGCCACTGCACAGCTAAATATTTTGTTTGCGAGCGTATTCGGAGCTTTCGCTGAATTGAAGCGAAAGCGAGTATAAATCTGCGCGCGATCGATTTCCCCCATTTCGTTTCTTATTAGTACTAATTAATTTCTTTTCTTTTATAGACGTTCGCCGAGGACTTCGTTTTTCGCGGGATCCAGACGGGGACGCAGAATTCGTTTTAGTTTTATTCATTGTATAAGTACACAACGTAGAATTCCTTTTTATTTTTATTTATTGTAGATATACTAAATTAATAGATTTATTTTTATTTCAAACCTGTGTTTTACTGAGTCTGTCGCCCCGAAAGAGCTACCCGTCACAAGGGGATATAAATAATTTGCTGGGATAAGGGTATTAAATAATGTAAGTGGATAAGGGATGTGAGTTAAATAATGTTATAAGGCATAAGAGGATGTGAGTTAAATACTATTAAAGGTGATAAGAGGATATAACTTGCGCCAAGCAGACGATACTACACTTCTAGCCTCTACTCCAGAAGAAATGACTAACTTATTATTATTTCTAGGTAGAAAGTGTTAAGTTTGGACTCACGGTTAACTACAACAGAACCAAAATCATGGTTATTGATCGCCAACAACACTTTCCTGAAACCCGAACTATTGCGGGGTGCAAAGTAGCCTCCTCTATGATATATCTTGGAGCTTTTCTTAACAATACCGGCAGTTGTAAACTAGAAATTCGAGGAAGCATACAACTATCAAGAGCAGCAATGATTGAAGTACGCGGAGTATGGAGTGATCGTCATATTACTGACAAACAAGAAGAGACTCATTTCAACTTTGGTTTTTTCCATATTTTACTACGCATGCGTACATGGACAGTCAAAAAATCAGATAGACGATGCATAGACGCTTTTCAAATGTGGACATATAGACGACTGCTTCGAATTTCACAGACGGCTTGCCGCACAAATGTATCGGTTCTAGATGAAATTAAACCCAATCAACGTCTCTATAGTCCTGTTTATTCTAGAATTGTAAAGTTCTTTGGTCGTATAGATCGAAGTGATCACAAAATCCAGATCTCCACAGTGATGGGTAGACATTACGAAAAAGCTTCTCAACAAACAGTATACTGAGGCAGTATATGTAACAGATAATCTCGACCAGTGGAGGAATACCAATAATCAAGCTATCCGAGCTCTTGAAGCTCAATGACCACAACCTACCTATCTTGCTATATGCTTTCTAAATATATGAATAAAGTGGGATGATGCAATATATTGATTTTGTTTTTAATAATCCAGATATACAATTTTTTTGTCACTATATAGTTCACTTATTAGATGACATGAACCATCAAAAAAGGGTGTGAGAAGACCACAGTTCATTTATGTACAGCTGGTTCCTAAAAAAACCGATATGACTCTTAGTAAGATTTGATCATTTTGAGCAGTGTATTTGATCGGTCTGACATTTATTTATTATGACAGACAGATAATAAAATAAACAAACAAACAACAAACAATTGATTACATATGTTAATTCATAAATTGTAACAATTATTAAGGTCTTAATTTTGATATTATTTTGAATTCCTGCATTTTATAAAGAGTATATAAATGATAGTTTAGTTTTAACATAAAACATGGTTGTTGTTATTATTTTTATTATTATTAAGGAATAAGACAAACTACCCAACTCAACAATACATTAAAGCAAGAATTGTAACCAAATTAAAAGATAACTGGGCACTATCATTGCAAAATGGCGTGCCCTCCAAGTAAAGACTTGGCCGGACCCTGAGCTACCTGGCCTTTCGGCATACGCTCGTTAGTGAAACCTCTGCCCCTACGAGTCCGACACCAAAGTGAAGGTGCCACGCGGCGCGTACCAAAAACGTCCCGTGGATCCCCCCGTGGGGTTACCACGACACGTCTACTATACGCGACCCGTGGGGGCTCCACCTTCCCCGTAGTACCTGTGTTGTGAGTACCTTGCCTACCCGTTACTCCCACACTACGGGCGGGCAGGTTCGGCAGGCGGAGGAATTTCCACCTCACACGTAGACAGGTCGCCGCCGAGGATCTCTCCTCTACCACTCTTGGATCTCCCGGTGGGTACGTGCCGGGACACCCACACCACGCCTGACCGAGGTCAGGACAGGTATATACGGGCCCAGCTCGTTCAACCTCACCAGGCTCTTTTGGAATGGGAGTAGAGTGGTCCCACGAGAGTCTCGTCTCGGATACTAGGAATGTAGACCGGTGACCGTGTCGCCGAAGCGACCGTGTGCGTTTCTACCAACCCGACACCTCAAACGACGGCTCTCCACCTCCCTATTCCTACCCATTAGTCGCCTCTTACGACAGGCAGGGCTTTCTGACCCCGGCCGTATTCTTATCTCCGCGAGCCGGACGGAGCTGGGCACTATCAGAGGCAGCAAAACATTTTAACACAAGCAGAACCACAGTTCTTCTATTAATAAAAAATTTAGGGAACAAGAAACTCTCGAAAGATAGCGAGGGTCAGGAAGACCAAAACTATACTAAATTTAGGTAGGTAAAAATAACATTAATATTTTGTAATATCTCATCAGCATTGATAACAGCTTGTAGTCTTCGGTCCATCTGCGTGAAAGGAACTATAAAACTGTCTTCTTCAGAGAGCTCTTCCCAAACCTGTTGTATAAAGTGTCACAGCTCTTCAGCATTTTGAAGCATAAAATTACGCCGATACAACCGTTTTATAATAGCCCCCCCACGCATTCTCGATTGGGTTTAAATCTGGACTGTAGCTGGGCCATGGTAAGGTTTCGATGTTCTTAATCTGGAGCCACTGGTTTATTATATTTGCAGTGTGGACAGGACAATTATCTTGTTGGAGGATAAAATTATTTTCTGGATATAACTGTTCTACACTGGGAAACATAATGTTTTCCTGCCATCAATACGCCATACCATTCCCATTTCTTTAGATGAAATCCATCCCATACATTGGCGCTAAAATGACCAGCTGCTCGATATCTAACAACATATAGAGGATTAAATCTATTATTATCTGGTATATACACCCCAATTTTGCCCTTATTAGAAGATTGAAATTATTTTGATTTTGTAGCTGATGGTTTAAAGCAAATATAAGTCTTGATTACTTTTGTTGTGGTGTAAGGGCTTGTTTTTTGCTGCAGTTAGGTACCTAAGACTCGATGTTTTAATTCTGCGCCAAGTTATTGTCTTTCTTCCCGGAAACTGTGACATAATTCTTGCAGTTTTCGCACCTTCAAAAGGATTCTCTTCTAATCTTTTCAAAAGCGTACGATCTTAATGAGCGGTAGATATTTTTGATTTTCCAGAACCTTCCTTTCTTTCGAGAGTTTCTTGTTCTCTCCATCTTTTATTATTATAAAAAACTGTTGTTTTGCTTACGTTAAAATGGTTCGCTACGGCAGATATTGACCAACCATCTTCTAATTTCGTTACAATTCTTGCCTTTAGTTTTTTGCTAGCATGTGGAGTCATTATTAAGGTTGTACAGAATAAGTTAATTGACAGGTTTTAAGATTTGGCAGTGACAGTGACAGTATGTAAATAATAAGTATTTATCCTTCAAAATACACTGCTCAATTTTCTACAAAATACGCTTTAAGTGTCGTATCAGTTTTTCAGGAACCAGCTGTATATATATAAGAGATACAAAAAGTTGATTATATTTATAGCTATTCAAAATACTCTTCAAATCGCATTCAAAGTATTAAAAATTAAGTCCTATTAATGAGTAAAGCAAAGGTCTTTCTATCTAAAGAGCAATTTGATAATTCCACGATTTGAGACGGCAATTTTACTAGCGTCGGTGGGGCGCATTTGCCGCCTGTGTAGAAAATCCACCTATACCTCGATATCAAGCCTCAAAATTTGTGTAATTCTATGAATTATTTATGTGAAACTTGATCGATTCATTTTACGTATTCTAAACACGAATACCTTTTCGAAGGTTCAAAACTCCTCCGCAGGACGTCGCCGACATCGTGATGGAATCTCGTCGCCCGCCACCACCTTTGACTCGTAAATCGACGTTACGTATCGGCCATTCCATTGTGACAGGTGCGACATTTGTATAAGCAATTCCAAGTTCAGTAATTGTTTACTTCGACAAGATTTTTTTGTTGCAATTTACACCATGGTGTGCTGATATACAGGGTCAATCATAAGGAACTCTGCATAATCCTACCTCGTATGGGGAATAACAAATGACATGACATTAAAAGTGTCTGCTAACATTGTATAAAAATATACAGGGCGAGTTGTGAATGTTGACTGAAATTTCTATGTATTCATAATAACTTTTGAACGGTAAGCTCGATAGGTCTCAAGTTTTGATCAAACGTTACACTACTACCACCTAATTAACTGATCTAACTAAAAAACAGATCTGGGTTTAAAAAATTATATAGAGATAGAAAAATTATAGAAAATCTATCTATATAAAAGGCTATGATGACAGGTCACACTGTAAGTCCAGTAAATTAACTGCGCCATCTAGAAAAGAAATATGAACTAGCAACCACTGACATTTCAATGATATTTTGTTCTTAAAACGATCCGTTTAACAAATCATACTTTATTAATTATATATTAATATAATTAATAAATAATTTTAATAATATTGTTAAGGTAGAATTTATTATAAAATAATTTAAAGCTTTATGTTATTTTAGATTTAAAACCTAGCGCCATATAGAAAAGAAAATCTGAACTACTCACATCTGACATTTAATTCATATTTTACTCTTGAAATGATACGTTCAATTAAAAATACTAACAATATTAATTACATATATTAATAAATATTAATTACATAGATAATTAATAATCTTCTTCAAGTGCCATCTCCGCGGCGGAGGTCGGCAATCATCATAGCTATTCGAACTTTTGAGACGGCTGCTCTGAAAAGTTCATTTGATGTACATCCGTACCACTCTCTCAGGTTGCGCAGCCATGACATTCTATAAATAATTAATAATACGAATATTTATTATTTTTTTCGCAAAATTGACAAAAATCTTGGTTGCTCTAATTTTAAGGTAAGATTTATTTTGCAAAATATTTTAAATACTGATGTGTGACTGATAATTTTGGAAAAAGTTTTCTATCAATTCTCAAGACGCTGACGTACCTAAGAAGGGTTTCCAAGCGTGCAATACTTTGTCCAAAGAACATCAATATGGATAACCTAAATGACCAGGTTTTAGAGAGACTTAATGTTGTAATTCCATATTTACCTCAGTGAAGATTCCGTGGATGCAGATGACGAGGAGGAACAAACTAATTATACGGTCGAATTCTTAAATTCCTTGAGACCGTTCGGAATGCCACGGCACCGCGTTCGTCTCAAGGTTGGCGAAGTTGTAATGCTTCTTAGAAATTTGAACACCAAGAAGGGACTTTGAAAGGGGACACGTCTTATTGTAACTGGTTTGGCGAACAATGTTATCAAAGTAAAGTCGCTTTTGCCATGACAATCAATAAATCCCAAGGTCAAACATTGGAACGCATTGAAATCTTCTTACCTGAACCCGGTTTTGGTCATGGACAGTCGTAGGTAAGCGTCAAAGTTGTGGATACACCATCGCAAGGAAAATTAATCCAAGGAAGCGATAGAGTTTTCACTAAAAATATAGTTTTTAAAAATGTTTTGTAGGATTCTTCTTCTTTTTGTGTAGACATAACTATGACTGTAAAATTAATTAAATAATTATTCCGAAATTAAAATGAGTTAGTTATTACGAATGAATAAATCAATGATTTGAAGTAATTTTTATTTTACATGTTTGTTTTATTCTTGCATATGATCTGCATTTCACGCATGCTACATACAAAGTACAGCGAACTTGCTCGTGTGGGTTTACTCCCGTGAATGGGTTTACTCTCACTCCGAATTGGGAAAATATTCGAGAAGGATATGAGGAATTTACTCCCGTTTACTAGAAAAATTAGAGGGAGTAAGAAAAGATTGGAGAGAGTCAAGACAAAATTGAGGAGTAACTGTAAAAGGTAGTTGGTGGGATCCCCATTGGATGGCGACGGCCAAAATCACTAGTCTATATTATAACAAGAGAGAACACATAAAACTAAACAAGACAAACCAAGACAAACAAGGCAATCTTTCTCCATTAATCTTTAAATTGTACTCTATAGTGATCATGCAAGAGGCTCTGGAAGACTGCAAGAATCACAGTGAACTAAATCCCTATTAATAACCTGAGATATGCAGACGATACTATGCAGTGAAGAGACCATTCAGAGAAAGATTATAGGAAAATGTAGCGTTGGAGCAAGGCGAATGTCTGGGCTCCGTAATCTCCGAAAATGGTTTAAGTGTTCTTCAAATCAACTTTTGTAAACAGAAAACAAATAATGATGATGATCACCAACTTTCAAAAGAAAACGGTACCTTAAGAAGAAGAAAATAGATTCCAACCAATTAACGTTACCTATTGTTGTATATGCTTCTTCTGTTGTAAAAGCAACTTAGCAATGTCGTACCAGTCAACCTGTATCACGAACATTATGTATCTAAAAGTATATGTTTTTATGTTAGCTTGTGCATATCATATTATTTTTTTAAAGTAATGCTTAAAACTCATCGTAGTTACAATCAGTGTTATGTTTTATCTACATTTTTGTAGATGCAACCAGTAGTGCAACCAGTGTTGTTTTATCTACATTTCTAGTACATCCTAATTTCATAAAATAAGCATTTATTACAGCTGTTAACAAGCGTTTTGGCTTCTCGATTGAGATAAGACTTTGTTCTTCTTTTTCTTCCTACTCTTTATAAGCAATTCTGCTTGTTCATTGGCAGATTAATACCTCTATGGAAGGTTGTCAATCCATCTTTTGCGCGGTCGTCCAATACTTCTTCTGCCGATTGGTAACTTATCTCTTGCTATTTTGACGACACGGGTCTCCTCCATTCTGCTTATCTGGTTGTTCCATTCTTTTTTTTTTTATTTTGTGTCCATTCATTTAAACACTGTACGTTACATTTTCTTCTACTTCTAATGTCTTCACTTCTCTTTCGATCTCTCGGCGTATTTTCTGTAATTCTTCTCACTACTCTCATTTCTGCGGTTTCCAGTAGCCTTTGAGTTATGGCTATGTCGAGTCTTGTTTCTTAGCCATGTCATTATTGGTCTTACACTGGCTTTATAAATTCTTGACTTCATCTCAGTGTTAATATGTCTGTTTCGCCATATAGTGTTAATAAGGCATCCTGCCAGTCTTTGTTTGTTGTACTTAATCTCTCACTTCTTTGTCCAGGTCTTCATAGCTAGACCGTATAATTCCCAGGTATTTTATTTCCATGACTTGTTCAATACTGATGCCATCAATTTCTTTACATCTGGTTGGTTCTTTGCTGACTACTACTGTTTTAATTTTCTGAGATGAGATTGTCATATTAAATTCTTTTGCTCTTATGTTAAATCTGTGGACCAGTCTTTGCAGACTATCTTCATCTTGGGCTATCAATATTGCGTCGTCTGGGTAACAGAGTATTTTTATTTATTTGTTTTTCATTCTGTATCCTCTTCCTTTGTTAACGCTTTTGATAATTTCACCCATGATCAAATTAAAGAGCATGGGGCTCAATGAATCACCTTCTCTTATTCCGCTGCCTATTTCTATAGGTTCTTAAAGTTGTCCATCTATTCTGACTTTCATTTTGATGTTTTGGTAGATGTTTTCAATGGTTTTTTTAATATTTAGGGCAACTTCTCTATTATACAGAAGATGGATTACATATTTAGTCTTACTCTGTCAAATGCTTTCTTTAGGTCAATCAGACACAGAAATGGTGGTCTATCATACTCTAGTGATTTCTCAGTAATTTGCTTTATAACGAATATTGCATCTGTACACGATCTTCCCCTGCGAAAACCCTGTTGTTCATCTGCTAAACTTATCCTCTGATTTGTTAACACTTGTAAAATTTGAGTTGTAAGTTTTAGCATAGTATTTAACAGTTTATACCTCTGTAGTTTTCTGGATGTTTTTTATCTCCTTTTTGAATAGTAGACCTTGTTAATTTGTAATATTGTTATAATAAGTATATCAAGCGAGCACAAAACTATGATGAAAATGTCGTTGTCGAAAAAAACTTGTGTTGGAGTTTCCAAATGGTCCTCGTATCATTGTAAATCACAACAAATATCTAGATCGTATAGTTTCCAGAATAATGCTCCGTGTATTGCATGATTAGATGGTCTCTTTGTAGGAGATTAGTGATTAATCATGGTTTATTGGACACTAAAGATCCAGTTATGTTCGGCTCATCGTTAACTAGAGGTAATTTTCTCTAATTCGACTAAAAGCAATGAATGGGAATGGAAAACTGTATAAAAATATCTAGGTTTAGGATTATTACTGGCAATAATCTGTATGTTTAAAGGTGTAGTGTAGTGTTATTTAATGAGTTATTAATGCAATGGTAAAATATACTGCAACAATCGTCGTACAACTTTACAATAGTTGTCAATATTGTATCGATTCAAATAATTTCATTTGGAATTACCGGTTTCGGTCGATTGATAATTTCAAAGATTATTTTTTGAAGCTTTATACTTAACAGACTGACTTTACTTTGACTCTGACTAATATGGACGTTAAGTTGACTTTTGTACATTCCGTAATATTTATATTTTCAAACTTTTTTATCATCTGATACCCCCAATAAATAAGTTCGGCAATTCTGTGAGCTATTTTCAAAGCAGTCGATTTACGTTTCGTCTTGGTTTAAAATTAAAACAGAATAAAAACAATTGATACTTTAGTAACAACTTCTTTTATTAACAGAGCATAAATCTTTTTAAGAATAACAAACAAAGCAGTCACTCGTTTTTGTAAATATAGTTCAAAATGTTTATCCTTACACCAAATATTTTCTGCATTTTGTTATAACGTACGTCTCCAAATTTAGAGCTGCAATAATAATTCTTATTTTTTAAAAATTAAACTCTTAGTTTTTAGTAACCTTTTAAGTTGCTTCTTCTATCGGAAAATGGAAATCGTTACGAAGTTCTCATTTTATTTGAAGACCTTTTGTAAACTTCCAAATTCCAACTATAACTTGGAATCCAATATACATCTGTCAAATTTGTCATGTCATTTAATCAATAATGTCAATGGAAATTATAAAACTATTTTATCAAAATGGGTGTTCTGTTCGAACAACGTTTCTCGCCCTTCGTCCATTTTGTGCTCAACGTAATCGTCCACAACAGCCCATTTTCTCATAAGATAATTCATAGTCTCAGATTTGAAAATATTGCGTAATCTGTGAGACCCAACTGTATCTGTTCTAATTTATTGAATTATTTACCGAAGGAAGTATTAAATCATGCATTTACGACTATAGAGCGTTCCACGTTAAGAAAATAACATTGCGAAGATAGGGCCATGTATTTCTTATGGACGATAGAAGCGCAGCAATGCCACGATGAATACAAGCACGATTCAGGGTTGTATAATTTGTATTTTTGTTTTCACAGACATGAATTAAATTAATGTTTTTTAACGTAATTGACCAAAAGTGCCCATTCGAAACAAGAGATGAAAAGTAGGGAAAATGATTTTAATTAAATAAATAGTATTTACAAAAGATAATTTTAGTTTATCTTATTTTAATTATAGTAACGACAGTTTATTTGTTTTTCGGTAAGAATATCATATACCATGAATCATAGAAATCAGTAGAAAATATTGCTTAGTTAAATCATGTACTTTGCCGGCTATTAAAGATTTAAAAGAAAATAAACGGACTGCTTGGAATGCATGTATCTAATTACTAATTGCAACTTAAAATAATACGGTGTACGTATGTCAGCGATTTTATGTCGTTCTCTGAGACTACATAATGATAATAAGGCTTTGTGGTTCTTCAGTTGTTAATCTGACTTTACAGTTAAATGTTAATTGAAAATGGAAATTCGAAAAATATATCGACAATCTAGTAAACCGCATGCCTGAGAGTTTTGGCAACACTGATCTCCATAAGCCTAATGTTATTTTCTTAACGTGGAACGCTGTTAAGTGATGAGAAGGTCACGAACGATCCGTTCACAAAGATCTGATCTTTTCGAAGACCCGCGATTGATACAATCACATTCTGTGACCCTATCGTTCGAATGACCCTATGAATCATGCCTATGAATGACGCTGTCTAGTGTTTACGAAACGAACTGTGTGATCGCGACACACGTTGCTCGGTCAAATTAATGCATGAACCGCGAACCGCAAAGGATCGTTCAAACGCTGATTTCAGTTTCCCAAAGCGAAACCCTTACGCTGCAAAACTGTAAAATTATATACATTCTTGTCGAGTCAATAGTCCCGTAGTATGTTCTATTTATAAATTTATAGGAAATAAAATCCAGTTTAAATGTTGCTTTATCATTCATTCATGAACATAACAATATGGAATTTGTAATTTTACTTAACTTTTTCAAGTATTTTTTTTTGTATTTTAATGATTTCTGAAGATGATTTGAGAAATACAAATCTTAATGTCAGCCTTTAACTATATTTCATTCTTAAATTTATAGTAACAATATCTAATTCTACACGTAAACAATATTATTAAAGTGGTTCTAATGAAAGAATCTCTATGAACGGGTCCTGCATTATCATTAATTCATATACTCTCAGAAAGATTCGTAAACATATCAATATTAAACTCTACACACTTGACCTTTACACAACACATTTAATTAGTCGTTCATATGAACGGATCTTTATGAACGGCTCATTTTAATGAATGACCTGGAAGACCCGAGTCACCGAAATGACCAGGTTTTCCCATCGCTATTTACGACAGCTTGATGAGCAAATTTAAAGTAAGCTTGAATGTAGTCACAGAAGCTTTGACTCTTTCTGTTTCGAATCTAACAGCATAATCAAGTGTATTGATAAGACTTTCTAACTGGTCAGCATATTTCGTTCCGAAACAGGCACACTTCACAACAAGGCTTTGAATTAACGAATCGGAAAGTTGCACACAAGATGTCCAAGAATACATTTTGGTTTTAGCCATTAAACCGATTACATTTCCATGCTTTGCTCTTTCCAATGTTGCATTGCCTTAAAAAGTAATGTTGTGGTTAGGATGACTCCTAGGTGTACGAATTTGTTGATAATTTCAATTGTTTTGCTCTTATATAAAAATGCAATACTCGTACTGCCGACTTGACTGCTTCGTTCAAATGGAAGAATTTTGGTTTTGCCAATATTTTCAGTTAACTGGTTTTGGTCACTGTACTTTTCTAAATAACTTAAATTTAACCGAGTATCGTAGCATTATCAATAAGTTGAACGAAAAAACTACCAAGCGGATTTTCTAAGTCAATTTCGCTACTTCTTAGTTCCCATTTTCTATATGATTTGTTGGACGTTACTGCCTTTTTTAAATTCCTTGATGTTATTGTTATATTGATATCATCACCCGAATTTCATTAAGGCCGTGTGACTGCAATTTGATACGAGTACCATATATTGTATTCAAAGCAATGAAAGAGCTAGGAATACCAAATCAGTTGGTAAATTTAACAAAACTAACTCTTAAAAAAGTTGAATGTAGAGTACGAATTCAGGGAACTGTCTGAACCTTTTAAAACAAATAACGGGCTGCGCCAGGGAAACCCTCTCTCTTGTATACTGTTCAATCTGGCTCGTCACAAATCACAACCACTGGTTCAACATATAATAAATCAGTGCAAATCCTGCCTATGCAGATGATATCAATAGTATTGGGAGAACGGAAAACGCTGTACGAGAGGCGTATGTAGCATTAAAAGAATCAGCTACAAAAATGAGTTTAATAATAAACACCAACAAAACGAAGTACATATATGAAAATAAACACGCAACCACAAATCCTACACTCACTTGTTATAGAAAACGACTTGATCGAAGCAGTGAACGAATTTATATACCGGGGAGCGCTCCTTAACACTAAAAATAATACTACCGCAGAATTTGCACGGCCAACATATGCTATTTTGGGCTCAATCTCCTCCTTAAGTCCACAATTATATCAAGAAATACAAAAATAAAACTCTACAAAACAATAATACGCCCAGTCCTAACATATGGTTCAGAGACCTGAACTCCAAAAAATATTGAAAACATGTTAGGATGTTTCGAAAGAAAAGTTCTAAGGCGAATCTATGGAGCAGTGAATGACAATGGAGTGTGGAGAAGACGATACCGCAATAAACAAAGTAAATAATAGTGGACTCAAAGATTCTCTATGTAAGACTCCTGTTATGAGAGCAAATGGTCTGTTTGCTGTTTGTATTTTTTAGTTTTTATGTACATTCTAGGCATCATATATGCTTTTTAAAATGGCTATTTTGAGATAGCGCGTTTTTTCAGTCGCAGTTGTAGTTGTACAGCAGAAGTGAGGGTGAATACATTATCAATACGACCTTGGTCCCCTGAACTCTGAATGACACTCGGGAAGAACATTATTTTCTTCAACTCTTCAACCCCTACCTCTATAGTTTGCTGGATCATCTCTATTGCCGTTTTTAAATAGCATGGTAAAAATTACTTCACTCCAGTTATGGGGGTAAAGATCGTTTACAATATTCTAATAAACATGCCCATGGGTTCAGAAAAGAAAAATCTGCGGTAGACGCCATAAGCAGGGTTACGAAAGAGATTATCCATATGCAGGAGCAGGTGTACGGCGATTTTCTTCGTTGATACAAGAAATGCTTTTAACAGTGCTAGCTGGAAAATTATCGTCAGACTACTGGGCGACTTATGAATATGCAGACCTTGGTCAGGAATTACTTCACTTTATGAGGACCACGGTGGGAGTGCCGCAGGACTCCGTTCTGAGGTCATTGCTTTGGAATGTTCTTTACAACGAGATTTTGGGGGCCGACCTGGGCTTTGGTGTACAGGCAATATCTGTACTAATGTACGGATGACCTGGTGGTGATGGTAAAGTTCAAAGAAAGCTGATCAATCATGCATAGAGCGAACCGAGCTCTTAACAAAGTGAAGACGTGGATGAGAAACACGGAAGAAGGAACCTCATGCTGGCGGCCGAGAAGACTATGATCCTCAGAGACCATTTAGTTTTTGAACTGGAGGGAGAAAGGATGTTAACTGCCAAAAAAGTGAAGTACTTGGGGGTAGTCCTCGATACAAGGCAAACCTTTGGTGAGAACATAAAGTACGTTGTTTGCAGGGCATATTAGAGAACATCGGCGCTGACAAGTATTATGCGCAATGTGTGAGGACCAGGGACCGCCAAAAAGGAGAATTTTAATGGAAGTGGTCCACTCTACTATACTCTATATGCTGTACCGGTATGGCAACAAGCCCTTAACATCAAGAAATCTAGGAGAATGCTAGAAAAAGCCCAAAGAAAAGCAATGCTAAGGTTAGCAGGTGAATACAGAACAACATCAACCGTGACCATACATGTGATCGCAGGAGTGTTACCCATTCGCCTGATGGTGAAGGAAAGGGCGCAAACCTAAGGGAAGGATGAGCAGGAGAAAATAGTAAATAGAAATAGCAGCATAGTGAAGTGGCTGGAAGAGACACTAACTACTTTTTCACCCAGTTCCTAACAGGGCACGGCTCCCTCAGGGCCTACCTAGAAAGAATAGGAAAGGTAGCGGATAGAATCTGTGCAGAATGTGGACTGTCTGATACGGCCGAACATTGTATATACGAGTACAGAATTTTCAATGACGACAGAAATCAATTACACAGGATGGTAGGCAGGGTAAGTTATTTAGAAGATTTTTAAAAAATTCATAAGAAATATGGTCAGTTCAAGGCGATTTACGATCGGGACAGTTATTTAAAACTATATATTTCGTCACTAGTTATAATAGCGTCAAAAATGAGATGTCTTGCATCAAAAAACAGGCATGATATTATAGTTTTGAACTTATTTTACGATACCCTTAAATCTCTTTTGCAATTCATCCATTATTTTTTTCGAATCCGATTATTTTTTACCTGTTTTATATCCATTCTTTGTGTTTCAAGCCACAAATAATTAAAGGAAATATGGTTTTTAAATTTGCACGCAGTTACATCTATCCAGTAGTGTTATAATCTTTCTTTTCGGGACGCACTGTACATATAACATATTGTTAGTTTCGGTCGTGAAAGCGTAAATATGCACCGTTAAAAATAGACCATAAATAAAACACTTCTAGTAATAAAATTTTATTTTTTCACTTAAACAACGGAATTTTATCTTCTTTCTGGTATTTTCATTACGCGCGAGAAGAAAACTAATTTTAAAAGCTCTCAGCGTTCAGAGGAAAACACAATTAGAATTTTCCTCCTCTTTTTCGTACGGCTTTGTTTTGTTTTTGGAATTTGTTTCGTAAATTGTATTTATTTTTGATGAGACACAGCACATTTTTATTTTGTTTAGTCCCTAAAATCTAATCATGTAAAAGTTGAACAAAAAGTAGTAGAAACATTACTCCGCCGATATTGTATCGTCCGTCGACGGCGAGTGATAATATCGATTTGAAATAAATGTCGCCATTGGTCATAAACAATTAGCGTTTTTTAGCCAAATAATGATTCGAATGTTTTGCAAATAGGCCAAACTAGACTAGACTAGGGCTAACTAGAGTTAGCCCTAGACTCCAGCACAGATCAGAGGTAATGTAAGTCGATAAAACCCCACCAGCTACAGGGGGTCATGTAAGATGCCCCCATTTTCAGTTTTTATTAATCAACAAGTTAACAGTCTATTGCATTTACCTTTATAAATACCATGATGATTGTTTTTTAATACGGATGTCCTTCCAATGTTTTTATATGGCCATACAATGTTTTTAAGAACTTTTTATTAAACTGATGATGGAATGATTCAATTCCGAAAAGATCTTCTTTAAAATAAAAATTTTAAGCTTTTAATAAGCATTTTTATACCTTAATACACACGAACACCACGTGCTTTGTATTCAACAGGTATACTAGCCACTCCTGGATATCTCCACTTCATGGTTTGTTCCAGTTTCACTTTTAAAAATATTTTATTTCGTAATAAAAATCTAATTCCAAACGAGGATGCCTTTAAATTCAGAGGTAATACGGAGTTACCAAATACCATAAGTGAGCTTGAAACACCGTTCTCATTCTTCCAGTATTTTGTTGGCCCAGGTCTCTTGTCAAGAATTGTTGGTGAAACCAACTATTATGCTTTGGAGAAGGATCCAAATAGACCAGCTAATGTAACTGAACATGACATCAAACAATTTATAGGAATATGCATGTATATGCCTATAGAACATATGCCCGACGTGAGAAATTATTGGTCACCTACACTTATGTTTGATAAAATAAATACTGTTGTTACGAGTTACAATAAGTTTGTGAAGATTCGAAGTTACCAGCATTTTAATAAAAACTCAGAAATGAAACCAAGAGATCACCCTGAGCATGATAGATTACATAAGTTACGACCCATCATCGATGAGCTAAATGAAAAATTCCAATCTGCTCCATTACAAGAATACCTTTGTGTTGACGAGCAGTTATGTGCAACTAAAGGTAGACATTACATAAAACAGTATCTTCCTGCGAAACCTCATAAATGGGGATACAAGCTATTTGTACTTTGCGGAACAGACGGTTTTTCGTATAAGTTTGAGATTTTTACTGGAAACGAAAATAATCCCAAATACAGAAACTCAGAAGAGCCAAATTTGGGATCCAGTGCTAATGTGGTCGTTCGATTATGTAGAAGTGTACCACGTAATTTGAATTATAGAATATATTTTGATAATTACTACACCTCAATACCTCTTGTTACTTATCTTGCACAAAATGGAATTCTCTCTCTAGGAACAATTCGAAGAGGGCGAATTCCCAACTGTAAATTGCCTAGTGATAAAGAGTTGATGAAGAACGATTGAGGCGTTTCCCAAGAATATGTGGCTGATGTTGATGGGGTAGAAATTTCGTCAGTAGTGTGGAAAGACAATAAAATAGTGACAGAAAAGAAACCAACTGAAATAGAATGTCATAATTTAGTAGAAGAGTATAATAGACACATGGGAGGTGTCGATCTACTAGATGGATTGACAGGAAGATATAAAATCAAAATGCGCTCTAGGAAATGGTATTTACGAATATTTTATCATTTGATTGACATGACCATAATAAATGCCTGGCTGTTATACAGGAAAGTCACAAAAAGTCGCGGAGGCAACCATTTATCTTTGGCAAAATTTCGGGTAGACATTGCATATTGCTTATGTAATCAAGGCTCTTCAAATTCGAATAAAAGAGGACGACCAAGCGATCTTGAAAAAAGTATTCAAGAAAAAAAGAAAAAATCTGTGTCTACTTCTTTTATACTGCCTAAAGATGTTCGTCTAGAGATGGATTTGATCATTGGCCTGTTTATGATGAAACACGTCAAAGATGCAAAGAACCCAATTGCAAATCGTTTTCGTTCATTAAGTAGTGTTCAAAATGCGGTTTACACTTCTGTTTGAATAAGAACTATAACTGTTTCGTGAGTTTTCATAAGGACTAATTTTTTTTCATATTTACATGATGTAGCAAATCTGATACATGTGAACTTTTTTCTGTATAACCATTTTTATCTGACATAGATTTTTTTTGTTATTTTTTTTTATTAATTATAGATGAACATTCAGTAAGAAAACTTTTTTTATTTTTTTACTAAAGACACAGAAGTGTACTTACATTAAAATCTGGTCAGTAAGACCAATTATCAATTTGTTTCTAACTTAAATTACTAATGAAATCTTAAAATTAGGTGTCTACTCACTAGTATCTTTCCTATTATTTCTAATGACTAGCAATCTGGTCAGTAAGACCAATTATCAATTTGTTTCTAACTTAAATTACTAATGAAATCTTAAAATTAGGTGTCTACACACTAGTATCTTTCCTATTATTTCTAATGACTAGCATTAAATTTAGCATGCATACTCGCACAACACTTTACTCTGCTTTTCACTCACTCATTATACCAGTTCAAAAGGCTTTGTGCTTTTGAGCCTTCTCTTTAGGTTCGTATTGTCGAGGAGCTGGATAGCCTCGACGTTTACATGATGATGGAGTCGTTGTTCATGGCTCCTTGCAAATTTCTTGATTATCTGATTGACGTCTTCCATCTTGAGGTCCCGGTGAAGGTCGTTGTTCCTAACGTACCAAGGCGCATCTACGATGTTCCTCAGCACTTTATTTCTGGAATATCTGGATTACTTTGATGTTACTAGGCTTGGCACAGCCCCAGAGTTGGCAGTCATAGGTCCATACTGGTCTCAGTATTTGTTTATAGATTAGGAGTTTATTATTTATGGATAGAGAGGAATGTCTTTCCATTAACCAATACATTTTCTTGTAGCGGATGCCTAGTTCTTCTCTTTTCTTCTTCACGTGAGCTTTCCAGCGAAGTTTCGCATCAAGAGTGATCCCCAAGTACTTTGCTGATGTTGCAATAGGCACTTGGACATAATTTATTCTAATTGGAATATTATTAATTCTCTTATTGGTAAAATTTATATGGACTGATTTATTCTCATTCAGCTTAATTTTCCATTTTTTGGTCCATTCATGGATTTTATTTATTGAATTTTGTAGTTTTTCTGTAGCTTCTTCGACGGTGTCACTTACCGCTAAGACAGCAGTGTCATCTGCGAAGGTAGCTATGGTGTCGTCTTCTAGTTCAGGTATATCACACGTGTATATTAGGTATAGGACTGGACCCAATACACTCCCTTGTGGAACACCTGCTTCAATATCCTTGAGATCAGTGTATGCATCTTCTTGTTTAACTCTAAAATGTCTGTTCGCTAGATATGATTGTAATATATTTGAATATTGTTTAGGCATGAATGATTTAAGTTTATGTATCAAACCCTTATGCCAGGCTTTATCAAACGCCTGTGCCACATCTAGGGAGGTTGCAGAACAGACTTTTCTTTTCTCTAATGATCTTTCAATTAGTTCTTTCAAGCAGTTATTCTATGCACCTTGTCAATTATCGAATGCTTATTTCTAAATCCAAATTGATGATCTGGAATTATTTTCTTTTCTTCAATTATTGGTAGGATTCTTCGCAGGAGGAGTTTTTCAAACACCTTGGACATCACAGGTAGGAGTGATATTGGTATATATGATGTCACCTCATTGGGGGGTTTCCCAGGCTTTGGTATCATGATCACCTCAGCTATCTTCCATAAATCTGGAACATATTGTAGTCTAAAGGCAGCATTTATTAAATTTGTTAATTTTACGATAGCTTTTCTTGGTAGATTTTTTAGCAGTCTTCCGGTAATGAGGTCATAACCTGGTGCTTCATTTAGGTCGATTTGTTCTTTAATTAACTCAGCTACTTCTTTTGGGGAAGTTGCCTTGATATTCTCATCTATTTGCTTTGGTTCGGGCCAATCCTGGTCATCGTCTTGGTCATCTTGCAACTTAAATGTGTTCTCTAGATGAGTGGCAAATCTCTCTGCCTTCTGTTGATTATTTCTGGCCCAACTACCGTCTTTCAGTTTTATTGGAGGAGAATGTAATATTGGCCTTTTAATGCTTTTTGTAGCTTTCCAAAGCGAGTACTCTGTGCTGCTGTCGTTTGTTAACTCTTCCAGATAAGATTTAGTAGATTCATTCTTAATTTTCTGGATTTCTCTTTTAAGTTGCTGGCTGGCATTGTTTAGGTTAGTTTTGTCTCGAGGGGCTCTCGTTTGCTGCCATTTTCTTCTTAGTTTTCTTTTTTCTTTTATTAATTCACGAATTTCTTTAGGGTAGTTATTCCCTTTAACTTTTGTTTTTAGTATGGGAGTGCAATCCCATGCTGAATCTTGAATATCTTTGACAAATAAATCTAATTCTTGATATATCTGTTCAATTGTCTTTAGTGGCACGGCTAAAATGATCTTTTCTTCAAGAGTTACTTTAAAACTTTCCCAGTCTGTGAGCTTATTAGTTAAGGTTTGGTTGTTCTCTTTTCTAATAATCATATCACTCATGGTTAGAATTATGGGTGAATGATCGGAGTTCATATCCCATCCTTCACAAATGTCCAAGTAGTTGGATGGGATATTTTTAATTATGAAGAAATCTATTAAATCTGGTATTTTATTCCTATCAGTTGGCCAATAAGTTGGCTTCCCTGTAGATATTACATCTCCTTTCTGATCTTCGACAATCCTTTTGATTTTTTTTATTAATTATAGATGAGCATTCAGTAAGAAAAAAATTTTTTTGACTCGAAAAAATTGCGCATTGTAGGGTTAAAGTGTAATTGTAATAAACAGCTCAAAATATTGATTAGTGATTAAAACAATTTTCGAATTCGAGTTCTTTCGTTTTTTGTTTTGTATTGTTTCCTGAGAAAATTCGCCATAGTACAATCTATATTATTTTACGCTATCAGTGAGTAGATATTTTAAGCATTTTGACAAATTAAGAAATATAATTAGCAGAGCCGATCCGATATAGGGATAATGTAAAGGCACAGAAAATGATGATGCTCTGTAGTTGTCACAATACGAATTCAAATAAAATAAACTAAACAAGAAACCACATATTACCACGTTTTTAATAAGGTTCCTACTGAGAAACCGACTTTAGATCCACAAAAAATCTTCAACGGTATTTTTATAAAACAAAAAAGAAAAATCTCTTGTGTGATTTATAGATTTCAATTTTCAGTTTGTTTAGTGTAGTATCGGGATTCCATATTTTTCTATAGAAACTCGGCTTTATATATTACCTAGGGAACGAAAAAGTGGAAACAAAGACGGAAATTTTGGAATTTAGGGGAAGATTTAAGGGTTTTCCCTTTGTTTTATGTCTTGTCGAAGTAATGCTGCGGCAACATATTGGGTCCATATGTTATTGTGCGGAGAAAGCGGTCCATAATGTGAATATAAAATCAATTTTTTGCACAAAATGAGCAAATAAAAGGGTCTATTCAGGGTTAGAGGGTATTGTTATTGGATTAGGAACAGCTGCTCAGTAATCGAAATCTAATTAATGGTTTTAATAAAACTCGGACAGTGGTTTATAAAACTTGTTAAATAAAAAAAAGCTATAAGTGTTAGCAAGGGAACAAAGTGGTATTTTTAACGAGTGCTTGTGTTTTTATTGATCCTTTACCTATGCGATCTTCAAGTGTGGAATGGTCTAAAAGGAAATCTGGAATCCACAATCTTAAATCTATAAATGACCGAGTGACCGAGAGTTAATAACTTGAAAATGTGTGGCAAATCATCCAAATTAATATTATTATGCAAGAGAAGCAGTTGAGTGATTTAGTTTGTCTTGTTTCTAACGAAAAAAAATTGTTGAATAACTTTATATTTTAAGAATGGCTTCCAGTTTAAAGTCAATTATTTATTTTACAAATTGCACTGTAATTTCAAAAGGCATTGATATTCCAGAGGATATCAGCTTAAAATAACTATATTTTATAATTTTCCTTGCTTTAGTTTGCTTATCCTATTTTTAAATAATCTTTTGAGGTATAAATTGACTCAGCGATTTTTATTTAACCATCTCAAACGCGAATGTAAACATCGAAACATCGTTATAGATCCAGCCAGGTATTTTAATTAATGAAACGTTTACAAACTTTGAGCATAATTCAAAGTAACAAAATAGTTTCGAAATACCGAATTCTGAAAATGTAAATAGCAATAAAGTTTTTGTGGGTATAAACTCATTGTGAAACCTCAAAACTATTTCTTTTAACAATTGTTGATGTTTTATTATTATTATTAATAATAAATGAGTCCTTTTTAGATCTAACTAAAAACGTTCTTTATTTTTTTGAAGTTTCACCGTACAATTTTTATAAAAAAACATTCTCTTAGATTTTACTTTCCTTGTTACGAAATATTTATATTTTAAATATAAATATATAAATTCAAGCATATACAAAAGTAACAAACATTTTGAGAACTTAAACGACACGTCGCCAAAAACATTCAAAAACGAAAACAATAAAAAAAGAGTTATATTATGGCGCATAAAACTGTAAATATATTATTTCTAATTCTATTATATTCTAGTAATTTCGCCGCTCAGCTGAAAGACCTGTTTGCCAACCTGAATTCTGATGGGTCACCCACGATTCGAAATATCCAAAAGCAGGCCGAACAAAACCAGTATGAGTGACCTTCTCGTCTCTTCAAAGGGAATCGCCGGAATTCTTGAATAACGGCATTTTATATTTAAAGAGGGAACTTTGCTGAGAACAGTTAGTCGAAAATAAATTGTATCGAATAAGTTGTATATTAAATTAATATAAATTATTGTGTTTTTAGTGAATTAGAATAAGTGTAGAAGACTGTAATAAATTAGAATAAGTGGAAATAAAGATTAAATAAACTAAGTGTTACATTTTAATAATAAATAAAGACAATAAATTAAATTTAATAAAAATACTGCAGTGGTGTCAGAAGTGGGATATATAAAATAAATTGTGAAAATGACTACGATTTATGAGCACACAGTTACGAATTTAAGAAGACATCTCGAGGATAGAGAATTAGCTTCTACCGGAAAAAAGGCTGAGTTAGTCCAACGACTAAAGAACGCTTTGGAGAAAGACGGTTTTGACCCAGAAACTTATATATTTGAAGATCCTGTCATCTCTTCGATTTCGAAAGTTTCTTCTGATGTGGCCAAAGTTTCCGGCGACATCGCTTCATTAGAAAACAAAGTTTCTAACGAGATTTCTTCTTTGGAAAGCAAAGTTTCTGCTAACATCTCTTTGGAAATCTTTAAAGTCACTTCTGAGATGTCTGCCCTCGACGATAAAATGTCTTCGTTAAAAAACCAAGTTGCTGCCGATATGTTGGCCTTCGAAGAAAAGATATGGAAAGAGATGGAAAGGAAGATGGAGGAAACAGGAACAGCAGAGAGAGGAAACAATCCAATTACAGTAGAGACAAAAGAAGACGAGACGAAATGTAAGTTGGAAAACGGCCGAAATTTGAAGGAAGTGGAGGTTCTATTTATATTAAAGTCCCAACTTTCGACGGAAAATCGTCATGGAACAACTACATGAAACAGTTCGAATCAGCCATAAGAGCGAATGGATGGTCTGAAAAAGAAAAGGCTGTAAACCTGACTATCGATCTTCGAGGAGATGCCTTAGATGTGCTTCAGACCATAGCCGTACAGGAGACGGATGATTTCGAACAACTAAAGAAGAGGTTAAATATGAGATATGACCACGAACATTTGGAGCATGTATATCAGTCGCAGCTTAAAAATCAAAGACAGAAGAAAGATGAGGCTCTTCAAGAATATGAGGTAGATATTGCCAGATTAGTATGGTATGCTTATCCAACAGCTCCCGAAGACAATAAATTAGATTTAATAAAAATACTACAGGATCCAGATAGCACTGATGATAGAATATTAATTCCGAAAACGTTCTGTAATGTAGCCCGTAGGGTGTTTTAATATATATCTTTTATAAAGGAATTTTTAAATAAATTTTTTGTGATACATGGTCTACAGCCAGCTACAAAATTTAGTTTCCTTGTGGATAATAAAAAAAATTAATTCAACTAAATACAGTCAAAATTACTTCAGCTTCCTTATCACTCCGTTAATTACGTACATCTATTAAGTCTATCATTATTAACAATTCTGTCTCGTACATCCAGATATCATATTTTCTTAAAGAAACTCGATACTGAGTGAGACTAAAAGTGAAACTGATATAAAATTGATTGTTTGCTATAGCTAAGTATATCCGTTTTCGTTAAAGTCACAATACAAGATCAACAAACCCTTTTAGTGTTAAGAAAACGGAAAACGTAGCTGAAATACGACCTTTTAGGTATTTCGTATTGCTCGATATGACAATACAGGTTAAAAATTTCCGCTTCTTAATAATATTCTTCCCTTAACTTTTCTTGTGACATTTGGGATTATTCAACTATTTAACTGAAATAAAATAAAATGAAATAAAAAGAAATTGATTCAAAAACAATGCAACAAAGCAGAAAGGCTTTACCAACTGTACGATTCAGTTAACTTTCATAAAACATGTAAAACAAAAACGAGTGCCTACAGAAAAACAGCTTTATCATCCTTGATCATCTTTTTTAAAGTACAAACCGCGTAAATAATTATATGAACAACACAGAACTGAGTAGTCCTTCAAATCCTTAAATGAGAAGTTACACATGCAGTAAATCAATTGAAAAGCGGTAAAAGTACAGGTCATGATGAAATTTTCACAGATATTTTAAAAAATGTTATATACGAATCAGAAGTAACCTTTCTTCGATCTGTTAAAGCAATTGTTGCAGAACTAATAATAAAGCAAATACGCGGAACTCAATAGCTGCTTAGAAATTACAACGCGCTCGATCCCGGCATCTCCATCAACTCACAGGCTACTCATTCAGTTACAATCCATCCAGCCAACATTGGAATCCATCAGCAAGTTATCATGTCAACCACATGAAGCCATAAGTATCATTTTAAAACTTGTGTAAAGCTATAGGTAAGATTTGCTTTGGTTTTATTTGATATTCATGTTTTTATTTCTTCTTCTTTTTATGTAGACACGACTCTGTCTGTTTTTCAATGTGCCTCCAGTAAGTTGTCGTTCCATCGTTTTCGTGGTCGTCCTACCGATCGTCTTCCTATTGGGGAACCGTCTCTTGCCGTCTTTACTACTCTATTTGTTGTCATTCGGCTTATATGATCGTTCCATTCTACTCTTCTATTTCTTACCTAGTCTTTAATGTTTCTCACTTTACATCTACGTTGCATATTGGTACTTCTAGCTCTATTCTATAGTGTCTTACCATAAAATTTTCTAAGAGTTTTCGTCTCTGCTGTTTCTAACATCCTTTTTGTCTTCTCTGTGCCAGGTCGTGTTTCTACCGCGTATGTCATTATTGGCCTGATGACTGTTTTGTAAATTCTGTCTTTAATTATTTTTTTTTTTTTTGTGGCATTGACTTTCGTCATTCAGCCAGTCTCGAAAGGTTATAATAATTCCTTAAAAAAGTATACACAGATAAGTACAGATTATTTCTCTCAGACAAATGCACAGCGATATCCCTAAAACGAAATAGACGAATAATTAATAGAAGAACACGTCGGAGGAAAATACAAGGACACTCGCTTCTCGTCTAGGGGTCCGTCAAGACATTTATTTTAACAGACAAACAATACTGGACCACGGGTAAGGTATTGTTACATATAGGATAAACAAAGGGTACAAGTCTAACCCTATACACGCTCATGAAAATTTTCATGAACGAGTACCAGATTTATAAAGCTATGCATGTGTCTGACAAAAATTCTATAATTAAATTATATATTGTTACAGAACCTATGGCTAACAAGGACTGTATATTATATGTAGCGTATGTATTGCATTTAGTTAATTTTGTATACAGGGAGTTTGAATGCTGAATAAATTTAGGACATTCAAAGAAGATGTGATCGAGGTCACCTAGCTTGCCGCAATGTTTGTAACTATCATCATCGATGACTTTAATTTTAAATAAATGGCATGGGTAGCATGCATGTCCAAAGCGTATTCGATTTATAGTAGTAATATATTTACGAGGAGCTTTGAAATTCTGAAACCAGGTTGTTTGAGGTAGAGTTGGTTGTAAAGAGGTATACCTTTTATGATTTGTAGAACAGTAATGTTTCCATTGCTCTTTCCATCTAAGTTGCTGATTTTTTTTGAAAATGGTAGTAACATCTGATGTGTTAAGCATATATTTCAACGTAGAGCCAGTTGTTACACTCATTTTAGCCAAGTGATCTACATATTCATTGTGTTTGAGACCAATATGTGCTTTGACCCAAATAAATTGTATGTTGACTCCAGTCGATGATAAATGATACAATCGGTCATTTATTTCAAATATGTAGGGGTTGCTAAATGTTGAGGGCAATTCAATGTTTTTTATGCTCTGCAAAACTGAAAGGCAATCTGACAGAATTAAGATATGTCTATTACAGGTGTTTTTAACATATTTTAAAGCTTCAAGTATAGCTATTGATTCCGCTGAAAAGATTGAAAATTCATATGGTAGTTTATACTTGAATTCTACGTTTGTAGCAGGTAAAAAGTATATGCATCCAGTCCCTTCTGTTGTTTTTGATGCGTCCGTGTATATTATTTTTATTTCTCCAATTAATTTAACAATTGGCTCCCAAAGAAAGAAAGAATTTTATTGCTATACATTGGCTCCCAACTTTCAGAGGTAGTTATATTGTACAATATTTTATAACTGTTCTAAATTTTATTATTCTTTTATCAATACACTTATTGATCCGAGCATTGTCTTTTTGCAATATGGATTTGTTCTTCTTCTTCGTCACTCTTGTTTATTGCACTAAAATTTTTGAAAACAACGCTCTGAATTATCATCATCATCATCATTGGTACTACAGCCCTATAAAAGAGCCTCGACCTTCCCAAGTCTATTACACCAGTCAGTTCTATCCATTGCCAACTGTTGCCAGTTTGCTGCGTCTAGCTATGCTCTGAATTATCGAGGAATTGTTATTTTTGGTAGACTTGACAAGCAAACGCAAGCACACAAAAATTGAACACTATCTTCTATTAAATAAACTTTAAAAAATGTATTAAGTATGAAAAATCTAGTATATTCATCATTATACTTAGATAAATGGTAATTGTTCACTTCGTCTTCACTGATTTCACAATTTTGAAAAACAGAACCTACTAACAATAACTTTTAAGTTAGTAAGAAAACATTTTAAGTTAATTTTACTATTAAATGCTCTTTCAGAGCATTTAATAGTAAAAACGTCCCGCCATTATTTCTTGTTCAAAATAATCTATTAAAGCTTATTAGCTATTATCAGCTTTCTACAGACTATTCAGTTGTTTTTGCCACAATCACAATACACAACAATAATTAGTTTTTAACGCTATTAAGCTAAATTTAACCCCCCGTTCATCGGGTGACCATTCTGAAACACTTTCGGTAGGGTGTGGTCTGTGAGGACCAAAATGAAATACATCCTCCCGAGCAACAGCATACATTTTATTGCTAATTTCACTTCAACGTGTTTTAAACAAATCATTTACTATATAATGTTTATTACAGAAACAATTCCAAAAATTGTTTAAGTTGTATTAGGTAAATTTTAAAAATGTTTACAATTTCAACGCATATTTTTTCAAATTTGTGAACAGCGACTAAATAATGAAAAAAACAAAAAAAAAACATTTAAAACTTTAATTAGAAACAAATAAAGTACTACAAACTACAGTGGTCAAACTTTGGTGGTCAAATTTTCTAAGCAATCTTTGCAGCATGCCATTATGTGGTCCATACACAGCCAGGATTTGCAAATTTTGCAAAAAAAGCGAGTTTTGGGTCTTTTGCAATATTTACAATTTCCTCTCTTACCTGTCTGAGGCTCTGGTACAACGTGGACCTCAATACCTGAGAGTCTCAAGGCCGAAGCACGCACAGCTTTTGTCAAATGCGTGTCAACTGCTCTCCGTCGTATACTCTCCTGTACCAATTCCATACCTAGATTTTTTTGGAATAATCTTCGCGTTTTGGAAAATTCTCCATTTGGGTTGTTGCTTTTGTAAATTACAAATGCATTAATTGCTGCGAGATTAAGTAGATTATAAACTAATACCATTGGCCAACGTTTCGTATTTCTGGAAACAGTATATGATGTGATCATTCTGTCTACAACATCTACTCCACTCTTTATGGAATTATAAACAGTAATTATTTCTGGTTTTTTCTGATCACCAGTATCTTCATCAATCTGATCATCTCTGTGCACAGTGGAAACAGCAATCACATTTTTTCCCTTCTTCGGTATATATGATACGGCAGTCATATCGTTGCTAAATGCAAAAACTGAAGAATATACCTGCCTATTTTTAATTTGCGTTATTTCTGCCCAAGTGAAACAAGATTGAAAAGGTAGAAATTAAAAAAAATAAAATGAGAGAATTATCCAAAATTTTTATTTTGTCGTAGACTCACAGACCACACCCGATGAACGGAGGGTTAATATGTATTTATAAATACAATTTATTAATATATAATATATTGTGAATCAAATTGTGCAAGAAATCAAAACATAAATAAAATTCTTAGTCTACAAAAGCGCACTGTAAACAATTTTGACAAAACTGAACTGTCATTGAAATTTGAAGTATTCTCGTATTAGTGGCGTGCGATTGTCTAATCTATTTCATTAAAATTATTATTTTGTGAAGTATTAAAACAGTTATTTCATAAAATTTATATTATTAATGCACAGATTCATTTATATTATTAATTATAACAAATATTTTTGGTTATTGAGTATTATTAGCTGTTTTAGGGAAATTTCAGCTCATATTTATTTTCAAGGTTCATATTCTGAAAATTTTCAATACAAGTGACGTCACTTTGTAGAAGTCGTGACGTGCAACGCTTTAACTTTGAAAAACAGTATAAACATAATGTTTAAGTGAGATTAAATCAGTAACGACATTTGTTTTTCGTTTACTCTACTTTGCTTACCTTATACGTTGTTTTCGTAGTGAATTTTATAGCGGTAATAGTTACATAAACAATATGCCGTCAATTAGTCGCATCCTTTAAGTTAAATGCACAACAAAAATATCTTTAATAGTATAGGCTTCTTACGTTAATCATTATAAAGTATAATTTCAAGTGAAATTATATTTATTTTTATCCCGCGATAATTATTGGTTTATGTTCTAACCGTACATGTCTACGTCAAGCAAATTGTATATATGTTTTCTCTTGATTGTTTCTATTTGTAAACTTAAATCAATAACGAACCGTCGCTGTAATAATATGATGTTCGGATATTAATGCTTGCTGATATATATATACCTACTTAGTATCGATTTAATATTTATATCTTGAACGCTTTGTCTGTAGATGTCAAATTTTATGACAAAGAGTTTTCACGCAGGTTCAGAAACAGCGGATTAAATGACACAAAAATCAGGAAACTTGTGAAATATAATAGCGTCGTCTCATATGGCATAAATTATAACAGTTGATCCAAGGATACAGGTCCATATACAGCTTAGTCACCAAATGTTTATTTCGTACAAAACGAAGTTTAAATTTTAAAACCAGTTATTGATAAATTATTGATGGTTATCATGAACCCTGTTGATTAGATCAGTTACTTGGGTAATTAATAGATAGAGATACACATAAGAAATTAAACTTATATTGATATTGTGCAAAATAGAACATAAGCTTTTAATTGGTCAAACCAACAAACATTATTGCAATAGCTTTGTGCCCTCCAATTATAAAAATTGGAAGGGCCCTGGTCCACCTGGCCTTTCGGCATACGACCGTTAGCGCCTCCACTGCCCCTACGAGTCCGATACCAAAATGAAGGTGCCCCGCCACGTACACAAGGCACGTTTCATGGGGCTTCACCTTCCCCGTAATACCTGTGTTGCGATTACCTCACCTATCCGTTATCCCCTCCCACAGGCGGACAGGTGACGCAGACAGAGAAATTTCCACCTCGCACGTAGACAGGTCGCCGCCGAGGATCTCTCCTCTACCACTCTTAGATTTCCTGGCGGGTACGTGCCGGGACACCAACACCACGATTGGCACAAGGCAAAAATACGGGCCCAGCTCTTTCAACCTCGCCTGGTTCTCTTGGAATGAGAGTAGAGTTTTCCCCGAGAGTCTCGTCTCGAATACTAGGAGTGTAGACCGGTGCTCGTGACGCCTAAGCGTCCGAGTGCGTTTCTACAAACCCGAGACCTCAAGCGACGACTCTCCACCTCTCGATTCCTACCCATAAGTCGCCTCTTACGACAGGCAGGGCCTTCTCGCCTCGGCCGTATTCTTATCTCTGCGAGCCGAACGGAGAACAAACATTATTAGCATAAAGGGACTAAGTCAAAAAAAAAACAAGTTAAAATGACAAGTAGACATAAGTTATTAATATGAAATAATTCTAATTCTTGGCCAGGTTATTATAAAATTGTTTTGCTTCGCCACCACAGAATCGTTTCAAATCTTGTAAGTATTTAAATTTTTTAGCCGAGATTGGTATCCATGTTGTTTAATAATGGTATTCCAAGATATTAATATTTTTTTATACCTGAATAAGAATACGGAGGAAGTTCAAATTCATTTTGTAGTAGCACAGGTTCCTTTCGCTTACTTTCTTTTTCACTATCGCTGACTCCCATGTTCCATTATAGAACTCCCGGTGATATACTAGTCTACGATGTTCTTGATGTATTTCTAATTTTCAAATTGGACAGGAACTGAAAGGACATTTCTTCAAATAATCTGTTTTAGTATTGAAGTATTATTATAAATATTTATTAACTTTATTTATTATAAAATGTTCTAACACTTAGTTGATTAGAGTCTTTATTTAATTTATATACAAGATTACACTTAATTTATTTTACACTATTCTAATTTATATATTTTATTTCCGCGTTACAATTCAAACTCAACTCGATACAATTATTCTTTTCAGACTATCTACAAGCAAAAAGATCCTCTATATATATTTAATCACCGTTATCTGGAGTTCCCTCGAACCGCATGGTGACCTTTCTTGAACTTTCTCGAACGACATGGGACCAGACAGGTTTTTACCGGAGGGGGACCCGTGGATATTTACCTACTACAAAATACTTGTTAGAAAATTATGTTTACAGCTTGAATATGAGTCATATTTATCGTAACAGTATTAAAAAAATTCGTCTATGCTCGAAGTAGGATTGATATATTTCCACAACGTCAAATGGCGATGGTTTTGCACGAGCATTTCTAAAAATTTCAACCCAATCTGAAGCAATCTCGGCCCGTTGTTTGGAGTTTATTAAGTCCATATTTTTGTCCAGTTCCATGTAGGAATGCCCACGAATAGGGAAAGTAACTTTAACGTTATCAAGTCTACGTGTATTGTGGACAATATAATGCAAAAATACAAAACATGCTGAAATTTTTATTTTGCACCCCACACGAGTCACAGAATATTTCAAGCGATCTTGTATATCGAGAAAATTCGATAGAGTCATTCAGCATTGAGCATACATCGTCGCTTCCCTTTTTGCCAAGTGTTTCCGGGTAAATGTAAAACTCACTTTTTGCTGTAGATAGAATGTGGACATTAAAGGCATAGACGTTCAGCTGGCTCTTACAGTAAACGTCGTTTGTTTTTATGTTTGGGACACTGAAATCTTTTCCAAAATTGAGACAAATAGCTTCGTGAGTCACAGAGGTTCAGAGGATTTTCTACTATAAAATACCTCAGCCTTTCTTTTGTGTACCTACATCATTTTGTATCATAAGCTGGCGTATTTCCTTTTGCAAGCGTTAATTTTTAGCAAGATCGAAACTGTTTAAAACATGAGTAAGTTTTAAAACATCAGTAAGTTTTTTATCTTCTTTCATAGTTTTATTAACTTGCTGCATCATAATTATTAAAATTTGGCCTTTTCTCGGATTTTTAGGCTGTCCAAAAAAATACGCGATTTTTGGCAAATCCATTTAATGTGAATATTTACCAAACAACAAATATCAGTAAGTGGTTTACGCGGCAAAAAGATTTGGAAAGCACTGGGATAGTATAAAGAAATATTTAATCTCTTTTAGAGCACGGGTATGAATATTTCTCCCTATTGTTTTTGATTTATCAAAAATGAATTTCTTATGGGAAAAAGTCAAAACTTTTGTATGACCAACGAAAAAGTATATTATAAATTTCAAATTTATTTATAATATCCAGAAGCACTCTGTCTATATATACAGCTTGATACCGAAACACGGTATTTAGCATTAAATTTGTCACAAAATTAAGACAGATGATTGCTAAAGAGGGGAGCATTAATTAATTAACTTAAAAGGATCCTTTAAGAGTAGTTATCAAGTTTCAGCATAAAATTTATTTACAATTTTCTCGGTCCGGGACCTTTTTGAAGGAATTATGTTTTTATCACGTTAAACAAATATTTCAAAAAGTTAACTTAGCACGAAATGTTTAGGAAATAGCAGGTAATGTAATTTAAGAAGATTTATTTGCTTAAAATTATAAAACAAATATAACAATAATTTTAAAAATATTACATAATATATCGTACTCTGACATTCTGAAATATCATGGCAAATGTGCACATTTGCACAATCAACAGCTGACATTGAAGCAGCTGTTATGTATACGCGCGAAAGATGGCATCTTTGTGTGGACAACAATGGAAAACAATTTGAACATTTAATTGGACATTAAGTTTTAATGATCGAGATATTTGTATGATCTTTCACATATTTAATTTTAAGTTATAGTAAAGGGTGAGTCAATACTATACTTACATTATGCGTTTTTATTCATGTCTCGAGTTCGACAAAAGCTATAACATGCGGTTTGCGCCATTTTGTTATGAATTTAATCCAGTTCCATTATAATTTACAATAAATAGACGTTTCCATTAAATATTTTAAAGAAAAACAAATTTTAATTTTTTCTATTCGAAAGTACCCTCTACCTATGACAATTAAAACTAAATGCAATTATTTAATAGTAGATGTAAATTAATTCATCCACACTCTTTCTAATGACACTAATTTCGTTAACATCGGTTGATCCAAACCAAAGTTATAGGTATTTATCCACAAATACTTTCCCACTCTCCCCCACCCTTTATTTGAAAAAATAAAAAAAGCACTTGAACAACTTTGTGCAGAATGTAAGTCTCTTTCTAGTTTACTTATTTAACACTTGGTATAATTGGGCATATTTCCCAAAAAACTGGTTCTCAAAGTTTTCTTTAAAGGTTACGCCCCCTAGCGGTTAACCCAGAAAGTTATTTCCAGCGATTTCTCTTGGCCACTTTTACTAAGGAATTTTTTCTCCTAAAGTTTTAACATGAATAGTTTCTGATATATAGCCGAGAGATCGGCTTATTGAGCCACCCGGTACAGTAAAAAACTAGCTTTTATAATAATTTTTATAATCTTTTTAACAGTGTATCACCGTGGATATTCCCACTTTAACGTAATACGCCAAAAATTAAATTGCAGCCTTTGACCCGATGTTCCACTCATCTCGAATTGATATCAAACATGTTTTCGACAAAAAGAAATTCCCAAGCAGTTGTCAATGTTGACCTTCCCGTGCTGTTTCTTGATTCTTTGAAGGTCCTCAAAAGTAGACAAGGGCGTGGGAGGTAGGATAAAAGTCCCTGAGCGAAATTCGGCATCTTCTTTGATGTCATTTACATCGATAAGGTCAAAGGACCTTTCATAAATTGCAGAAAAGGATTTATTTCAAATAAAAAGTTTCGTGTGTGCATTGAATACTAATAAAATAATATTAATAAAAAATATGAATTTCTTTTCGTAGGGGAAATGCTACTTTAGATTCGATATATGGCAACAACGGTGTGGAAATGTTCGAGCTGACGTCAAGATTATAAAGTTTAACGCTTTAATTGTGTACGTGCTCAGAATGTGCTTTCACAGATAGATCGCTGATAATATCTTACTTATTGTTATAAAGGTGTATTTCCCGTAGCTATATAATTGAATCAATATGAGATTTCCACCATCTGATTATTTTCAAATTTATTGAATCAAAAACTCATTTATTCATTCATTTATTTATTCAAATCGTTTAAAAAGAGTACATGATCTTTCGACACTATTTTCCATGTGACAATTGTATCACTAGTCTCCTTCTATTTCGCCTTATTCAGCGCTTTTCTTTTCCAATCCGTAACTATAATATTTCTTATACTCTGGCCTATTAAGAATGATAGCACGAATCCTTTAACGTATATCAATTAATTGTCTTTTCTACAATAGTTTGTTTAATATATATATATATATATATATATATATATATATATATATATATATATATATACAGGGTGTTTGGTAGGTCGATGAAAATTTTTTAAGGGATAATAGGGATTTTTTGCTAATAATGTATCGCTCAAACTGTTAAGGTTTCCGAAATAAAATAAATTTGTCAATATTCGAAAATAAGGCTGTTCGGCTATTTTATTTTTAAAAATAATTATCTAAGATGTTGAATCTTAATGCATTGTTAAAATACCCTTCATTAATGAAACGGCTAAGAAAGGTAAAACACAACAACGATATATCATGCTTTTTGCAACATTTATTATGCCTTATTAAGTATGTACATAAACTTCGAAAAACAGTCATTGTTGTTCAAAATGAGAACCACCATTCCTAATGCACGCTCTTGCCCTGCATCGTATTCCTGATGTGGTTACTTTTAACCTCAGTTCTGCCCTTATAATGGCAGCTGCTTCGATAATCCTTTCCATTAAATGAGCTCTAGTTCGGATTGGAATTTGATAAACAAGTTCTTTGAATCTGCCTCAGATGTGGTAGTCACACGGTGTTAAATCGGGAGATCTAGCAGGCCACAAAATCGGTCCAGTTCGTCCTATTCACCTATTGGGATAGTGATTGTTGAACCAAGCCTTAACAGCATGTGCACAATGTGCAGGGCATTCATCATATTGGTACACCATTCTTCGTCTGATGATGAGGGGTAAATCTTCTAAGAGTGGTGGTAATTAATTCTCTAGAAAGTCTAAGTACACTTGGCTATTTAACCTCCCAGACAAGAATGGTGTACCAACATTATAGATGTTGGTAAATATTATTTTCTTGGCCTTATTTTCGAATATTGACAAATTTAACTTTATTTCGGAAACCTTAACAGTTTGAGCGATACATTATTAGCAAAAAAATTTGCAAATGGCGTCCCCTATTATCCCTTAAAAAATTTCCATCGACCTACCAAACACCCTGTATATATATATATATATATATATATATATATATATATATATATATATATATATATATATATATATATATATATATATATATATATATATATATATATATATAATGTGAGTGAGATTAAAATCTCACTGAAATGAGGATATCGGTCAAGGAGAAATAAAAAATGAAAAAACTATTTCAATCTTTTAATAGAAAACGTTTCGTGCAGTATTTCTGCACTTCTTCAGTTCTAATGATTGTAAAGTCATATATAGATGCCAAACAATGTCAAATGCATATGTTGAGGTGTTACAAAATACATTTAACATACATACAATAAAAGTTACAGTTAAAAAAACACATTAAGAGTTTTTTAAATTTATACAAACATTAAAAAGTCACAAAAATGTCACAATATGTTAACAAGCAGTATAATATAATACAGTAATTCTATTCTATCGCTGATGTACAATATATCGAAACATGAAACCAGGAGAAAAAGTAACTTGTTGGGGAACCTAGAATTAGTGAATATTAATTAAATATAATGTGATATGAATTTGTTTAACTCACCATGTGGTTCTTTTTGGAAAGGATTTTACATCGAATGTGATGTATGAAAATTGCTAAAGTTCTCGTTGAAATGAATATAGGGATTTAATTTGAAGTCTTGTAGAAGTCTTCCTGTAGTTCTTCTACAAGGCTGTGCTACGTCCCCTACTCTGTTTAAAATATTCTTGGAAAAGACACTCAAACCATGGAGGAGAAAGTGCGAAGGAATGGGCATACCAGTAAGAGACGAATACCTATACACCTTAAGTTTTGCCGACGATCAAGTAGTCATAGCACAAGATGAAGAAGATCTCAGCTTTATGCTCAGAAAACTAGAAGAAGAATATAAAAACAACGGAATGGAAATAAACTTAGAGAAAACCGAATACCTAACAACAGAAAACAAGGATATGAGAAACCTAGAGATAGACGAGGGAAGACAAATAAATGGAACAGATAAATTCAAGTATTTAGGAACCATAATATCGAACCAGGGAACAACAGAAGAAGATATAAACAACAGACTGAGACAAACAAGAAACTGTATAAGACAACTAAACTCAGTGTTATGGGATAAGAACATTACGATAAAGACAAAAAAGAGAATATATAACACCCTGACAAGAAGTATCCTGACATATGGGTCCGAAAACTGGACAATAAACAAGAGAAATAGAGGTAGAATAAGAGCAGTAGAAATGGAGTTCCTGAGGAGAAGCTGTAGACTTACAAAAAGAGACAGAATTGAAAACGCAGAGATTAAGCGGAGAATGGGAGTGCAATCAGACATAATCGACTATATAGAGGAGAAGAGACTATCCTGGTACGGCCACGTCAGAAGAGCGGACAGAGGACGCTGGATAAACAAAATCACAGAATGGAGCCCGATTGGAAGAAGAAAGAGAGGAAGATCCCGAAGGTCATTCAGAGATGAAATCGACGAGGCTATGGAGAAAAGAACCCTGCGAGATGGAGACTGGAATGAAAGGGAAAATTGGAGAAAACGGTTGAGTGAAGGAAGACAGTGAAAACTGTGGAAATCCTTAGTAGTAGTAGTAGTAATTTGAAGTATCAAGGTAGAATCGATGGTAGCTACTTTTTTTCCTTAGAGGATTAAAACCAAAAAATTCAGACCATGTCTTGATCGGATTTAGGTGTAAATAAGTTAAATTATGAAATGTAACATTTAACTAGAAAGATTTTAAGGACTATTTAACAGGAGTGATAAATGATGCTGAGATTATCGATGTCAGTACCTCTGTTTATGGAGTTTTTTTCCCTTAATATGTGACACATTTCTAGGAACGATCTCTTATAGAAATTATTCTCAGTTCCTAGAGATTTAATGTTCTCGAAGTCGATTTGGTGGTTAAGAGAGATATAGTGGGTACTGCGAGCACAAGAGTTCTTGTTGCATCTGATATCACTTTTATGGGATATAACACGCCCTTTAAGGGTTCTTTTCGTTTGGCCAATATATTTCAATGGCCAACATATTGTCAATATGACAATATGTCAAACTTCTCTCCCATAAGTCATAATAGACTCTACCAGGGTTCGATAGATTGTCAATTTCGTTTCTTGTCTAATATCTATAGACCATAGTAGAGAGTTTAGAATTTTTACCGCTTTTTTCCCTGTTGCGTTTTGTTTTCGATGTCTCTTTTGGTAGTGCCTTCTTGAGATATTATAGATCCGAGATATTTATTCATTACATGTTTTTGTGTTTCTAATTTTTAACTCTCGATCTTCTTCATCATCTCCTATTTTAAGATACTCTGTCTTTGACATATTCATATTGAGGCTCCATTTTTCATATTCTTTCTTTAGTTTTCTAAACATGTATTCCATGTCTTCCTCATCATTTGCTACGACTACCTGATCATCTGCGAAAAATAAAGTTGTTAGACATTTACCATCGCCTATGTCTATTCCCATTCCGGATACTTGTTTTCTCCACTGCTCTAGCGATGATTGAATATATATTTTAAATAAGGTAGGAGATAGATAACATTCTTGTTTAAGTCCCTTTGTTATTGGAAATGCACATACTCTCTACTGAGAGCTACTTTCGTCAATGTTTGAAACAGTTTTTCAAAAGGTACCGTATCACATGTATAGTACAATGGTTAAAAAATAACTCAATTTATTAGATTAGATAGGAAATTATACGATTTTCAGATTTTCATATTTTGTTAACGTTCAATACGTTGTTATATTTTTTGGTATATCCTAAAAGTAGTTTTAATATTACTCAAAGTTTCGATTTTCTGCTCAAGAAAATCTTATCCTGTCCCACAAAAACATGTTTATTGACTGGCTAAAATGAAGAGTAGAGAAATAGGTAAGGATTTCGATTTTGAAGTATCTGTGGAAGATACTCGACGGCGAATAATGAGGATAAGAAATAAGATATGGCATTTGCAACGTTTGATATAAAAAATTAAATTTCCGGCTTGTCTCGCGGTGTGAAATGCACGTCAGTACATAAAAAGTTAGCATCGCATCAAAAAAAATCGAAAAAATCCGTAAGTTATTATATTTTTTCAAGAACGCAATGGTGATGATGATTTAAATAATTTTACAATATTTTTTATTATTTATAACGGAGTTCTTATACGGTGGAGGTCAAGAAATTCGTAAAAAAAACTTGAGAAGAGATATGTAGGAGTGGAAAAATGTAATATATCCAAAACTACAGCGAAATCGCTTTACTGCATACAAGCTACAGAATAAATATTACCTCTAATAATAGAAAACAATAGTGAATATTAAGCAGTTTTCATAACAGGTTTATCAACAATCGACCCAATTTTAACGATGAAACAATATTAATATTAACTATGAAGATTACGGCACCCTATATATTACGGTATCGTTCGTTTCTAAATTATTTCATCCATAAACACTACGACCAGCAAGGGACTTAGACCTTTTCCTTATCTCACTTCTTCTTTGGTAATAGACAGTTCTGATTTAAAATTTTTGTTCATGACACAGTTCACTGTCACTTTACTAGGGCTTTTTATGTTTCTTATAAAATTACAGTTAATGAAATAATTAACCAAATAGATCACATTAATCATCGATGCAAGACACTGCTCTAACTTATTAGATGTTAGGTCTTTTAGAGGAGCAAACATAGATAGTGCTCACTATTTAGTTAAAGCACGATTTATCCATCCTAAAACTAAAAGACAATAAAGCTCCAGGAATCGATGAAATCTGTTCGTAAATGTATAAAAAAAGGTGGTGATCAACTTTTTGCAACAATCCATAAACTAATAGTACTTATATGGCAGAATGAATTGGTACCAGAAGAGTGGCTAAAGAATCAACTGGAGTGTAAGAACTATAGAGGCATTACTCTGTTAGTAGTAGTAGTTTGAAAGACTTAAATATTTTCAAAGTACCCTATGACAGTGTGAAAAGAACTGCATTATATAATGCAATGATAGACTTTAGGATCCCACCTAAGTTAGTTAAGTTGACCCAACTAACAATGCAAAACGTAAGCTCATGAGTTAGAATTGAAGGAGAAAACTCTACGTTATTTGAAATTAATAATGGTCTAAGACAGGGAGACCCGCTGGCGTGTCTCCTCTTTTATATTGCCTTGGAAAAGGCAAGCAGACAATTAAATATTAGAATGAATAGAACTATTTTTAATAGATCGACGCAAATTTTCGAATTCGCTGACGATATAGTTATAGAGGACAAAAGTATGAGAGACATGGTACAGTGTTTTACAAGGCTTGCGGACGCGGCAGCTGAATTAGGACAATTAGGTAAACGAGGAAAAAACCAAATATATGTTGGTTTCTAAAAACCTGCGACATATCCAACAGAGAATTCAAATTAACAATCATACCTTTGAGCAAGTCAAAGAATGCAATATCTTGGATCGCTAGTAAACAGTAAAGCTCAATATATACAAGACCTTAATAAGAACGGTTTTGATATATGGGGCTGAAACGTGGACCTTATCTCAAAATTATGAAAGACGTCTTAGTATTTTTGAGAGAAAAATTCTTAGAAAGATTTTTTGGGACCATCTATGGCGTCGAAGTTACAACTTTGAACTATATCAGTTATACACCGATCCAGATATTGTGAAATTCGTTAAAGTGAAGAGACTTAGATAGGCTGGACACATTTTTAGGATGTCAGATCACGAATACATGAAGAGATTAACATTTTCAAAACCAGAGGGCAGAAGAAGTAGAGGACCACCACGAAGGAGATGGATTGATGATGTGGAAAAAGATCTACAGATTCTAACGGTCAGAAGATGGTGCTAATTTGCCAGAAATCAACAGTAGTAGCGACTTCTTTGTGAGCAGACCAAGATCCACAACGGATTTTCGAGCCACTTATGATAATGAAGATTACAGTTACTATTCATATTATATAAACATTCCCAAATTGCAGCTCTGAGTACTCCGTCGAAAGTAAATGTATGATCCATTTTAGCCTAAGAGCCCGTGAATCCTAGACCTCTTTATTTTATAAAATTTGAAAAATTGTCAGCGCATGCTCCCAACATAGGTACAAAAGATGGGATCATCATGAAGTTTGGGTTATCGTAGTCTTTGCGGGTAAACAGCGCTAAAAGTGTGTAAAATACCAGTCAACATAAGTCGTGGAATCCAAATTTGCAATAAAAAATGGGGTTCCCATTTGTAACTTTAAATTTGCCCTCCTCCCCGCTAGAGGGGGTGTGATTGTGGTCGGGTTTCTTCTTCTTCAAGTGCTATCTCCGCGGCGGAGGTCGGCAATCATCATAACTATTCTGACTTTTGAGACGGCTGCTCTAAAAAGTTCATTTCATGTACATCCGTACCACTCTCTCAGGTTGTGCAGCCATGACATTCTACGCCTCCCTATGCTTCTCTTTCCTTGGATCTTTCCCTGCATAATCAGTTGGAGCAAGGTGTATTTCTCTCCACGTGTAATATATCCGAGATATTCCAATTTTCCAATTTTCTTTGGTGGTCGGGTTTGGTGTCATTCAAAATACTTTTGAAAAATATTGAAAACGTGTTTTTGACTTTTTCGATCCGATGTTTAATTCGAGAAATATTCGACCATCCCGCTTCTTTTTTCACACCCTATATAAAAATGAACTTTTAACTATAACGTAAGTACAATTACAATTAAATACGCATTAAACCTGTCTGTTTAGGGGTTGCCGCGATGGTAAGCGTCTGGCCATGACAATTTTTAACAATATTCTGAAGGACATTTAAAAAAAAAGCTTTATTATTTGGTGAATACAAGCTGGTCTTTTACACAACTTTAGCGCCGTTTATTCGCCAACGCCACGATAACCCAAACTTCATGAGAGCCCCTTCTTTCGCATCTGTGTTGGAAGCATACGCTGACAAATTCTCAACTTTTACAAAATAACGAAGATCTGAGGTTCACGGGTTTTGCTCATCATCTCAGCTCAGCATATCATCATTAAATTATTGGTAAGTACATCATAATTCTTAAAGATATTATAGAACAAAAGTTTATTATCTGCTATAGTTTCATATAACAGTAATCATCGACGAACTAATGTTTATTAAATTGTGGAATTGAAATAAATGTAAATAGTTATATAAGGTTTTACATTTAGTGGTATATAAAATATCATACTTACTGCTAAGTGGTTATTGATTGCTGCAATAATCAATTCGCTTACCTGAAATAAAAAAAATTAAATTAAAATGTATAGTTCGTGTACAACTACAATCAATAATTATGATGTATTTAATCGCAGCATTAGGTATTAGGTTTAAGCATATCCGTCAGAATACTAAATCGTAATATTACACTCGCGGAAAAAAATAGAAAAAGTGGTTTTCTAAGACTGTGTTTACAAATACTCCAATTATTATCAGCGTAAAATATTGTAACCCCATTTTTACACAACTGACGACAGTCTACTAATTTACTAAAGCTTTGACGCCAACATTCTTCTACATTTTAACGCTTTTATCTAGCAATACAAAACGTAAAAATTCCTGATTTAAACAGTAACCGTTACATTTGAAATTAAAAAACTTGTTTAAAAACTAGCATCCGTTAGAAAGGACCAATGATTTTTATACGTAAATACAACAATAAGCAAGATAAATATATAGATTAGTTAGTTAAATAAGGTTAAGAATAGGTAAACCAGATGAAAATATTTTTAGTTTTAGATAGTTGTACCAACGTCATCATCATTCAATCTTTTTTTGTTCACTGCTGGTGAACAAGAAAAGTCCATCAGTCAGTCCATCATGTTGGTGAATGACCTATACTTCGGTAGGCATTATCTCTCGTCTCCATTCCAGTATCTGCTTTGTCCATTTGCTATATGCTCAGTTCCATTTCAGTAATGCTATTCTCTCTATAGCATCAGCCACTCCCGATCTTTGAGATCTGGTCTTGTTTGCTTGGCGATTTGGGATCTTGTCTTGTAGAGATAGGCCCAACATAACATACTCGAGGAGCGAGGAGGATAGTTGGAGCTGGGTAACTAACATCAAGAGAGCAACGGATGAGAGAAACTTTAACAACCAATGTCTTTAGATAGCAGATGGAGAAGTCTACAGAATGGACAGCGACGACAAACGTTATGGAACAGATTGATATATATATATATATATATATATATATATATATATATGTCTAAGAAGGGAATAATATTTGTAATGGGGTCCTCAGTTTAAAAAATAGTATTCCCTTCTTAGACATGCGTGTCATTGGAATTGGAGATAACACCTTAATCACAAGTTGGTATAGGAAACCAATGGCTTCTAATAGGTTTCTTAACTACCATTCTTGTCATTCTTTCAAATATAAATTAAACCTAATTAAAGCTTTAAGCTGTTTATTACGGAAAAATAAATGGTTGTTTGGTGTTCGCTTAATCTAACGGATAGACCAACTATTATTTTAATTGTAGAGTGATTTAAGAGATAATAAATCCTTTAGTTTATTTTGGATTGAATATATATTTCACCAAATGCTAATTTTATGCAGATATTTATTATGTCCGCCCATAGCTACGGCTTAACGATGACATTGTTATACAAAAAGATTTGCGTCACTACAATATACTTAAAAGACATCAACGAATGCCTGCAAATATTAAAAGTAACTAAATAAGTTACGTAAAAAATATCCTCTAGAATGGCATAATGATGTTCTTTCCATCGACAGGTCTTACTTCTTATCTTGATAGGTCTGTTGGTCAGTATCTATTTAGTCTTCTGTTGATACATAACACAGGTTTACAAAAAAAATATTTTTTAAAATTGTTTGGAATTTCATAACTGATTTTTATGTATTTTTCAGCGCTGATTGCAAAAATGCAATCCATTTTTTTTCTATCACGTAAGGTTTTCTCACAAAAAAGGAATTACTTTTTGGTATAATAACAAAATTTTAGCAATTTTTCAAATTTTTTCTTAAGTTAAAGGATTTATTTCATGTACAATACATGTTATAAACTACATGACTAGTACACTTACATTTCTCTTTAAGCTCATAAGTCCTTATAGTAACGCTTTTGCTTTCCGTCGAAGCTTCTTTTATTGCTTTTCCGGCTGTGTACTCGTTGAGGGTCATCTCGCTTTAGCATCCAGCAGTAGTCCGCTATCATGTTGCCGTTCCATCTTCCTTTATACCTTCTTTCCATTTCCTTGATATCTTGGTGGAATCTTTCACCCTGCTCTTCACTTACATCACCAAGGTTTGCAGGGAAGTAGTCTAGATGTGAATGGAGGAAATGAACTTTAATGCTCATGTTACATCCCAGCTTCTTAAAGTTGTCGAGCATGTCTGCAACCATTGTCTTGTAGTTAGGATCTTTTTTGTTTCCTAGGAAACCGGTAACAACTAGTTTAAAAGATGTCCATGCTGCTTTTTCGTTTGTTTCCATTTTGTCCATAAAATTGGGATCTCTCATCAGTTTTCTAATGTCTGGTCCGACAAAGACTCCTTCCTTTAGTTTTGCCTCATATAAATCAGGAAACTGTCCACAAAGATACTTGAAACACTCCCCTTCTTTTGGCAACGCCTTTACAAATTGTTTCATTAACCTCAACTTAATGTGGTGGTGGTAGTAATACCTTTTTGGGATCCACAAGGCTTTTCCTCTCAACATTTTTAACCCCCACCTGTAAGGTTTTTCTCAAGGGCCAAACTTTTTTAATGTAGTGTTGCTTTCTGTCTCTACTGTCCCATTCACAAGGAAAGCAAGGTAACTTTGTATAACCACTTTGTTGACCAAGCAGCATTGAGATCACTTTCAAATCACCACATAGTGTCCATTTATGGTCTGAATAGCAGAGTTTGTTTAAAACCAGTTCGAGGTTTTCATAACATTCTTTCAAGTGAACAGAATGTCCAACTAGCATAGAAGCATACTTATTGCCATTGTGTAGAAGCACTGCTTTAAGGCTTCTTTTTGAAGAATCTATAAAAAGTCTCCACTCGTCAGGAGCATATTCTATTTTGAAACGTGCCATAAGTCCAGGAACATCACTGCAAAACACCAAGTCACCTTCTTGAGAGAAAAAAGATACAAACTTCTTTTCCTGGAACGACACCAAGAAAAGGACGTACCCGGAGCCAACATATTTTTATCTTTTAATCTAGACCCTAAAAGTTCTGCCGAGTCTTTAGGAAGACCTTGGTCTCTAACTAAATCATTCAGTTCAGATTGTGAGAATGGAACGGGATCGGTTGTGCCAGGATCGTAACCATCACTATCTTCTTTAATTTCATCTAGCTGAGCCAATGGCTCGTGGTCATCTAAAATACCATCCAAAGAAACTGGAGGAGAGGGTATTGGTACTTCAGGTCCATGAGGAACATGGCGAATGGCTGATTTGATGTTAGGGTAAGAAATATCCTTTTTGTTTTTCAAATTGAAACCTTGAACATTGCAAGAACAAAAATAGCAGTCATCACTATGGTTTTTGAGCTCCCTCCAAACCATTGGTATTCCAAAACGAAATGACTGCTTTTTACCTTGAAACCATTGTCTCAGTTCTTCAACACACACTGAACAAACTTTGTGTGGGGCCCAAGACTTGTCTTGATCACCCAACTTTATACCAAAATAGGCAAAATATACCTTTTCAACAAAATCGGAAATGTTTCTTTGTTGCTTTTTACCTGTATAGTTACCACAAATGTAGCAGAAGCAATCTGGTGAGTTGATACATCCTCTGGTAGCCATTTTTCATAAAACAACTTCACACCACAAGAAAACAATCTGTTTAGGCTGATGCCTTGAATTTATGTTCTTTGTAGTTCGATAAAAAATCACTGAAAGTTATTTGATTCACACTTTATTGCCAACTATCCGTGTGTCACGAGATATCATTTAATACTACTCTCACAATCACTACTACAAATCACTAGTAACCACAGCACGTGAACAGCACAGAGTGAAGAGATACTGTGAACTGAAGAACAGATAGCAGAAGCTCACTGCTTGGTGATGGAGAGGGGAATGGGCACTGTGGCAGACAGGCACTGACATAAAAGATGCTCAGTGAGTCAATAAGTGGATGGCGAGGGAGGGGAGGCAATGGACAAGTACCGACATGAAAATAATGCTGGTTTCTCCTAATCAACTCTTTATTTTACATACAACTTGTATAGTAAAAAAACAGCTAAGAAACTGAAAATACCTTAAAGTATTTTTTATACTTATTAAAAGTACTATGGGCTTAATAAACAGTTCATAAAGATCCAAAAAACAAAAATTCAAACTCACTAGAGTACGGAACTATGTATAAAAATATTGAAAAAAAGCTAAAAATAGACAAGCAGTTTGTGGAATAACTGTACGTGATGGAATGTTTTCACTATTTTTCCCAAAATTAGCGTTGAAAATACTATAAGAATCACTTATTCAATTTTAAACAATTTTTATGTCGCAGACCTGTGTAATTCAAGAAGGCAACAGTGTAGATTATCACTATGATTTGATTGGAAGAAGAAAGAGAGGAAGACCCCGAAGGTCATTCAGAGATGAAATCTACGAGGCTATGGAGAAAAGAACCCTGCGAGATGGAGACTGGAATGACAGGGAAAATTGGAGAAAACGGTTGAGTGAAGGAAGACAGTGAAAACTGTGGAAATCCTTAGTAGTAGTAGTATTTGATAGTCATGCTAATCTATAAAGGTCTTAACGTAAAAAAAAATCAAAATTTCGTGAAATGTTAGGTTGGAGACAAACAAGGAGCATTCGTCACATTCGAAGGATCTTAGATTATACCTCTTAAAATTTCAAATTAGTTTGACAATACTTTTATATAGGAGAAACAATACTTGTGTTTATATATGACATTAATTATAATTAAAAGTAAATTTTAACTAAAAAACGGAAGTAAGGTAAAGTTGTATAGTTTGTCCAATGTTTGTTTAACCTATTCGTTTAAAAAAAATTGGCAGAAGCAGTGTAAACTCTAAGAAGGGTATTAAAATAAACGGCATATTTATTAACAACATTAGATATACGGATGACATATCAATAGTGGCAGATATCATCGAAGATCTTCAATGTCCTTTAAATGATCTAACTAATGCAAGTGAAGCTTGTAGTTTGAAAATAAATAACAAATAATAAAAAACAATAGACAAAAATAATGATTATATGTAGAAATAATTAGCCAAATGCAAAAATATATGTAGCTGGAAGAAGAAATTTAGCAAGTCAGGTAATTTAAATACTTGGGTTTCTGCTAAACGATAGTTGAAACTGAATTTACTGAGCAGAGTAAAACAAGCAAGAAGTCTGATGATATTTTTAGTATTTTTTGGGTCTAAACCAATCTTTGTGATTATTTCTCTCTCTCTCTCTCTCTCTCCAATGGCGCTACAGCCCAAATCGGGCCTTGGCCTCCTCCAAACTATGCCTCCAACCTTGTCGGTCCCGCGCCGATCTTCTCCAAGTTCTCACGTCTAGCAAATTTTGCGCGTCCGCTGCCAGTTCATCCTCCCATCTATTCCGTGGCCTTCCTTTTGGTCTTGCGCCCTGCATTTTACTAGGGGTGCAAGGGCTCTTTTCGGCAATCTTTCTGTCTCCATTCTTACTACACGACCAGCCCAGCGAAGTCTCTGAAGTTTAACGAATTCTGAGATCGGAGTCTCTTTGAGCAGTTGGTAGAGTTCATGGTTATACCTGGATCTCCATATTCCGTGTTCGTTAATAGGTCCAAATATCTTTCTTAGGACTTTTAAGACTTCCAGTTTTCTTTTTGTCTCTTCTGTCATCACCTATGTCTCGCATGCATAACATACTAATGGTCTGATAATAGTTTTGTAGACCCTGATTTTCGATCTCCAGTGTGTGTTTTTGGAGCGAAACACATGATCGAGTGAAAAATAAGCTTTGTTTCCCTTTACTTTTCTTCTTTGTATTTCTGGTTCTTCTGTTCCATCCGTGTTTAATGCAACTCATAAATATGTGAAACTTTCTACCGTTTCAATATCGTCCTCTAATTCAACCGTGCGTCTGTTTCCCTAGCTCTTGCCTGCGTTAAGTTTTTTGTCTTTTGAATATTTATTTCTAGTCCGGTCTCTTTTGCATTTGTTTTTAATTGTGAATATATTTCTGCAGCCTCTTCTGTTCTGCGAGACATGATGCTCATATCATCGGCATAGGCGGCAATCTGTATTGATTTATTTGTTAGGAGATTACCTCTTCCTATATTCAGCTATCTTATCACACATTCGAAGGTCAGGTTGAATAGTGTCGGTGCCAGACAGTCTCCTTGCTTTAATCTTTGGGTTATCAAGTTTTCAGTGAGCTCATTTTGGACTCTGACAGTTGCTATTGACGAATCCATTGTTGTTTCTACCAGTCGGATGTATTTTTGGGGAATATTAAAGCTCTGCAATATTTGATATAACTTGTTCCTATTAATTGAGTCGTAGGCATGTTTAAAATCTATGAATATGTTGTGGACGTCAATGTGGTATTCCCACGATTTGTTTAAAATTTGTTTCACTGTAAATAGTTGGTCAGTTGTAGATCTTCCTTGTCGGAAACCGGTTTGATATTCCCCGACAATATTTTCAGTTAGTTGTTGGAGTCGTTTGTTTAGTATATAAGTAAAAATTTTGTACGCCCTGCACAAGAGGGTTATGCCGCGATAATTTTCGCATTTCAGTTTATCCCCTTTTTTATAGATTGGGCATATAATCCCGGTTTTCCTGTCATTAGGGATCTTTTCATCATTCTAAATCTTGTTCATGAGCACATGCATTTGTCCTACTAGGTGATCGGCACCTAATTTATATAGCTCAGGGGGGACGTTGTCAATACCTGGAGCCTTATTGTTCTTTTGTGCTCGTATTGCTTGTTTTACCTCTTCCATCGTTGGGGGTTCTATATTTTCGGTGTCTCCCTCATTGTGATGCATGTCCATATGCTCTTCATTTTCTTGTGTCCCTAAAAGAGTTTGGAAATAGGTTTTCCAGACTGATTTTATTTCTTTTGGATCACTGGTTATTTGCCCTTCTTGATTTCTGCATAGATTTGTTCAGGGTTTGTTTCCTTCTCTTAAATTGCGTAGATATCTGTACGCCTATCTTATATTGTTGCTTTGAAGATTTTCTTCCATTTTCTGTATATTGCCGTTTTCCTATTTTCTTTTCTCTGTTCGGCATATTTTATCGGCCCTCCGTCTTGCATCTTGGTAACTTGTCCTTCTTTCTCTAGTTATTCTTTCCATATTGTGATTATTTAGATAATTAAAAATGTATCTGTTGTTTTTGGACAAGTATGACAATGTAACTAGTTTTTTATTGTACATTAAACTTGTAAAACTATCATTTTTAGTTTTTAAAGAAGCAATAGTAGGTATACGATTTCATTATAAATGGCCTTTTCCGTACACTATTTAAAAATAAACAAGTTTGAGTAAATTGCAATGTGCAGTTGAAACTTTTAAAGCTAACCACAAAAGCCTTCTGACTTTCTGTTCAAATAAACTTACGTCTGTAGCCGCAATGAAACTCCTTTGGGATATTTATTAGGATGTTTAATAAATTCCTGGTAGAATCCGAGTTTTTATTTTTAGATATTATAATACGCTCTTGAGTTCGTTTTTCATTTAAAAGCAAGTAGTTTCGGGAATTGCGTTAGTATCTTATTTCAGTAGGAAATTGTAAAGAAAATGGGAAATGCGGAGATGGAGATATTAATCTAATAAGAAAGGAACGTTTAGAATACCAACGATTGAAATCAGAGATGTAATGCCGTTAGGAGAATGTCTGATAAAAGGAAATATTCGAGGATGCTTACCGTTTTGATCCGTAATGGAGTAATCCAATTAGGTAGCTCTAGTTGAAAGTCGGTACAAAGTTTAAATCAGAGTGCAATAATTAATTTTCTCAGTTTGTTCAGGATATGGTGCAAGTACGCTGTATTTTGAAATGGGAAACTAATGTAAAATTTTTAAGCCATGGTCCAACACCTAATAAAGGTTCAGAAAATATGGCGGCTAGTAAACACGGTAGGGTAATCTCCGGATTAACAAAAAATGTTGTTAATCAGCCGCATGGAGTCATTGTGATAGCAAAACGCCTTACCTTCGCTCCATAAGGATTTTAACTCCTTATAGTCGATATATCTACGTAAGTTGTGATCAAATGTATTCAGATTATATTTATTTACCCTATCATCGCAGAAATGGTACACTAGTATTGTACAAGAAATCTTAAAATTTTCCAACAACTACATAGCACAATAAAATAGAATGAGGCAACTTAAAATATACAACAAATTCAGGCGTTTGACTGTTAATTTATTATTAATTTTTAATAGCTATGATAATAATGTTAAATAAGCAATATTTTAAGTGATATATAATCACAACAAGTAATTAATATTGTTTTATACAACCCACATAATCTACTATTATGTGAATATAATTACGGTCCTGTAATATCCCGAATACGGATTCAGATATTAGTGATGCACAGATGGGGTTCAGAAAGGGATTAGGTACTCGAGAAGCTCTCTTCGGTTTGAATGTTATTACACAAAGATGCCTAGACGTTAATCAGGAAGTACATGCATGTCTTATCGATTTTGAAAAAGCGTACGACAGAGTACGGCATGATAAGCTAAAACACATTCTTGAAAGAAAGGACATAGATAATAAAGATCTGCGAATAATTCTCAATTTATATTGGAATCAGAAAGCTAACATCAAAATAGAAAATGAGATATCACAAGCAATAGAAATACGTAGAGGAGTACGACAGGGATGCATTTTGTCACCGCTGCTATTTAATGTTTATAGTGAAAGCATCTACCAGGAAACCCTTTTGCAAGCAAACGAAGGAATCGTAATCAATGGAGAGGTTGTAAATAATATTTGATACGCAGACGACACTGTACTAGTTGCAAGAACAGTAGAAGAATTACAACGATTACTTACAAATATAAATATTGCCTGCAACAATTATGGCATAAGTATCAATATCAAAAAAATTAAGTATATGGTCTTCAGTAAGAACAGGACACAACCAGCACATATTAGTATAAACGGCATTCAAATTGAAAAATTATCAAGTTACAAATACTTGGGTACCTACTTCAATAAACGAAACTGGAGACCAAAACAATGAAATAAAAAGACGTATCGAAATTGCCAGGGCCACTTTCATAAAGATGAGGAAATTCTTCTGCAACAGAGATATAAGCATCCCTCTCCGATTAAGAATGCTAAGGGGCTACGTATTTAACACGCTATTATACGGTGTAGGGGCCTGGACTCTCAAGCAGAACAATATAAAAAATATTGAAAGTTTCGAGATGTGGTGCTACCGTTGAATGCTGAAGATAAGTTGGGTTGAAAGAGTTACAAATTTTGAAGTAATGCGAAGGATAGGAGAAGACCCAGAAATTTTGTCAACGATCAAACGAAGAAAACTCGAATATTTGGGTCACGTGATGAGAGGACATAAATACGCATTACTTCAAAATATAACGCAAGGAAAAATAGAAGTAAAACGGAATCCAGGCCGTAGAAGAATGTCATGGCTGCGTAATTTGAGAGAGTGGTTTAGCTGTACCACTAATGAACTCTTTAGGTCAGCTGTAAACAAGGTCAGGATAGCATTGATGATTTCCAATCTCCGATAGGAGTGGCACAAGAAGAAGAATATCCCGAAAATTCTACCTGGCGTTCTATTAATGGTTTATTCGCGATATGTTCCTGGAATTTCGCATTGAAGGTGCTGACACGACGCTCAGGACTTCGCTGACGATATATAGAACATCTGTTCTTGTATAAAAACAGCTGCGGCGTCACTTTGAGGACAGTTTACAAACGATTAGCGAAGTGTTTATCTTGTAAAGTGATATACGAGATATTTGTTATTTATATAGTGAGTTGGTTGTTATAAATCCGCACTTAAACTTACCACAAAAGTCCTAACCAACAAAATCAATAAATTAACAACTTTATCAGATAAACAACAAGGATTCAGATCCGGAAGATCATGCGTAGACGCCGTATTAAATATCCGTCCAATAAACCAGCATATCTATGTTTTATAGACCTGACAAAGGCTTTCCATCGCATAAAAATGGAAAACTAACAACATAGTGTATACCAGAACAAAGCGGAGTCAGACAGGGTGACTCGTTAAGTCCACTTCTCTTTAATATAATAATGGACGAAATAATACAAGCAATACGTAAAGGTCATTGTTACAGAACGGGAAACAAAGAAATCAAAATATTATGTTATGCAGACGACGCCGCATTAATTGCCGAGACAGAAGACGAACTCCAAAGATTAACACAAATCTTCAATACAACAGCCAAGAAATTACAATATGATAATATCAGCAGAAAAAACCAAATGTATGACAACATCTAAATACCCACTACGATGTAATCTCGAAATTGATGGGAAAATAATAAAGCAGGAAGCAAGGTTTAGATATCTGGTAATAAATAAAACTACTTACGGAGATGTTGAAGAATAAGTACGACAACAAAACTTAAAAGCAAGTAAAGCGGCGTGATCTCTTAATGCCATAATGTGGAAGATCAAAACACCTAAGACAAGACACAAAAACAAGAATCTATAAAGCAGCAATTAGACCTATATTAACATAAACGGCGGAGACAAGACCTGACACATCTAAAACGAGACGAATACTAGAAACAACAGAGAGGAAGAGGTATTTGTTCGTTTATCAGATTTTCCAATAGATACTTAATAGCAGCATCATTATATACGTACCCGAACATACAATGATTGATATCGTCAGTGTTACCATTACAATCGCAAAGTTCTGTTTCACTTAAATTAAATCTATGAAGATAGGCTTTTACAGTAGCATGATTAACAAGGCATCTAACAAACACTAAGTATACTCTTCTATTGGGATGACTTCTTGCAGCAAACAGCGCAGTAGGTAAAACAGGGTAAATTTTTGTAAAAAGGTTCCATTCAAATTGCCAGTTTTCTTTTAATTCTTGTTTACGCAGCGAGACTAAATCACTTCTATTGACCCAACTAACTTCTAATCCTTTTGAAGACGCTTCTTTAGCAAAATAATCTGCTTTGGTGTTACCCGAGATACCAGCATGTTCCTTTACCCAAATGAAAGAGACTGAATTATTTCTTTTAAGTAGCTTTAGTTGATTTTCTAAAATTTTGACGATAATACTGTTTTTGTATAAATGCTTATGCGAATTATCTAAAGCAGACAACGCAGATTTTGAATCCGACAGGATTACTATTTGTTGATCAGACGTTTTTTTCTCAATAGACCATTCCAGAGCTTGATTTTGCAAACAGTTCTGCGGAATAAATGGAACATTGTTGGTTTAATTTAAACATAATGCGTTCTTGATTGTTTTGGACATATACCGTACAATCAACTCCCAAAATGGATTTTGACCCATCTGTGAAAATCCTATATGGCTTATCAAATTTGGCAAGATATTTCTGAAGTTGCGAAAAGTAGCGAAATAAACTTTGTTTTGGGAATAAAGAATATTGAAATTAGATTGGAAGAAATTAGTTTCAGCTGGGATTTCTAAATAGGAAGAAACATTAGGAAATGATATAGCTAACGTTGGAGAATTTTTGTTATGCCACCATTTGTCAACTAATTTAGACACAGATATGTCTGATATTTTTTGCAATAGGTAGGTTTGGTTATTACCTTGACATTTAAGGATAAACTTTTCAGCTAAAAAAAGACGTCTTAAATGTAATAGAGGTTCCATACATTCGGCTAATAGATTTTCAGTAGGTGTAGATTTAAGTGCACCTAAAACCAAACGAAGAGCTTTGTACTGGATTCGGTCTAATTTTTAAGTCTAGTATTTGTAGCAAACTCATATAAAAAGCAACCATAGTCAAGAATTGACCTGGTATCTTCTTCTTAGTCGTTAACCTGATGCAGGTATCGTGATATCATGAAGCTATTAGCTAAATTTCCCAATGTTCCTCCACGTTTTTCTATCTTCTGCCATTCTAGCACATTCTGACAATGGAGCGCCAATGGTAGCAACAATATGGTCCGTGTATCGTGTGGGAGATCTACCTCTATTTCTTTTGTCTTCTACTTTTCCCTGGATGGTAAGTTTTTCAAGACCATTTCTTCGAAGGGCATGTCCAAAATAGCTTATTATTTGTTCTGATATTTGTGTTCTTAGTCTTTTCTTTATGTTTAGCTGGTCCAGTATGGATTCATTTGTTCTTCGGGCCACCCATGGTATTCTCAGCATTCGTCTCCAGCAGTACATCTCAAATACATCTATGTTCTTTTTGTCTTTCTCAGTAAGGATCCAGCATTCCGATGCATAAGTAAAAACTGGAAAAACTAGACTTCTTACTAGTCTCATTTTTGTATCGGTAGTTATTTCATGGCTTTTCCAAATTTTTGTTAATTTTGCCATAGCGCTTTTTGCGATTGCTGACCGCCGCTTTATTTCTTTAGTACAGTCTCCTTTGTTAGTTATTAATGAGCCCAGGTATACAAATTTATCTACAACAGCGATATTGTTTATCATGACCAGATGATTTTGATTGTTGTTAGCTCTGTCAATTATCATGATTCTCGTTTTATCTCTGTTTATTTTAAGGCCAAACGTTAAGCTTACGTCTTCTATCCGTTGTAGCAGGTGAATCAATTCAGCTTCAGAACTAGCGAGGATAGTAGTATCATCTGCATATCTCAAGTTGCAAATCTTCTTCCCGCCAATGGTGATGCCACCGTTCCAGTCCTCAGTAGCTTTCCGCATTATCCATTCACCATAGATGTTAAATAGAATTGGGCTTAGTATGCAGCCTTGTCTCACGCCCTTTGTGACCCTGAAACTATCGGTTATATACCTAACCTGGTATATGCCCTATAAAATATTAGATTAACCTTAGGATCAGCGCCCCATTGGTGACGGTTAATTACCTTTAAAATATTTAGGTATTTTTCGTATTTAATTAAACAGTTATTAATATGTTCTTCCCATGTTAATTTAGTAGGTATCAAGTGTGTCGCCGAGATAACAATTGTGTTTTTGGAATAATTACACTTAATAAACTGCAATAAATGAAGGAACCTGTAAAAAAATGAAAAGGTCGATAAATATCACGACCATCCAGAAGTGTCATCGTAGAATTCTAGATTGCCGTAACGTAAAAAAAATCGTCGGTGATCGAAACATAAAAACAACACTTTCCTTTTCTTTATTTATAGAATGTCTAGAGTTTATTTTCCGTCAGATCATAATTAGCGTTAAATGAGCATATTATCATTTTGTTTATTAGTCGAAATGAATTAATAACATCCATAAAATTAGTGAGTGAGATTCGTCCAGAAATAAACTCGGAAAATTTCATCTCCCAGATTTTAAGTCTGCCTTTTTATGTAAACAAATTATTAAGAAGTTTGAAAATGTTATGGTTTACATGAAACACATGTTGCTAAATAGATAGAGCTAATAAAATGATGTTTTCGGTAAATTAGTCGGCAATATTTTATAAATAAAAGTAATCCAAAGGTGAATAAATATTATAGTTTGTCATGATATGACTTTGGCATAGAATTAGTGTAAAAAACACATTACTATATATGTATAATTTACACTAAAATGTAGGTACTACAGTAATTGGAAACCAAATAAAAAACAAATTGAAAAATAAATCATATCTTCTATACATACGCTAAACATTGAGAAAAACAGAGGAAAATACCACGCCACTTGTAAAACTGAAGATACTACGTGACAAACATAGCATCAATAATTATTCTAGATCAGTTACTGAGGGTTTTTACCTCCGAATTCTTTATAACTGAATCGATTCATTTGATATTTTGTGTGTTGGTAAGTAATTACTCAAGGAACAAAAGTTATATAGTGCCGATGTCTGCTTCCACCATGGGGGTGTTTGCCACCCCTTTTCGAGGGTGAAATTTTTTTCACTCATAATAACTATGCTATTCGATAGAAGGACAAATTTCAAACAAAAAATGTAGTAAACATTTTTTTCGCTAGATCAATACTTTTTGAGTTATTCGCTGTTGAAAAGTGTCATTTTTCGTTAAAAAAAAAAACATGTTTTTCAAAGGTTTTTTAAGAATAGCTCTGAAACTAAGAGTTTTATCAAAAAAAGTGTAACGACTAAAATTAAAGCTCATAAAAAAAAACAAATAGATTGGGGCTTTTTAATGAATATCTTCAGTTTAATATTAACTGAGTTATGACTGTTCAAAGAAGGCTTGTTTTTGTTTTTGTCTTTCAATACGAGTATTTAACGTTAAATAACGGAAAACGGGTACATTTTTCGACAAAAACATATAATATTTTTAAAAGAGCTTGAAAAGACCTTTAAAATGAGTGTCGGTAAAAGTCCTTTGCACTAACTGTACGTGAGATACGATCAAAAAAACGATGGGTTTCTCAAATTTTTGTAAAAAAACGCAATAAAACTAACTTAATGTTCACTAGGATTGAAATAAATTGTTTTCCTTATAGAATTCACTTTATTTTAGTGTTTTTTGTATGATCCAAAAGTTTAGCCACTTTAGAATACCCAGTTTTTGAAAAAAGTATGATTACATTTTTTTTTTTTGTAAATATTTAAAAAAAAAAATCTTTTTTTATAATAACTTCAAAACTATAAAAGATACGTAAAAAATAACACATTGCGGATCAGCGTGTGGCTGTCGGAGGCTGGGATTATTTTGCAATGCAACATGCGGAACATGCTGTGGTGACCATTGCCAAAATTGTCCTCCAGTAAACGAAGACCAATTGGACGGTGAAAATTATTAATAAATAATAAATATTATTTATTTTTAGTATTTTGGAAAATAAAAAAATTGTAATATATTATAAACTAAATTTTTTCTATTTATGTCCATGTCTAAGTTAAGGATTTAAGGATTTTATTTTCATCAAAAGGGGTGCTTGTAAGAGTTGAAAAAAGTAGGCTCATTTTATAAGTAAAAAATTAATTTGTAATTTGCATTGTTTGTACAATTAATTGTACAAACAATGCACTCTAAAAATGTTTCAAATCGTTAAAAATATTTTTTAATTCATTTTTGACAAAGGGGGTGGTTGTGAGGGTTGAAATGTTGAAATTATAATAAAATGTTATTTTATAAGCAAGAAATTAATTTTTGTTTAATAAAATTCATTCAAGAAATGTTTCAGACCAATAAAAATATATTAAATTAATTTTTTAAAAAAGGGGTTGGTGTGAGGGTTGAAATGTTGAAATTATAATAAAAAGTTATTTTATATGCAAAAAATTAATTTTCGTTAAATAAAATGCACTCAAGAAATGTTTCAAACGGATAAAAATATTTTTTAATTCATTTTTAATTCATTTTTGTCATAAGGGTGGTTGTAAGGGTTGAAAATTTCCAATAAATAAAATATTATTGTATAGCTAGGGTATTAATTTTTATTTGTATTTAAATACATAATTGAAATGTCTCAAGCTGCTACGACTTTTTTTTCATATTATTTTTATAAAAAGTATTAGCTTATAAGGGTTTTTAAAGGGTTTTAAGGGTTTAAAATTGTGAATAATTAATTTTCATATTAGAGAACACATAACAATATTTACCTTATGCGAATAAACAAGATTTAAGTGCATAAAATAATTAAATCCGTGTTTTTTCCAGTTTCTTCAATAAGGGGTAGTTTTCACCCCTTAAAAACAAAAAGCGCACCTAGAGCGTATATAACTTTTGAAGTGGAAGGTAAGATTAGCTTAATTTGAAATTTTCAAAGAAATCGATGCAGTTAGAAAAAATTCGGAGGTATTACCATATTTTAAGCCTCAGTAACTGGATTATTACTGCAATAGGTGGATTCAAGAGGCGATTAGGTTAGTGGAACGAAAGGGAATACCGTTTCATATTTATTAACAATATACAGTCCCTGGCCATAGGGACTGGCCAAGAGTGTAAACATTTCTCGAGTCAAGGTCTAAGGTTACAATTGGTAAGTTTTCTAAATATTATTATTATAACTTTATACTCTATTGTTTTAAATTTGAGGTTTTTTTGTTAAAATAGTTGTTTTTAAAATGGGGTTTCAACTTTCCCTTGTTTTAGACATGGGGAAGAAAAAAGATCTGTTACCTAAAAAATTGGTGAAATTAATGCATGGAAATCTTTCCCAACGCCAAATTGCTTTAAAAATCAAAGTTTCCAAGACATGGAAAATTGCAGAATGATGTGAGCTTAAAACCGAAACGTAAAGGTAAATGTGGCAGAAAACAAGTTATTACACCACGTGAGACTCGAAATTTAGTCAAGATTATAAAGGAGGATAGATTACAAACAAATAAAACAATTACAGAAAAGTTTGTCGAAGGTGGCGTCCAAGTATCGACGCGTACAGTGCGTCGAAAATTAATGGAGTTGGGGTTTAAAAGTCTACGTCCAGCTAAAAAGCCTCTTCTTACAGAAAATATGAAGAAAAAAGACTAGGTTGCGCAAAGAAATACGAGAACTTTACTGTAGAACAATGGAAAAAGGTTTGGCATTTTTATAGTTTGTAAAACATGATTAAACTAAATTTTTTCATTTTTGACAGGTTTGCTTCAGTGACGAAAGTACCTTTGAAATATTAACCAATAAAGCTCAATTATATATTAAACGGAGACCAGAAGAAAAGTATTCAACTGAATGTGTTATTAAAACTGTAAAACATCCAACAAAAATAATGGTGTGGTCTACCATTAGCGGTAAGGGACTTGGTAGACTTCAAATAGTTAAGGGGATAGATAATGTGACAAGATTAATACATATCAATATTACAGAATAGACTGATACCTCAAGAACATTAATGGTTTCCTTGTAACGAAATATTTTGCCTACCTCAGGGTAAGAACATAGGGGTAGAAATAGGGGACAGAAACTATGGGGGCGAAGATAGGGCAAGCAAAATATATCGATACGTATGCGAACGGCACTCAGGGGGTTGTTGGAGAGCTGGGGTCGTGGATAAGTGGGGGGATAAGATAACACGGGTTCGGATTTGGGGCAGCTACAAAAAAATGAAACAAAGGTGTTACTTACGTAAATCTCCTGGACAACTGGGCAATTAAGACAACAAGAAAGGACTTCTAGCTATTTTAAAGGAAAGGACGCCGCTTCGAAAAATCCTAAACTTGCTGGATTTAGAAAAAATATCCTAAAATAAAAAATACATAAAGGGTTAGGAGATTTTCTAAAATAAATAAAAACATGGATAAGAGAAACAAATCAAAATGTTTATTTTTGTCTCATACAAACAGTTATCAAACATACAGATTGCACAAAAAATATACTATATAAATAGTTGCAAAATACAGAATAAAAAAACTTAACATGTGTCTGTTTACAAACTCCAGGAGTTGGAGATACTACAAAAACTTGTTAAAAAAATGTTACCGCACAGAGATTAACCTTTTTTTAAAACAAACAAAACAAATAAATATCGAAAAAATAAAGCTAGCTGTCATATGTTAACATTAAATTTAAAAAAAAACAATTAAAATGACAGCTAAGTTAAACCATAAAATTTACAATTTATTAATTATAACAAATCCTTTTAAATTTCAATGAAAGCAATTATTACTTTTAGCAAAAACATGTCTGTCTAATTTGGAAAAAATTAAAATGTTAATTGTTACCTTGATTCACAAACTTTGCCACTTAACTTTGAAAAAACTTGTTAAACATCTATGGGACATCTATCTGGACATATTCTCCAACAGGGACAAAGAAACCATTTCTATACTCAGGAACGAACAATCAAGAGATGTAAAATTAGGTTCGGTGGAGGAAGCAAGCTGACGACGGGGACATCCTATATAATAATTTTCAAAAGTTCCGGTGTACTGCACAAATCTTATGATGATTACTCTGTTCTAAACTGTCATTATGCAAAGAGTATTATCACCTTAACCGGTCTTAAGACATTACACACAAAGAATTGGCTACGGATTCAAAATCCGCCAAAACGTCTTTCTCGTCTCAAATCTCTTGCTTGACTCCTCTTGCGTTAGATTTTACAAATTCAACCAAAATAAATTCCCCTCGCGCCTCACAGCTAGTTTTTGTGGTCTATGAACCTAAACAAACAATCTACCCTTCTTGACCTCATTCTTAGCAACGAACCGACAAAAAAACATTGAAATATTCCCAGCTTTATTACGTTTTAGAAAAATTGAGTACCTGACTCGCAATATTTTTTCTAAGAATCTCTTTTCAACCGGAATATTTGGGGGCTTGAATGTAAACAAATCGTTGTTCAGCGACAAAACAATCTTGAAATATTATAGTTAGAAATAACATGTACGAAATGGGGAATTTTGAATGTAAATAAAGAAGAAAAAAAAACACTCCCAGTGCTAATACGTCTTTACTACGAGATAAACAACACGCCTTTTATTGATTATTTTACACGTTGCAAACAGACAAACAGGGGCGTCTTTAGAAATTTTTAACATATAAATATTTCGTAGTTAAAAAAAATTTAAAACGCTACATCCTAATGAGGAATACATATTTATACAAGATGGAGCACCACGTCATACTGCAAAATCAGTGAAAAAATTCCTGGTTGAGAATGGTATTCCTCTCTTGGACTGGCCCGGAAATTCTCCTGACCTTAATCCCATAGAAAATGCTTGGGAACTTCTTAAACGGGAAATTTTCAAAGAAAAGGTCACAAACAAAATTGTTTTAATTGAAAAACTAATATATCATTGGAACCACAACGAAAAACTGAAGCAAAGTGCCTTTAGCTGCATTGAAAGTATGCCAAGACGGGTACAAGCGGTAATCAAAGCCAAAGGGGGTTCAACAAAATATTAAAAATTATATAAATATGTAATCTTAAATTAAAAAATATTTAAAGTATTTTACATAAAAAAATTGAATTTCAAAATAAATTATAAACAAAAAGTTGTGAAGAAGTCGATTTTTGTAAAAAATCATAGGCGATCATAATAATATGGCCAGGCACTGTATTTCTGTCGTCTACATACAAAAAACGACAAGTGCCATAAGTTACAAAATTGAGATTAATACGTCATTCTACTCGTAATCTTAAAAGACTGATCCAAGTACCTAAGACACTATACTTAAAAGAAGTTAAGAAGATCAATGAATTACAAAATATCAGAGTTAAATGGGACTCTTAACAGCAAGCCTGAGAGAGCCACGCACTGTTACCACTGCCAAGCTTTCAAACATAACGCAAGAACCTGCTACAGAACATCGAGATGGATGAAATGCGCCGAAGAACGTGTTACAAAAAACTGTCCTCTGTATAAAGGACAACAAAACGGAAGCTACAGGGGAGTTAACCCTGGAGTGTCATATACACAAATTGAAAAGGAACAAAAAACACAAGAAGCTAGAGCGCAGCTAAGTTCTTTATCAGCAACAGCAAGAATTACGAACCTCTGGGCCGAAATCAAAAAAATAGTCAACGTTAAGAAGATACTTCTCCTGGAAGGGATGAAAGATGATCTTCTTCAATACAGGTTATTTGCGGAGAAAGTCATGGTCTTCGTAAAATAGGAAAATCTAACTAAACTAATTCCAACTAAATGACTAAAGATTATGCAGATCAACAGAACTTCACTAAGACAGAATTTGTTCGACACTATATCGAAACATTTTGACTTCGTGACGAACACGAATCTGACAAGGATAATCAACTACAATGTCATTGAAAGAAGAGATACACCACAAGACAGAGAAGTTGCAATTTACATCAAGACCACCTTCGAATGTAATCACGTGGTATTAAACACACAACGGATTGAAAACGGTATAAAAATCGGACTTACTAATATATTTTTCTATTTACAGGAGAGTTTCCAACAGATTAGCTCTAGAAGAAATAGAATCTCGTACTAGTTTTAGTACGAGATTTCAACGAACACTATATAGCCTGGGGGTGTATAGACACGATCTACGACAGAGAAACATTTTAATTAAGATAAAAAACTTTCGAAATTGACATTGAATTGAAAATTTCTATTGTAATTGGTATACATTTAATTAAAAATTAGATCAAAAAATCCAAATGGATTACAATATTTGATTTTTGTTCAGAACGAACGCTTTCATACCTATCAGTCCATCTTCAGTGAACTTTTGAAGTACTTACGCTAATAACCGCATCACTAAGCGCGGAATGATAATGGAGGACATTAGTAGGACGTGGACTGTGTTGATGAATATCATTTTTACCAAAAATATTTGTTAAAAATATAGGCCTAACTAAATTCTACATTGAAAATGTGCAGCCATACGCTACTGTCTTTTTAGTTTTGCATATAGCCATACAGAGAAAAAATATACAGACTGTACTTGATTGCTTTTTAAAATATGTCTCACCAAGATCGATAGACTCTTGCATATACGTTCAAGCCAATTTGTAAAACTGTTATTCCAGTCTTCAGTTGACACCTGCAAAATCACTGTTTCAAAGGCATCGATGACTTCTTCTGGCGACTGGAATCTCTCTTGTCTTTTGGACAGTGCATTTTCCTGAACGGCGGATGATTCGCCGTTGTGTGTTGCTTTGACGGAGTTTCGCGATAACTTCTGTAACCGTTCTTCCATTTCCGTTCAGATTTGGACACAAAAGTTGCAACACACGTCGAGAACGGATCACTTTTGTTAGTTTTTCTTCATCGTGAAATTCCCACAAAGCAGATTGGCGTTTATTTTCGGTTCGTAGAAGTAAATCCAAGATTCATCGCCACTAACAATACTATAAACGTTTTTTGAGCTTCCTTTGTTGAACCGTTCCAGTGTTTTTCGACACCAATTGACGCGAACCGCTTTTTGCTCTTCTATGAGCAAATGAGGGATCCAACGGGAAACCAACTTCACAACACCCAGTTCTTCATGTAGGATCTTTTGAATGGAGGTCTTTAAAATGCCCAAAGACGCCTTTATCTCCCGGTATGTTACACGGTGGGCATCCTTAATTAGCTGACGAACCGCATCAATGTTTTGCTGTGTGACTGCTGTTTTGGGTAAACCTGGCCTGGATTCGTCGCTGAGACTGGAGCGGCCACGTCGAAAGTAGCAATACCAGCGGGAAATAGTTGACTGGTGTGATAATAAACACAGAAACCATTTTAGCGAGACATTGCTGTTAGGATAGTCCTATCCGAAAATTTTAAAAAAATATTGCTCGAAAATGTTCTCGACTAAGATCCATTTTTCGACTGACTTGCTAATTCAAAAAATTCACTGTACCTACACGACTTGTTTTATCGCAATGAAACTCTCGATTTATGTCAACAAAATATAAAGATTGAGGTTACATTTGTGTCGAAAGGTTTTATTGGTGGCGCCCTCTAAGCTGCTATATGCAAAAATAAGAAGAAAAACCTCGTAAATATCTTATATTAATTACAATTTGTGTTCGTTGACTTTATATTATAAATATGCGTCATTTCTCCATACGCTCTATACTACAAATATAAAATCTTCGCTGTTTCGCCGAAACTTTCTAGTTTCTTATCGCCTTATGTCTATATTCTAAGAATTTGAATTCTAAAGTAATAATTATCTGATATTTCGAACTAAAGATTCCTAATAACTAGACTTCGGTAAATATGCATATTGCATATTTTGCATATTGTGCATATTTTATGCAAATATTTCATATTTTGGCATATTTGTATAAAAGTTTGCATAAAGTGCATAAAAGTTCAGATTTTTATACTGTATTTGAAAATTTTTAAACATACCAATTTATTTCAATTCTTGTATAAAATTTTGTAGTCATTTTAATCAAGAAATGATCTAAGTACCTAATCTCTACAGGTACAAAACATTTACAATTTCAAAGAAGATCAATTTAAGTAGCCCTCAACATTCTTAGAAAGTCTCGGTCGCTGAGGCATTCAGTTATTGGATAATCGCTAAGGGTTCGCTCATTTGCATTTTATGATCTAATCCCCAAATCTATCTACAATTTATTGTATCTTAACAGCAGGTAAACGGCTAATAGTTTTGTTCCTAATTTAGGGATTTTCGAAAATCTCCCAGTTTATTGAATTAGGTACCTAAACATTTCTAATTTGATGCTCAGATTTGTAAATCATTTTTGTTTTGATATTCAAAGCGTAAACACTCGTTGTGCGTATCAAAAAGGAAGATTGTGATTTTATAATGCCTAAAACAACCAGTGCTTCAACTTGGATTAAACCTTATAAAGAGCTGTCTATGGATATGGGAAAAATCTACTGTTCAGTCTGTGGCAAAATTGTAAGTATCTAATATTTTCTATTAAATATCTAATATTTCATACATACAGGGTGTTTCCAAATGACACTTACAACGTTTGACTGTAGATACTTCTCGAAAAATTGAACAAAACGATATAGTTAATGAGGGGTCAAACTTATTTACTTTTCGAGATACAGGGCGTTAAAATTAAAAAAAAATTAAATTCTTTTAGTTAATAACAACAATAACTTTAAAACCAATAAACGTATTTACTTGAAATTTAGTACTCGTAGGTTGTTTTTAAATGAAAAATAGCTTCCTTTAGTGAGAAAAAATTGTCCATGGTACAATACAATGGTGTGTATTTAGAAAAATTTTTCACCTTTACTTTTTTTTATGAAGTCAGCTATTCTAAAACACGATTATTTTTATTGTAATTGAATTAACAAAAAAAACTTTTGTTGAATTTTAAAATAAGTTATATGATGTACTAATGGTTAGTAACAAAAACTAATTTGTGGATTAATACTGCATTTAAAACACTTAGCGAGTGTTTTTTTTTCCAAACCAGTTATTTGATTAACCAAAACACCTTGTATATTTTTATATTTTAAAGGTTGGGTTAAAATAAAGGTTTTTATTTTTATTTATAGATAGCATGTGAGAAGAAATTTCAGATAGACCAACATGTGAGAACTGCTTCACACATTGCAAAAAAAGGAAAAATAGGAGGAAAACATCAAACTTCAATGGCTAAATGTTTCCAATCTACTTCAAAAAAATTAGATGAGTAAGAAACTTTTAATGAAGACTTGTGTCGCGCATTAGTGTCTGCAAACATACCGCTTTCAAAATTAGCAAATGTAAATTTTAGTTCGTTTCTAAAAAAATATTGCAAACTTAATGTTCCAAGTGATCGGTCTCTAAGAAGAAATAATGTGAACGGGCTATACTCGTCGGTGTTAATTAATATTAAGGAAGAAATTGCAGATAATTATTTTTACATATCTGTAGACGAAACCACTGATTCCTCAAAAAAGTATATTGCTCATTTATTGATTGGTGTTCTTAAAGAAGATACCTTACCAAAATCTCATCTTATTTCATGCCAGCAACTTGAGAAAACAAATGCTTTAACAATTTCGCGTTTTATACAAGAAACATTAGCAACTTTTTTTCTTCCGACAACTATTCCTTCTAATAAATTACTGCTTATTTTATCGGATGCTGCTCCTTATATGGTGAAAGCAGGACAAAATTTAAAAATATTTTTCCCAGATTTAATACATGTTACTTGTGTAGCGCATGGATTAAACAGAGTTGCAGAGGAAATACGAAAAAAGTTTCCTCTTGTAAATACCATGATATCCAGTGTCAAAAAAGTATTTCTTAAATCTCCTATAAGAATTCAACTTTATAAAGAAATGCTACCTAACATTCCTCTTCCACCACAACCTATTTTAACGCGATGGGGAACATGGTTAGAAGCAGCTAATTTTTATGCAGATCATTTTGTTAAAATAAAGAACATAATTGATACGTTAACAGATGAAAGTTCCCAATCTCTTTTGGATTCTAAACAAACTTTTCAGAGTAACTTGCTTCAACAAGAACTTTCATTTATAAAATCAAATTTTAGTTTTGTTCAAAAAACAATTACTCAGTTAGAATCACCAAAACTGTCATTGTTCGAAAGTACAGCATTAATAAAAGAATTTGCGTCATGTTGTCGGAACGTTAGAGGTAATATTGGAAAAGATATTTTAAAAAAATTTGAAGCTACTATGGAAGAAAATAAAGGTTACCATATTCTTTCTGAAGTAGTCAGTGTTCTAGCTGGAAATATTTCGGAAACAATTAATTTAGAACCAAATGTTTTGGTTAGTTTGAAAAATGCTCCCGTTACATCAGTTGATGTTGAACGAAGTTTTTCCATATATAAATATATGTACTCAGACAGAAGCCACAAGTTTTTGTTAGAAAATTTTGAACACCACTTGGTCATTTATTGTTACCATAATTCTAAATAAGTTTATTCATACTTAAAAATGATGTAGTTACTTAAAATAAATGTAAATCTTAATGAATAGTAGGAAATATTTAGTTATGTACACTTTTTTTTAAATAAAATTGTTACTATTTTACGATTTTTTTATTTATTTGTATTCATATTTTGTAAAATATTTGCATATCTTCGGGTAAACACGTGCATATTTATGCGCATATTTTCTACATTTTTATTTGCATATTTGCCGAAGTCTACTAATAACACATTTTCGGGGTATATGTTTAAAAATGTTTTCAACGCTTTGATATTTATCTCAAATTAGTTTGACTCTGGTTACAATTCTTATTGAATCAAAGAAATTATAAATATACAATCCAAACAAGGTTTTACGAAAATCCGCTAACGAAATTATTCCACGGGATGTTTCAAAGTTAGGATAAAAACTACCTTTCGATTAACCCCGTATAATAAGTCAAATACAAAATTTTATTAAAAAACTCACTATACTAAATTAAAATTTATAAATTTATACACAGTTTGCTAAAAAATCATCAAAATAGGGCTAAAAACAAAAAAACTGAAATACTTTGAATTTGACCAAAATATTCTCCATTGCGTTTTTTTGCATCGGAGTGTATATTTTATATCTGAATGAAAAACAGAATTCTTGTACACGTACACAAAATTAAATTTTACCAGTTGAATGTAATAGTCTGATCATCGAGTGTGTATGTGCAATAATATAATACTTTCCTCGTACTTTTAATATCACCACATAATGTTTTGATATAACCGGAGCTCCCACCCGTCGGGTAATTGGTGCGGTAACAATAAATACGCGATCAATAATACACTTCCCAACATATCCATCCAGGCCGGTGTTTTTGATATGTAGCAAAATTGAAAAGCGTACGGCTCTCGGAGAGAATATATATTTACTTTGGGAGATTTATCCTTTTCAACTCAGGAAATAGAGGTCCTTTGCCATTCGGATATGATGTATTGAACGTGTTAATTGATTTAATTTTTGAGTAAATTTAACAAAAGAAGTGGGGAAATTTGTAATTTGAGGTTATTTCCATATACAGCGGGGAGTCCGAATGGATTTCTTGCATTCATCTCTTATAAAAGAAAATTTTTATACGTTAACTTTATATTGTATTATAATTTAAAAAATATAATTTTAATAGAAATTATTATTTGTACCGTTATACAGTGTGCTCAGAGGGTGCACATGCAAAAAAGTCATTGTTGATCAAATATTTTGCTGGTTTTAAAATCCCATAAAATTAAATAAACAGTTTTTCAAAACTTGCTTCATTTTATAGTCAATTTGATGTAAATCCCTATGAGCTTTTGGGGGGTAAGGTATTATTACGTCCCTCCACACATATTCTTAGTTTTTATTAATAATTTTTATTATTTTATTTTTATATTTAATTCTTTAATTAACGTGTGTGTATGCCTTATAATTGTGAATTAATACGGTCCTGTACAGTCCGCCCCTAACAGTCTTAAGGGATCGAAGCTACAAGACGACACGCACCTCAGTCACAGTCTCGTATAGATCAGCGCGATAAACACTCCAGTTTTTTTGTGTAAATCTGACGACGCGGCTTTAAGAAGATTCTGCCCTCTTGAGTTCCCCCAGTGCACTGTGGAAGAAGAAGAAGTGTTAGATCAACATCACAGGTACCGTAATATGATTGCATACACACACACAATATTTATTAATTGATAAATTTACATATAACTTATTTTCATATTAAAAATAATCTTCTTCTTCAGATGCAAATCCACTAATGGATGTTAGCGATCACATTTTTCCATTAATTCTCTATTTCTTGCAATATGTATCAGAGATTGTATGTCGTTAATCCCTGTCCATTGCCTTATGTTTCGGAGCCAGGACATTTTCTTGCGTCCCATTCCTCTCTTGCCTTCAATTTTACCCTCGATTATAAGTTGGAGGAACTGGTATTTTTCATTTCGCATGATGTGACCTAGATACGCCGTTTTCCTTTTCTTGATGGTTTCGAAAAGTTGGCGTTCTTGGTTTATTCTTTTAAGGACATCTATATTTGTGATTTTCGCTGTCCATGGTATTTTTAGGATACGGCGATAGAGCCACATTTTGAAAGCTTCTAATCTGTTTATATCCCTCGTTTTGAGTGTCCAGCCCTCTACGCCATATAGCAGCACTGACCACACGTAGCACTTAGTAAACCTTAGTCTCAGTTGAAGATCGAACTCTGAACAAGTCAGTACCTTCTTGAATTTTACAAAAGCTTCAAAATGCCGATGCCCAGTCTTCAAAAAGCCACGATCCCAGGTATTTAAATTTACTCACTCTTTCAATGGACTTAGTATTCAGTGTTATGGTGGAGTTTTCAAGTGCATCCAAGTTTCTGGAAATGATCATAAATTTGGTTTTTTTGGTATTAATCTCTAATCCCATTCGCTTACTGTATTCTCCGATTATAGTGACAAGTTGTTGAAGATCGACTATGTTGTCACAAATTAAGACACCATCATCAGCATATCGTATGTTGTTGATCAATACTCCATTCACTTTGATTCCCATCTTTGCATCCTCCAAAGACTCTTGAAATATGGCTTCCGAATAAATGTTAAATAAAAGAGGGGAAAGCACACATCCCTGTCGAACGCCCCTTCTTATATGTATGGGTTTGGATATAGAATTGTCTATTTTTAACTCTGCCGTTTGATGCCAGATTAAACATAATACCAGCACCTAAATAAACAATTATGAGCGAGTGTTTCTCTTATAGAAATTACATGTGTTCAGGTATATTTTGCATTTTTTATTATAACAACTAAACAACAATATACATTTATATCGTTGTTATCTTCTTTAACATTGACATATGTCAAGAATTTGTCCTGATCAACGAAACGATTATTATGAAAGATACTTCTTTGATAAAACAGAATTAAAAAAGTGTACACCTGTTAAAATGTTTTGTATAAAAAACTTGATTACAATTATACTACTCTGCTGGGTATTTCGATTTTTTCGAGTCGTGATAATTACATTGTTTAAGTACCTCAATTATTTATTAACTCATACGCCATTATCACCTGATCAATAATCTATTTGACACAAACAGTATTAATTCGTAACCTATAGCCCTTCATTGTACTGCATCGTTTCCACGATAACTTGTCGCTATGACCATTACGATGCTATATAGTTTCCATTAATACGTTTTGCAAATTCCTCTAATATATTCCATAGGATTGAATTAGTTGTTACCGTTATACAGAGTCCATTTTGTAATTCGTCATTTATATACAGTTTGGGTTATTTAGAAACTTAGTTAAAATAATTCAGAATCCATTATGCAGATATGAGATGGATATAATTTGAATTCCATAGGGGAAGAATTTACTAATTAATCCTTACCTCAATGTTTCGGAAAGTTGAGCGGAAAATCTATAAGTCGGCTTATAATGAAATCAAGTTACGGTAAAAGTTATGATTGGGGGCTTAGTTGAGAAGAACTGACTGCAATTTTATTCGAATTAACGTATAATCCTAAAGTTTTGGGAAAAATTTCATCTGGTCTGATTGAGAAGCAAAATGCATTTAACAAAGAAGGCCATGGAATTGAAATGTCATCAGTTATTGACATTTAATAAACAAAGCAGAATATTTTGGTTTGTGCTCTGCAAAATGTCTTATAAAATTGATATTCGTCGAGGTGTTTATAATATGGTGGGGCGAATGTCGAAACAAGATATTGATAATATTTATCGAGATCAAAACATAAGCAAATCGACAATTTATCGCACAATCAGAGAATGTGAAGAAGGGATACCATCTGTTAACTTGCGTAAAAGTGGCCGACCGCGGATTTTGAACCATATAAGAGACGCAAGACTGATTGAAGCAGCTAAGAACAAAATTGGGGTCTCACAGCGAAAACTGGCCAGAAAATTTCATGTTGGAAATACTACAGTATACAGGACCCTATCGAGTAACAATATTATCTACCGGAAAAGAAGGAAAGCTCCAAAATACACAGAGGATCAATTAGAGAGAATTCTGAGATGTTGCCGCGCATTAAGGCGAGTGCATTTCGTTAACAAGTTGATCGTGATGGACGATGAAAAATATTTTACTTTGTCCAACTCTGAGATGAAGAGTAACGATGGGTTTTACACGAACGATTACGAAAATGTACCTGATGAAATAAAATTCAAAAGTAAGAAAAAATTTGAGGACAAAATTTTGGTATGGTGTGCAATTTCTGAGGCTGGCTTTATCTCACAGCACTACATTGGTGTTGTTCGAGGCGAAGCCTTAAACGCAAATATTTATATTCAAAGATGCCTCTCTAAATTGCTTCAGTTTGTGAACACACATCATGCAAATGATCAAATGGTCTTTTGGTCAGATCTTGCTTCATGTCATTACGCGAGGATCACAAGGGACTGGTAAGAAAATAACAACATTACCTTTGTACCGAAAGCAGACAATCCCCCCAACCTACCTCAGGCTCGTCCAATTGAAGAGTTCTGGGCAATATTAAGTCGTCCAAAGGATGATGTAACGTGTCAGGGGAATTATTAGGCAAATCAGAGTTATATGCTTTTGAAATTTTTCCCAAAACTTTAGGACCATACGTTATTGTCGGTTTTTATAGGTTTTTGGACAAAAAAACATAGACGTTTGAATTTATTGATTGAATATATGATTACCTGCAGCTCTAGAGAATTCTAGAATGGAGACCAAGGACGACAACAAGAAGCACGGGAAGACCTCAAAAAAGATGGGTAGATGACATAAGAACAGTGGCAGGCAAACAGTGGATTAGATTGGCGCAAGATAGAGAAAGATGGAAGCAATTGGGAGAGACCTACATTCAGGAGTGGATGGAAAATGGTTGACAAAGAGAGACCTGCAGCTCTTACAGGTGTGACTATCGCATTTTTACAGAAACTATTCTAAAAGTAAAAACATTAAGGTATTTATTCAGAAACAACATAATTATAACATATGGAAACAGAAAGAACGTACCTAAAAAGACCAAAATCATTGAAGGGATCGGTGGATTATCCAGACGAAATCACTAACAGAGCCCTGAAGTCTCTTCATTCGAAAGCAATTGTATATCTGGCAAACATAAAAAACGCAATACTAAGATACAGGCTCAAACCGAGGGAAGAAAGCCCATGTAATCATGATACCAAAGCCAGGAAAAACCCATATTTCCGCAAAATTACACGCCGATTAGCTTACTTCCAGCAGTCAATAAAATAGAGCGAGTCATCTAAACCAGACTCCAATCAGATACAGACAGGCTAGGGTTAATTGCAGAAGCACAATTCGGATTCAGAGCTCAACATTTCAGCGAACTAAAAGTACTCAGACTTACAGAATACATAGCCGCTGGATTCAATGACAAGCAATATACAGGAGCACCCTTCCTGGATGTAAGCAAAGCCTTCGACACAGTGTGGCATAAAGGACTGACGTACAAAATGAGAGATTACGGATACAGCGGGACCATGACAAAACTCATCTCCTCGTACCTAAGTGACCGGTGATTCAGGGTCCAGATAGAACCAGGTCTATCTGAACCCGGAATTACGGAAGCAGGAGTATTACAGGGGCATTCTTATCACCCATCCTGCTATCATATAGCATATGCACAACAGACGTTTCAAGAACACCCGGATCACTAATCAGCCTTGGCAAACCGAAGCTAAATACCTAGGAGTCACAATGGTCCAAGGTCTAACATTCAAACATGTTAACGTGACAGTCCAGAAAACACCAATGGTCAGAGCCGCAATACTACCAATAATTACATTGCATGGGGACACACAAGTGACAGCAACAAAAATAAGATTTAAGCAGCACACAACAACTGCCTTAGAGATGCTGCATACGTGCCCAAATGGTTCCTATTCAGAGACATAAAACAAATAAGGGTACTGGATACGATGGAGGAAAAGGCAAGAACAAAATTCGCTGGGTTAAAAGAACACCCAAACCTGATTCTGCGAAAGATATTAAGGTATGATGAAACACAGAAAATCCAAACAGCAAACATCTGGTCTAGATAATCGTAGCTCTATCTAATTAAGAAAACGCGCTCACCTTTGGCATGGCACTGTATTGAATAATGTTGATTTTTGTATAACAAACACAAAAAACGGCTTCGGCCACCAAAAAAAATGAATTAAACACCAACAAAAGCGCAAGCCACAAAAAATACTAACAAATCCCAAAAAACAGGCAAGAGAGGCCCACATCCTCGAGCGCCAAGTCACCGAACTCGGCGTAGACGTGATTCCTGATTACACGAGTTAATCCTCCTCGCTCCAATGAATTGTATCAACCTATTGTCAAACTTAAGGGGTGTGCAAGTCTCTCAGCCTTGCAACCATTGCTTGCTGGGTCGGTGGAAATAACAGTGGCTGGTAGAAAAATCTTAAATTTAAGATTTGCTGATTGACACTACTCCTATAGTAGCAAATGAACAAGAAATGGGAGGTCTTCTGCGAAGTGTTGAATGGAAAAGCAATAAAGTTTGTCTTAAAATTCATAAAAGCAAGACGAAAATAATGGCGGTAGGCAGATTCAACACTTTCTCGGATCTAGTGTAACTAACGATGGCAACTACAAAGCAGAAGTTCAGAGACGCATGGGTATGGCAAAAAATGCGATGCGGGCAACGCCACACGGCCCGGCATTCATGGACGACGAGTGCGGTGATGCGAGCAGAGATAGACCAAATCGATCGTGGTGATACGCGTGTGTGTGCGCGCGCGCTACTTGTTGCAGCGTCGCGCGTTTTTATATACGGTTTTAAACACGCTCGCGTGACATACCTTCGCGTATGTATCGCGTATTTAATCGTCAATCACCTAGATATGTTTATCTTCTTCATTTTTTGTTCGTTAGTTGCTGTTTTTGTCCATTTATGTCCATTTTTAAACTGCATTTATTATATACAAATAGTTTAGACAATAGATAACCATAAAAAATTGAGGACTTTATTACAGAATGACATAATTCTGTAATAAAGTCCTCATAGTGTCAAACATTTTTAAAATAAATTATTTGTTTGATTAAATCAGTTATTTGTAACAATTATAACATCCATGGACTAGACTGAAAAACTTTATCCTTACCTTTTTAATGATTTACAAAAAGTCAATCGTATTTTATTAAACTTTTTTATAAAAAAGGAAAACGATAAATATTTTCTAGGGTACTAAAAATATCAACAGAAACATTAAATATGTAATTGAATTGGTAAACAAGGTTTGCGAATTAGAGTCTAAATCACTACATCTCGTAAAGCGAATCAAAGGGAGATGCTTATTAAGCTTCTCCCGTACTAATGTTACTGACTCTAATTTGAGAATTAAATTTAGTTAGTTTCTAATTTTCTAGAACTTTGTCGACAAGTTGGTAATTGAATGAGCACTCCTAACAGTCACATTTGCTTCAATAGACGGGATCGTCGATAAAATCAGTAGGGACTCGACTCAAAATTGTGGAAGAGAAGACTATTTCTTATTAATTTTCTAATTTAGCAAAATCCTCGGAATAGTTACAATCTAAGGACGAGTATAAAATTGTATGAAAACAGAATTAAAAAGTTTGTAGTACAAAAGTTTTGAATTTGTGACCGCTTTTTTAACTGGAAGATGAAATTCCAAATCAAGAGTTTATTTTATGTTCCACCCAATCTGTAGTGTCTTTACTCACGCGCGTTCTATCTTTAAATTTATATATAATACAAAGTATGTGTGTGTATGTGAGATATCATCGAAATTTTTACAATCACCATTGCTCTACACGTGTTACGAAGTATTTACCTCTTATCAGAAGCACCTCTGATAGCTTGAACTAAAATGAAATGATCTTAACTATATGGCCTTTATAGTAACCATAACATGCCTGAGTACGCTAGTAGAGTCTACACGAAGCAACGAGAAGTCAGGTGACTTCTCTTCGCTGGCGAATTATGTGAACTGCAAATCCAAGCTTACTGGAAGCTATTGAACGATGTTAGAAATAACTTTTTATTCCGACAATACATCTGCAGTTTAACCTTGAAAAACACGTGTAGAGTATGTAGAGTAATGCTGAAGCTTGAATTTAGAAGAAATGCAGTCATCTACTTTGATTTCAACGCTTTTTCTCTACGTAAATCGTCAAACCGATGGTATAAAAATGTATGGTATAAATTTGAAAAAGAGTTTTGGGTGAAAGATGATAAAATTGATAAAAACTACGGACCTACGAAATACGAGGACGTCAGAAAGAGAGTCTGGATATCTACGTTCAGTCTGGAACACGCGGTTTGTTCCCTTTGAATTGAATATGTATATTAAGATATACAAAGAAATAAAGCAAGTAGACTATAAGTACGAGAGTTGTCTTTTTAGTTTTGCATATAGCCATAAAGACCAAAAATATATGCAGGTCCTTATTTGCGTTACATGCAGGATAATGCAAGGCCACATACTGCAGCAACAGTAAGAGCTAGTTTCATAATGAGGATATTAAAGTTTTACCGTGCCCATGACAATCGCCAGATCTTAATCCCAACGATTATGTATGGGATATGTTTCAGAGACAGATTGCTCCTCATCTTCACAATACTTATATTAGACAAGGTCTTCAAGATCTTGTTAAACAGGAATGGATCCTGTTCGGCTCACGATTAGTTTACCGTGAGATATAGTTGCTATAAAATACTATTTTATGAAATTAAAATAATATACGACGACAATTTTGATAAAACTTTTATTGACTAAGCCAAACGTATGTACAGAACTGAGATTCGAATTATACTCCTAAAAATACATTACAAAACGTCTAACAGAATCCCCTAGTGGAGGGGAGGTCGTTTCTAAAAACTATAAAGTTTTATCTTGTAAAAGCACGTATTGTCCTTCTCAGAAATACATAAATACATAGCGGGCACGAGAACAATGAACCGCTTGATTAGAATAACTGTAAATATTAAAACTACCTAATTTCTAAAGACAGAGATTATTATCTACAAATTTCCCCGGAAATATGTAAAACTGATAAACATTTTAATATTTTAATAGATTTTTGGAAGCTAATTTACCCAAACTTTAAAAATTACCGATATCAATCTAAAATAATAAAGTAAAATCGACAAACAACATGAAGTAAATTATAATGAGACGGAACAGATCCTATTGTCTCAAAACGAAATTTAATTGTAAGAATGCCAAGGAGGTGTCAAACTGTAATTAATGCTGCTGAAGAAAACACAGATTATTAAACACATACCCATAATATATATATATATATATATATATATATATATATATATATATATATATATATATATATATTGTTATGATGTATTGTTTGTTTGAATGATGAGCAATGAGTGTTTTTTAATAATATAGGGTTTTTATCGCGATTCTCAAAGAATTAGTTTGTAAGTACTTTTTTAAATTATCTTTATTATATCTATTATGAAACACATATATATCTAACCTAGCCAATGTAAATTTAAAATAAACTATCTTTAAATTAAAATTCTTATGAAACTAATTAAATTCTATAGACAATGTAAAATTTAAACAAACTATCTTCAAAATTGAAATTGTTATGACACTAACTAAATTATAATAACAAAATTTTTGTACCTTTCTGTCACTGAATGCCAAAATGAACTGTTTTCCACTGTATAGATTATAATCACCACTCAAATGTCTTCTTCTCAGCTTCGGTTATCCTTGTTTTTGTGAAATTACTTTTTCCAATTATCAGCTTCCACCAATTTAAGATATTTTTCTTCACAGCATTTATAAACCACCAAGCAAACCAGCAAACAGCATTTATTTTTATTCTTCTTTTCAATATATCAATATCCAATCACCAAAAATATTATTTAATTTTAATATTCAATTAATACTTCTTCCATTATCATCATTTATACATAACATAATTTTTAATCTTCAATAATATTTTCTTTATACTGTTTCTTAATCTTGATTTAACTCACTATATTGAACAATTGTAACTGATTGACTGCCTCTAACTAATTTTCATACTAAAACTGGCCATCATAGTAACTGTAACTCATAACTGATTAACTAACTGAATGGACTGAATGGACTTTCTTACTAAACTGCCATCTTGAATCCAAATCACGGGTATTTATATCTTTTCAATCTTCCAGAACCATCTGGTAAGAAATCATGTTCGATTTATTCCATTAAACACATGTCTGAATTTTCTGGAAACAGTATATGTTCGATCCACAGACATAACCATTATTCCCGAATGTTCGACCGTAAACAAAGGTCAAATTCTGCATTCTGGAGAATTCGTTAATTTTCTATTGATAATTTTGTTGACATTTAGGCTTTTCAGATCAGAATAAACACTTACATCAGTAAATATATATAAATTAAACATTTTAAACTAACATTATTATTATAACCCCACTTTATATTCCTAATTATTTAAAATGTCACTTGGAGAGTATGTATATCTGTCTGTCACTCACATGTATAGTTGGTTGCCTAGTCACATGGCTCACTTAAATATATCTACCACATTATAATTACTAAAATACAACTTTTTACAATTATTATATGCTAATTTCTTAAAAATGCCCTCACATAAATATATTTTTATAAAATTCTCTAGTATATAACTTATTAAAATAACCAAATTTAATATCTAATATTATCTAATGTGTAACTTATAAATTAATTTCTATAAACACCAATCATATCAATATATATAAATACGTTCAAATTATCGGGTATAGTGGTCTGTAATAAAAATCTTTCTTTTTTCTTAATTACTCAATATTTCGCCATTTATTCAACAGCTTCTTCAGGAGTAAACTAAAACAATTTGAACATTACAAAAAATGGCGTACAAATACATTTTAAAACACTTACAGAATTTAAAAGATTTTGCAAATAAAAAATGACATTGAAGTATTTGAAATATTGAATGTCAAGATTAAATTGTCTTAAGCACGTTCGTTACAGCTATACGATAAAAAAAAAATTATTTCAAATGTAAAAATAAAAATAACAATAAAAGAAAAGTTAGAAGAATAATATTTCTTTGATGAATTATTAAGGTTAGTTGTTATTAAGATGAATGTTATTAATGAATCTTAATTATTATTAATTTCTTAATAATAATTAAGAAATATTATTCTTCTAACTTTTCTTTTACCTATTGTTATTTTTATTTTTACATTTGAAATAATTTTAATTTTTTATCGTATAGCTGTAACGAACGTGCTTAAGACAATTTAATCTTGACATTCAATATTTCAAATACTTCAATGTCATTTTTTATTTGCAAAATCTTTTAAATTCTGTAAGTGTTTTAAAATGTATTTGTACGCCATTTTTTGTAATGTTCAAATTGTTTTAGTTTACTCCTGAAGAAGCTGTTAAATAAATGGCGAAATATTGAGTAATTAAGAAAAAAGAAAGATTTTTATTACAGACCACTATACCCGATAATTTGAACGTATTTATAAATTATTTTTTGGTCGAAATAATCATTTCTAATATATATATATATATATATATATATATATATATATATATATATATATATATATATATATATATATATATATATATATCTATATATCTATATATAGTGTTTCATTTGAAACGTGCAATAATCTGATCCGAATCCAAAGAGATTTAACCCACGACCTCGCACGAGGGAAGAGATAGACGAGTGCTTTACAGTTGAAAAATGAAACTCAGCAATAATCGGATCAATCTCGTTAAATCCGCAGCATTTGATATATATCACAAAATTCAAAAGCATAAAGCTTTCATTCGCCAGATATATTTATGTTGAATTTTTATCCTTTCGGCGAGCAGATATATCAATAAATATGTGGCTGTCTCTGAAAAAACTGTGTTGATGGGAGATCTATGTAAATCGAAACTGCGTTGTTTAATTTTTCGAAATAAATGGAATGCTAAAAAAACTTGAAAGTTATAAGAATAATTGAATAAGGTCGATGAGGTCTCAGCAGTTTTTATTAAAATTTTACGTACAATGCGTTGACGTGTGTCTGGAACGAATGTGAAATTTTCATCTTTGTTATCTGAAATGTGTCTATTGGAATTTTAAATCGCAAATATATAATAGTTATCTTTGATTGACAGTTGGCTACGTTTCTATGGGTTGAATTGAATTCTGTCAGTTTTATTGTTTAAAGGCACCGAAAAGAAATAATAATAAAGTGATGTAGGTAGCAAAAAGTTTAACAATTACACAGGCCACCAAAATGAAAAAAAAATTGGTACAAAACTTTTTTTTGTAGAAACTATGTTATTGGAATTGATACAAAAATTTTAATAAAAATGAAAAATATGAAAATATCTAATCATCGGTTCCACGATCACTCTCCCCACAAACGCTTACAGCTGTAACTGATATCGATGAGTTTGTAAGTGCTTCATAATATTATCTTACGTTAAATTATAGCGTTGAAGCCACTGTTCCATACAAGGAGTAGTTGGTGTTACATTCGATCAATTTACTTGCAGGAGCTGAAATTTGATGCCGCTCCCGATGCCGCCATGCCGAGCTATTCTTTCACAGATTTTGAAACCACTAAGTGCTTTCAGCTGATGCTGACTACTGTTTATTATCCACCGTTGGACAAACCCATTGTTACTGTTGTACCAGTTGCAGAAGCTATTCGTAGCATGAATGATGACGGAGAAGCGGACTTTCTTCTCAATTCAGATTAGGTTTTTGCTATTCATTTCATAACTCCTGAGAATACTGTAGATTTAATTACTTCGTTAGCAAAAACACCAACACGAACGAGCAGAGAAAAAGAGCCAAATCTTCAAAGGATGTAGCAGCCCATAGTTCTTTGAAAAAATGGAAACCCACACCTCCTTTGAAAGCTAGAAAAATCAAAAGTAACAGAGCCTGAAAGGGGGCAATACTTGTTTGAGAATAAATCGTGTCACTGGGAGGAAAGAGAACTATCAGTTCCTTCTTCTTCTTCTTCTAATGGCGCTACAACCCTTGTGTGTCTTGACCTTGTAACGTTATAAACGCCACATCTCTATTAATTTATATTTTAATAATTATTTCATTTTAATTTCTTTATTAATTTATTAATTTCTTTATTTTCAGTTTAATTTTTACTATATTTTTATTTATAAAAATAGTTGGCGCCCACAAAATGTTTTTTCTTTTCTTCCTCTGTCTTTATTTTTTTTTTCTCTCTTTCTGTCCCATAGAATAAATATTCGCAATCTCACTTTTGTTCGGCAGACTATTCTGTTCCGTGTTGACTGACAAGCTAGTTTCATGATATCTATAGCAACATCCTATGACATCTGTGTTGTGTTAACTTCATTCAGTCTCCCACTTTCTGTCAAAACAACTTTTCTGTAGTGGGATTATTTTTTGCCTCTTTTTGAAATTTATAAAAGAAGGCAAAAATTATTATAAGACTCATTTTTATGGTCTACAAATTCTCTTGGGGTAAGTACTTTCATTGTGATATTTATTCTATAATTCTGACCACATTTCCAACATTTGTTTCGAAAGCACATTTTTTTTCTGATATATGCATTAGGACTCTTTAACAGAATTTAACTAAGTAGTAACATTCATATTTCATTTTATCCTTGCCATATGCTATTTGTTTAAGTGTAATTTTGTAAGATAGCAAGGAAGTTAAACCTTTCTTTTTGATGTGTTTCTAATGCATGTTGTTTCTTATCCTTTTAGTTTATTGGACATATCAAAACCTTACTGGACAGTTTATTTTAATTAGAGATATCAAAACTTTATTGGTTTACTGGACATATCGAAATTTTATTGGTTTCATTGGCATATTTGGACATACAGCCACGTGTGACTGCAGCTCTCCAGAAGCCACAACTTCTAATTCCACAACTTCTAATTGGAAGACCCAACAGCTAGAACACACAAGCCGCCCATCGAAGCAATAAGTAACACTTATTAACTGTTAAGCTTTGGCAGGGTTAATTATTGTTTTTTTATTCATTTAAATAAATATGTTTGGTTAAAATTTGTCTTATTTGCTATCAACTGAGAACTCAGGTTCAATCCCTAGTTTAAGACAAGACGAACTCACCCTTGAGATACTGAGCTAGGCAAGGTATAGACGATAAGCTCCCATGGTTGATTGAGGTATTATTTTTACAATAGTACTTCAATTCTCTTTGGTAGTCTTATCGTTACAACCTGCTTAACAATGTTCTTCCATTCTGCCCTGTCATATCAATTCCACAATATCAAAATTTACTGACTGCGTTTGATTATTTCTTTGGAAATGATTGTGTTGTTGTCAAAATGCCGGCATATACAGACTATTGGTCAGATGAGCTTTGCTATGATAAAATTTCCAGCTGCATGCCCCTAAAACAATACGAGAAAATTCGCAAATTTTTACATTTTATAGACAATGAACAGTTGAACTCAGACCGGTAATACAAATCAGATCTGTGATGGATCACTGCGTAAAAAATTCCTAGCAATAAAGAATCAGGGTAGACAGTCAATAGACGAGATACCTTTCAAAGGTAGTAGAGCGAGCTCATGCAAACAGTATATTTATACCATCAAACCCGAAGGAGTAGGGAATAAAGTTTCGTGGGAGCCGGAATATCTGGCATTGTTTATAACTTTTTTGTATACGATGGGAGTGAGTCTTTTCAATACCATAATTTTCCACCGAGCGAAAATAACTTAGGTTTTGGTGCTAAAACATTTTGCCACATATTCCAAACCCTGTCCTTACTACACTTTACTTTAATAATTATTTTACATCATTGGATTTCAGGTACCGTCTCAGAAATGAATATGCTATTCTAGCCCTAGGCACCATAAGGTCCAATAGGATCAAAGCCGATACACCTAAGATTACTAAGAAGATACCTAGAAGAACAGTGTATCTTAAGGCAGACAATAACAATGTTAGTGTTTGTAAAATGGGTGGACAATAAAGATGTCCAATTTGTGAGTGACCACGTAGGGGCCGAACCGCTCACTTCGATCGAGAGTTATTCGAAAGAAGCTAAACGTAGGATACTTTTGCCGTGCCCAAGAGTACTAAAGGATTACAACGCCCATATGTGCGGTGTTGATGCCGCCAATATGAAGGTGGCCCTTCATAGGACCAACTGGAAGAGCAACAAATATTATATTAAGGTTTTCATTCAGCTCATGGACCTGGCCCTTCTAAATTCTTGGCTCCTGAGAAAAAGGGAAATCAAGGCTCTTTTAAACGAATCTCCTCGACAGACTTTTAAAAAATTCAAAATGGTAACCGCATAGACATTACAACATTGCCAAGAGATGGGCAATTCCAGTATATCAGCGCACGTCAGCACTATCAAGGCCCGATCGCAGCTCATCCGACAAACGATGTTTGCTACGATGGCTATCATCACTTCTCCTCCGCATGCGAAAAGGATCGGTGCAGGCACTGCAAGAAGGGACCAAGTCGAATTGAGTGCTTGAAGTGCACCAATGTCGCATCAATACGTTTCGATTATTCCTTGAAAAGAACAAAAATTGTTTCTTGATGTATCATAAAAAATAATTTTATTTTATTTAAGCTCAAATAATACATTTTGTTTTACTTGAATTAAATTAAATTTGTTTAATTGAGTTGTAGATCATTCATTTGTAAAATAAAACAAGCTTTTACTGTAAACTAGTCCGACTCTGCTTTGTCCGAACCCGCGTTGTATGTTCAAATAAATGTTTATCGGCATTGAACGATAACGGATCTCTTGGATACCTTGGAGCACTATACGTCTTTTTGTATTACTTTAAATGGCGCGGTATCCATATGGATACATAATCATAACCAGCTTAAAGTATGGAATTCGTGGCAGTATATCCACTTGTTGTAAGTTGAAAAAGAAAATAAGGATACCCAGATCCTGAAAATAACTAATGTGTTATATTCTTGACCCACGAAGAGGTAAAATATAAACGAAACCATTCGAAACGGTTAAAATAAAATGCTGAATAATTATTCTAATGCTTTTTTCTCCAAATTTTAACTTAGTAATATATTAAACTTAAGTTATTAACAATTTATTCTAAAAACATTCTAAAATCGAAGACGTCTGCCAGACATTCGTAAAAATCATTTGGTTGTATCAAGATATAAACAACTCAAACGATTTCTTGACATTCGTCATTAATCAGAAAGATATCAACATAATTAGAAGAGACAGCGCAACATTCTCATTTACTAATAAATTCTAATTTTTTATATCGATTTGTTGTAAATGCGTCAGTGTTTGTGTAAACACAGACGAATACTAATTTGAGGATATTTTAGGCAATTTTTATGTTCATTAATATGTATTGTGATTTGCGTCTCGTTTATTAGATCCTAATAACTTCTTTAGACTTATTTACACGATTTATATTGGAGTTTGTACGCAATACTGAGTAAATTATAAACGGGAGCTTAAATTAATCAATATTTGTACAGACAGCTTCAGGGCTTCTAAAAGTAATGTCTAGGTCTAGACTGATACAAGATCGCCGTAAGAAACGCAATGACTTTCAGAAATATCTATAAACTTTGTTCGGCGTCGAATATTTCTGAGCAAATAAAAATGAAGGATACGCTGACAAGAATTATCCAACTGGAAGTATTCGCAGTACAAATTTTTTGACATGCAAGGCTCACTTAAGCCTTTCGCGCCTAATGGGTCATATACGTCCCATTACACGTTACAAAAAACACTAAAATGTTCAATTTAATACGTATCAGAAAACTCCCACTCATACAATCTGGATTTTACTTCCCCTACCACACAAAAATTACACGACGCAGTTGATGGAAGTCGCTACACATGTGTCTAGTGGTAGCTCGTGAAATAATCACAAATCAGAGCCGATAAATAAAATTGTCATCATCATCACCCAGCCCTTTGCGTCCGGTGCTGGACATAGATGGATAATTTAGAGACATAGAGATTAAAAATATACGGATAAAGCAAGACGAGGGGCAAGAACTAAATGTTGCTAAAAGGAAACGGTCAATATTCATACCATTAAGTGTAATTAAGAACAAAATCAGTTGAAAAATTCCAAACTTTATATTAGTGCAATTTAATATTTGTATTATAATGCAATTTAATATTTGTATTCGTTGTGGAATTTGATCGTTTGAAAAAATGAAACCACTTACAGTAGATTGCATTTACTGGTATATATATTATAAGTATAATACTTACTGCCCAGTAGTTATTGATTGTTGTTATAATCAACTCACTTACCTGAAAAATAAAAGATAATAATTAAAATCAATCTTAATCTTTATTTATATAGTTTTCTCTTCATTTTTGTTTTTAATTTTTGCTCAACTTTTACTTAAGACAGAAAAACGCTTTTTTAAAACAAATATCTTGGTCCCACGAGCCGGATTTTGAAAGATTGAATATTTTATATGATCAGTTTTTCTACAGAATTGGTCAATGACATCCATAATAGATATTTGGTTCGTATTGACACGTAAAATTATCCATTTTAGCTATTAATAGTATTTTAAACACGTGCTTAGAGATTTTACTTTGTAAAGTAAAAGGGGAAAATCCAAGTGGTTGACTGTATACCACTTATATATAGTTTAAAATTTTCTTTTATTTTCTTTTAATTTCTATACTTCTAATGGCCAATTAAATCGTATAAATGCTTATCTCATTTCTATGTGTTGCTTCTCAAAAGTAATTTTGCTCAAATTGTGCAAAGGGGCGTACATTTTAGGCTGAGACTCCATCTTTCTTTACATGTGGCAACGTTCCATTTTTTGTAATTCAGGAAGAGCAGAACACAACACGGAGCTAAACATGGTGTATAAGATGGGAGATCAATTAATTCGTATCCCAATTTGAACAGGATCTTTGATAAGGAGCCAAATTAAGTTCTAGATACAAGTAAAACCACCAAACTCAATATTGACCGTTTTATTGACATTAACCCGGTTTTTAATAACTTGAAGTGTTAGGATATCTGGCTTGGTTCCCATTCTGATCTGTTACGTGCTTTTATAAATGAATTTCGAGGTGAAGCACGCTTTCAAGCCTTATTACAAATATGATTAAACAGATGATTGTTGCAGCTTACTCAACAACATGAGGCAAACAAATAAATGTAGGCTACACACGCAATATTATTTGAGAAAATTATACTTATTTAAACGAGGCAATAAAACCTATTGTTTAATAGATGATATTAAACATATTGCCAAGGCGAAGGACAAAGTAGAATAGATTAAAAATAGAGATAATAATGTAAAATATAAACGTAATATAAACATAACATAGTACTAAATATAATGCCAATAGTCTTTGAATTGATTATATGCCCTAACAGTGTAAATCTTTAAGTGTCAATGTCAGATTCTGGTTTAAATTTAAAGTCAAATTCTTGTTGGTTGGTGGAAAAGGTAGTGAGTGGGATAAAAGTTTAAGCATTAGTATTTTGTCTCTGATCTAGTGTTCTCAGACTGGAAGCCACTGTGGTTAATTCGCGGTGATCCCTTTCTTTTGTCTTCTTGGATGACCATAGTTTATAACTGGACCGACTGTATTTCCATAAATCAATTAATCCGATGATAACAATTGAAATAGTAGCTCCAGTAACCAATCTTCTTCTTCTTCTTCAAGTGCCATCTCCGCGGCGGAGGTCGGCAATCATCATAGGTATTCGGACTTTTGAGACGGCTGCTCTGAAAAGTTCATTTGATGTACATCCGTACCAATCTCTTAGGTTGCGCAGCCATGACATTCTACGCCTCCCTATGCTTCTCTTTCCTTGGATCTTTCCCTGCATAATCAGTTGGAGCAAGATGTATTTCTCTCCACGTGTAATATGTCCGAGATATTCTAATTTTCTTGTTTTTATTGAATTTAAAATTTCCATTTCTTTGTTCATCCTTCCCAGAACCTCTTTGTTTGTGACGTGTTCTGTCCATATTTTCAGAATTCTTCTGTGCACCCACAGCTCAAATGATTCACCCCACAGTAACCAATAGTGACTGCCAATGTGTGCCTCTGACGGACTGCCATTGTGTACTATTTAATTCTTCTCCTAAAGTCTATGGAGATAAGACTGAATTCTTCCTGTTACATATTTATTGGACCGCCTGGAACTTTAATTTGCGTACGACTGGGTCTCTGCACTATTTCAGCGGCGGGGTGATGGGGGCTTTTAGGTAACCAGCAACAGCCGTTTCTACTCCTTTGCTGGTTGTAAGTTTCTAGTCTAAATATACATTTCGGGGACAGCTTCGGGAAGCTGACTCTTTGTAGTTGTCTAGCTAATAACAGAACAAGTGTTGTTCTTTATTTTATCGTAGAGTTCATCTAGGATGCAATTACGTCTGGTATCCATGTTAATAGTGGATACTGCAGAGCACGCCATCTGACACTCGATAATTGGATACATCTTTCCCTCTCTTTTCTCTTGGTTTTATTTTGATCGACAACGATTCACTTATCATTTCTGCTCTTCTTTCTCTTCTTTCAATTTCTCTAATACGTCGTCAAAATTTATTATTTTTGTCGCTAGACACATCTAGATGTTCCTATCATTCGCTCATCCTCTTGAATCCTGTTTTTCAAATTGTACCTTTATTCTAAAGGTTCTTCTGTCTACAAATACATCTAGTGTTTCGGTAAATAAGCCGGTATCGTTTGTATACATTTTATATAATTTTAGATCAAGAGCGGCAATAAGGTTAAAAACATTATTGCGATTAATACTTTTTTCCATTGTGTCACTGGGTTACTTTTTGTTTGTGCGTGGTTTTCTTCCTCGAGTCTTATTAATTTATGTATTGGTTTCTTATTATTTTCTCATTTGCCTTTTTTTGTGTCACCACTCTTGTTTATTACTTTTGCTAATGTCTATCTACCTGGAGCTGGTTCTTCTTCTTTTAATATGACTACTTCTTCGTTTTCTATATTTGGTTGGGTCTTTGGCCATTTGCTTCTCTGTTAAAGTTGATATAAATAATCATGTCTCCAAATATTCCAGAAGTCCCTATTGATTTTTTCTAATAGCCTCCACTTAGTCGACATTTTAAGTACGTCATTAGTTCTTCTTCTATTCGGTGTGATAATTTCCTTTCCTTTAAGGAAATTTACTGGTGTTATTGTTATTTTCCCGTCTTCTGTGGTTACATATAATGACCTTGGATTCATACAGGCCTCTATTTGTGTTAATGCTGTGCTTAATTCCACGTATGTTAACACTGTCTCTCCTGAGACTCGTCTCAGGTGGTATTTCATTATTTCTAAGCCTTTATCATACGCGGTCATGACATTTTTAAGCATATAAAATGTGTTACGTCCCTCCACACATATTCTTAGTTATTATTAATAATTTTTATTATTTTATTTTTATATTTAATTCTTTAATTAACGTGTGTGTATGTCTTGTCAATCGTGAATTAATACGGACCTGTACAGTCCGCCCCCTAAAGCCTTAAGGGAGCAAAGCTACGAGACGACACGCACCTCAGTTTTAGTCTTGTATAAATCAGCGCGATAAACACTTCAGTATTTTTTGTGTAAACCTGACCACGCTACCTTTTGAGAAGATTCTGTCCCCGTGTCAACCACAGTGCACTGTGGAAGAAGAAGTGTAAGATCAACATCACAGGTACCGTAATTTGATTGCATACACACACCATATTTATATTAATTGATAAATTTACATATAACTTATTTTCATATTAAAATTATACCAGCATCTAAATAAACATTTATGAGTGAGTGTTTCTCTTATAGAATTTACAGCTCATTCAAAATGAAACGCCTCATAACGACATTTATCTAGAAACATGGGTTGAGTTGGGAAGAAGTATCAAAAGGCATATTACTCGTCAAGACTAGGAATGACTTTCGAAATTTTGTCAATCTGCGCAGACAGCAGACGGAGAAAGTATTCAGAGGGAAAGAGATTGATCAACGCCAGAGCTCGACTACCTGATTATTAAACGTAGTTTACAGGTCGATATTATTTCTTATACTAAGATAATTTTCGGTAATTTTGCTGCACATCAAGTGGGAGTGTCGATTGTAGGATCGTTAAAGGAATTCCTAGTTTTTACAAAGTGTACCTAACTTCAAAAAGTCCGCAAGTGCTCAGTGAACTGTTATTGATCAAAATGTAATCTATTATTATTATTATTTCATACTCCAGCAGTACCTAACACAAGAATGGGAGACACAAATTAATTATTACTGATAGTGTTTCTTTTTTATTATTTTTTGGCTGCATGACAAAAAATTGGATTTTATTTTGATTGTGAATGTTAAATGAAACTTTCACTGCCCGAATATATTACTGTTCTGTATTTGAAATAATAATAAATATGTTTGATTTATTTTTGAAATACGATACGTTTTTGATTATTTTATAATATACATACACAAATATCGTTCTTTGAATGAATTTTCTTGCTTTTAAAACGAACACAATATCTGAAAATATGTCTAAAAATACAATATGACGATAATCGGTCTATACACACAGCCTTGTCATGCGAGTTTCTAGGGTAACTATTGACTAAACGGATATAATAGGTAAAAAAGGTACCATCTACCTAAAATATATTTATTATCGATGAATATCACAAGGAGGACGTTATTTAACTGCGCAGAAATTTATAAAAGTAGTTATATTCTAGATATTGGCAAACTGAAGCTACTTCTACATAACGTATTAAATAAGATATGACTTTATAGAGCAGTGAAAAAGTTTTTCGTTTGAGATTCTGAGTTAAACTATTAAGAGCGTCAATTTTAGATTACGAAGTGGACGATTTCTGAAGTGGTAATCGAAATGTCAAAGTAAACATATTTTAAACTAAAATTTTGGTTTATTCCCAGTAAAAATAGTAAATTGTATTTTTATTATAGTTTTCTCCACGTAAAAGGAGGAAAAATGGCCAAGACAAAGATACGACGAGTTGCAAAGCAATCTAGATTACCGTTTTTCAAAAATAATTCATATTTTTACATCTGTTTGGTTATTTCATCCTAAAAAATGCCATGTGCAATGTTAAAATAGTTACTCTGTATTTTAGTCATTTGTACAAACTTTTACGTAAGATTTGTTCTTTTTCTACTTAAAGTAATATCTTACTACTACAGTGTGTAAAATCTAAAGGATTTAGATCTGCAGATCTAGGTGGCCATAGTACGGGTGCACCTCTTGCTTCCTAATGTAGGATAATTTTTTATTTAACCCTTGTAAGACGGTGCCTAGATTCTTACGTAAACAACTGTGCCAGGTGCATTTTCATCTCATCCGTATATCCATTTTTTTGTCGTGTCCATTTTCGTGGTCTTCAGACTGATCGTGTTCCTATTGGGGAACCGTCTCTTGCCCTCTTGACTACTCTATTTGTTATCATTCGGCTTATATGATCGTTCCGTTCTACTCTTCTATTTCTTAATCAGTTCTTGATGTTCTCCACCTTGCATCTACATCGTATATCTGTACTTCTAGCTCTGTCCGATAGTGTCTTGCCATCAATTTTTCAAGTGTTTTTATCTCTGCTGTTTCTAACATCATTTTTATCCTCTCTGCGTCAGGTCATGTTTATAATAGATGCCTAGATATTTAAACTCTCATCACTTTTTCTATTATCTTCCAGCTGCAATTTAGATCTCAGTAAATTTGCTGTTATAACCAAGTATTTTGTCTTTTTTGGGTAAATTCACATGTTCAATTTTCTGACGGTTATATTAAATTGGTGCAGCATACTTTGTAAATCATCTTCACTTTGGGAGAATGGTATTGCGTCGTCTGCGTAGCAGATTATTTCAAGCTGTTTTTCTCCCATTTGGTATTCTTTTTTACTTCTTACTTTTTTTATTATTTCATCCATAATCAGGTTGAGCGCTAGAGGACTCAGTTAATCTCACTGTCTTATCCCATTGCCAACTTTAATAGGGTCAGTTAGTTTTTCTTCTACTTTTACTTTGATTGTGTTGTTTTGGTAGATATTTTCGATCGTTTTGATTATTCCTAGAGGTATTTCTCTAGCGTACAATAAGTGGATAACGTCTTTTAATTTGACCCGGTCAAATGCCTTCTTAAGGTCCACGAAAAATAGATATGCCGGTTTGTTGTATTCTAATGATTTCTCTTGCACTTGCTTCATTACAAACATAGCGTTGATGCATTATCATGTTGGAAGTAACAATCCAATCTAGTTGGTAATGAAACTTGATCGAACAATGACAGCGGTAAATTGTCATTTAAAAAATGAAAATACAAAGCTGAATTAAGACGGTTAGGTAGAATGTTTGGACCTGTTACATTATTATTTAATAATTCAATCCAAATCTTTACTGATCATCATCTTTGGTGATATCTTTTACAAGTATTAAATAAGGGTTTTCATCTCTCCATTTATGCCAGTTAGGAGTATTTATGATCATCTTTCATACAGCTCCGATCTAGCAGTGACTATCACGTGTTTCTGCAACTGAACAAGCATCCAGGAGGTTAGCGATACAATGACGACCATAACCTCAAAACGGACGTACTGTAGTGGCATCAGGTGGAGAACTTCTATAACGAGTTTAACTTTTTGGGCATCATTATTTGTCCCATCGTTATTGTGGGATCCTCTTCACTCATCAGTGGGAAAGATTTTCTAACAGAGACTTGCATTGAAGTAATATGCAACAAGTTCTGCCGAGTACAAACGCAATATTCTCAGAGAACAAATTTTAGTTTAATGTTTATTCTAGTTCTAGTTAGTACGTGCTCTTGTACATTCCAAACATGCAATTTTGTGAAGAAGAATCGGAGGAAATCTTAAAAAACGTTTTGCATTTAAGCTGTTTTGTTGGAAACATTAACTTGCCCTGACCTCAACAATTCATTTCGCACAATTGCGGTACTGTAAGCATGCCATTTTACAGTTGGAATCGGTCTCTCAATCACTATGCATTGATACAGACTTATCGACGCATACTCATGCCTTATCTAAACACAAAAACCCAAACGGGCTGTGTTAGACAAAACGTTTTCGGAATCCATCATTCCATCATCGGTGTCTAGGAGTACATGAATGTAGCCACTAAATATATGGGTAAAAACCAGTTAACAAATAATTAGTTACATTTGTTTAACATTATATCTTATAAATTATTAGGATGTTAAAGTTACCGTTGGATTAGGTAACATGGCGACATATGACTCCACGTTGAAGTTGCAAGTCCTGAGACGGTGTGTCTACGAGGACTTTATGGAAGCGACTTTATGGGAACTTTAGCAATAAAGGACTTTATGGAAACACAAAAAGTTTGTAGGTAATTAGTGAACTGAATGAATAATATCGATTTAGAATTTAATATAACATGATTTTATTTCTTTTTATTATAATGTGTAACGAGGAAGCAGCAATATAGGGTTGACAATCAAATTAAAATAAAATGACAATTCAAAGCGCACTGATAATTTTGTATTACATTGCTAAGATCAATTTACAACATTTATAAAAATTAATTATCTACCAATAAATATTTTGAAAATGTTTATTTAAAGTAAAAAACAGAAACTAAAATCATACACTCAAATTTATAAAAGTCGCAATATCTCTGGTTCTAATCGACAAAAATTTATGTTGTTTTTTTAATTTGGGATACCTCGTTGCATAGATTAAAAAAATTCAATTAGTTAATTTGTGAATTGATTATTTAACCGAGTAATTTGTTTAAACAATTTAAAATACATATTTATTATGCAAAATTTTACTTTTTTCTTCTTATTATTAGTAGAGAAGCTTATGAAATGATAGGTACCTTAAATATTTATGTATTATAGTTATAAATAATATCTTTTAAAAATAAATTTTACAAAAAATTAATTTTTTATTTGAGAATCAAATCTATACGTGTGAATTTTTCTTGAATTATGCTTATTATTTTTACAATTACTTTTTTTTTGGCTGAAAAACATTACAAATATATTTTAAACAAATTAATTATTATAAAACTAGTATAATAATAAATAAAAATAGTATAATTTAGTACATAAACTGTACTAAGTAGAAGTATTCAAATTAGTGTACTTTATTCGTGATTTACCTAATATTCATGTACTTGGGAAAATCGTTACTTCCCTGATCTATAACAATTTGGAGAGGCACTAGGACTTATTGTGGTCATTGCCTTAATACTAATATATACAAAATAAAAGCGTTACAAAAAATGGTATAAAAAAAAATAAATTACTTGTTCGTCGTAGATAAAATATAATATGCAACTCGTAATTACTCTTATGCTTTTACATCGATAATACACTATGTTAAACGCTTTTTCTATGTCAACAATTCCATTTTTTTTTGCTAAAGTGCAGTGGCCCATCCCTACTTATCCCTATCCCTAAGAATGTTGGTTATCCCCATCCCTAATGATCTCTATCCCTAATGTTGCTTATCCCCATCCCTAATAATGTTGCCTATCCCATCCCTAATATTGCTGCTTTATGATGCAATGCCTCCTGATTTTCCTATATCGTTTCATTCTATTCACTAAAATCCTTTCAGCGACACCTCGCAACTATCCTCGATACAACCTGAATTGTTTTGTCTTTTTGTCTATACCCTGTACATTACAAGAAGTGATAGACGGAAAGATAGTATAGTCATAGTGTCTTTTTGCCGAAAGTATAGTCGAAAAGAAGACGTGATAACTACCCGATGAGAAGACGAATTGACAGTTGACAGACGAGAAAGAAATGAAAGTTGACATGACAGTTAAAGCCGCCATCTTGTGACGTCAGTGGTTTGTTCCCATTGGAGGGGCAGGGCAGCGGTAAACATCAAAGGATGCCGCCGATAATAAAGTTCCCTTGCTCATCTGCCACACCTGACATCAAATGATGTCGCTTTTTTACACGGTTCGAAAAATTTTCCCACGCCCAAGTGCCCCAACCTCTGCTTGTTTTTTTTTACATATCAAAACGAAACGGTATTTAAAAAAATACTCATCGTAGAAAAAAAAGTTAAAATCGTCAAAATTAATCATCAAAATATTTATGCCTAGTTCAATAAGCACAAAATCCGTTAGAACTACAACTTTTTTGTCAACTTTTGTGCATGTCCGTAGCACGAACACAACGTTAATAAACCCTAAAAATACTTGCGCAATATTTACCCCGTGAATAATACACATTTTTCTCGAGCAGAATTTTCACGAGAACCCTCTACGATAAAAGAGCTCTTATTGTGGTCATGTAAGGGCTTTCGTTAACAAAGGAAACTAGCTCGGTCATCATACAAATATAGTGTTAATCCAAATGATACGGTGGTTTGTGCGAAAAGCGTATTTTACTTGTTTCCTGTATTTTTTTTCTGTTTTTATCAATATATCAGGAGAAAATCGGATTTAATGTTCTAAAGCTATTTTCTTGTGGAATTTTAATATTGTTTGCTGTTTTTATTGGGACTTAAATTTTTAATACAATAAATATTTTATTTTTATTTCAATTTAATTTTCTAAATGCTTCTACCGAGCATCCATTATGCATCATAATGTCTTCATTAATCACGAGTACGGAACGAGAATTTTGACAGTGAATTATGTCGTAAAAAAAAGAATATAATAAGGAATGAATACGTTAGGGGAATTTTTGCAATCAAAAGGCAAAAAGCGAGAGTATTCCCTCCCTTTCTCAGTCAACTACGTCCTAATCAACGTGAAAAGAATAAAGATGTTATTAGTAAAAGTTTAACAGACGAATTCCGAAGACCTGACAAAGTAAAAAACGCGGAAAACTGTAAGTGGCTACTTAAATGATGCGGGAATATTTTTCTTTGGAAATATATCTGTATATTAAAACGAACGAGATCTAAATTTCAACATAAATTCGATTCTGTGCAGCTTGATTTTCCTATTTCTAACGTTCGCTTCGATCTTTTTCGCATTTAAAATAAAGCATGAAAAATACAATTTCGTCTCAGTATCTAAAAATAGAAAAAGTGAATCCAAACGAATCTGGTTTTTTTTGCATATCTGTACAATATTATTATATTTCAGTAATTTTTCAGGAATTATCACATATTTATACACTGCGCTCCAAAATTAACGCATAATTTTAAAAACCCTGGTAAATCAAATTTTAATGTTTCGATTTTTGTGCTAATATATTATTGTTACCCCCGGTATATTGTAAAATTTATCGAAAGAACGGTAAAAAACGCTGATGTTTTTATCATTTTTTGCAAAAAAATTAAAAACATGCTAATTGTGCTTCATTTTATTTCGAATTTAGTTGGGTTGGATTACGTTGTGCTGAACGTTTAAAGGGGTTTTTCAAATCTATTAAGCGTTTTTTCTTTGAAATGAACCACCAGCAGTAAGAAAATCGAAATTTGTCAGAAAGTGAATGTTCTAGAATCGTTACTCTTCGCGAAGAAGGATACACTCAAGTAGAACTCGCTGAAAGTTTTAACGTCATCCAGTCAACCATTTCAAGAGTGTTAACACGTTTTTCTGTTACTGGAAGACCCGGTCAAGGCCGTAGAAGGGTTACAACTCCTAATCAAGACCAGTTTTTGACACTTCGTACACTGAGACAAAGGTTTGTTATCAGTACTTCTCTACAAAATGAATTTTTGGATCACACTGGAAGGGCACGAATTGGTCCATTATTGACCAGAGACAGAAGGCAAAGATTGTATTTTGCTCGGAAACATGTTGATTTGAATAATGACGATTGGGGAAGAATATTGTTCACCGATGAATCCAGGTACTGTCTTTTTTCTGATGACAGGAGAAACCGAGTGTATAGAAGGCCTGGGGAACACTACTCACAGTGTCACACCGTAGGGACTCGGCGGCTCGGTAATGGTGTGGGGTGGGATTAATTTAGGGGCTCGTACGGAATTAGTTAGAATAGATCACGGCCGGCTTACATAGCAGAGGTATATAACAGACATTTTAGAAGAGCATGTCGTGCCATTTTCACCATTTATTGGGGATAATTTCATGCTTATTTACACGGCAAGAGTTGTGCAGCAGTATCGTCAGGAGGTTGGAATTCCTGCCATGCATTGGCCTGCGAGAAGTCCTGACCTCAACCCAATAGAACATGTTTGGGACATCATAGGCAGACGACTACGACAACTACCTAATGCACCAAACACATTAGATGAACTGTTTTTGCGGTTGGTTGAAATTTGGGATCAAATTGATCAAGAAGAAATCAGAACGATTATTCTCAGTATGAGAGATCGTTGTCAAGCAGTAATAAATGACAGAGGAGACAATACTCGATACTAGTACACGGTACTAGTATTTTCTTCAACTTTAAAAATTTCAATTTCGTCATTAATTTATAATGTTAGTTTGTTTAGATCAGTTGTTTGTTTAGATGTTTAGATTTATGATATTATATTGTTAATTTCAATACATTTTTTGTAAAAAAAGAATAGTTTTTTATTTAAGATGTTCTAAAAACAACCATAAAGCAGAAAAGAACAAACAAAAATTTTTTCATTACAACTCAAAATAAGAATTTAAAAATTATGCGTTAATTTTGGAGCGCAGTGTATTTATTAAAATGCTACACAGTTGTAAAAGTTCGTTTTTGAGGATTTCTTCTTCTGCTTTTATTTATTTGCTAATTAACCCTAAGAGTTCTTTCCCTCTCCAATTGAATTCCCAGTTTTTTCGACTTTTTGGCTTTGAGATGTGGTGTTATCTAGCAATGAGGATAATATTCGTATGAATTTTACACATTGCACTTTTACATTAAAAAAATAATGATAATAACAATAATAAATAAGAAAACACAAACATAGGACATATAAAATAAAAATTATTAAAGTCGAAGGTTACAGCCTCGAAGCCAATCTCTTGCCTTGGGAGTGAGTTGGTGGATTTCTTGAAGACTGCCAGCGAACTTGGTGGCTGGGCACTCGAAGACGATGTGGTTGCAACAGCGCTAAATTTGTCATCCCGGACTGGCATTTATACCCCACTGGTTCAGAGACTTGTTACAAACTCCATGACCAACTCGTATTCTATTAAGGTTGCACCATTCACGACGAGGAAGAGAAAAGCCGTCTGGTTTAATTGTAGGGTTTTCTATGAGATTAGCATTTCTGATATCTGTATTCCATTCGCCCATCCAGTGCTCCTCAGTAGTGAAATCAGCCAATCTTGTAGCAGTTCTAGTAGGTGGATGTCTGGATTTCAGTCTTGACTCTCTTTGGTCTAGCTCAGCGATGTCTGTATTTATCGGTAGTGCTGGGTTTTGTTGGCAGTTTTGAACTAGGGTGTTGAGTGCGGCTAGTCGTCTTGTTGCTGGTGGAGCGATGTTGCTTAAAACTGGAAGCCATTGGGTTGGTGTGGGCTTTATAGGTCCCGTTATGTGCCTCATTGTTTGGTTTAACTGGGTATCTATGACGTTTGTGTGATGACTGTTTAGCCAGACAGGAGCGCAATATTATGCAGTAGGATATACTAAGGACAGCGCGCTCGTTCTGATGACCTCTGCATTAGACCCCCATGATGTATTTGCTAATTTCTAAATAATGTTATTGCGGGTCTTTATTTTTGCTGAAGTGTTTTCCAAATGCTGTTTAAATATTAGGGTACGATCTAGAGTTACACCGAGGTATTTTGGGTTCGAACTGTGCTTTAGAATGGTTCCATCGCATTCTATGTTTAGTCTGTAATTTGCCTTGTGGTTGTTAAGATGGAAAGCTGTTACTTCAGTCTTCGATGGGTTTGGTTGTAGGCCCCATTTCTTAAAGTATCTGTTAACAGTGTTTAGATCTGCTTCTATGGTGATTTCGGCGATTTTTATGTCTTCTTCTTGAGCACCCAGAGCCATGTCATCGGCATAAATAAATTGGCGTGCGGTGGTAGTTGGTACATCTGACGTATAAATATTAAAAAGAATAACTGACTCTTGTGGTAGCAATGAGGAAAATAGCAAGGGCATAACATGGAAACTTAAGAAAGATGAAAATAGAAAAAAATAGTCAACACTACGCAGGAAAGCAAATTGGGCTACTATGGTTACAATATGAGTGGATGAGATTGGTTATAAAAGGGAAGATGGAAGGAAAAAGATGACCGGGGAGACGACACACATCCTGGTTGAAAAATTGAACTAAAGCACTGGACTGGATGATACAATAGTGTTTTCCAATACCATATAAGGACTGCAAAAATGAATGAACAAAATAACGGAAACAAGTAGAACATATGGACTGGATATAAACACCAGCAAAACCAAGCTAATGATCATCAGCAAGGAAAACATAATTGGAACAAATCTGTATGTGAACCAAATGAGAATTGAACGTGTCTCACAGTACTACTACTGGGGAACTATAATCAATAACTCGTGGAACAATACACAAGAGATTAAATGTCGCATCGGAAAGGCAAAAAGTGCCTTCTTGACTATGAGCTCTGTGTTAAAGAGCCATGACCTAAACCTAGAAACAAAAAAAGGCTTCTTAAATGTTACGTTTACTCAGTGCTTCTGTATGGACTCGCTGATAAATTGGCTAGCAGCGGCGATTATGCGCTGCTAATTGTCCTCGAACCCTGCTTTGGTGTTGCAAACGCACCTAAAACAGCAGCAATTGATAAATGATGTTTACAAGAAATCATTGCAAGAAAAGTTTTTGGAATGGCGGAGAAATGCACTAGCGTAAACACAGGCCATAGAGTTCATTAAGGGACATTCAGACAAATTACCAGCCGGCTTATTGACCCACAATCGAAAGACTGGAGTTGCATGGAAGTTGTATGGACTTGAAGGAAGAGGATATTTATCGGTCTAGACGAAGAAAAACCCGCACTGTACGTCTTATGTCAGTGTGAAGGCCTCACAAGAATGCTGTATCTAGAATTCGTAGAGGAAAAGCATCAGTCTATATGAAAGGACTCCTTCTGTCTTCTATCTTTATCTCTGCATATGAGTCTGTCACGCACATTTGACAAAGTCTTTTTCTTCTTCTCCTTTTTATGTAGACATGACTCGTGGTCTTCCTATTGGGGAACTGTCTCTTGACGTCTTTACTACTCTATTTGTTACTCCATTCTACTCTTCTATTTCTTACCCAGTTCTTGATGTTCTCCACCTTGCATCTATGTCGTATATCTGTACTAGCTCTGTCCCATAGTGTCTTGCCATCAATTTGCGACTCTGTTTACTCTATTCACTTGATCTTCCACTTCAGTTTCGAGCTTTCCGTAGCTAGATTTCCAAGATGCCTAGATATTTAAACTCCATCACTTGTTCTATTATCTGACCTTTCAGCTCCAATTTACATCTTAGTAAATTTGCTGTTGTAACCTGGCATTTTGTCTTTTTGGGGAAATTTGAGTAAGGTCCACTAATTTTCTTGGTATTCCCATTTCTAGCATTGCTAGCCATAGTCTGCTTCTTTTTATCGAATTATATGCTTGCAGGAAATCTACGAATTTGGTGTATGTCTCAGTTGATATCACAGTGTTTTTCTAATATTTGTCAAATCGTAAATATTTGATCTATTGTTGAGCTTCCAGCACGAAAGCCGCATTGGTAGTGGCCTAGAATATCTTCGGAATACGGAGTGGGCCTCTTTAGCAAGATGATTGATAGAACTTTATATGCTGTGCTAATAAGTGATATGCCTTTCTAGTTTCCAAATTGTTCTTTATCTCTAGATCTCCTCGTAAAACATCTGGCTATTTTTTGTAGTTCCATCTTTTTTCATACTTGTTATTGTTTTATTACAGAGTAAGAGAAAGTGTCCTTTCCTTCGCTCTGTATATGTTGAATTGTCTATTTTCATCATTTTCACAGATGAAATAAATGCTGACATGTTCGATTAATATTTTTTGCAAACAGTGAATTTAACTGCAGAACATTCTGTAATTAATGTGGCTAATGCAATAACCATCAAGTAGCAGAAACATTGCCGACAGTTACGTTGAATAAAGCATAGAGTTGGATATACAAATCATTAAATATACAAAGAATCCAATAAAAAATAAATTCGACAACAACATGAATTAAACATGAAAAAATACGGAATGGATGAAATTGTTTTTTAATGTTGGTGAATGAGCTGAATCTAATAAAATTTATATGGGCTCAAGTACACAGTGACAGAGCAAGGAACAAAATATTTAATTTTGAAGCGAAAAAATTCGTCTTCTTCCGTACTTGTAAAACCAACTGAAGTAGACCGTATCGCTGTTCGTTTTTCGTAACACAACCCGGAAATTCCAGCTTGAATATGATCAGCCCAAAAAATGTGCCTGTACTTTATTTCAAATGCTTCCAGTTTCTTCACTGATGATTGAGAAAGAGTCCAAACCTTAACTCCGCAAAACAGAACCGAAAAAATAACACTGGAGCATGTTGCATGTTTTCAATCTTATGTTCTGCATTTTCAAATCGATTATAATAACAGAATAGTGTGTTTTCTTTGTGTTAAGTTATAGTGTACACCTTGTTGAATTGCATCTATACTTGAGAATCAAATTTGTAGGCAGTAAATTCTCCGAACTGTGAATGCGATAAACCAACAACATCGTTGCCAGTTTGTAATGATAGATATTCTAGCAATTTATCATTTAATCATTGACATGCAGCAAAATTATCATATTAATGATCGTTTTGTACCTGTTAAGGTATATAATAAAATGTATTTAGTAACATCAATATTTATGTATAATATTATATTTATATACAATACTTATATATAGAAAACATCTAAAGTACGATAATATTCTTTGTAAAAGTCATACATAACAACATCGCATTCTAGGACCGGTAGAAAGGAATAGTAGATCAACGTTGTCATAATATAGAGAGAGATAAATTGCTCATTGACTTCCTAGCTTAGCATTCAGTAGCGTATCGTTCACACTGTTGCAGTGACTTTTAAAAATTAATCTTAATATAATATGATATGAGACTTATATTTAACTTTGAAGTGTATACTTCTTATCACAAAAAAACACTTACTTTCAAATTCCATAATTTTGTACAAAACATACGAGACAAAGAAACTTTCTACGACATTTAATGACAAACTATAATTTTTTTTAATGAAATTTTTTGTTTGTTACAAAAATTAGTTATCAAAAAGACAGGTAGAGAGATTTACCCTGCTGTTATTTCAATGAAAGGTTTCTTTTCATTGGAATTACTTATATTTTAAATATACTAATTTACATAATTATGAAAATCCAATTATGAACTTGCCGATTACATGAAGTGAACTTTTACTTTTAGTGAACATATAAACACTCACACATATATATTATAATTAAATAAAATAAATCGAATCGAATATACCTAATATATATATAAGAAGTATTCATTTTTTTTTAAGAGCAAAGTATATTGGTACAAAATATATTTTAGTTTGAAAACTAGGTTAACAAAACAAACTTACTTACATACGAAAGTAATCTTAATAAAATGGTTCGACCTCCACAGGAAGTTAAAATATTAATCATCGTATGAAGACGACTCGTCGGCTGATGAAGAGCTATCGCGATCACTATTATTTACATTGATAATTAATGGTTCAACCGAAATGTCCACTCTTGTGTCTAAGTCCCACATTCTATCTTCTTCTTTTATAGTGTGTCTTATACAATTTCTCCAAGATTCAGGTGTGACATTTTGTACAAGGACTTCACCTCCTCCATTTTAAAACTCAAGTTTTCTCTTGCCACTTGGTTTTTTATTTGAGCCCATATAAGCTCGATAGGGTTCAGCTCACAATGATAAGGAGGGAAGCGATGTACAATTATGTTGTTTGCACGAGCCATTTCATCCACTGCATATTTCTTGAAAACGGGTATATGTATCCTCGCGAGGTTTAATAATTGTACTTTCAACATGTTGTCATTGAATGGTATATTTTTTGATTATTTCACCTTTTCGCCAGGCAGTCGTTGGTGATGGCTCCGACCGTCGACTGTGGTATGACGCTTTGTCCATAACGACAGAATTTGCTTCAAGGCTTGGTAGAATATTTGAAAACCAACCTTCAAATCTTTGAGCGTCCCTTTCCTCATGGTAATCGTTGGTTTTCTTGGATTCGAATAGTAACAAGCCGTTGTCCAAAAAACCCGAATCGCTGCCTATATGTGTTATTATAAGCCTCCGTCCTTTACCCACTGGTGTTTTTAATCCTAATGAAAGCTCTTCAACTTATAACTGATTTTATATTTTTATGTTAACTGTTTAGTGATAGCAGAGATTCTCATCTGAAGTTTGATAGCTTTAGTAGTTTGATTATGATCTTAGGCCTACATTTTCTGACTGAAAATTCAAAACTTTAAAATATTTCACAAATATACATATTTTACTAAATGACCTATACCAACAGTTTAAGAGCTTTTTCTATACAATGTGCTACAAATTAATGCAGACAAACATTAGTAATTATAGTATCTTAAAAAAAAAACAAAAACTTTAACCATATTCGAAGAGACAGCAAAAAATATGTCAATACTAATGTATATATATTAAATGATTATATCAACAGGACAGATATTTGGACGTGATAATTGTTATTCACATTGGTAAACCGATTTCTATTGTTTTATTTACACAAAAATTACTATTCCACATATCCCCCATCAATTACATCAATTACTTGACGAAAGCATCAATTTTTTTTAAATTAACGGAAAAACAAGGTCAGTTTGACGTAATATCGGTAACTCAAATATTACTTCATTCTAGAACTACCTTCTCTTTCATATTGCCAGTTATTTATATATGGCCCTGTTTTCACACCAACTTGTAAATACAGAATGAATACATAGATTGCTCTTTTTAAAGCAGGAAGACGTTTGAGATTTTTAGTTTCGCCAAGTAAGAGATCTAAGGATTTCTACTAATTTTGCTCTTTTTAGTTTTTATTTAGGTTTTAATCCAAAAACCAGTACAGTCGTGGTAACAGACATATCGTTATTCAAAATATTCTTCGTGACAATAGTCAAATGGAACTTTTTCTATTCTTTTGGATATTATTTTTTATTTTTTATTTTTACTTTGTTAGAAAATTTGTTTGTTTTTTCAAATGTTACAAGAGTATTAATTTTTGTGACGTGATTGACAATAAAAATGTTATTTTTACGCCTAAACATAAAAGTGAAGCACTTTTACTCCTAAGCACAAAAGTGTAAGTCAAAAGCTTCGTAAACCGCAGTGGAATTGGTATGCAACAATCCTTTGGTTACGGTCTTTGCAGTACACAAAATATCTGGAGGAATACGCGATGCTGTCAAGTTCATTATTTGTTATTTGCCAACTAGCAAGGGTTGTCAACTTTGAAACATTAAAGATGACATATTTTTCTTTATTCCACTCTCATCTAAACTATGGTGTAATTATATGGAGCAATTCAACAAATGCACTTCAAATTTTTAGAATGCAAATAAAAGCTGTCAGGATTTTAGCAGTGGTTAGTTATCTAGAACACTGCCGACCTTTCTTTATTAAATTTAAAATTATGCCGCTAGATACTCTGTTGATATTTCAAGTTCTAACTGAAATTCACAGAAAACGTACTCATTTAATAAAGCAGTCTGATGTCCATGTTCACAATAAGCGAAACTGTCACTACCTACGAACAAATCGCTGTAGATTAAGTCTTTCAGAAAAAAATTGTCTTAATTATAACTATTACAATATTTTACCAAAAAGTATTAAACAGCTAAGCTGTAATAGTTTCGATAAAGTTATAAAAAAATATCTTCTAAAACATTGTTTTACTGCTCAGAAGAATATATGACTCATTGCAGAATGCAATGCTTAGAACTGCTTACCGTAACTTTGCCATAAATGTTTTTCTGTTTAATATGTGTTCTTATTTGTATATATTTAAGTTACGTTTTATATTCCTTTTTTAATACTATTAATACCTTTTTTAATACTATTTACGACGTTTGAAGTTCAAGTTTGAACTCAGAAGTTCAATAAATGTTGTTTTAGAACAGTCACATAGTTGCTTGCACTCATTGTAACATTCTTCGGCAAGAAATACAACACTGCCCTTCCTTTATTTCCACTAAACGTACCCCATACACTTTCAGTATGTTTGACGGTTTTAACTGTGAACTTTGGATGCAGGTATGCCTTGACGCGGTGTGTGGACGACGAACTGGAGCTTCCTCTCACTAACCTGAACGTACTTTCATCACTGAACATTACTTTTTTTCATTGTTCAGGTGCCAAATGCTGATACCTTTTACAAACATCTATCTTTTTTTCTTCATTGCTTTTGTAAGCAAGGGCTTCTTTGCAGCACGTTTCTTTGATGATGGTGTCAGTCCTAGATGATGTTTTTTTAGGAGCTCCAGAACCAGGTTTTCTTTCCCGAACAGTCCCTGAAGGCAACGACGCAGCCGCCTGTTTCAATTGATAAATTGCCTCTCTTGAAATACAAAATATGACGTGCTGCGGTAAACTACAGACAGCCGTCGTTGCAATTACGTTATCACCTCTCCCCTCAAATGCTAAACAAGCGCAGACAGAACGCATGCAATTTTTCTTCGAATTTAGTGATTTATTTGACAACGTAAAGATTTTTTGCCGGCACTGTATAATAATAATAATAATATTATGTGTAATGAATTTGTCTTCTTTACCACCGATGTCATAATTCTAAAGTAACTTTTTCTCCGTACTAATATTTCATTTTTTTTTCTTTTCAATAAGTATACTTTGTCGGTTTTAAAAGCGTTCTCTTAATACCGAATTTAAAATTCACCTCCCATAGCAGTTTTCTTTCCCGTAATAACTTCTTTCTAGTGAATATCTTTTAATATTTTCTCTAATGTAGTCCATTAGCTAAAGAAAAATCTGCGAACAATTTTTGTGGAATATTTTGAGTCTCGTGGCAATATAGGGCGATTTATAAGCGCTATCAGTTCAGAACAGCATAGATTTTTTAGGGTAATGGTAACAAAATGAAGAGATATTTTACATAGTTGTCATTACCAAGCTTAAGTGAACAACAAACGATTTGTACTATAACATATTTTATTCAATCGCTGAATAACATTTTAGATAAAAAAAACACGAATATAATGGACCTTTGCATATGGCATTTGTTGACTTCCACAAGGCTTTCAATAGTTTGAAACCTGGTCCTTTTTGTCAACCTTGTCAGGCTCAATACGACAAAAACGAACCATTAGCATTAGATGTAGTTTTATATTATATATTTTTTTATTCATATCATTTTAAATCAATTTATCATTCTCTTACATTATTCCTATGTTATTAATTTATTATCGACCCTTTCCTCCACCACAAAACTTATTATTATTTTAAGATAAACTTCTTGGTAATGCAAAGAACAAAACAAACTCAATAGACCTTCTCAAATCTGCTCTTCTGATTTGTTTTCACAAGCTGGACTATAATACTTTTAAAGCCATTTACAACCAGTTTTTTTTTGTATGGCATTTTGTTTTTGTTGATAATTGATGTCAATATTAATAAAAATATATCAGTGCCATACAGAAATTTTTCATGGTAATATCCCACTTATCATATTGAGTAAATTTTCCTCTCATATGCAGATGTTAGTTCAGAATAATTAGCCTAATGAGCCATTTTCTGAAAATTTTACTCAAAATTGTACATCAACGTATATACAGAGAATGCGAAAAAAATCTGAGCGACAATCAATTTGGATTTCGTATGGGGGAGGCATTATTTGGCCTCCAGATATTACTACAAAAATGAGGAGATCAACGAAAAGATGTGTTTCTCTGTTTTATCGACTACGAAAAAGCGTTTGATCGAGTAAAACCTACAGAACTCATAGAAACATTAACACAACATGGTATAGACCATAGCAGGATGGCCCTTATTAAAAACCTATATTGGGATATTGGGATGGGATAGCGTCGATTAAAATAGACAATCGTACGGCAGAAGGAATGTCAATAAAAAGGGAAGTTCGCCAGGGCTATGTACTTTCTCCACTATTGTTTAATATATATTCCGAAAAGATCTTCCAATATGCCCTCGAAAATATTGACGAATGAATAAAAATGAGAAACCAGAGAGGGAGATAGCTTGGGGCTGAATATAAACACAAATAAAACAGATAGAACCCATACAAAAATTCCAGTATCTTGGTTGCTGGAAACAAACGATCTTGACTACAAAGTTGAAATACGTTCTCGTATAGAGTATGCTAGGTCCGCTTTTCAAACAATGAAAAAATTCATAATAAACTCTACATTCATTTATTCCATATTGCTATACGGAGTGGAAACATGGACTCTCGGAATCACAAGTATGAGACGTGTGATGCCTTTGAGATGTGGGCCTTTCGAAGGATGCTGAAGATCTCTTGGACAGAGCACGTGACCAACAACGAGGTATGGGGACTGAGAGAGAACTCCTAACTATTGTAGAAAGCAAAAAAACGAGTTATCTAGGACATATTTACAGAGGAAAAAAATACAACTTCCTACGACTGATAATGGAAGGAAAAGTGGAAGGTAGAATAGAACCAGGAAGAAGAAAATGCTCCTGGCTGAAAAATGTAAGTGACTGGACAGGCATGGACACACATTCAATACTAAGAACAGCTCAAGATAGAGAGCAATTTGATTTAGTTCATGTACCGTGAAAAATGTAGGGCATGTGCCAAAATGTTATTATTTTATGCAACTAAACTTAAATCAGTGAGTTTCATATTGGCTCAAATCATCTCCCTTGTACTACTTGAAAATAAAGGGGTGCGCCCTAGATTTCTCACCCCTGTACCAGCCGATATATACGGCACTGCCAAAAAAGTAAATTAAATAACGATTTGAAATGTCAAAATTTTCCGAAAATCAAAGAATGTCGTTGCTGCTGGTACAAATATTTTTGTACGACATTAGGCCGCAAGTCATTATTTTTGTCTATTATAAATGCCTTTGCGTGGTAAGTTTACCTTCCCAATATAGTCACCTGTAGCAATAAAAATTGACGGCATAGTATCTAAAGTTGTTATTACACATCGCTGTCCCGGAAGTATACTGACGCAATTGTAAAATTTTGAAGAATGCCTTTATTGTATTGAAGGGATCAAAACTGCATTTTCTATATATTTCTAAATCGTCATAATTGTACTTACAAAATCCTCTGTCATGGCGAAATTTATAAGCACAATTATAACAATTTATAAATATGTAGAAAATACAGTTTTGATCCCTCCAATACAATAAAGTATTTTTTTTTTAATTTTACAGCTGTGTCAATATACTCCCGGAACAGCGATATGTAGTATTGATTTACATGTGATTCATGCTGGATCAAATGATCCCTAAAAAATGTCCCATGGGCTTGTAGTCTATTGTATTTGGGGTAAAATTGGCAAAAATCAACATGTGCAAGACATATTTTCACTTCTCGTGTTATCGATGGATTGGAATCAGGTATTTGGATATGGTATAGGCCTAGAAATGTTCACATTGTCCTCTTATATCAATGTAGTTTCATTGTGTAACAATTTAATTGTTATGATAAGGGCTCCACTGCACAAAAAATTCAATTGGAAGGAGAAAAACAAAAAATATATATCCTAAATCGTAGCGTATCTATCGTACATTTCTTATTTCTTCTAACCAATACGAAAATATAAACAAAAAACGACAAAATTACTTTATTCTCGACATAGCGACCATTACATGGTTTTGCGCATGTATGCACAATTTAAAAAAATAATATAGTAGATAGCAGTGCGTGTATTGATATAAAGGGTATATAAACTGTGTTAATGTAGGTCTTTAAAAAAATCCATTAAGGTCACTATATCCCAATACATACTGATACATATATACATACACATATATATATATATATATATATATATATATATATATATATATATATATATATATATATATAATTCAAGTTTTGTTTACTCTTTTTTATATTTTTTACCAAATTTTTAGGTTTTTCGAATAAATCATATAAATTTGACACATTTACTGTTTTAATTTTGTTATAGATATCGATGGAAACACATACGAAAAATCGAATACCAAATAGAGCGAATAGTAATGTTAATAGTTTTTTTTTAACAATAAACTATTAAGTGTGGTCACAATTTGATCCATTTTTATTAGCATATATGTATATATTAACTAATAAATTAAAAATCACGCTCCTTAAGTCATTAATATTGTTTAAAAACAAAAAATTACAAATATATAATTTGAAATCGATAAAAAGTGTAAGCGTAAAAAGAACCGCAAATTAGCAGAAAATGTCGACAACAAAAATAAGTTACCAGAAAAACTTTGAAAGCTGTGCCGAGCGAAAACCACAAAAACCTCTTCGGTGTCGCTGAACGGCACTAAGATCCAGTTCGGGTTCAACTGTTGCACTGTCAAAAATTGTCCAAAATCCGCCGGTTAGCAAACTTAACACCGTCAAGCCACAAGCGCCTCGGCACGCACTGTTCCAGCGAAAAAAATGCTCAAAAGCTAGCGGAAAAGCACACGGTTGTCAGCAGCATTGCGGGAAATATTCGCGGTAATGTTTTGTTATGTTGGTCCGGTGAGTGTGTATGCGTATCGCAGTTGGCTACTCTGCTGACGCTGTCCTTTGACTGGTCCTGAGGTGGTCGAGAACGCCGAACAAGCGAAGATCAATATTGGCAGGCAGGCGAGGTACGCCGCGCGCGCCTACTGGATTTTCTCCGTTGTGTTCTGTGTTCGGTTCAGTGTTAGGGCTCTATTCCATTCTTCGAATCCTGCTGAAGGCCCCGTTTACTTCCTCTGCATGAAAAGTTCTTGTTGCATATAAGGAAAATAATCACCACAAATGAGATATTTTTATCAATAACGAAGCAATGCGCTATAGATTTTAAAATTATATGCTTCTGGATAAAATTATTTTACCATTTATTTTCTTTTTGTGTGTATTTATTAAAATCTGTAATTACAAACATATTATCTTTAACGTATTCGATATATTGATATACACTGGGGTGCAAAATTAACCGGACACTCAGATTTTTTTGGTTTTTGTTGGTGTTTAGATCAAAACTTGTTTAATTTGTTTGAATTGTATTTTATGCCTGGTTAGATGTTTTGTGAGGACAACAACACTTTTACACATACGTTTTGTTATTAATATAAAATAGTGGTTTCATGGAAAAATGACATCAAAACAATAATATTGTCAGTTAATGTCAAATGTATTTTTTAGTATTGTAAAGCTTTTGGCAATTTGTGGATTGTACAATGGGTCGAGGTAAAGTTATCGATGAAAAAATTTGTTCGATCATTATTAGATTTTTTAATTCCGGAAAATCCAATTTGAAAATCGCAAATATGTTGCAATTGTCACGCTATAGTGTAAAAAATATAGTCAGAAGATACAAAACTAGAGGTTCGGTCGTCACAAAACCTAGAAATGTACGAAAAAGTAAAATAACCGAAACAGATTAAAGACACGTTTCTAGATCAACATCAACGTTTCTAGAGAGGCCCAAAAATCAGGATTTGGTACTTACAAAGTATGTTTTATATTTGAAAAAATTAGTACGAATTGTTCTTAATAAATTTCATTTTATTTTAGGCTAAGGAAAAGCAACTTTTAACATTACAGCAAAAGAAAATAGAATAAGATGGTCAAAAGAGCAAAAAGATTGGACTCAGTCGCAATGTAAAGAGAAAAGTCAAATTTCCTGCATCTGTCATGATCTGGGACAGCATGTCGTCTAAAGGTGTGGGGAAGTTACATTTTATCGATAAGATTGTAAACACGGTCAATTATTACTTTTGCCGATTATGGAACACCGTTTAACATAAGCGGAAGATTTTGTCTTCCAACAGGACGGCGCAGGTTGTTGTACTGCTATCGTCGCTTCTCCGCCCCCAATTTCCATCTTTTTCTGTCATATGCAGTTGCCTCTTCTAAGTCTCTTGCCGCCATTGCTTCACCAATATCGTTGCGCCAACCTTCTCCGTGGTCATCCTCTCTTTCTTCTTTCAGGAGGGATCCATTCCAGTACTCTTCTATCTGTACTCTGGCATTCTTTTAACATGTACGAACCAGATTAATTGTTTTCTTTCTATGTCATCATTGATATTTCGCTCCATTTTCATTTCGTTTCTTATTTTTTCGTTTCTAACTCTCTCCAGTTTCGATCTACCGCAGCTTCGTCTCAGATAATCCATTTCTGTCCTCATAAGTTTGTTTCTATTAGCTTTGGTGACGTCCCATACTTCCGAACCGTAAAGTGTAATACTTTGGACTATACTGCCGTAAATGTGTACCGTAATTGTGGTTTCTCGTCGAATTGTTTTTTGCCAGAGAAGAGAGTAAGGCACGGGTCGCTGCTCTGCCCTTGTTTATTCTTTCCCTGATTTCATCTGCGCTATTTCCCTTCTTGTTGAAAATGACCCCCAAATATTTGCAGGATTGCACGCCTTTGATATCCGCAAAGAAAAGTGTATATAGCGTGGTTTCTTCCAACGTTATTCCCATGTTTCTACATTTTTTTACCCATTTCACTAAGGATCTGTCCAAATAGATTTTAAATAAGGTGGGTGACAGACAGCAGCCTTGTCTTAGTCCCTTTGTTGTTTGAAAAGGAGAGGTGATTTCTTGTCCCATTTTAATTCTTGCAAAGTTTTGTTCGTAGTATTTTTGATCATTTTCTATCAGGTTTCGTAGTACTTTTGAGTATAGTCGGCCTATGGTAGCAATCACTGCGATCCCTCTATAGTTTTTAGGATCCGTCTTTGTGCGTTTCTTGTGTATTGGAGATATATACAATTGTCTCCATTCTTCTGGAACTTCTTCTCCGTTTAAGCATCTTTCGAATAATTTTCGGATCATTTCAAACAGTTTTGATGGTCCATACCTAATCAACTCTAAATGTATTCCGCCTGGGCCTGGAGATTTGCTTAATTTCATTCCCTTAACTGCTTCTTTCACTTGTTCTATTGATATTTCTATTCTTCCTTCTACTTCCACTTGTTCATTTGTCTGTTTAAACCTTTCTCTTCTCTCTGTTAATAAGTTCTCAAAATGCTCTACCCATGTGTTCTCTGGTATTATATTTATTATGACTTGGTTTTTCGACTTGACTCCAGGCTTCAGAGCTCTTTATCTCTCCTATATGGTTGTCTAGGTATTAGCATTTTTGTTCCCATGCACTATTTTTCTTTTTAACCACTTCTCGTTTGACTTCTTTATTCAAGTTTTTATATTGTTGTTTTGTTTGTTCGTCTCCCTGTTGTAGTAACTTTTGATATACTTCCTTCTTTCTTTTTATCTTTTCTCCCACTTCTTTATCCCACCAATATGGTTTATCTACTCTCCGTACCTGTGGCCCTAAGGCTTCTAGCGCTGCGTCTTTCATGCACTTGTTTATATGTTCGTATTCATCCGTCGTTGATCTGTGTGATTCCTGTAGTTTTTGTGTTAGTCTCCAGGAGTAAAGTAATTGTGTGCTCTCGTTATCTAGGTTGTCTAAGGTGTCCGTAGTTCTTCCTATTTTTTCTCTGTGTTCTTTGTTGATGTCTGTGTGGTTCCTGTATGGTGTATATATTTTTCCTATTATCAGGCAGTGGTCCGAGCCGCACTCTGCAGGTTGTTATACATAAAAAAAGAGTTTAAAATGGATTGAAGATCATGGCATACCACTTCTGGAATGGGTTTGTAACAATCTCCAATTGTTCCCGATAGAGACTTTGTGGCGCGAAATGAAAAAAGCTTTGAGAAAACATCCTGCTAGGTCCATCAACGAATTGAAGGAAAAATTGCAAGAAATATGGGATTCGTTTACATTAGATTTTCGTCAGAACTTGGTAAAAACTATGCACCGAAGAATTGTGGATGTCATTTAAAATAAAGGGGATGTAACTCAGTGGTAAACTTTCACATTTTTTTTTTGGTAATATTACATATTCTATGAATTTTTTAAAATTTATTATTATTCTGTTTAATCAATAGTTTTCATTACGTTATAAAATATTTTCTATAATTAGGAAATTCGAAAATGTTGTTCGATGCAATAAAACTTCTCAAATTTACGCTGCTCTTTTATTTTTGTTCTCTAAAATTTAATTTTCTTATCAATCTAACGTTGGGCCAACTGATATGGGAATGGGCTCGTATATCTTAGAAACTAACCCTTCTTGAAGATAAAAGTCGAGTAGACGAGATCGTAATGTCAATACAAGATAATAATGTTAAACCATTTAGTTCAAGCAATGTACACAAAATGGGTAAACGCTCTAACAAAGCGCATCTAATGAAAGGGACTTTTTCATCACCGTTACATGCTAAATTTATTTTGTGTAACAAGCAAAAATTAGCAACAGCAGCATTCTCAACAATTTCTATTTCTTATAATCAAACAATCAAGCAAAAAGCTAACTTAATTGAATTTAGTACTGAACAGAAACATAAACCTGATAATGGAGACAGGGTGTGTGATTATTAATTTTATCAGAAACAAGGTTGTATTCAACAGATCCAGAAGACCTAATTTAGGTCATCCAGAACTTTCCTGCTATTATCAAAATGATCGAGGTTTGAATAGCAAAGTTACTTTGTTAAATAGTATATAAGTGCCACTGAATCTGATCTAATAGCGTTAAGCGAAACTTGGTTAAACAGTGATGTATCGACCTCTGAACTATTTCCTAATAACATTGTCTTCAGAGAAGATCGTAAGTTTCAGGATGTCCACAAGATACCGGGTGGTGGTATAGTGTGTATTGCTTGCGTTAAAATATTTTATTACTTGGTAAATGATGGACACCACTCCATTTGATTTGCAGTTCCCGTTAATTGACTTACTCTTTGTTAAATATCAGACAAATTAAATTTACAGTAATTTGAATATTTTTTTATTTATTTCAAACAAGTTGATTATGTATATGACACGATTTTCCATTTTCAACACGAAAATTTGCAGTAGAGTCAAGTTTCATACGTTTTGGGCTGCTTTTTTGGCAATAAAAAATTCTGGACCTTTATCTTTCAAAGAAGAATGGTTTGTAATTAGATGCCGTTCCAAACGTCCTGGGCACATTGCTTCATTACTAAGAACAGCATGGCAGTTGGCACAGTGAGGTAAATGACTGCCGTTTTTCTCCATAAAGGTAAAACCATCCTTGATATAATCGTCTGAATACAATCTTTTCTTTGGAAGTGACTTAGCCATTTTCAAAGCTGCTACACAACACTATTAAATAATTCACAAACAATCACTCTGTTATTAAATAACGATTACACTGATTGCTACAAACAGCACACAGACGCTGTCGACTGAGACTGACACGTGAGACGGAGTCACTGAACTGGAGCCAGGAGTGCTTGCAATACAGTGTTCACTATATAATCAGAATCTATAAGTAACAACCCATTTCTACTATCTGAGATTTAAACTTGTTTTTAATTATCAAGATTATGAAAACATTGAATGCCTAAACTTTATAATCTTTTATTAACTTCTTCTTTAAGTGCCATCTTCGTTCCGGTTGGCGATCATCAGGGCTATACGTATTTTCGAAACTGCTGACCGAAACAATTCGTTGCTGCTACAGCTATACCATTCCCGTAGATTCTTTAGCCAGGAGTTTCGTCTTCTTCCTATGGACCTTTTTCCTGCTATTTTCCCTTGCATAATTATTCGAAGCAGCTCATATCTTTCGCCTCTTGTAATGTGTCCCAAGTATTGCAGTTTTCGTTTTTTGATCGTAAATATGACTTCCTTTTCTTTATTCATTCTTCTCAAGACCTCGACATTTGTGACTCTCTCGGTCCATGATATTCAGTTCATCCACAGTTCAAATGCCTCTAATTTTTTGGTATCAATCTTTTTCAACGTCCATGAGTCCATTCCGTAGAACAGCACAGAAAATACGTAACATCTCATCAGGCGAAGTTTCATTTCAAGGCTCAAATCTCTTCCGCAGAACACTCTCTTCATTTTAGTGAATATGGATCTGGCTTTTTCTATTCTTATTTTGATTTCTGCTGAGCTATCGTTGTCTTCATTTTATAAAAGTGCCTAAATATTTGTATTTGCTAACTCGATCGATAATTTCATTGTGTAAATATAAATTTTGGACATTTTGTGTTGATTTCGATATTACCATAAATTTAGTTTTCTTTTATTAACAACTATTTACAATATATTCTCAGAGTATAGAGCACTGTCAGTGTACTTAATTAAATCTAAAAAAGTCTCTATAAGATAACTTGTTGGGTTGTTAATTTGACAAATAAACATTTCATATTTTATCTGTCAGATAAGTTTTGTTCGCGTCAATTGGTATTTCAGATTTCATTCCTAAAATGTTTAAATCTAAACTAACATAAAACTTTAAATTATTTTGTTCATTAAATATGTTTTATTTAAATGTAAATTATGTAAACTGTTTGGTTTGCGAACGTTGTAATATTTTTTCGAACCGTTAATGCACAATACTTCCTAAATCAACAAAGAAAAACCATAATTACTATTTTATTCACCTGTCAAAATATATTCGAATAGAAAAGTAATTCATGTTCTATGATTTAGTATAGATACTGAGTATATCTGATATAGAAAACAGCTCTATAAAATACTGTACAGTAGACCCAACCAGAGAGCAGAAAGATCGTGTCTATCAGAATACTTTCCCGCTCTTTCTTCTACGAAGCCTGTCAAAAGTTCAGACTTGCCGCTAAATTTAAAGTAGTACAAGCCGGCATATCCAAATAACCCTTAACCCATCAAATTTTATTTTAACTCAACGTATTTCTCATACAGACCCATTCAATATAATATATAAATCAGACTTCTACACTTTATTTTTAATCAAAATAACCACTGCAGATGTACCTGTTCCACATTTTATAGAAGTAACACAAATCTAAGTACACTCATATCTTTTTAAAATAACATTTTCGGTTTCAAACCGACGTTTTACATTATTAATTACAAGCCAAACACGAGTAGAAAAATATTTATGAGATGCGGGTATGTTTACGTTATATCTAATGAACTAAATGTTGGGTTTATTTAGTAGCAGTAAGTAGATTGTTTACAGAAATCTCATATGAAACACCATCAAATCAACGGAATTCACTAAAAAATGTTTTTTATTACCTTTATGATCAGTATTCTAACATGTTACGATAAAGATAAATTTATGATAAAGATTGGACTCGCTAAGTTTATATCAAAATTGTATTTCAAATTTTTGGTCAAATACAGGGTCTTCCAATAGGTATTACTTTGACAGTACGTTTTGCCAAATCACCATGGATGGTTATAGATTAAAATATGTCCAAATCAAAATGGGTGTTCTGTTCGAGTAACATTCTTTAAGACGTATTTAAAAACGGTAGCATGCCATAAGAGGAAAGTCCTCGATCAGTGTGTTCTGCCAATAATGACCTATGGTCCGGAAACACTGTCCTTAACAAAAAACAATGCCTGAAAACTAAAAATAGTATAATAGGCGTAACAACAAAAGACAAGGTCAGAAACGAAGACCTACGAAACAGAACCACAGTTACAGATGTTGTGAAGAGAGCTTGCATATTGAAATAGAGATGGTTGGCCACGTGGCAAGGATGAAAGATGGAAGGTGGATTCGCAAAGTAACCGAATAAAGACCACGAACAGATAAACGAAACAGAAGAAGACGACAAGATGATCTGCTTTGGAAAAATTGGATCCATACTGCCTAAGACCGTGCACAGTGGATACAAACAGGTGAGGCCTATGTCCTGCTGTGGAATTATATGGGTAGATGATGATGATGATATCGTCAAAGTATACAGTGCTAGTCAAAAGTCCGTTCCCCCTCGTATCTTTTGAATGGTTATTGTTATAATAGTGAAATTTGGAGGGAAGTAATAAACAGGCGTGGGCTTCTTAACTAGTCGTAAAAGGTGACATAATAGTAACAGATGACATTACAGCGCCATTGTGACAGATAATTTTAAATGGGACCTTATGACAAGTTATACCTCGTTTGAAAGGTATTGAAAATACTTATTCAGTCATAATAATTGTGTTTGAGATTAAGCTCACTTTGATGAATAAATCAAATATTTACTAAAATTGTAGCTTCTCATTTAATTAATAAATATTGAACAACCAGTTCTTATAGTAAGTGTTCAAAATGTGCTCCATCTACTTCCTGACAGTAATGCATCCTATTTCTAAACTCTTGCCGTGCTCGTTCAAATGTGTCGGGGGAAATTGACATACATTCTTCAACAATTCGTTGTTTGAAAAAGTCAATATTGTCGGGTGCTGTAGCGTAAACTTTAGATTTCAAGTATCCCCACAGAAAAAAATCTAATGGTGTAAGGTCCGGTGACCGAGCTGGCCATTCTATCGTACCTCGTCATCCAATCCATCTACCACGATATTCCTCATCTAGGTAACGTCTTACTGCACCATAATGGTGCAGAACCATTTACCATCTTGTTGAAACGTTATTTCCAAGTTGCCGAATTCATTTGGATTATTCTCCAGAATTTCAAGTATTAACGGTTCAATTGCATTTTGTAACATCTCCAGATACACTTCACTGGTTAAGTTAGTATTGAGAAAAACAGGCCCAACTATGTGGTTTCCCAAAATACCTGCCCAAACATTTTTTTTTAAATTGAGTATGTGTTTCACGAAAGACGTGAGGATTTGTGTCACTCCAATACCTCACATTGTGTGTATTAACATTTCCATTGAGAAAAAAAGTACTTTCGTCACTAAAACAAATTGTTTTTATATAATCGGGCTGTTGGCTAATTTTATTGGACATATTTTCACAGAATTCTTGTCTTCGGTCGGGGTCATCAGCTGAAAGTTGGTGCACAATTTTTAATTTGTATGGATGAAATTTGTTTTCAGCCAAAACTCGGTGTACTGTCTTTTGACTGATTCCCTAGATAGAACTTGGGCTGTAGAAGAAGTGGGGTTCACTACCATTTCTGAAATTATGTCAATTTTTTTGTCATCACTAATTGTTGGTCGACCAGATCCTTTGACATCTTGAACACTACTTGTTTGTTTAAACTTCCGAAGAAGCTTCCTCAAATAAGCTCTCGGTGTAGGGCGATCGGGGTACCTCTCATTAAAAAGTCGTTCCTCTGCATGGAAATTATTTCCACATTCACCAATTATTAACACAGCTGCTACTTTGTCGGCTACAGTAGGTACGTACCATTCTGCCTTTGTAAAAATTTAAACGTCTCGTTAAATAATAATTAAACTAAATATTAACTAAGAACAACTAACTAAAAACAACTTGAGTAAACTTGAATTCACTAAACTAAGCAGAAACAGAAACTAAATCTTCAGGTATAAACGCGTTTGCAAGATAAAAATAACTAGACAATTGACAAACGTTAACTTTTTTGACAAAGGCATCCATAACCAAAGGCGGATGTTAGAATTTTTATTAATTAAATGCCAAACTAAAATTTTAGTATTTATTTAATTTATTCATCAAAATCATCTTAAATCCAAACAAAATTAGTATGATTGAATAGGTATTTTTAATACCTTTCAAACGAAGTATCACTTGTCATAAGGTCCTATTTAAAATTATCTGTCACAGTGGCGCTGTAACGTCATCTGTCACTATTACGTCACTTGTTGTGACTAGTTAAGAAATCTACGTCTGTTTATTATCTCCCTCCAAATTTCACTATTATAAGTATAACCGTTCAAAAGATACGAGAGGGGGAACGGACTTTTGACTAGCACTATATAATAAAAAAAAATTGTTGAAAATGTGTCATTTTTTAGCATTCTATGCAGTACTAGTACCTCAAGAATGACCCCGCCCATAATTAACCAGTACTGTGCAACGCAGCCTTGAATCCATAGTGTACCGGTGTTCCTAGATCAATTCTTTATATTCTAGATCACTAGGTACGCCACACTACTCACAGAATAGGAAACTCGAACGATATTTTTTAGCCTTGCCTCGTATATACCGTCAAAAACAGGGAAACTCAACTTGTATACCTTCATGTTCATTTAGAGTACATAAATTCCCGTACATCTCTTGTTTATTTTCATTATCCGCTCGATTAATTATTTCGGACCAGCCATTTATATGGTTCCAAAAGCAAATATATTTTAATTCGATTTACTTTATGGTGGCCACGTTTGTTTTCCCAATCACTCATTTAAATTGCAAGGACGAGTCCACCACAGCGGATAAATTTGCGGGTCAACTACCCGCTCCACGACTCGTGTTGAATTTAATGGCTATGATTAGGAAGGCCCTTCAATTAATTCGAATGTTTTTTTGTCGAAGAATAACATCGGAACGTCGTTAATCTATTTTTATATCTCGGATTTCAGGAAGGTCCTAATTTAGGCAGTAATAATACTATCATTTATAACGGTCGTTTACTCGGAGAAAGCATTCGATTATATAGAACACCCGACTGTAATAAATGCCAAACAAAATGGTCGATTTTAAGTCGAGTAGACTGTAGATGTATAGGTCTTAAAGCTACCATACCGGAATATCAATTTTGCTCTCGTATTAAAATCGTTTGGAAAATCATCGCCATCATTTACCATCTGTTTGAAATTCTCACAAAATAGTAATAAAATATTTACCTATCCATAAGATTATTTCTACCGTTATGCTATAACCTGGGGTATAACCAGCCGCTAATTTCAGAGAAGAAGTTTTATTGTGAATAGCTTAAAAGATATCGGTACAAAAGACAGGAGAGTCCAACATCTGCTGACGTCAGGAACCAGCCTCTTTTTCCTTGCCTCAAGTGACTACAAACACAACATCAAAACACAGTCGATAAATGTTGGTTGAAGAAGACATAAGCTCTCGTAGTATCTTAAAAGTACTTACTTACAGTTGAGTCCATGGTTCTTTATCCGTGCGTGATTAAAGCCGGAGATACACATGCCTGTTACTAGCACAAGGGCATACCAGTACATAGCAAGCACCAGCTACTGTCCCTAAACTGGCAAGTGTGTAAGTTAACTGGCATGCTAGTTCGTGGTATGCTAGCTAATCGTAAAGAATTTGATTTTTCTTGCTAGTAGCATGCTGTGAGATACAAGGCGCATGCGAGGGAAGTGTCACTAACATGTGTGAACGCGCGATAACCGCTACGAGCATGCCAGTAGCTAGCAGAGAATTGTCAGATTTGTTGTGTTCAAACAAACAACAAGCAAGAGACTGCATACGAAAATTGTACCCGGTACTATGGGATAAGAACATCAGTATGAAAACAAAGAAAAAAATATATAATACCATGACAAGAAGTATCCTCACTTATGGGTGTGAAAATTGGACAATAAATAAGAAAACCAAAAACAAAATAAGAGCAACAGAGATGGAATTCCTAAGGAGAAGCTGCAGAGTAACAAGAAGAGATATAATAAATAACATGGAGATTAAGAGGAGAATGGGAATGAACTCCGACATAATAGACTACGTCAAACAGAAGAGGTTAACCTGGTACGGACATGTCAGAAGAGCAGACCAAAATCGGTGGATAAATAGAATAACAGAGTGGAGCCCGATAGGAAGAAGAAAGAGAGGCAGACCCCGAAGATCTTTCAGAGATGAAGTGGACGAAGCAATAAGTAGAAGAAACCTACAGGAAGGGGTCTGGCTAAACAGGAAAAATTGGAGAAAACGGTTGAGTGAAGGAATACAGTGAAAACTGTGGAAATCCTTGTATATATATATATATATATATATATATATATATATATATATATATATATATATATGTTGTGTTGGTGATAAAAATTAATCGTTTTATTTTTAAACTTGTTAATTTAAAAAAATTTTCGTTGGGGTGATGAAAAAACCATCAAATTTATTGCTACACATGGAGTGTCTTTTGAATTTTAAATCATCTCTATATAAAAATAAAATAGCCCGTGACAATGCTTAAACAAAAATTGATAAGGAAATGGGTGAAGGTATTACTATAAAGGAGATAAAGGCCAAAATAAAAAATTGCTCTTAGATTTTCTCGCCTGCCAATCCAATTTCCTATCCAAATTTTCCTGTTTTTTGAGTTCCGCTTCGGATTCATTATTAAATTTCTAACAATATCTGTGGGCACCAGCAATATTTGCTCGTTGAAGTCATTCCGAATACCTTCCATGGATTCCCTTTTTTCTGTTGGAAACTCAAAAACTTTTAATTACAAAAAAGTGCTTTAGTTTCAGATGAAAACCACTCGATTGGTACTAGCACTCGTATGTGTAAAAATCTACCCTGCTTGTTCGCCTTGCCAGTATAGGCAGTATGTTTAATATTTTTCTGGTCCAACTTAGGTCTTTTAGTCTCACTATGTGACCTGCTCAATTCCATTTCAGCATGGCTATACGTTCGACGACATCAGTGATACCTGTTCTTTTCCTTAGGTCTTGGTTCCTTATTTTGTCTTTTTTGTCACGCCGAGAATCGATCTTTCCATGCGGTACTGGTATTTTTAGTGCTGTTGTTTTTGTGAGAGTAAGAGTTGGTTAAATTGGTTAAATGTCTTTCGTTTCATAGCTATCGGGATGTTGCTCTTATAGATATCTCTTAGTGAACCATACGGCGTCCAAGAAAGTGTTATTCATCGTTGAAATTCACAGGTCTGATTATCCTTGCTTATTCTGATTTCATGACCGAGATATATGTACTTTTCTGTCAATTCTACCACTTGATTTTGGATGGTTAGGTGTTCGCTGGGAACCAAATTTGTTATAAATTTGGTCTTTCTGATGTTCATTTTTAGACCCATTGTTGAAGATACGTTTTCTAAATCTTGTAGAATTTGTTGTGCTTCACGCAGATCTTCGCTAATAAGTACTATATCGTCGGCAAAACGAAGATGATTGAGCATTTCCTTTGAGCTTCTATTTTTATTCCTCTATTTTCCCACTTTAGCATTTTAAAGGACCGTTATAAATAATTTAGGTGAGAGAGTGTCGCCCTGTCTCACACCTCGCTTTATATGAATTTCTCTGGTGGTATCATCTAGTTTTTCACGCATTGTGGCGTTTTGGTACAATATTTGTACTAACTTTGTAAGCCGGTAGTCTATTCTACTATTGTTTAGAGCAGTTATAATGCTGTCTAATTCCACGGTATCGAAGACTTTGTGAAAGTCTACGAAGATAAGCACCGGTGATCTGTTATATTCTATCGATTTTTCTATTAAGGGTTTTACTGTTTGTGACCGTTTGTTCCGAATTTGAGCGGAAGCCAGCTTGTTCTCGGGGATGGTAGAAATCCAACTTTGTTTTTAGTCTTGTCGTAATTATTCGGGTAAACATTTTATAGATGTGGTTCAATAAGCTGATTGGTCTATAGTTTTCTAGGTGCGCCTTGTCTCCTTTCTTGTATAGTAAAATTGTTACTGCATTGTTCCATGTTTCCGATATGCAACAATCTGTTAGACAAAGGTTAAACAAAATTTTTATTTGGTTGAGAAGGGCACGTCCGCCTATCTTTATAGCTTCTATTACGACTCCGTCTTCTCCTGGTGTTTTGTTGTTTTTTATCTTTTTCATTGCGACTTTCAGACTATTATTCTCTTCTATAGTTCGATGGACCATTTCATTCTTAAATTTTCCTAAATCTTTCCGTATAGCTTTTGATACTTCTTAATTTATTTTTCGTAGTTTTTCTTCGTCAATGCTTTCGTTTCCTTTGATTTCTCTTCTAGTTTCCATTAGTTGCTTTGTTTCAATGGTTATTTTTTCGTCTTGGCGAAAATAGGCTTGGCTCTCGAATAGCTTCTACAATATTTTCGTTTAGGGTATTTACATTATTTATGCATTCATTTTGTTGTAGGATTTTATTGATATTTTCTTCTTCTTTAGGTACCGTCTCCTCTAAGGAGGTTGGTAATCATCACAGCTATTTTCACTTTTAAGATTGCAGCTCTGAACAAGTCGACGGAACTGCAATTATACCACTTTCTCAGATTGTTGAGCCAGGAGATGCGTCTTCTATTGTCTTGGTAATCATTTAAATTCGTTGGGTCGTTCCATATCGGGTTGGCTTTCTTCCTAATCATTTTGGATCTTTCTGTTATTAAGTCTAATTTTAGTTTGGCTCTTACCATGCTATGATCGCTGCCTGTGGTAAAGCTACATAATAAGGCCTGTGACATCGTTGAATATATGTTTTTTGTCACTGATTATGTAGTCTATCTCGTTTCTGATCTTGCCATCTGGGCTTTTCCACGTCCATCTTCTGAGGTCTTTTTTAGAGGAGAAACTGTTCATTTGGTATAGATTTTGTTGTAATAGAAATTCTAGTACGGAAATGATTCCTTATGTAGGGGAGGTTTAAATTCGGTAAACTGGATTATCTTCTATCCAGGAAGGAAAAACAGCATGCATACTTGTTTTTATTTCAAATGTTTTGGTCCCAAAGCATGTTTGCTCAAAAAACTTTCGTTCGTATCATAAGCACATTTTTCTGCAATTGGTTTATCAAACGTTTCACCCTGCGATATTCTGTTCCAATTATTTTGTACTCTTTCAATACTTAGTTGGAATTCAATAGTTAGAATCCATTGTTTCATTTTATAATTACGGATTGTAGTCCAAACATGTATTTCCAAATTGAATTGATCTTTTGGTTTCGTATTAACGTTTATTTTCGTAACGTAATTGTTTCGGCTCGGCATAGATGAAAATGTACTATCGAATGAATTAATTTACTGCGTTATCGCTTATACAGCTTCAAAATGTATTCGTTTAAACACAATCACATCTGATATTTCGAAATTTATTGAAAAGATAATTAACAAGTTAACAATTAATTAGCTTGTTAAAGATATGGGGGGATATTTTTATGAATTCAATGTGCGAAAGGTTAATTCAATATACAAACATGTTGAGCGGCCAGTGCAAAGATCCATAATACTACTAGAAAGTTTCCCAAATAAAGAGGGATAAGACAGGTTTAATTTACGTTACAAGATGTAGAATACGAGCCACTTCCCATCAGAAGATACAAAACTACAGGTTCGGTCGTCACAAAACCTAGAAATGTACGAAAAAGTCAAATAACCGAAGCAGATCGAAGGGCATTAAGACGCATTATAGTGAAAAATAGACTAAGATGGTCAAAACAGCATAGAGATTGGACTCAGTCGCAATGGGATTCGATACAATGGAGTGATAAGTCCAGATTTGATGGGTGTATTGGAGACAGTAGGAGTCGCGTCATTCGTAGGAAAAATGAAGCTTTCCATCCCGACTGTCTGAAAAGAAAAGTCAAATTTCCTGCATCTGTCATGATCTGGAGCAGCATTTCATCTAAAGGAGTGGAAAAGTTACATTTTATCGATGGGATTTTAAACACGGACAAATATTTAATTATTTTAGAAGAATGCATTTTAACGATTATGGAACACTCTTTAACATCAACGGAAGATTTTCTTCCAACAGGACGGCGTAGATTGTTATACCTCAAAAAAAATCGGTTGCCTGTAAAGTCGGTTTTACGGGCGAAGATTTTACGTGACAACGTCTTTTTCTCGGTAGAATATTTATTGATATGAATATTATTAAATTGCACAATAGGAACAAGCAATTGAATGAAAATAAGAATTGCACAAATTTTAACTATAGAAATATATTTTGTTTACTAAAACATTGTACATGTAAACTTAAACTTAACTAATTTCTATTTGAGTGATTTTGTTGAGGATAGGATGATGATAGGAGAAATATGAAATGAAAGGAAGTGTTTCTGCTGTAATGTGTCTTGAACGCCAAGAACGCTCGAGAAAGACAGAGACCAGTGATGTTCCGTGGAGCTTATCCAATATCGGGAGATGCCTTCGGCAAAATTCGGTAGATTTTGGTAGATCATATGCAATGACGTAAATTATATATATATATATATATATATATATATATATATATATATATATATATATATATATATATATATATTATAATACAGTGCGTCCAATTAAGTGAACACCATAATGGAATTTTTTTTTAGTTTTATGACCTAAAACCTAAAATCAATCATCAATTAAATTTTTTGAGCCATATACACGAGGTTTGTCAAAAAATATGAACATAAAATTCATATTTTTTGATAAACTGCCTATATTACTAAAAAAATTTAATATCTGATGATTGTATTCTAAGTTTTAGATCATTCAGAACTTTTTAGAAAGAATAACTTTTTTCCATAAAACTAAAAATAGAAAAGTTTCCCATTATGGTGGCGACTTAATGGTTCAAAAGTTAAAGACCTTAAATAATTATGCTGAACTAATTATTAGAAATAACCATAATTCATTGAATTTTGTTTAATAAATAAAGAATCAAATTATTGGGACCAAATGCTCACATCAGCTATTATGATACAAATAAGGTTTAATAATATTTTGAGAAATAGTTATAGGTCATAATATTTACAGAAAGTTAAAACGTTCTGGTTCAAATAGATGTAACAACCATTATCTGTTAATGGATTAAGTCGGCAGTCAAAGAAAACCGACAGCACACACACCGTCATTTAGCTAATAATTTATCACTTGATACTTGAGATTCTTTGAGAATTGAAGAGACGTGTGTGAATGATTATGATTACGGAATGATGTTTATACAATATGTTATTATTAGGTATAAAATTACGAACTTGAATCTCGGGGTATTTCGCTTTCTTTGCATCTTTAAAAATATATTTTTAAACACTATAGGGAAGTATCAAATGAATTTTAATACAAACGTATTAAAAATACCAAGTATTAGGTTACACTGAAAAGTTTTTTGATGGTAACAGAAATAAAAAAAAAAATTGTATTATCCGAATTTATTTTCAAGTCATTGTGATATTTGTTTTAAAATTAGGTAGATTCAAGGGGCAGTTCGGTAGATCGGTAGATAGGAATCAAATTCGGTAGATCTACCAAAAAATCGGTAGACGGAACAACACTGACAGAGACACAAGCACGGAAGCACGCACCGATTCAACGCGCCTAATTCTCTAGTGCTGCGCGCGCAGCGGACCGATCATGTTTGAGTGGGAGAGAGACGCAAGGCATTCGCCGGTCCGGCGGGCCTCTCTCTCGTTCGGTGACTCACTGTAACAGACGTGAGCGGGCGTTACACTTTTTCATGAATGACTCCGAGCCACAACCTAATTTAAGACGTTGTCACGTCAAAAAGAGTTTAAAATGGATTGAAGATCATGGCATACCACTTCTGGAATGGGTTTCTAACAGTCCCGACTTGTCCCCGATAGAGACTTTGTGGCGCGAAATGAAAAAAGCTTTGAGAAAACATCCTGCCAGGTCCGTTAACGAATTGAAGGAAAAATTGCAAGAAATATGGGATTCGTTTACATTAAAATTTTGTCAGAACTTGGTAAAAACTATGCCTCGAAGAATTGTGGATGTCATTAAAAATAAAAGGAATGTAACTCAGTGGTAAACTTTCACTTTTTTTTTGTTTGTTATTATTACATATTCTATGAGTTTTTTTAAATTTATTATTATTCTGTTTAATCAATAGTTTTCATTACGTTATAAAATAACTCGTAGAAGGTGAATAGCTGTCGTGGTGCATTCATCAATATATTGTTTATGTGATATTCCTATTGGAAAAAGATGTGAAATTATTATAACTATATCAGAAATAAAAACAGTTTTGTCAACGGTAAAATATTAATATTTTTGTATTTATTTTAACTCGTTTACAAAAACATGAAATGATTACGCCAACGGCTAAGGTTATTCACAGTGTTATCTTTACTACAATAAAATAACCTTATTATGTCACCCATCAAGCCAACACCACTTGTCACCTAAAATACTGTCACAAAATATAATATTATAGCAACATTCCCCCGAGGATAGCCATGTACTGACAGCATTTTTCAAACTAACACGATATCATCGCCTAGTCTTTGCACAATTTGCTAATATTCGTCGTCACGCAACTGGTTTTAATATTTTTTTATGTAAGTCGCTACTTTCGAGCAGAAAATTTAATTTGCAAGTGAGGTAATTGCAGTTTGATTAAAAAATTAATATTTAAATGGGTAGAAAATGTTGAATTTTTGTTTTCAATGGTGATTTTGTTTAATAAAAATAGTCAGATAAGTATCAATGAATATTGTGCGATGATTAATAGCTATTTCAATTATTGATTCAGTTATTTAGTACTTTGACAGCCAGCGCCAGCGGTACTTTAAAGTACATGCCCCCTATCAAGCGAAACAAACCCCTATTTTATTTTGAACATCTCAAAACAATTCGTGTAAATGAAATTATATTTCATTATATATATATATATATATATATATATATATATATATATATATATATATATATATATATATATATATATATATATATATATTACAGAATCAAACCTGTAAATACAATACATTTTGGAGACGGCTGTCGCCGTATTCCCGTTCTCCTCCGCCATCCTCCCGGTCCAAGTCATGCTTCTCCTCCAAACCTCTCGATTCCATCGAGCGACGAGGTCTACCTCTTTTTCTTCTTCCAGGGGGCTTCCATCTGTGAAGTTTTTGGGCCAACGTTCGTCAGGCAATCTCAATAAGTGTCCAAACTATTTTAAACCTCTTCTTTCTATTCTGTCAATGACCGTTACTGTAGCATTCATGTTATTTCTTATAGATTCTTTGTTCTTCCTTTCCAGCCTTTATGTTCTAGCACTTCTTCTCAAATAATCCATTTTAACTGCCAACAATCTTCTCTTCAGGTCTGCATTAATTGTCCATACTTCAGAGCAATAACAAAGAACTGATTCAACCATGGTTTACCCTATTCTTTTTTTTGTTCCTTTTGGAAATGTTGCGATCCCACCATAATGAGTTCAGACATCCTACAATTTTACGTCCCCGAGTAAATCGGTGTTTAATTTCGGTTTCTCCCAAACCGTTCTTATCAATGAGTGCACCTAAATATTTAAATTTTTCCACTTGTTTGATTTTCACGTCCTCGTCTACCAACATTTCAAACCTTGCATCTGAATTGATAACTAAATATTCTGTTTTCTTCATACTGACTTGTAACTCCCATTTTACATATTCTCTGAATAGACGCTTTATCACAAATTCTAGATCATAAGAATCTTGAGCTAGGATGACTCTTTGTTATCCGCAAAGTTCAGGGAGAACAGTACGTCATTTCCTATGGGGATCCCCATTTCCTTGTAAAACTTGCCACAAATTAAGTCTTGGAACTGTATCATACGCCTTTTCTAGGTCGATGAAGGCTAGGTGTACTTCGGTACCAACCGCTATTCTTTTTCTATTAATTTTTGGAGTATTGAAACAACTCAAGTTGCCAACGCAAAAGCGCCAATTGAAACCTAACCAAATTGCAAACGCAAAAGCGCCAATTGAAACCTAAATAAAATTTAGGGGTGGTATATGGAGAAGGAGATGATCAATTTGAGAAGAACTAGCAAAGAAGTTATAATAAAAAGAATGGCTTAGCTCAAAAGAACACAGAGACACAAAACCTCAAGCACGAATTCGGGCTAGCCTCACTACACTAGAATTTGGCTTTGAGATAAGGGGAAAAGAGATCTTTTAACCAAAAGAATACAATATAATAATGCACCGGAAAATCTGGAACTATAAAAGGGGTAAGATAAGAGAATATACGGAGATGCCTAGGAAAATACTAAAATGGGCGCCAGCTAATTTCTGAAGGAAATTAACGAAAAAAAAATAAATGAAGTTATGAACAACAAGGAATAAAGTACTATTGATTTAATACCCTGTAATAATGTTTAAAAACCGAAAAGACACTATTGACCTTGTTCTGCTATATTATAACTGTAAGCAGGAACTGAAATAAAAGCAAAGCTACTAGTAACAAATATATTTATAATATTATTATTAACAACTAACAAAACTTATGGTGGAACAAAAGTATGGTCAACAGACTCGGAAGGATATATATATATAATTTTTAAAAACCCTGATACATAAATTTCTTCCCTTCCTTTTAAAAAACCGCTATACAAAAATCATGAACCCCTTTCCTAACAATGAATCTAATTTAATTAATTAATAACTATTTACTATTAACTTTTATAGATGTTACAAAAACTGTAATAAGTACTAACCTTGGTATATGCATATACAAAGTTGTAAATTACAAGAAAAACCTTAACCCTGAGAAACTAGTTGTTACTGTCTGTCACAACACTACAGCGGTCCTGGATAAGTCCCCTTAAGACTCTGACGATCCTTGAGGCTCCGAAAAAAAACGAATGAAGAGGAACGCTGTGGTTCTGGAGACAATCGGTTCCTGGTTACCAATGGGTTGAATTAGGTGTTTGGTTAAACTAATTCTAGTATTAAACGTTATCCTAATCGGGTGAAATCTACAAAAAATAACATTTAGAGAAACATCAAGGCACCCAAAGATGACTGTCAACACATACTCTTACACCGAATTACCACAATAAACAAACATTTTATTTCATCAGCTGACTGTCATCCTGTCTATTTATTGCATCTGCGCATTTAAAGAATATCTAGTAAATTAGGCATGACAGTTTTTATACCGAGTAGGTATACAAAAAAAAACAGAAAAACTAATTAGGTGTCCGATAAATTTATGATCTAGGCTCAAGGCCACATGATACATATGAGAAAACTCGGATTTTACACTTTTAACATTTCAAAAGACAATGAAAATATCAATAAAATGATAGGCCTATAAAACTAAATGATTTAATTGCTCACCTGGGTTTTAAATAATTATTTCAGTAGATTTGGAAGCCGGGTCTTAAATATTCACTTCTATAGATTTGGAAGTCGGTTTTTCAATCAAGATTCTTTATCATCTGTTCTAATTTCTCCCTTGATGTTCGGGGAAAATATTAAATCCAATCCCAGATTTTCTACCCGATTTAAAGACAAAAAAAATGCCGGTTAAGGCTTGGAGAAATACACCTCTCTGCGTGAGTTGTTGGCCAAAACTGACTTTAGCGAGCTCCTCTTCACCTGTAGTTCGCGCATCGTACCGTCTATTGCCCATGAACGTTTCATAAACGGGATTCTGAGGGGTTTTAGGATTTCAATAATAAATTATATTAATTAATTATATGTTAGCAGTTGTGACTGCTACAGTATAAACAAGTTATCAGTGCAAGATCTACCAGGCGTAAATCCACTTTGGTCTTCCCTAATTAGATAACCTACATCATCTGGTATTTTTTCCATTTTTCCATTTATTATCTTTTCTTGTTTTCTTTTTATTTTAAAGATAAAGATAATTATATTTCATTTGTTACAAAATAACATTATTTACATCAAATTACTTTATTTCTTTTTCGTTTTCAGGGACGGTACTCATAAGTACCTTTGGGTAAAAATGTCAACACAACAGTATTCTTACCTTAAAAAAGCACTTTTAATAAAGAAAATAGATATACAAGCAAAACTGATAACATGCACCCAGGATTAATGGTGCTACCATACTTACAGTATAAATTAGGTACATTCGGGACCATCTCTCGGCCGATCGCTACATTTTGCTCGTATGGTGCCAAGTTTATGTGATTTGAAACTGGTCGATTTTGCACGGCGCCGGCGGTCGATATTCTCTAATTCTCCCCTCTATGGGCAAAAAAATTAAAAAACTGTATGGGAAAACCTCACACACTCGTCTCCTAGGTTCTGTCGATCAATAATCATGTCAATATTTCTATCAACTCGCTCGTCGCAATCGATATTCACTTATGTGGCCAACGATTTAGAGTCAAACATGAATTTATAGTGACAATGGTGGGCGGTGAAAAAAATCTAAAGAAGTTTGGCATTCCGAAAAGTGTTGTTTCCAATTATTTTCAACTAAATTATAATCCGGTATGTTTCTCTTTGGAGTTTGGATTCCTGGAGGAGTATGGAACTCGCGAAGCATTATTTGACTTTAACATCTTGACACAGAGGTGTTTGGATGTAAATCAAGATGTATTTGCTTGTTTCATTGATTACAACAAGCCGTTTGATAACGTCAAGCATGACCAACTTTTAGAGATCTTGGAAGCTAAACAGTTAGACACTCGCGATATAAGAATAATATCTACTCTGTATTATAATCAGAAGGCAGTCGCACGCATCGAAAATAGCACAACAAATGAAATTCAAATTAAAAAAGGAGTTAGACAAGGCTGTGTGCTGTCACTAATGCTATTTAATCTCTATTCGGAAGAAATTATGAGGAAAGCATTGGAGGAAGAAGAGATTGGGATAGAAGTTAACGGCCAACCAATTAATAATATGAGATACGCAGAGGATACGATTTTAATGGGGGAGAGAGTAGAAGACCTGCAAGCCATTTTAAACAAGGTAGTCACAGCTAGTGAAGAGAAAGGGTTAACAATGAACGTCAAGAAGACGAAATTTATGATTATTTAAAAAAAAAACAAATATTGAATGCAAACCTGTACATTCACAATAACGAAATCGAACGGGTGCACAAATATAAATATTTGGGAACAAGCGTTAATAACAACAATGACATCACAGAAGAAATAAAAACTAGAATTGGAAAGGCTCGAGCTGCTTTTGTTAATATGAAGGACATTCTGGGAAGTCATGACATTAACTTAAACCTGAAAATGAGATTGGTTAAATGCTACATCTTCTCGATACTGCTGTACGGAGTAGATAGTTGGACTTTAAACAAGAGCAATACCGATAAACTAAAGGCCTTCAAAATGTGGATATACAGAAGAATTTTGAAAATACCTTGGACAGACAAAATAACAAATAGTGTAGTTCTTCGAAGAATGAAAAAAGAACGGGAGCTGTTGATCGCCATCAAGAGAAGAAAGTTGGAATATCTTGGTCATGTGATGAGAGCGAAAAAGTACCGATTGCTCCAGTTAATTATCCAAGGAAAGATTCAGGGCAAACGAAGCGTGGGGAGACGACGTATATCTTGGGTGCGCAATTTAAGAGACTGCTTCCAGTGCACATCTAACCAATTATTTAGAGCAACAGCTTCAAAGATACGAACCGCAATGATGATTGCCAAACTCCGTAACGGAGAGGGCACTTGAAGAAGAAGATTTTTCTCTTGCCTTTTTCTTCCATATTATTTCCAAAGTGTAAACTCTGGATGATGGATTTTGCATTCCTGTATATTCTCTTACTTCAACCACCTGCGGATTCCTCTTTAGATTGACTCTCTTCTAATTCAGGTGATCTAACGCAGAAGAAGAAGAAGAAGAAGAAGAAGAAATACATTGAGTTAGAGTTTTACTTGTTAGATTGTACTTCAGTATACAGTGTGTAAAAGCCAAATGGAATAAATTCATTATTTAGGTTACTGTACATATTTATAAAAAATCCCGAAACACGTCAAATTTAAATTATAACTTGACATTCTTTAACGTGAAAATGCAACCCCTACCTTCAACCCCCTCTGAATGACAGGTAAAACCCCCAATTTTAAAATCGGAAGTATAGGCTTGTGATATATCGTTTGAAAGGTCTTTTCATTCTCCATTCAAAAATGTTGTCGCTTTCAAGTTTATTAAGATTAATTAAGATGAAATAAATTAAAATCATGTGGTTACCGAAATTCGCTAAAATATACTCAAAACTTATTTCCCGTTTAGGTCTTGATAATGAGAAAGTGAACAAAAACCATAGCAATGTGGTTTTTAGATGGTAACCATTAAAAAACTTTAAAGAATTTCCGTGGCAACGTTATTTTAACACGCATTAGTAAATTGTTTTATTTAAGTTGTCAGTATTTTAATTTAAGTAAAAAGTTCGTTCAATTTAATTCTGAAAAATGGTTAAATTAACGGAAATGCATAAAATAACAGTTTTACAAATGATTGGTTACGGAGATAACACCCGAACACAACAGGAAGTAACTCCCTATTTCATGAGAAATTTCCTAATTTACCGCCTATATCCCAAGGAACAATAAGTAAAATAGAGAAGCAGTTTCGCGAGTTTGGTCATGTAAGGCAGATAAAAAAAGCAGCTGCCAATGCACTGAGTGATGAACTCAAATTAGATGTGTTGCTTGAGTTTCAGGAAAATCCACATACATCGAGTAGACAGGCATCCACTACATTCAATGCTAGCCATACATCGATAGTAAACATATTAAAAGAAAATAAATTGCATCCCTATAAGATGATATCTACTCAGGAGCTCATGGAAGACGATTTTGATGGGAGAACCTTTTTTTTGTGAACAAATGATGGACATGTTGGATAACAATATTATCCAATTAGAAGACGTTATGTTTTCTGATGAGTGTACTTTTTCACTTAACGGTCATGCTAATCGGCAAAATTGCCGCTACTGGGCCACGGAAAATCCTCACTGGATGAGAGAAGAACACACTCAATACCCTCAAAAGGTTAATGTTTGGGCAGGGATTGTAGGAAACAATATCATTGGTCCCTTTATCATTGAGGGCAACTTGAATGGCACTACTTCAAAATGATGTAATTCCAACGTTAGCAAATTTATATCCTGATCCAGGAAACCCTCAAGTTCCAGCGAATACGATATGGTTTCAGCAGGATGGAGCACCACCACATTACCAACTTAATGTCCGGCAGTATCTCGATACAATATTTCCCAATCGGTGAATGATCGATTGAATGGCCAGCGCGATCACCTGATCTTACATTATTAGATTTCTTTTTATGGGGATATGTGAAGAGCCATGTGTACAAAACTAAACCTTCTGATTTAAATGACTTAAAAGAACGAATAACGCTTGCGATTAGGTCGATCACGCCTGTTATGTTAAATAATGTTAGAAGACAGTTTTATTTGAGATTAGGATGTTGCCAAGACGTTCGGGGTGAACATTTTGAACATCTACTTCATTAACATTCATAGTTCTTTTTCGTGTTCTACATTTTATTACGTTTTGCATTTCATTTTAGTTTTTGATTGTATTGTAGCGAATTTCGGTAACCACATGATTTTAATTTATTTTATCTTAATTAATCTTAATAAACTTGAAAGCGACAACATTTTTGAATGGAGAATGAAAAGACCTTTCAAACGATATATCACAAGCCTATACTTCCTATTTTAACAATTGGGGGTTTTACCTTTCATTCTAAGGGGGTTGAAGGTAGGGGTTGCATTTTCACGTTAAAGAATGTTAAGTTATAATTTAAATTTGACGTGTTTCGGGATTTTTTATAAATATGTACAGTAACCTAAATAATGAATTTATTCCATTTGGCTTTTACACACTGTATACACAAGGGTGTACAAAATAAATAAAAAATAAATAATGTAGTAAGAATCCGCATTTTTCATAATTGTCTGAATTTATTTCTTCAATTAACCTCCAGATTTAAAAATCAAAAGATTACGTTCTAAAATCTGTATATCTCGGTGCTGTGTATTTGGTGGATACTGCAGGATATTTTCACTCTATAATACCGCTACAAATAAAAAACTACATTAAACTAAGCGGCTTATTGTCTAAAATTCCATTCCGCTTATTTTGATAATTCCCTTATCGCGCGTATTTTACGGTTCTAAAATCACCAAATCGGCTTGCAAGTGTGAAACACCGTGCTGGTAAGTGAACATAAACTTATTACTTTAAATTTAATGTAATACCTAATCTAATTAGTAAAACCCGGTGTGCATATTCTCCAAATATATTCTCACAGATTAAATTTAATGTCGACAATGTAACAGCTGTGACATGATGTCCGCAGATATTTGATGTTTGTGATCTGATCAAATATGTACACTTCCCACTCTCATGAGAGGTTTCTGCTAATATGTACACTCTTTGTAAAAAAACCTGAAACATCGATGTCTAAATCTAATTCTCTGCATTTTACAAACTTTATTATGTAGGGTGATAAGACATTACCGTTATGATGTCGTCTGAGTATTTTATTAAGTATATTGCGAGGCATGTCAATTTCTCTTAATTTAAAATTTCGTTCAGTATGTACCAAAATCTCAGAACAAGAGGTGGTCAAATAATTGCATATGCAGACGATATTGCTATTATTGCAAAGAACAGAAAAATAATGAAAGAAATGCTAGAAGAAATAAGAGAGAAAGGGGAGGTAATGGGGCTAAGATTAAATCAAGAAAAGACAAAAATATTAAGATTAGGGAAAAAACCAATAAAAGAAAAAATCAAAATAGGAAGTTCTGAGTTTGAAGAAGTAGAATACTTCAAATACCTAGGAGTTACAATAAGTAAATCCGGAGAAAGGAAATCCGAAATAAAAGAAAAAATATTAGCAGCGAATAAAGCTTATTTTGCAAACAAAACATTACTTAAAAGCAAAACACTGACTAAAAAAAGTAAGATGAGCATTTATAACACCATAATTAGGCCAATATTATTATATGCAGGACAAACAATGACGATGGTTAAAAAAGATGAAGAAGACTTAAGAATAGCAGAGAGAAAGATTATGAGAACCATACTAGGACCAATCAGAACAGAGCAAAATGAATATAGAAGCAGAACAAATGCAGAAATTAAGGAAGAACTTAAGGAAGACATCGTAACTAAAATAAAGCAATGCAGAGTTAGATGGTTAGGTCACATTTGGCGAGCAGGCGATGAGGCAGTGACATACGCAATGATGGAATGGAATCCAGGAGGAAAAAAGAGAAGGGGAAGACCTAGATCAAAGTGGCTGCAAGAAGTTGAAGAAGACCTCCAAAGGGCAGGAGTCAGAGAATGGAGAGGAAGAACTAGAGACAGGAAAAAATGGAGAGATATTGTCAAGAAGATAAGATAAACAAAAAAGACTGATCCACTTAAGAAATCGGATCTAGAAAGCATTTGCGGTTTAACCCCACACTGGGGTGTATAGCCATTATATATATATATATATATATATATATATATATATATATATATATATATATATATATATATATATATATATGTACCAAAATATTACGTAGACAGTTTTTATGACCCTATCTTCGTCTTCGAAAATAATAATTTTAGCCTCCCCTATAGCCTCTATTTAGCCTATAATAAATTATGTTTGCCTTATAATATACATACTTCCCATGAACAAGCACGATTTTTTTAACTACTTCATTTTAACTTATAGAATAGTTCTCAAAATTTAATTAGTTCTGATAAATCTTCCTGTAGTACTGATGGACTACCATAAAAGTTTCTTAAATCTCCCAAAAAATGTGTTGGAAGTCCTGGTCTCACTAATTAACGTTTCCTTTGAAAAAGGTATATTTCCAGAGTGTCTAAAGGCAGCCATTATTATTCGTCTTCATAAGGGTGGTGAAAAATCGAATGTCTGCAACTATAGACCTATTGCCTTACTACCGGTTCTATCCAAAATTATTGAGAGACTTATAAAAGCCCGACTTAATGTCTTTTCTCGTTGAAAACAACATTTTATCACAAAGTCAGTTCTGCTTTTTATCTAATAAATGTACCAGTGATGCTATGTTTTCTGTAGTAAATGAGATCTATCAAGCACTAAACAATAATCTTGACACTGCCACTGCTTTTTGTAACTAGGCCAAAGCTTTTGATCGTGTAAATCACGACATTTATAAAAAAGACTAAATTTCTACGGAATTCGAGGTATTTCTTTGAATTGGTTCCAATCTTACTTGAAGAATAGAAAACAACTAGTTAGACCAAATGATACTGACTCTAGTCACAAAAGCAATGTATTTGGAGTACCACACGGTTCAGTATTGGGTCCTCTACTTTTCCTTATCTTTTTAAAGGACATCACTAACTTAAAAATCGATGGAAAAATTTTTGCTGATGATACCAGTATTAAGTACCTGGAGGAACTCTAATATTGCAACTCTTCATGCAACTATAATTATATGATCTACTTAAAATAAAAACCTGGTCCGACTCTAATTTACTCTCTTTTAACGTGGATAAGACACTAGCATTATCCTGTAAAGGAGGTCTTCAACCCTTGCTTCTAAATAACAGCCAAATTAGTATCGTTAATTCTGTAAAATTTCTTGGTATTTTTATAGAGGGAAACCTTAAATGGTCCCTTCATATCGATTTGTTAAGTAAGAAACTAGCCTCAGCCGGCTATGCAATAAGATCTGTTTCGAAGGAAATCAATTTAGCATCTTCCAAAATAACATATTTTTCTTTGTTTGAGTCTCATCTTCAATATGGCTTTCCTTTTTGGGGTTCTAGTACAGCTGCCCAATCTGATGTTATTTTTAAATTACAAAAAAGAACAATACGGTATCTTTTTGGCCTCAGTAGAATCACACATTACAAAAGCTACTTCAAGAATCACGGGGTTTTAACTCTTCCCTCTTTATATATTTTAGAAACTGTTTGCTTAATTCGTAAACACCTACATGTTTTTCCAGCAAGACCTAATCATGACTACTCCACCAGAAATTCAACCTTTGATGTGTATTTACTGATCCCGTCCACTGAGTTAGTAAAGAAATCTATATTATATTCGGCAAAAAAATTATACAACCATCTCCCTTTGGAACTTAAATCTGCAACTTCTTTCCTTAAGTTCCGTAAATTGACAAAAGCCTATCTATCTGAAAGACCATATTATTCAGTCGCAGAGTTTCTTAACGAATAATTAAGAAAGTACAGTACGAGGATAGATTGATATTAAACTAGCCTTTGATAGATGGCGCTACTTGATACCGAATTGGTTTCGGTGTTGACACTTGCCATTCATGACATGACGTCTGTCAAAATTTTAAGTTTTAAAAACAATTAGTTTGGTTTTATAGCCGTCAAAAGCAAGCAAAATTTGTGTTTTCGGAGAAATGGAAAAAGTCGAGTATCGTTCGGTGATTAAGTTCCTCCACAAAAAGGGTAAAACGAATGTGCAAATCAAAGCCGACCTGGACGAAGTTTATGGTGAGGTTGCACCTTCGTTAGTAACAGTAAAATTTTGGAAAGCTGAATTTGTTCGTGGTCGTACGAGTGTTTTTGATTATGAGCGTCCCAGGAGGCCAAATGAAGTCACCGCGCCGGAAATGATCAACAAAGTCCATGACATGATTATGGCAGATAGTCGAATTAAGCTCCACGAGTTAATAGAGGTCCTAAACATTTCCTACGAATGCGTACACAACATCATTCACCATCATTTGGACATGAAAAAGCTATCCGCGCGATGGGTGCTGCGTTTGCTGACAATCGATCAAGTGCAAAAACGTGTGACCACTTCGGAGACGCTTTTGGCGAGGATACGGCGCGATCCGAAGGATTTTTTCGTCGATTTATCACCGTTGATGCAACCTGGGTGCAAACGCGGCGAAGGGCCGCCGAAGAAGGCAAAGAGTGCACATCCGGCCGGCAAAGTGATGGCGACTGTTTTCTGGAATGCGAAGGGCATCATCCACATCGACTACTTGGAAAAAGGAAAAACAATCAATGGTGAGTACTACGCAGCATTATTGGATCGATTCGATGCCGAATTGCATCGAGAACGCCCCGGTTTGGAACGCAAAAAAGTGCTCTTTCACCAAGACAATGCACCGGCTCAACGATCGGCCGTCGCCATGGCAAAATTACATTGGGCTATGAATTGGTTGAACACCCACCGTATTCTCCAGATCTTGCCACCAGTGATTTTTTCCTGTTTCCATACCTAACAAAATGGCTCGGAGGACGCCGTTTCGCAACAAATGATGAAGTCGTCACTGAAACTTCGGCCTATTTTGAAGAGCTCGAGCAAAAGTACTATTCGGATGGGATAAAAAAATTGGAACATCGTCTTACTAAGTGTATCGAGCTAAAAGACGACTATGTTGAGAAATAAATCGATTTAATTCCAAAAAACTTGTTTTTTCTATCAAAGGCTAGTTTTATATCAATCCACCCTTGTACGCTTCAATACAAGCAACTAAATAATGTTTATATATATTTGAGTACCATATGCAGCAACTTAAACTTATTCGTAAAGTTTTATTATGCAATATGAAATTTAGTTAAATTTTGCAATGGATTGTATATTTTATTGTCTTTTATTTTGTGATATTGACGGTTTATGTAATTTTGGTCAATTGTAATTGTTGTTATTTTTTTGACTTTTTGTAAGCTTTGTCCATAAAATTGTACAATTTTCAGTGACAATAAAGCATATTTCTATTCTATTTCTATTCTATTCTATTAAAGTGTTAAGATATTCTCATGGGAACAGAATCCACCCCTTTTTTTATTAGCTTTGGCTAACTTATAAAAAAGCCAAAACCCAATTTCATTCTCAGTTCTAAACTGTCTGTCGAAAATTGCCCATTTTTATATTCATAGCCAATATCTCGTGTTGTTTAGTTGTGTAAGTAAGCTTAATAATTATTCTTTGTCAATCTATTTAAATTCGGTATAATTTATTTTTAATTTATATTATGGCTCCCCTCACATTCCATGCTGGGTTCCGCCACCTTCTGCCGGCAAGACATTAAGGAATTTGAGCGACCTTAATCCTCTTTTTTGATACATTACCTACCTATTTTTGACTGTACCAGATGGCACAAAAGGCTAGAATTTGAGTCATTTTCTAGGACACTAGATGATGACCAAACGATGATGATGAAGACATCGAAAAAACCAAAATTGAAAATATTAGATGAGGCGGCATGGGTTTGGTTTAACCAAGAGATGAGAAAAGGGACACCATTGTCAGAGCCGCTTATTCAGGAGAAAACAATCGCTTTGCATGCAAAAATAAGCGAGTAGAGTTAATATACTACCGTATATAAAATGGTAGGAGGCGAGTGGTGGCCATAAGACCAGCTATGATGTATGGAACTAAAAGTTAAGCAGTTAAAAAGGAATAAAAACAACGAATGTGAACAAGAATTCTTAGACGGATGAGTGGAATGACAAAAAGGTGATTGATATTAATAGGAGCTAATATTTGATTTAGTTGATAATTTATACCCTTTTTCCTATACCCTGTATATATTGATTTCGTTGTGGTGTGGCGTCTCCCTCGATACTTGAAGTGATCCAAAAGAAAACAAGAAAACCTAATTATCAACGTTTGTAATGGATTTCCCAATGAACAACACGGAGAATATAGAAGTGTATGAAAGGTACGAACCCTCTTTCGAATGATTTATAGGGAACGAGCGGATCGTTTTTTAATAATCCTTTATTAAATTTTTATAATTGGGTTTAAAATGTCAAATGCGAATCCCTACTTCAATTAATTGTACGAAAACGGAAGGAAGCGACTAAATTATTTGTATATATTGAATAACATCGTTAACACTGAAAAATGCCGCTTCCTGACTTTGCACAAAAAAATTTTATACAGCCCGACGGCCATTTTGGTGCAGGGGAAGTAAGAACTAAATTTAAACATTTTTGGTGCTCTGATTCCAAAAATGACTTTCTCTTTTTCGTATAAGGGCTAGTTTTAAGATAGCTTTTAACACAAGCTAACATTGGCCTTTGATATAATAGAAAAAAGGAATTTTATAACTTCTATAGATTTCACATGATTGTCAATAAAAAAAATATGTAACTCATCATCAAAAACTTTCCTGTTATACGACTTTCTAACATGTAGATGTCCAGGGCAATCTCGGCGAAAGCTCCAACAATATTAGGCCATCATAATGGTGATCTCATCTTCCCTGATAACGAGTTTCCACAGTTTAATATCCTGATGGAATCTTTCTCCCTGCTCTACTGAACTCATTTAAGTTTTTTGAAAAAAGATTTAAGTGACTGTTGAGGTAGAGAACGTTAATGCTAATATTATAATGTAAAAGATTCAAATTACAAAGCATATTTTCTATTAATTCTATGTAATTGTCTGCCTTACGATTTCCAAGAAAATTTTGTACTATTTCAACAGATTAACACCAAGCATCCTGTATCTGTATCTGTAGAGTAGGGAGGGCGAGTTATGTTTCACAGCACTTAGGCCATAATTGACCCATTGTGCATCCTCCCAGGGAGCTGTCACCCTTAGCTCATTGTCGATCCTGCCATTTCTAGGAAGGTGAACAAGTCACCAGGAGACATCTCTCTTATGTGGGCAGGTGTGGGCCAGGACTCGCCGAACGCGTACTCTCGTATTAACGATAACTCCGGACATTCACATAGGACATGCTCTACAGTTTCGTCTTCTCGTTCACACTTCCTACATAGAGGTGTGTCTGCTAGCCCCAGTGTGTGGAGGTGTTTGCTTAGTTGACAATGACCAGTTAAAAAACCAACTGCCAAACGTAGGTTTTCCCTGGTCATTCCCAAGTACTTCTTTGATGTTGACTCTTCAAGGTTACTTAGTGTTACCCTGTCAAGTTTACATCCTTTCCCTTCTTCCCATCTTTTTACGGTTTACGCATGGGAGTGACATTTGACAATTTCCGCGATTGTTGTAGTTGACCAACCAAAAAGATCCCCAGGTCCTAAGAGTCTTAGGCCTGCCGCCTTCCTAGATAATTGGTCAGCAATGCGGTTGCCTTTATTCCTATTGTGTCCTTTAACCCACCTCAGGATGATGGTATTACCATCCGAAGCTTGAGTTAGTGACTCGTGACACTCCATTACTAAACCTGATGTGACACGTGGTCTATTCAAGGTTAGTAGCGCTTGTCTGCTATCTGTGCAGATCATTATAGTTTTCCCTGCCATACCTTTTTTAGTTATCTCTTTTGCAGCTTTGGAGATACCAGCCAGTTCTGTCTGAACTACGCTGGCATTTTTGCCCATACCCCACTTTATTCTTAGGATCAGTGATCTGGAGTATATCCCGCATCCTGAGCCTTCTTTCATTTTGGAGCCATCGGTGTATATGCAATAGGCATTTGCCAAGTTTGTCTCCATACACTGTCTTGTTTCAATTTTGTAAGGTTTGTTAAAGACAAACTTTGCTTCAATTGAGTCGCAGCCTGCCTGTAGCAGTGGTAGCGCATCCAGTTCTCCCCGCCAGATTGTCCCATTCCTACATCAAGGTTTGCACCAGCTGAGCGCAGTCGCATCATTGTCACTAGCGCCACCTCTTTGACATATATATCTAGAGACGTGATGCACCAAGCATCCTATTTGAGGACCACCGAATATTGCGGCTTATGATTTTCTTGTACTTAGTCCAGGAACTGTACGTGACAATTGTCCAAAAACTTGTCCATTTTGAGCCTTTACAAATTGCTTTATAAATCTAAACTTGATATGCAAGGGTGGCAATATAATTTTGTCTCTGGCAACTCAATGTTGATTCCGTTTTGTTTTAATTGAATCGTTGAATTTTTATTGTCACATATTATGTTTTATTTGTTTTATAGCTCAGTATAACGCTCCATTACTAAAGTTGATGTAGATTGTGGACGGAAGAATAGGGGAAATATGATTTTAATATATGTATGTCTATTAAGTGGAAACATAATGTTAGTATCTCTTTTAGTTATCTCGCTAATTTTGTAATACTAACTATAATTATTTTTTTTGTATCTGTATAAAATAGTAAAGAATTTGAAAAAAATCAAAGAAATAAACAACTACCAGAAACTGGTAAATATAAATAATAGATAAAGTACATTAAGAAATATTGTACTTTATCTATAACCTAGGAAATTTTTGAGCTAGTTACCTTACAAATGAGTCGGTGTAAAGTTACATTATCATCTCCCATTACTTTTTACGATCGCCTTTACAAAGAACAGACTCATTAACTTACTTTTTCTTTAAAATGCGAGCTATCAACTACTTTCAAGGTCTTTAATGTCCCTTAGCAAATCATTAAGATAAGAAACGGAATACCCCAAAATAACTTCGGGTTGGTCGCAAGAATACACTTCAAAAAATTCACACAAAATGTTTTATATATATATATATATATATATATATATATATATATATATATATATATATATATATATATATATTGAGATGATTGGTGTTTAAAGAAAATAATTTATAATTTATATACTAGATAATATTAGATATAAAAAGTATTTGGTTATTTTAATAAGTTATATACTAGAGAATTTAAGAAAAATTATTTATGTGAGGGCATTTTTAAGAAATTAGCATGTAATAAGTGTAAAAAAAAGTTTTGTTTTAGTAATTATGATGTTGTAGATATATTTAAGTAAGCCATGTGACTAGGCAACCAGATATACATACTCTGAAGTGACGTTTAAGTAATAATTACGAATATAAAGTGGGGTTATAATGATATGTTGTTTAAAATGTGTAGTTATTAAATTAGAGTGTTAGTTACTGATTTAAGTGTATATTCTGATCTGAAAAGCCTAAATGTCAACAAAATTATCAATTAAGGAGTTCTCCAGAATACAGAATTTGACCTTTGTTTACGGTGGAACATTCTCGAATAATGGTTATGTCTGTGGATCGAACATATAGTTTTTTCCAGAACATCCATATAGAAGAAATAGAACAAAATCGAATAGGATTTCTTACCAGATGGTTCTGGAAGATTGAAAAGGTATAAATACCCGGTGATTTGGATTCAAGGCATCAGTTATGAGTTACAGTTACTATGATGGCCAGTTTTAGTATGAAAGTTAGTTAGAGTCAGTCAATCAGTTACATTTCAGTAAGTCAGAAGGTCCAATAGTTCAATATAGTGAGTTAAATGAAGATTAAGAAACAGTATAAAGAAAATATTATTGAAGATTAAAAAGTATGTTATGTATAAATGGTGATTGGATAATGCAAGAAGTATTAATTGAAAATTAAATTTATATAATATATTTGGTGATTGGATATTGGTATACTGAAAAGAAGAATAAATATAAATGATGTTTGCTGGTTTGCTTGGTGGTTTATAAATGCTTAAGAAGAAATATATTTTAAATTGGTGGAAGCTGATAATTGGAAAAAGTAATTTCACAAAAACAAGGATAACCGAAGCACGAAGACATTGAGTGGTGATTAGAATCTATATAGTGGAAAAAAGTTCATTTAGGCATTCAGTGACAGAAAGGTACAAAATTTTGTTAATATAATTTAGTTAGTGTCATAACAATTTCAATTTTGAAGATAGTTTGTTTAAATTTTACATTGTCTATAGAATTTAATTAGTTTCATAAGAATTTCAATTTTAAAGATAGTTTATTTTAAATTTACATTGGCTAGGTTAGATATATATGTGTGTTTCATAATAGATATAATAAAGATAATTTAAAAAAGTACTTACAAACTAATTCTTTGAGAACCGCGATAAAAACCCTATATATTATATTATTAAAAATACTCATTGCTCATCATTCACAAACAATACATCATAACAATATATATATATATATATATATATATATATATATATATATATATATATATATATATATATATATATATATATATATATATATATATATATATATATATATATATATAAATTAAGGAACACTCGAAGAGTGGTGGGTTTTTCGGTCAAAGTGGAGAAATAAAAGACAAAGAAGGTGGCTACTGCATCTATTTATTGAAGACGTTTCGTTTTCTAATCAGAAAGCATCATAGCAATATGAAAAACCAAACATCCATAGATAAGTTATTACAAGTGTGTTACCTTAAAAAGACATGTAGCAGTCAATGATATTAAATGTGTGAAAAAGCTTACGACAATGGACATTTAGAGATCAAGTTGTATAAACAATTAATTGAAACTAGGTACAGTTTACAAATTAACAAACTTAGCACAGCAAAAGAACATGTGGTATTTGTACATGTATATAAAAAAAAATTTTGTAAAAAAATTTAAGTAAAAAACATTAATATTAATATGCAGAGAACCAAAAAGATCATAAGATGCACTTCCAACAGTATATATATATAAATATATATATATATATATATATATAACTTCCGGGTTGAACCGCGTCAACCACAAGAGAGCTCAGAGGGTCTACTTGCATCATCGCAAAGGCGTCCTGATCTGGAGACAAGGGTATTAATGACTGAATTAATTCGTGAAGGTGGATGATGAGAGTTGGCATGCAAATAACGATTGGTATGGGTAGGTTTTTGATAAACAGAGTGACGAATACCATTCAGATGGGTTTGAAAAGACACCAAAACATCCCTGCCATGGGGCCAAATGACGAATGTATCGTCAACATTTCGTAGCCAACATGTGAGTTTGAGCATTGATGTGGATAGTGCTCGGGTCTCGAAGTCTTCCATAAAGATATTAGCAATTACTGGAGATAGTGGGATGCCCAATGAGGATCATTTGTACGGAAATATTAAGCGATTTCAACTCTTTTCTACTTTCTGTGTCTATGCCAATGGCACTATGTCAAAGAGGTTCTAAAAATGTACAAAAACGTTCGTAAATTTGGCCATTTCGCTCATATCTTAATGTCCACGCGAGGAATAGGCAGAGGAAACACCAACCTAGACGGCTGTAAAATTACAGAAGAGTTCGGTGTAGAAACATTCAGTAGTGGTGGAAATCTTACAGTGTGCAAAAGAAATTAAAAGAAAAATTAATATTTCATTTAAAGAAATTAAAGAATAGAAAACATACACTGTTTTCTATACGAAGAGAAACACAAGATGGACACTTAATACTTGAATAACAATCAACACGATTGAATCAATTTTTTTAGTGTATATGAGTGACTTTTGAGAAGTTAGCGACATCGAACAAAAACCGGGACAAGTTGCTATTAGAGTTGATTGATTGGATGATAAGTCGAAGTTCCTTTTTCTCCAAATTTATGTTGAGAGAATACTGAAAAGCTTTCAGTAAATTAGGAGAGGGTGTATCGGTCGTTTTGAGAGGGTCGTTCGCTCGGACGTGACGAAATTTGACATTGAGCAATTTTTAGCTGTTAACTAAAATCAGTTCGTTTGATTCACTTTATTCTTTAACTAAGTGTTTACATGCTCGACACAAGTTGATGGTTAAAGAGAACTAAACTAATGGAAGTCTACGTAGCAGCATGAATTTGGAAGGTGCACAGTTATAGTGCATTATTCACATGAATATAGTTGTCCCTTGATAATCCGACAGGTATTGGACCAAAGGGGTGTCGGATTACCAAAAGTGTCCGGATTATATATTTGGCATTGTTTTAATAGCAGTAGCCTACAATATTCTTAAATTTTATGAGTAAAATGCTACCCAGATTAATATGCAAAGGAAACCCCCATTTTGGCTAACTAAAAAATGTTTATTAAAAGAAATATGGAAGCTAATAAATTTAATGTACATGCAGTGTGTATATGCATATCCAGGAGCTCTTCCATGACGAAAGACCCATGAGTGAAGTTTATACAGACGACCAGCTGACTGGCCCTTCAATCACCAAAGAGGAGATAGGAAAGGCAATATTAAATTCAAAAAACAATAAGGCACCTGGACCAGATGAAATCCCGTCAGAAATACTCAAATTACTGGATGAAAGGGGAATTTCAGCACTACACAAAATATTTAACTTAATTTATGAAACTGGCTGCTATCCTCAACAGTGGTTACGCTCTACCTTTATTCCTCTGCCCAAGAAAGTCAATGCAAAAAGATGTGAGGATCACAGACTCATTAGCCTGATGAGTCACACTTTAAAGATATTCTTAAAAATACTACATCAAAGATTATACAAAACATGTGAATGGGACATCAGTGACTCCCAGTTCGGGTTTAGGCAAGGTTTGGGAACACGAGAAGCAATAGTAGCAACAGAGGTGCTGGTCCAAAATTGTTACGATCAGAAGAAGGATGTGTTCCTATGCTTTTTAGATTACCAAAAAGCGTTTGATCGTGTCCAACACCACAAGTTAATGCAGATCCTCAAGAAAGTTGATATAGACCAAAAAGACATAAGATGCATTGAAAACTTGTACTGGCATCAAACGGCACAGTTAAAAATAGACAATTCTATATCCAAACCCATACATATAAGAAGGGGCGTTCGACAGGGTTGTGTGCTTTCCCCTCTTTTATTTAACATTTATTCGGAAGCCATATTTCAAGAGTCTTTGGAGGATGCAAAGATGGGAATCAAAGTGAATGGAGTATTGATCAACAACATACGATATGCTGATGATGGTGTCTTAATTTGTGACAACACAGTCGATCTTCAACAACTTGTCACTATAATCGGAGAATACGGTAAGCGAATGGGATTAGAGATTAATACCAAAAAAACCAAATTTATGATCATCTCCAGAAACTTGGATGCACTTGAAAACTCCACCATAACACTGAATACTAAGTCCGTTGAAAGAGTGAGTAAATTTAAATACCTGGGATCGTGGCTTTTTGAAGACTGGGCATCGGACAGAGAAGTAAAATGTCGCATTTGTCGAAGCTTTAATAAAATTCAAGAAGGTACTGACTTGTTCAGAGTTCGATCTTCAACTGAGACTAAGGTTTACTAAGTGCTACGTATGGTCAGTGCTGCTATATGGCGTAGAGGGCTGGACACTCAAAACGAGGGATATAAACAGATTAGAAGCTTTCGAAATGTGGCTCTATCGCCGTATCCTAAATATACCATGGACAGCGAAAATCACAAATATAGATGTCCTTAAAAGAATAAACCAAGAACGCCAACTTTTCGAAACCATCAAAAAAGGAAAACGGCGTATCTAGGTCACATCATGCGAAATGAAAAATACCAGTTCCTCCAACTTATAATCGAGGGTAAAATTGAAGGCAAGAGAGGAATGGGACGCAAGAAAATATCCTGGCTCCGAAACATAAGGCAATGGACAGGGATTAACGACATACAATCTCTGATACATATTGCAAGAAATAGAGAATTAATGGAAAATTTGATCGCTAACATCCATTAGTGGATTTCCATCTGAAGAAGAAGAAGTGTTTAAGTAATAACTTATTATACATTATACGTACTAATAACTAAATGCAGCAACTAAAGTACATTAATTATGGACGTATGTAAATACATAATGTACTGTGCTCACACTTTGAAGAAATCTTTGATTATCTCATTGCTTGTTCTTGTATCTTCTTTAACATCAAAATTGTTTCAAAGTCATATGCTCTCTCCTCGTACCAGCGCATCAAAGTGTTTGCAGCCAATATAGCACCATCATAGTTGACGGTGAAAGATTTTTCATCCTGTGTTTCCTGTTGTCATTGTCATCTAAAATCCACTCTTGTAAAGCTTCTCTTGATTCAGCAACTTAGAAGGGCACCATCTAGGACAACTTGCACAGGTCGGTAATTGAATTCTTTGTTAACTTCTATTGGAAGGAGTGGTTTGTTGGGCCAAATATTCTTCCACGATTTAATCAGTGTAGTAGGCTTGACTTGCTTCCAGGCAAACGCAGCATTGTAAATCGCATCTTTGATGTTAAAGTTTTTCAAAATTGAAGTGATGTCAGCATTACGTTGACTTACAATATCCACAAGGAAACGTTTCTTGTAGTGTGCCTTGAGAGTTTTAATACCGTTTTGATCCATGGGCTGAATCAATGCAGTAGTATTTTTCGGTAAGTGCATTGCCTCGATATATCCACAGGCAGTTTCGATTTTTAATTCGTCCTTCAGGATGTCCTGGAGCATTGTCTAACAAGAAGATGGCTTTCACTGGCAGTTTCTTTTTTCTTAGCTCATCTTTAACTTGTGGCGAAAGCTGTTCTTGTACCAATCCAGAAAAACTTCTTTTGTTACCCAGTCACGACTTTGCCACTGGAAAGATTCGAACGTAGATTTGAGGTTCGAATCGGTTTGTAAATGCCCCTTTGTCCGGTTCTTGTCAATCGACGATGATAGGTATAATAAAAGTTAAAGTTGTGGAGTAAAAGTGTTGATTTATTGACAGCTACTGGTAATTACACAATATGATGTTCGTTAGGTAACTACTTACGATTGACTGTACTCAAATGAACTCAAATCCCCAATTTATAATCTCACAAATATTTCATACCTAATCACAGAGGTTAATGCTTCCTATCATACCATACCAACAAACTTTGCTTACACTACAATTTAATCTACGCTTTAATTGCGACACTTAGGAAGTTCAATTAGAAAATATATTATTCGGCAATTTATTTAGTTGTAGGTAATTGAACTAATTATTAAAATATTATACGATATGGTTTCACAATGTCACTTATACACGGTGAAACTATAATAGATTAAGAAGTTAAGAATAATGTGAGATTACAAATTAAGGGGTTAATATGTGATTGAACAGCCACATGTAAGTAATTGGTAGCTTCTCAATTATAACATTTCTTAAGGCACAAGGTTTTCTGGACTTACCCACGATTAGCAATTTCAATTTGTGGAATCCTCATGCATTCGCGCATACCATGAGAGAGACGTTCTTCCCGTTTCTACCTATTATCCCAGAAACGGATTTAGAAAGCAGTTCGGATAGCGAAGATGATATTTCTTTGGACGAATTACGACGTAATCTAATAAAGAATAAAAATAAAAATCATCCAACTTGGAAAGAAGGAAATTTGGTACCATCATATGATGATATAAGATTTCTCGGTTCTACTGACCTGCCACCTTAGTTACAACAAGCGGATTCCCCTGGCGTATTTTTAAAAATTTTTTTAACAAATGAGATGATCCAAGAAATAGTTTATCAAACTATATTATATTCAGTGGAAAAAAAAACCTCAAAAACCTTTGAAACTTTCTAAAAATGAGCTAGAACAGTTCTTAGGAACCTGTATTTATACGTCGATAGTGCAATTGCCAAACGCGAGAAGTTATTGGAACTCCAGCCTGAATCATCGATTGATCTCAGATGTTGTCGTGCAATAGATGGGAAGAAATAAAACATTTTTACATTTTGCGAACAATAACGATGCTATCATATTATTCTCCCTGTCTTACGCCTCTATTAAATAGAGGCGTGAGACAGCGTGAGACAATATCACCGAAACTTTTCAATCGGACTCTGGAAGATATTTTTAAAAGATTAGATTAGAATGGGAAGAAAAAGGTATAAAAATTTGTGGACAACGCTTGAACCATCTAAGGTACGCTGATGACATCACATTGATAACCGATAAAAATGAAGAATTATTTGAAATGATGAAAGAACTGGACGTAGAAGCTGGAAAGATAGACCTTAATATGAATTACAGCAAGACCAAAAGCATAACAAATACAGATGAAGACATCACAATGAGGATCGGACAAGATGAAATAGAACAAGTTCAGGATTATATATATATATATATATATATATATATATATATATATATATATATATATATATATATATATCTTGGTCAAACTATAAAACTTAACAAAGTAAACCAAACAGCAGAGATAAAACGACGAGTTAGACTGACAGGGGCGGCATTTGGCAAACTAAGTTACATTCTTAAAAACACAAGATATCAACAGCATCTTAAGACCAAAGTATACAATCAATGCGTACTTCCTGTTCTCACTTATGGTTCCCAAACGTGGACATTTACAAAAGCAAACATGGACAAAATCAAAAAAACCCAAAGGGCAATGGAAAGACAAATGTTGCACATAAGACTAATGGATAAGAAGAGAAACGAGTGGATAAGAGAGAAAACAAAAGTGAGGGATGTTAGACAAAAAGTTGCAAAATTGAAATGGAGATTTGCCGGACACAATATAAGACAAAAAGAAGACCGATGGACCAAAAATCTTATAAGTTGGAGACCATGGGAATATAAACGAAGCAGAGGAAGACCCCAAATGAGATGGGCAGATGATATCAAGAAGCACGTGGGCTCTAGGTGGATGACTGTAGCGACAGACAGAGAAGAATGGAAAAGGATTGGGGAGGCCTATGTCCAAAGATGGACCGAAGAAGGCTAATGAGATAGATAGAACGATGCTATCATCATCATCATCAGTGGCGTTACAGCTCTTTATGAGCCAAAGCCTTCTTCAGAACAATCCTCCATTCGACCCTGTCTCTGGCAACTCTTCTCCATGCTCTAATTCCGATAGACTTCAAATCATTTTCTAGGTTGTCTTGGTACCTAAGTCTCGGTCTTCCTCTTCTTCGTTGTCCGATCGGCCCTCTTCAGTCAAAAACTTTTCTGACTATGGCATCTTCCTCTCGTCTGATTACATGACCTATCCATCTGAGGCGTGCTACCTTAATGAATTTTACAACGTTAGGTTCTCCAAATCTTCTATACAACTCAAAATTGTAACACCTGCGCCACAAACCTTGTTCTTTTATGCCTCCATATATTCGTCTTAGTATTTTTCGCTCAAAACGATTGAGCAATTCTTGGTCATTATGTGTTAGTGTCCAAGTTTCTGAACCATATGTTAGCACTGGTCTTATTAGTGTTTTGTATACAGTCAGTTTAATTTTTCTAGGCATTTTTGAGGCCATCTGTCTTCTTAAGCCATAGTAACACTTATTGGCGAGCACAATTCTTCTTTTGATTTCTTCACTGACGTTGTTATCTTTGGTTAGCAGCGACCCTAAGTATATGAAGGTGTCAATACCTTCTAGTTCTAGGTCATCAATTATTATTCGTGTAGGTGTCGGGTGCAGATGCTCTTAACGACCGAAATGCTTCAGTCAGAGATTCTGTGGACCTACCCATGATGTCTATGTCATCTGGGTATCCGACAATTTGTAATGATTTGTTAAAAAGAAAAAAAGGGAAAAAACGAAGATAACCTACAAAGGCAGCTCCACACCTTCAATATCACAGCACACAAACTTAATATGAGAATATCAGTAGAAAAAACTAAATGTATAGTGATTGTAGAACAAGTAATGAAATTCAATTACCTAGGAGTAGAGATCACTAGTGACAGGGATATAAGAACAGAGACCACAAGGCAAGCATCAAAAACGGCAAGAGTAAGTGGTTGCCTTCGAGAAACCATATGGAGAAACAAATATCTGACCATGGAAAGCAAAATGAAAGTATACAAGACAACAGTAAGACCAATCCTAACATATGCAGCGGAGACAAGGACCGATATAAGAAAGACGAAACAACAAATCAACAATATCGAAATGAAAGTATTAAGATCAATAGCGGGCATATCATTAAGAGACAGACAGACCAACAGAAGTATACGCGAACAATGCAAAATTCAAAATATTAACAGGTGGATAAAAACAAGAAAAAAACACTGGAACGAACATGTAAATCGAATGGGACCAGATAGATTAGCGAACATCTGTAAAAACAACAAGCCGTATAGCAGAACAGCCGTTGGAAGGCCGCCAAAAAGGTGGAAAGATAATGTACAGTCAACAACAACTGAAACAGAATAAGAGGTAGACAAACAGGAGTAATCCTAGTCGCGCGAAGAAGAAAAAAAAGGGGTCCAGCAACCGATATTCCAATGCAAGATGTATGAACAGATAGATATGGTCATCTTCCAATATGGTGTAGTGAAAGGCAAAGATGCAAATATCCCTGTGGTTCAAAAAGCATCATAAAATGTGAGAAGTATAATGTTTTTCTTTGTTTAAACAAAGATAGAAATTGTTTTTACAACTTTCACACTGAATAACTTTTATAATTAGAAAGTCATAATTGTTGAATCTTGTTTTAATGCATAGTGTGCCATATATGACACACAAAAAAATTTAAAAAAATACAAAAAATTAAACAAGTAGGATTTTTTTATATTTTTACCGTAATCTTGAAGTCAAGTTTGTAATCATAGATTTTTTTTTATAAAAAATAAAAAAATAATGCAGTAAGGGATTAAATGAAGAAAAGTAAGAGAATATTTTTCATTCGTTATATTTGATTACGTCAAAATGCAAATTGTAGTTGGAACAGTAGCCACTACGTACTACGTCAACGTTTGTAATTTCAAAAGACGTTTGTTTTGCAAATGATCCACGATCCCAAATAAGTTCAGTTTTGTATAAACATCAAAGTACATACTTATTCCTCGTCCTATTAAAAGGATCTGAACGTTAAAAGAAAACTTTCTCATGAAAACAGCGCGACATATATACCACCTACACCGATATGGCCATAGAACTTGTGCTAATAAACGGAGGAAATAAAAGGACGAAGGACGAAGGCCGCCAATTTTAAAACATCGAGGTATCGATCAATCATTATCGGTTCGTTAATGCTCATTGCTCACGGCCTGCTAGGTTTCACTGGCAGCAGCAGTTTATGAACACGTGAGCGGTCTTGTGTGAAAAATATCGATGGATGGATTGGATGGGCAAGGATAGAATAATGCACCAGCGACAACATCAACCACCGATGATTGTTCAGACGTCTATACTTACTTTACTCTATTAGAGTATATAGGCGTATCCATAGGGAATAGTTGACTAGAAGAAATGTTTTTACTTCGTTTCAAACAACTAATTTCGATAATATTTTTAAATGATTTAGTTATACTATCGATAAAAAAAGTACAGATAACTTCATATTATGTATCTTTTGTTAAGGTAAGGTTATAAAAGTGTCAAATACCTATATTATAAATATCCAGTAAACTAATTAAAAAAGCGTAGTGGGCGTACAGTGGGACGAAATGTTAAAACCGTGGCCAAAAGTCCCATAAACAAAGTTTTTTATAGAGTAGGTAAAAGAAATAAATTAGACTTACTCACAATCAATTTAATTTTACTACCCAAAACGACCGGTTTCGCTTTCTAAAATTTGCAAAGCATCTTCAGGTCAAACGGTACAAAGTAAATTAAATGCTAAAATTATAAAAAGCCCATATTAGGGTCCTGTCTTATAAAGATATAGATCAAAAAAGTTATAGCAATTATGCCAATATTACATGGCTGTGTTTATTAATATGCATAAAACTGATTTAGCAGACAAAGTAGCAACCCACAAATTGGTAAGAGATGATCTATTGAATTGTAATAAATTGGAAATAAACAAAATACTACTTACATGCCGGTACAAGAATTTTTATATAATGATTGGTGATACATAGTTCAAACTATCCTGTATTGCTGATAATGGGTGATCTTCGGTCAATGTCGTAACTGTCTGACAATTAAAGAGGAAGTTTCTTGAGGGGAGAGATGTTAACATGTTAACATTTCTCCCCTCAATTGTCAACATGTGGCTTCTTTACGGCAACATTGAGGCAATTCCTTTATTAGAATTTTACAGGCGAATTGTGGAGGCCCTGCTGACAGCTCCAGATATTCCAACGCCACGTGGAATAGGTCCAAAATCTTCAAAACATGTTGCTGATGAAATTCGTTTAGATAATGTGGGTCATTTGGTGGACAAAATTGAAAAACAACGAAGGTGCGGCAAAGGTGGTAAATGTACCAAATATCGATGCATTAAATGTAATGTAGGACTTCATCCCGAGCAATGTTTTGTCAAATATCACACGTTGTAAAAATTTTAAAATAAATATTGTTTTATGAAATATTGCGTCCTCATCGCAAAGCGTATGATATATCATACGTCGAAAAGAAGACAGTTACAAAGTAAAAACCCCCCCGATATTTTGCACATTGCTATTAAAAACAACCTCTCTTTATTTCATTCTAAAGTTTTGATTTTGTTTTGATAAAAATTTAATTTTGGGCATTAATGGGTAAGTGTCTGGAAAGGTTGACACTATTAAATTCCGGTCATAGAAACAGCCGACCGATTGATTCATTTTTAAGTTGCAAAGTTAAAGGTGGTTAAAGGTCTAAAGGTGGGTATACATATGCGAGCAGAACTGTTCGCGCACCGTTTGTGAACGCTATACTTATTCGTACGAATATTTTGTACGACGGGATGAACCGCTTGCGAGCTGTTCGTTCGTTGCTCGTCAGGAACCACGGCCTGTCGGTTTTTGGGACGAACACAAAGAATGTTCGCAGTTAAATTTGGACGGTGTTCGAGACTATAAATTGTTTCTGCTAAGTGTGCGATGAGATCATTCGGTTAAACAAAATTGCTGAACGAGCGCGGCTTATTCAAAAGTAACGAGAGAAATTAATAACAGATAATGTAAACAAAATACCGAAATATTTAGAATAACGAAGTAAATTAATTCTTGGTTTGTTATTAGATACTTAGGGTATTGTATAGTCGAACATAAACATATTTTCAACGAATTGTTCGCGAACAGCTCACGAGCAGTTCGCGAACAGTTCGGCTCGCATATGTGTACCCACCTTTACGGCATGTTTTAGTTAGTCAAGCGTGGGACCAGCTTAGTCTTAGTGTAAAAACTTTTTCTCTGTACATCAGAATAAAACATGGATAATGATTCTCCATGTATGTACTTTGTTTTTCAATGCTTTACGATTGTAAAAAAAATATAGTAATACTTGTTTGTTTATAAACAATTACTGAACAAAAATATGTAAAAATAATACGAAAATTTCGTTTCAACTAATCGAAAAGTTATGTACGAGTTATGTTGTCTTTTTAGTTTTACATATAGCCATAAAGACAAAAAATATATAGACTTAAAGTACTTTCTTGCTTTTCAAATATGTTCAAATCAATTGGTAACACAGTTATTCTAGTCTTCAATTAAAACTTAATAAATAGCTGTTTTAAAGGCATCGATGGCTTCTTCTGGCGACTGAAACCGCTGCCTACGCATTGAATTCTTGATCTTTGGGAACGTGAAGAAGTCGTTGGGACTTAGGTCGGATCTATACGGTGGATGGTTTAACAATTCAATGTTTAAAGCGCTAAAGACAATAGAGTTTTTGGGGTAGAACAAAGGCTTGGTTGGAAATTTTTTCCCTCTCGTCCAATACTTTATATTTCCAATGACCACAGAATTAGCCTAAATATCCATTTCTTTCTGGCCATTTTATCCCCATCCAATTCCCTTATTACTTTATTTAGATTTTTATTACTAATCTCCTACCTCAACTAATGGATTCAGTACACAGTAAAAAAACTAATGAATCAAATTCCTCTTTTGATTGCTACATCATAGCTAATAATGTATAAGATCTGATTTTGGACTCTCGGAGTAAATAGTACAAGACGACTGGAAGCTTTCAAAATGTAATTATGGCTAGGAATGATAAATCTTATATGAATAGAACACAGAACAGATGAAAATGTGTCAAATTATTGGAAACGGTAGAGGTCTAAGGGAGTTTTCTTCAATTACCAAATAGAGAAAACTAAAAACCCTAATAAGAAAATTAACCTCTTTCCTTTCATATTTTGCGATAAAGAAAATTCCCCAGGCTAAAATATATAATAAACGAGCAGATATTAATATACATTCACTGCTAAGAACCAAGCAAAATCAATTTGCTCTAATTATGACGAAATTCTAGTTATGGAGAGGTCACATAAAAAAAATATTCTCGTTTACGAGAGGAATTTTACTTAACATAACTATCTAATTATTTGGATTTTATTGGCACTGCTATTAAAGGACTGTGAAAGCTAGTCTATAGGACGTATTCTACTGACGAATCTCGAGATAAATAGATCAAGAGGTGGGCCAAGGTTAAGATAGACGGATTGTGTAGATAAAATTGCCTGTGTCAAGCTACACACAAGAGAACCGAATGAGGGAATAAGTTTAGGAAGGTCGATGCTGAAATTGGACCTTTTGTACATTGTTCGCCTCTTTATTTCCTCCGTAGATGGTCCCAGATCTAATAGGATGATTCGCCGTTGTGTGTTGTTCTGTCAGAGTTTCGCGATAACTTTTGGTAAACAAACGATTACATACTAATCAGAAGTAACCGTTCTTCGATCATCTAAAGCAATTGTTGCCACATGACCAGATTTTCACACAAAAGTTGCGTCCATTTTCTTTGACTCATTCGAGAACGGATCACTTTTACTGGTTTTTCCTCATCGTGAAACACCCACACAGCGGATTGGCGTTTATTTTCCGGTTCGTAGGAGTAAATTAAAGATTCATCGCCACTAACAATACTATAAATGTTTTTCGAGCTTCCTTTGTTGAACCGTTCCAATGTTTTTAGACAGCAATTGACGCGAATCGGTTTTTGCTCTTCTGTGGGCAAATGAGGGATCCAACGGGAAACCAACTTTGTAACACCCAGTTCTTCATGTAGGATCTTTTGGATCGAGGTTTTTGAAATGCCCAAAGATGTCTCTATCTCTCGGTATGTTACATGGCGATCATCAATAATTTATTGAGGATCCGCATCAATGTTTTGCTGTGCGGCTGCTGTTTTGGGTGGACCTGGCCTGGATTCGTCGCTAAGACTGGAGCTAAATAAAGAAACTATTTCAGTGAGAGACTGCTGTTGCCGAAAATTACTGCTAGGAAATGTTTCGACTGAGATCCATTTTTCGACTGACCTCAATAATTTCAAAAATAATTTTTTACGTTGTCATCGGTTCTTGATGTGCTGGATGGGGCGTCCAAGGCGTTCATCATCTTCAACGTCTCCAGGGCCATGTTGGAAACCAAAAGATGGAAACAGGAAAGTATTTTTGAAGTGTGTAAACAGTTTTAATTCCTTTGGGCTTTCAAAGCCCAGAGCTATGGTCAAATATTTAAGTATCACTACTACGAGAGATCATTTAGTAAGAAAATTACAGAAAAAGCTGGTTTTATTTATTTTTTCGTCTGTATCATTGAAAAAATACAAAACAGAATGTACATGGACTCCACAAAAACACATTAAATTTGGTTATTGTACGGGTGTCAGAACCCGACCATTTGTACTGGAGTTGAAGCAGCAAATAGAATGCTTCAACATCATTCAACAGTATTCATTCTAACTGCTGCTTCAACTCCAATAAATGGTCGGGTTCTAACCCTTTTGATTTGTCTTAAGGGTGTACAAAAATGTATCAGTCTATTCATTCATCTTGGAAACGCTTATACCACTCGTAAACATTTTTTTTTTCATAGCATGTTTACCATAGGCCTTTGTTAACATTTCACACATTTTGTTCACATGTTTTGTTCATTTTTTACGCAAAATTTAATACAAATTATTTGATCCATTTTTTTAAATAAATGTAAATCGTGGAAAATGTAAACAATGAATATAGCTGCAATTTTTTATACTTTAGGAGGACGTATATAAACACAATAAAAAAAATAATGACTGAACTCTCCAAACCCGCGAAATTTAAAAATTTCGGGTATTTTTTGAACACACCTCGTATCTTAATAATCTTAATAACGACAAACTTGAATGCTAAATCACCACAATAATACTCCAGATTAACTTGTACACATCCTCTAATCACAATTCTTAATTGGTACGAAATTCTAAAAACTGAAAACAAAACAAAAATAAAAAAAAACGGCGTGTCCACGCCACTGGGCGCTTTCTGTAAATATAATTTTACTTTGAATCCTTTGCTTTACATTTTGTACACAAAATCCCTATTGATTTCGTGCTTTGTGCGACAAAAGGAGTGATATATTTTTGCTTCGATATATTCCCATGTTACAGTAGGATGTTTGTGGAAACGAGAATCTAATACCGAATATAGTTTTGATAAATCACTACATATACTATAAATAAATAAGAATACAATGTACATAAATATAAATCACGGATGAGACCATAACCGCAACGTGTTTTTATTTTTTGTGCTAATATACAAGGGTTGTTTTAGAAATTCTAGTAGTGGTCCCGAGGTTTTAGTGTACCTATAAAAAGTTTGTCGGGCTAGAATCTCAAATGCGAAGAAGGGGAGAAGTACCAAAACAAGGCGCCTTTATATTGAACTCCTCAAAAACCCGCAAACGGTAGAAAGGTTTCAAAACTATATCGAAACTAAATACATAACTAAAGAGAGTCTAACAATTAGTGAACAATGAAAAATGTGTGAAAATTATATTAAAGTAACATTCTAGGGCCGCAAAGACCACCATCACGCAATGAGTGGTTCGATGCTGAGTGCGAGGACATTACAAGAAGAAAGAACAATGCATATAAACTGATGCAGCAAAGACGAACCCGAAAAAAAGAACAAAAATATAAAGATCTCAGAAGAGAAGAGAAGTACATCCATCGGAGAAAAAAAGCGATCTTATGGAAATAGAATATTGGAAGAACTTGAGGCATTGAAAAAGGAAAATCAAACAGGAAAATTCTATAAAAATCTAAATAAAGCAAGAAAAGAATTTAAATCAAGGATCGGACTATGTAAGGATAAGGAGGGGCATATACTCAATACAAAAGAAGAAATATTGAAAAGGTGGGTGGAGCACTATAAAGAACTACTTACTATCGAAGTAGAAGATTCAAATCAACCACACCCAGGAGCAAGCAACAATAGACTATTGGAGCCTCCATCAATTCAAGAAGTACGGGATGCAATAAAACACCTAAAAAATAATAAATCTCCAGGAAGTGATGTTATACCCGCGGAACTTATTAAATGGGGAGGTGCTACTCTGACTAATCATATATATAAAATCATACTGAGAGCCTGGAATGAGGAACAAATCTCGGAAGAGTGATGTATTGGGATCGTTTGCCCGCTACACAAAAAGGGTGATCAATTGGAATGTAGAAACTATAGGGGAATAACCCCCCTTAATACAGCATACCAGATCAGATAACGTCACAAGAGAAACAAAATGCCAAATATATAAAACCCTAATAAGACCGGTACTCACATACGGCTTAGAAACCTGGACACTCACTAAAAGAGAGGAAACGTTGTTAGCCACCTTCGAAAGAAAAATCTTGCGACACATATATAAGGGCACAAAAGAAAACGGAATATGGCGAAGAAGATACAACTCTGAACTATACAAAATATACCAGGATCCGGATATTATAACATTCATTAAAATATGACGGCTGCATTGGATAGGACATGTAGAAAGAATGGAAGAAGGCGAAATACCAAACAAAATATTCAAACAGATGCCAGTAGGAAAAAGAACAAAAGGAAGACCGAAGCTGAGATACTTAGAACAAATAGAAAATGATATAACAACCTTAAAAATAAAAAACTGGAGAAAAAAAGCACGAAACAGATCAGAATGGAGAAGAATACTGGAACAGGCAAAGACCCAAAAAGGGTTGTCGAGCCAGTGATGATGATGATGATGATGATGATGATGAATACAGCATACCAAATATTTTCGAGTATTTTATATGGTCGCCTGAGTGCTTCTTGGCGAATATCAAAGTGGTTTTAGGCCTGGTCGATCAACAACAGACCAGATCTTTGTGCTAAGGCAAATACTGGAAAAAACCAATGAATTCAATATCGACACATACCATCTTTTCATAGATTTTAAATCGGCCTATGATAGTGTCCTAAGAAATAAATTGTACGAAGCCATGGATGAATTCAACATCCCCGATAAACTGATAAGATTGATTAAGGCTACAATTCGTAAAGTTGTTTGCAAAGTCGAAATACAGGGCGAACAATCACAGGCATTTGAAACGCATGTTTGGCTGCGACAGGGAGATGCGCGCGTGCCTCCTTTTCAACATAGCTCTGGAAAAGGCGGTCAGGGATGCCTAAATAGACAACAGAGGAAACATTTTTAATAAATCAACCCAAACTTTGGCATATGCAGATGATGTTGACCTAGTTGCCCGCACAACACGCAAGCTAGAAGAAATGTATACCACCTTGTCAAACGCCTCAAAAAATATGGGCCTGCAAGTAAATGAGGAGAAAACTCAGATAATGGCATCAACACCCAACAATAGAGCCAGACACATCGGCCACCAATTCACGGTTGATAACTCTACCTTTGAAGTAGTGGACAAATTCACATACTTGGGCTCCCTGATCAGCAAGGAGAACGTCATGACAGAAGAAATCAAGCGAAGAATAATCCTAGCAAACAAATGCTATTTTATACTAAGTAGACATATAAGAAGCAGAAACTGAAGCCAAAAAACAAAACTAACCATATACAGAACCCTTATACAACCAGTGTTGACATATGGGTCGGAGACATGGACCATTTCCAAGGCAGATGAAAACCTCCTGCTTATATGTGAACGAAGGATCCTGAGAAGAATATTCGGTGGCATCTGTGGAAATGGTGTTTAGAGAAGGAGGTACAACTACGGGATATATCACAGATATAAACATATATTTGGTGGTAAAGACGTAGTATCCCTTACAACAATAGCAAGACTAAGATGGGCAGGACATCTGGCAAGATCACAGCGGAACAACACTCTTAGAAAAATCTTATGTCACAACCTGTGGGAAGTACAAGTAGGGGTAGGCCAAAACTCAGATGGAGGGATGGTGTAGATGAGGATGGTAGAAAAATAGGCGCAGCAAACTGGCAACAGTTGGCAATGGATAGAACTGACTGGCGTAATAGACTTGGGAAGGTCGAGGCTCTTTTATAGGGCTGTAGCACCAATGATGATGATGATGATGATAAAAATATTGACTGAGAATCTATTAATCTGTTTTTTTTTATAAATTTCGTAAGCAAAGTTTGTCTTTTATGTAAATTATTTTAATTTGCCTACATATGTGGGTAAAGGTAGCATATCCATTTATAGTTCTTCTTCTTCCTCTTTTTATATAGACATGACTCTGTCTGTTTTTCAATGTGCCTCCAGTAAGTTGTCGGTCCATCGTTTTCTGGGTCTTATTACTGATAGTCTTCCTATTGCGGAACCGTCTCTTGCCGTCTTTACTACACCATTTATTTGTTGTCATTCGGCTTATATGATCGTTCCATTCTACTCTTCTATTTCTTACACAGTTCTTGATGTTCTCCTTGCATCTAGGTCGTATATCTGTACTTCTAGCTCTGTCCCACAGTAAATTTCATAATCGATAATTTTGAGGGAATTACAGACGTACTTGTAGTTTCGATGTAGATAGCTCAGGTGCTATAAAAAAATGTGTGGACGTTTTAAAAAAACCGTTATTAAAAAGTAATTTGGCACATATCCAACCCAATTTTGTAAATATTGCTGAATCAATTACTAGATTAGAAAAACGAAACATTTCATTAGACCAAAGTATGATTAAAATATAAATATAATATAAAAATATGATTAAAATGTCAGTTGGTAGTTCGGATTTCTTTCCTAGGTGGCGCTAGGAGTACAGAGTATCGTACAGGACAAACAGAGTGAGTTGTTGTCTTAGCCTTTTATATTGATAGATATATCAGTCCGGCAATTTTGAGATGCACAAAACGCAAAATGCATTCATTAAAAATATAATAAAAATCTAAAAGGATTCTAGGTGTAGAAAAATTCAAATTTTGTTATTTGAAAACAGTGGTATTGATAAAAATTCAATAAAATAGGTATTCTTAATTTTTCGATTGTTTCGAAATAATGCCCAAGCTCTGTCATAAAAAAGTATATTCAAAAAGGAAATTCTTCATGTTGAACTAAACATCAAAGCTTCGTATCAGAACGTGATTACATCAGAACTTTGTTATATCAACACGACAGAAACAAACTACAGGTCCATTTAAGCTAATATAAAAAATATGGAGTCAGATAAAACACCTACTGAAATTCCCCGATACGTTATTTACTCCTATATTCAGCAGCAACGGCAAACATTCGTCAACAGACTGCTGATTTCGCGATTTAAGCATATCGTTCACGGTTATCCTTTTTGTTTGTTTTTCCCGTTAGAGCGTTTTCAATCAAAAGAAGCACCCATTTGTTCTTCTTCAATAATAAATAATAATCCACCAGTGCTTTTAAGATCTGTTGTCATTTATATTTCACAAATATGTATCCCGAAGGGCCTCTACAACACGACAAAAGAGCTTTATAGGAGTGCAGACTCTTTCTGGCGATACGATAAATCGGCAAAATGAATTTCAGTGGATCGATTTATTGTGTAGAGTACTTCAATGAACTTCAAGCTTTCTGTTTGCATAGAAAATAATCGGTGTGTTTCGGGATAAATTCGCTTTGGTTCGTATTGACTCATGTACTTTTTAATAGACCGGTTCTGTGAAAAAAAAAACTATTGCATAGCAACCAATAATAAAGCAACACATCTTATTAAAAGTGCCATTGTAAAGTTTGACGTCAAAAAGTCAAACTATACACGGTTCACAATTTGTTGATAGCTCACTACAAGTTTAACCCTAATTAGAAAACTGAAATACAGAGAGGATAGGTAATACGATATAATAGTAAAAACCAACCTAAAACTGACTATTTAAGACGTTTTCGACTAACCCACCTTATATCTGAAGGAATACAATACCTTATAATCCTATTACGGGGGTATTTTGAATGGTTAGAAATGAACGACCAGTGTCGTAGAGTATATGATTGAAACATTTATTTGAACTAAATAAATATATTTTTTAAATTGTACTTATGTAAATTGTATTTTTTAATAAAACTTATTTATTTTATTCAAAAATAAAAAGTTTCTTGCCATTTGTAAAAGATACATTTATTTAATTAAGGAAAAAGGCGCCAAATGTCGCCTGGCAAAATTTCCAATGTGTTTTAAATGTATCCATTATTTTCGAATCCGGAGAAAACTAATAAATATTTTTGAAAAATTTAAACGCAGAATGAAAGATTACATTATTACTCAGGGTAGAAAGTTCCTGAAAACTTCTACAATGTTTATTTTAATATGTTATGTAACAGGGGTGAAAATAAAAGAGAAAATATAGTATAATTTTTAATTGAAAATATTGCATGCAAAAGAAACTTTTTATTTATTCTAAAAAATATTTCATTCTGCCTTTAAATTTTTCAAAAATGCTTTTTAGTTTTCTCAGGATTTGAAAAAAAAATGGATACATTTAAAACACATTGAAGATTTTGACAGGCGACATTTTGCGCCTTTCCCCTTTAATACCTTACGATTACAACTACGATTACTTACCTTATATAATTACGATTAGAAAACTATTCAAATTCAAAATAAATAGGATCAACTTCGGAATCCGAGTCGTCTTGAGCGTTAATAATTAGGTTAATAATCTCTACGGTCGCATCAATTATGTTATCAAGATCCCACATTTTTTGTTCTTCTTCTATTACATGTCTTACTGCATCTTTCCAGTTTTGTTTTGTAATATGTTATAAAGACTCGTATAACAATTCACGTACAGCTTGTATTTTATATGACGTATTTTTTCTAGCCACATAACTTTTCATTTGTGCCCAAATGAGTTCAATTGGATTTATTTCGCAGTGGTAGGGTGGAAGTCTAAAGACTGTGATGTTTCGCCTTTCCGCCATTTTGTCAACTACGTATTTCTTGAACTTAGATTTGTGTTGCCGGGCAATTTTTAAAAGTTCTGCTTTTACCATTCCATCTTCGTAAGGCAGATACTTATTCCGCAGCCAGTCAAGAATATCCTGTTTCTTCCACGCATTCGTTAGAAGTCTTTCTACTAGTCGTGAATGATAAGGTGCATTATCTAATACTATAATTGAATTTGGTGGTATGTGTTCATTCATTTGCTCAAAATACTCTTCGAAAACATCAGCTGTCATCTCCTCGTGATAGTCTTTTGTGCTTTTGGAATGAAATTCCAACAAACCATGCTTAACAAATCCTTTTTCACTGCCAATGTGAGAAATTATTAATCTACTGCCTTTACCAGAAGGTGGGGAGATACCAGTAGACCAACCTTCCATAAAGGCTTGCCTGGAGCTTAATATATTTTTATCTGACCAAAATTTTTTTAGAGTATGACCTGAGTTTACCCACGTTTCATCCTGGTAGAAGATGGGCCTTTCTTCAGCCCGGAATTTTCGTATGAATCTTAGATAATTTCTTCTCCAACATCATCTTCTCCTCCCAGTCAATCAAAAGTGATTTTCGGTCTGATTTCTCCCACCGGAAATTTAAATCTTTTAAAACTTGCCACAATTTAGTTCGTCCGATATGAGGCAAATCCGGGTCGTCTCTAACTTCTTGTAAAATTTTGTTTAGGTTTGGTATTTCTTTTTTGAAAAAAATCCATGAATTTTCCTTCGAATCCATTTTTGGCAAATTCATCAATGTCAATAGGCTTTTTCCCTCTCTTTAAGTTGTCGTTTGTGTTTGGGTTAGCTATACCGTGTTTTTTTCTTTCTGATAGGAACCTATATAAAGTTGACTCTCCTACGCCAGTCATGTTGGCACAACTTTCGACTATGTTGCGAACAGTGTTTATGGGATTCTGAGAAACCAGAGCATCGTGAACATTCAGGACAATAGTCTTCTCTCTTGGTGGATAGACAGACTTACTGACTGGTCTAAAAAAAACGTACTAAACAAAAAAATTGTTTTCGTTCGTAACTTCACCCTTTCAAGTTAAGTTTCGAATATAATTATATTATTAAAAATCTGGGGAATTCCATCTTAATTATCTTGCAACGAATAGTACATTCGGATATAAATTCCAGGTTTTCTAGTAAAGTGATTAAACGCGAAGATTAGTATTGAAATATCCAAAGAGATAAGGTATTCTTATTTACAAAATTGTTAAAGGTTAAATTCTTTATTAATATAATATAATAACCAACATTAGTCGTGAAAGTTTTAATTGTTTTTTTGCTAAATATATTAGTATTAAAATATTATGAATATTATATATAACAGTATTAAAACATTATATTATTATTTAATGAATAAACACCTTAGGAACGCCTATGATTTACGACCGTTTTATGAGTTTGAGGCATATTTCGTGCTCTCAACAATTTGTGAACAGAGAATAGAGTTATAAAGCGAAATAAAATTAAACAAAAAGAATTTGTAACGTGAACTTGTAATGTAAATCGTTCTGATTTTTAAACCACGCTGTAGTGAGTTAGCAAATTGCAAGAATACAACTCAGGCTTGGCGACCCTGCCAAACCATGTACACTTTACATGGCGATCCTGCGGTCTTTGTACGGTACAGTTAAGTAAGTAAAAATTAATTATGAAATACGAAAATAAGAAAAAGAAAAAAGAATGAGAGAAAAGTGTAGGTGAAGCAACAGGTGTCAATAATTTGCCTGGTTGGTAGCTTGAATTATTAAATATTTATTAATAGAAGATCAAGCATTCAATAAATACAAGAGTCCTCCTCTTAAGCGCCTTCTCTGTTGAGGTTGGCGATCAATATGGCAAATTTCTCTGTATTCTGGGCTTGATGAATTAATTCATTTCCTTTTGTGTAGCGCATTATGTGTCCTAGATGTGACGTCTTTCTAATTTTGATAGTATTGACCAGACAAGGGCGTGTGTTCATTGCTCTCAGTACTTCTTCATTCGTAGTTCTGCTGGTCCAGCTTATTCTTAGCATTCGGCGGTACATCCACATTTCAAATGAATTTAATTTGTTGACGTCATACTGTTTTAATGTCCAGGTCTCACAGCCATATAGTAATAGAGACCACACATAACACTTCAGTGTTCTCAATCTTATTGAGACTGATGGCTTGGGGTTACAGAGCATTTTACGCATATTCATGAAACCAGATCTTGCCATTTCAATGCGTCTTCTAATTTCTTTTGAGTGGTCTAGTTGACTATTTAGTTCTCTGCCCAGGTATATGAAGCTTTGGGAACTCTGAAGAAGTGTGATACCATTTATTTGTATGTTAGGTGTAACTTGTTCATGGGGGTTTTTGTGGAATACCAGAATTTTGGTTTTGGAAAAGTTAATTCTGATAATATGTTCATCAATATATTTAGTTGATCTTCTGTTTCAGCTAATACTACGGTGTCATCGACATATCTTATATTGTTAATGATGATTCCATTGGCTTTGGCACCTTCAGGGCGATCTTCAAGAGAAGCTCTGATTATGTGTTCGGCATATACATTAAATAATAGGGGGGATAAAATGCACCCTTGACGCACTCCTCGTTCTATGTTGATGTACTTGGTGTTTCCGTTCTCTGTTCGAACGCATCCTGTGTAGTTCCAGTATGTATTACTTATGATAGCTATGTCGTGTCCGTACAACCCTACTTCTTTTAGCACCTCGATCAATTTTCCGTGTTTGATGCGGTCAAAGGCCTTTCTATAATCGACAAAGCACACATACAGCCGTTTTTGAACCTCAAGATACCTTTCCGCCATCAGTGCCAATCCCATAATTGCTTCTCTAGTGCCTGTACCCTTTCTAAAGCCATATTGAGAACTGTATGGTCTTCACATTTTCTTGCTTTTTGTTTCTTAGGAAGAGCTATATATGTGGATGTTAGCCAGTCATGCGTTATTATATTATTAAATACAAGGGTGATGATTGTGAAACATGTAAATCAACATTAGATCCCGTAAAGGCTATTTGAGTATATTAGGCTCAATGTAGATATCCACTCATTAAGTATAAGAACCCACGATATGAATCATAGGTAGGCATCAAGTAAGCCATACAGCAATTTTAGTATATTTTAATTTATAAAATGTCTTCATCTTTGTCTATTAAACCTTAGTCTTGTTCATATACTCTTAAAGCTGTAGTCATATTTGTGGCAGTGACTGTCAGCTCTCTTGCGATCTGTTAAAGGGTCTTCATGGCGGTTTGGTCAAATAATACTTTAGTATGTTATTTTATACATTACAAATATCGTTGTTAGCAACTTTAAGATCAATAGTCATTGTAATAATTAACAATACAATAATTATTGAAAATTGACATTAAATTTTGAGAAGAGTTGAACAAAAATACAAACTTGTACCTTCAGTTCTTGTACAACTAACAGCTAACTAAGAAAAATTAAAAATGATCACTGGGAATGCTTTTCGAAAAAATGGAACTGATTGGAATGGAATGAAATGGCAAAATGGAAATGATTTTTATGGTCTGCAAAAGAATATATGGCAAATAACAGTGGTAAAAGAACAAATAGAACCAAAACACGTAGAAAAGGATACATGGATTGATTATCTAAAAAAGCTCTATGCAGAAGAAGAACAAACTATGCTAGAACCAGAAACACCAAAAATTACCACAAATGAAGAACTTACTATAAATACACAGGAAGTTCATAAAATACTTGAAAAGCTAAAGAACAGAAAATCAGCAGGTACAAGACGGTATGTCAAACAAATACAGTGGAACAGCAATGACAGAACAATTAATAAAATTATAAAACACAATATAATACCAGAAGAATGGAGAACGAGCGAACTAATTCTACTAATCAAAAAAGGAGATAAAAAACAGCCAGAAAACTACAGAGGTATACACTTGTTAAATACTACTCTAAAAGTTACAACAAACCTTTACAAGAACTAATGAATCAGAGGTTAAGTTTAGCAGATGAACAACAAGGTTTTCGTAGTGGAAGATCATGTAAAGATGCAATATTCGTCATAAAGCAAACTACTGAGAAATCACTTGAGTATAATAAATCAGCATTTGACAGAGTAAGACTCAAATATATAATCCATCTTCATATACGGCTCAAAGGTATAATAGAGAAGTTTCCTTAAATATTATAAAAACTATTAAAAACATCTACCAAAACAACAAAATGGAAGTCAGAATAGATGGACTTCTTACTAGGAACTAGGAACTTACAGAACCTATAGAAATAGGCAGCGGAATAAGACCATGCTCTGTAATTCGCCGTCTCATTCATCAAGAGGCTATTAAATATAATTTATTACCTTAAGCCAGACAGATTCTCATGTTACAGATGCACACTTGTCAGCATTTTAAATTCAAAGTGTATTGAGTTGATTTTTAAGTTAATATATTGTGTTATATTTATGTTATAGTTATTGTTAAGTTATTTACTGGTCGTGTTATTTTTTAGAGTTTAGTTCAATTGTGATATAATGATTAAATTTCAAGAAATTCTTACACTAACAGTTTCAAAAGTAAATATTTTTAAAAATCATATGATACACATCAGTACGACCCTGTTTGGCTTTCACGTGCTTCTATTGACAATTAGGAATTTGTAAAATGAATACGGTATAGATGGTTATGATGGTGACATTGATTTTGAGTTTGAAACTGAAACTGAACAATGAGGCAGATTTTGTTAAAAAGTTCTATCAAAAATAATAATTAAGTACCATTTGTTTATTTTGTTTTACCTTTATTGCTACCTGTTTGTAGCATTAAATATTGTCTTTTACATTTTTGTACAAGGAACCACATTACTTTATTGGAAAATAAACCTGTTTTATTTGGTGACTTGACATTTTCTTGTGTTCCTTAAAACCCACTCGTTGCTACTTTATCAATAGAAATATTTTATGTTTCTTTATAAAAAAAAATATTCTTATTTATACATGGAACCAAGTGATTGGTTCTTTTTAAAATTGTATAAAAAATATGGAAATTTAATTTTTTTAAAAGGAACCAAGTAGCATATTTATTTTATGAATGATATTTTTTAAACTACTTTCAGATAACAAAAGTATAAATTACCTATACTAATATTGGACGTAACCTACAATATCTTAAAATAACCAAAATAATTAGTTATAACTGATGACAATCAATTTTGTTGATTTTCTCTGTTGTTACTTGATGATACTTGGTTCCCTGTTCTATATCTACATCCAAATCATCTTGATAGCCCAAGATGAAGGTAATCTGCAAAGACTGGTGGTCCACAGATTTAATACAAGAGCAAAAGAATTTAATATGACAATCTCATCTCAGATAACTAAAACAATAGTAATCAGCAAACAACTAACCAGATTTAAAATAGAAATTGATGGCATCAGTATTGAACAAGTAATGGAAATAAAATATCTTGGAATTACACTGTCCAGCTATAGAGACCTGGACAAAGAAGTGAGAGATCAAGTACAAAAAGCAAATAGACTGACAGGATGCTTTAATAATACTATAAGGTGAAACAGGCACATTAACACTGAGATGAAGTCTCAATGAAGATTTATAAAGCCAGTGTAAGACAAATAATGACATATGCCTCAGAAACAAGACCTGACACAGCCACAACACAAAGGCTACTTGAAATGGCAGAGATGAGAGTACTGAAAAGATTTACAGGAAATACATTGAGAGGTCAAAAGAAAAGTGAAGACATTAAAAGAAAATGTAACAGACAGTGTATAAACGAATGGACACAAAATAGAAAAAAAGAATAGAATAACCACATAAGCAGAAAGGGGGAGATGGGTGTCATCAAAATAGCAAGAGATAGGTCACCAATACGCAGAAGAAGTATCGGAGCACCGCGCAAAAGATGGCATGACAACCTTTCATAGAGGTATTAATCCGCCAATGAACAAGCAAAATTGCTTATAAAGAGGAAGAAGAAGAAGAGAGCAAGTTAATGACCAACACATATTACAAGATTTTTAAAACTTAACACAAAATGCAGAGACGCCTTCAATAAATTTATATAAATTAAATGTTTAAGTGAAACAGATGTCCACGATAGGGGAGTTACAATATGTCAAATTATTTAGATTATAATATTAAGTAGAAGTTAGGGACAGTATAATAATACTTAGCATTTAATACATATTTTTGAAAAAAATATATAATTTCAAAGCCCCCAAAATGAAAATTTAAACAATATGTTAGTCTAGTTATAAAAAAAGACCACTCAAAATTCTCAGTATCAATCATGGTCCTTTATCATAATGATGTATTTGTTTAATGCATTCCATTGTTAACAGACAAGCAACTAAATTCATGGTTTTAAGTTCGGTGAATATAAAAGAGACCTAATATTACAAATAAGTCATGAATCATGTCATACATGTGCAAATAATGATAGAATAAACCTTATCTAATCCATGTATTCTCCAATAATACTAATTAATACATTGTTGCTATTAGTATGGATTAAAAATGCACAATTATTTTATACAAAATGTATAAATGGGCAAACTTTAGTTACTCTGTGATAGTAATCAACAAAAAATAAAAAGTAAATAAAATATAATAAAATTAAAATACCCTGAAATAAGAATGTAGATAAAACATTGTTTAAAATTTATCTAAATTTGGGTTTATCTAATACAAACTGATTTATTAGGGAAATAGCATATTTAGTCTACACTGCCCTGTTAAAATCTATTCAGAATAATTAACCCAGGACAGATTACCCTGGGAATTTTCAATAGATCATACACATGCTGCCATCTATTGGAATCTCTATCAATTCCACTGATTCTTGTGCCAAATGCAAACTGGATATTATAAAAATAAATCAAACTTATATCCCTGGCTGGTTTAAGATGTAATATTAAATTAACTACCTATCTGCAAAAATAATTGTCGTTAAAAATATTACCTTACCTTTAAGGGGCATCTGTGCAATTTTGTAAAAGGCCTTCCGCATTTCCATGCAATTTTCTTCGCAAATGTCACTGGTTTTAATTTGTCCCTAAACGTTTAAGTAACCTACACGAATGATTCAATAAATTACGACTAAAAATTAAAGAGAAACAGCAATTTTTTAAAAATTTTACAATACTTAACCTAAAATATTTGACATTTGAAAAAAATCTTTATTTCTATTAGTAAAAATTATCTAAAAACGACAGACGAAATGTAAAAGAGGCCCAAAGTCGTAAATTCAAAAATAATACAATTCTAATTAAAAATATCAGGTAATAAAAATGAAAAAGTAAATATCCTGACAATTAAATGTCAAACGTAATTAAAAGGGAATCATAACTTGAACGCGCCTCACTACCTAAAAACTCACTCACATTATTTTACACACTGTTAAGTCAATAGGTCCTTTGCAATTTGCAACACAATAACATTTATTTGTTTTTATTAAAACCTCATAATTTGCCCGATATTCGCCATGTTTACGCTAGAATTCAGCTAAACGCACCAGTTGAAGTGACGCATGCTCATAATAAAATTTGCAAACCGTTCCTGTTGTCGTTTGTTATAGGCTAGGAGCTCAAGACAATGGGAACCAGATACATGGGATGACAATTTAGTCCACAATAAAAAGAGATATTTTGACCAGTAAACTGGTAAAGAATTGATGATCAGTTAAGGAGAGAATAATTATTTTATTATCCTTTATTTTATCATTTTAAAGAATTTTTAGAGCGTTTTCAAATAAGCAGGGGAGACCGGGGCAGCGAGACGAGCTAAGCAAAAAGTCTTTATAGGTATAATTTCTGTTTATTATGGTATAATTATGAAAAAAATACTGTGTAACTCTATGATACAAATATGTTAATGTTATTCTGTTACGACTAACAAAAATATTCAATGACATATATTTAATCGGAGTAATACCAAGATCATGGCTGAAGTCAACGTTTATTGCTCTACCAAAGAAAGCAATGTTCGTATCCTGCAATAATTTCCGTGCTATCAGCGTAATGAGCCACATTTTAAAGTTATTTCTAAAAATCATACAGCAAAGGATATAATATAGACGTGGTATCAAAATTAAACGTGGGGTCTGTCAGGGATGTATACTATCACCCTTGCTGTTTAACATATTGTGATGTATTGGCAACCATGCAGTGCGGTTACGTCACAATCAGCTGGGAAGGAACACGGGACGGGAGGATCGTTTAATTAATGTATATTTATTTGCATTGCGTTTTGGGGTGATAATTAAAGTCGGTAGTCTTTCCTATACTGTTGTTATTATTTACAACCCGGTCCGATACTTATTATTTGGCGGCGAGGATGGGATCCGTGTGTGTGCCAGTTTAAGTGCATTATTCGTCCCGATGATAAATAAAGCAAATTGTGTGCAAGATGGCGGCATTCGGAAACATCGAAAATTTTAACGTGGGTGACTCCAAAGGTTGGGAATCATACGTCGAGCGTATGGATTTTTTCTTTACTGCAAATAACATTACGGACCCTGATAAGAAAAAAGCTACATTTTAAGTTTGTGCGGTCCAAATACATACGAGATTATTAGATCTTTGGTCGCGCTGTCCAAAGTGTCTTATAAAACTTATGATTAATTCATAGTTGAGTTAAAAAAGCATTTTTCTCCAAAAACGTCGGAAATTGTGTGCAGGTTTAAATTCTATCGTCGAAATCAACAGACTGGTGAAACAATATCTGTGTATCTGAAAGAATTACGAAAATTGGCAGAACCCTGTGGTTTCGGAACTAGCCTTGACATAATGCTACGTGACCGACTCGTTTGTGGTATTACCGACGAATCGCTACAGCAAAAGTTGCTAGCCATAGATAAATTAAAACTTAAGAACGCGCAAGACATGTGCCTTGCACACGAGATGGTCGTGGAAAGTTTGGCGGTGCTACGAGAAAGTGAGTCGAGCGCAAATGTAAACGCGGTAAGTTTTCTTAAAAATCAACTGGCGAGTTCAAACAACAATTAGCTAATCGCGAAAAGAAGAGATGTTTTCGGTGCTAAAGGGAACATTCTCCTGAAACTTGTGAACACATTAAATCAACCTGTACATATTGCTGGAAAGTTGGACACATCGAAATAGCTTGTTTTGCTAAAAAGAAGAACCAAAATCACAAACGCAAAGTACATCAGACTACCGTGGAATCTACGTCCAATACCGAGCCGGTTTCGGGGAACACTCAGAGCGTTTTTTTTTTTATTAAAGTAGGACTATGAATATTCGTTAAATAACGTGACGTCTGATAGCATTACCGGTGAATATTTAGTAGATGTGCTACTTAATGACCAAAAAGTGAAAATGGAAGGTGACTCTGGTGCGAGTTATTCAGTGATAAGCAAATCATATATTATACATCGGTATTTAGGCGCCACGCCCTTCCGGTAGATAGGAATCTATGGAGGAGTATCACCAAGCCGCAAGCCCTTATCTCTTGCCGTACTGCTCCACCATAGGCCGATCAGACACCAGCATATTCTAGTCTAAGCCGCAGATTCATCTAGAATTTTAAACGGTTAGCCTTTTTTATTTTTCTGTACACCGAGCTGGGGCTCGAACCCACATCCACTGAACCATTCGACAGTGAAGCGAATGAGAATCGGCCGCCTAGCCTGCTTGGCTATCTGACCGACTAAGCAAATCAACGTACCATAAAATCTTTAGTGAAAATCGACCTAAAATAGATAAATCCAGTGTTATTTTACGGGACTATCAAAACACAGTGATACCCACTCTGGGTAAGTGTCAAATGGAGGTAAAGAGAGGTCAAAGATCAACGACACTTCCTCACATAGTCACGGAAGGCAATCGCGCGAGTCTACTCGGCAGAAACTGGTTTGTTAGTTTAGGTTTAACCATAGCTGGGGTAAGTCAAATTTTATCAATGATTAATTATTCAGAAGAATACCCAGATGTATTTAATACAGATTTGGGATCTTACCGGGTCCCCCAGTAAGTTTTTCGTTGGACAAAAATGTAAAGCCGCTTATGCGTAAAGCTCGTAAAGTTCCATTTGCGCTAAAAGACAAAGTCGAAGTTGAACTGGACAGATTTTTTGCGCAAGGGGTTTTAGAGCCGATTACGCACCCAAAATAGTGCACCCCAATTGTGACTGTTTGCAAAGAAAACGGGGAGGTTAGGATTTGTGGTGACTACAAATCCACATTGAATTTAGCGTTAAATCCGGAACCTTATTCAGTGTCATCGGTACAGGGTATCTTATCCACACTTATACCACACGGGCGGTAAAGTTTTTGCAAAATTGCACATGGCGCAAGCTTATCTGCAGTTAAGTGTCAACCGTGAAGCTGCTGAAGCACAAACAATAATTACTCATAAATGGGCTTTTAAATGTAATCGTTTACAGTTCGGTATATCAGTGGTTTCACAAATTTTTCAAAAATTCATAGACACTAGATTAACGGGTATTCCTGGCGTACTACCTTATTACGATGACATTTTAATAGTCGGTAGCTCAGAAATAGACTTGGATTCAAAAGTGCGCGCGGTATTATCGCGTTTCCAGGAAGACGGACTACATTTGCGCAAAGAAAAGTGCGTTTTTCGAACAAAAACTATAGAGTTTCTTGGTTTTCAAAAAAGTGAAGACGGTTTACGTCCCATTAAAGACAAAATCGCAACCATAACTGATGCGCCTGCGCCAACCAATAAAATCAAGTTGCAAGCTTTTCTTGGACTTTTAAATTTTTATCATGTTTTTCTAAAGGACAAGGCAACAATTGTGTGAACCTGTGTTAGGACATTACAGTGAACAAAAAGATTCATTTTTGACGTGTGATGCCAGCCCTTACGGGGTAGGTTGTGTGCTTAGTCAACGTGATAATGAGGGACGTGAATATCCAGTGGCGTACCATAGCCGTACTCTATCATCTACTGAACAAAATTTTTCCCAAATCGACACAGAAGCACTGGCCATAATATCGGGCATTAAAAAATTCCATGAATATGTATATGGCAGGAAAATAGGCATAAGATCGGACCATAAACCATTGTTGGGTATTTTTAATCCGAAAAAAGGTGTTCCAGAGATACTGTCACCCAGAATGCTTAGATAGGCTCTTATTTATCTGCTTATGATTACGAATTATGTTACGTACCAGGTTCAAAAATTCCGAATGCAGATGCTCTTAGCAGATTGCCACAAAAGGTACATGCGCCAGAACCACCAAGCTCAGAGGACGTTTTGATGCTTGAGAACATCCCAGAAAAACTAATCTGTGCCAAAGACATTGCCAATGAGACTAAGAAAGACCCAGTGTTATCTAAAGTTTTGCAGTGGGTTCGGAAAGGTTGGCCTGATGAGAAAATTAAATTTTCAGACGAATATATTCCTTATCTACTACGTAAAAACGAAATTAGTTGTTATCAAGACTGCCTGTTATGGGGTACAAGGGTAATAGTTCCACTTGGAGGGAGGAAAACAATACTGAATTTGCTACACTCAGCACACCCCGGAATCGTAAAAATGAAGTCACTGGCACGCTCATAGGTTTGGTGGCCAAATCTCGACAAACAAATCGAACACCTAGTAAATACATGCAGCGAGTGCCAGGAGTCTAGAAACATGCCAAAAAAGGGTCCAATCCATCCGTGGGAGTAGGCCAGAGCTCCATGGACAGGAATACACCTCGATTTTGCCGGTCCATTTAAAATAAAAATGTTTCTGATTGTCATAGACTCGTATTCGAAGTGGTTGGAGGTTAAAATCGTTCCAAATACGTCTAGTGTTATGACTATAGACGTATTATTTGCCACTAATGGCATCCCAGATGTCGTCGTATCGGATAACGGAACTTGTTTTACGTCAGCTGAGTTCCAAGATTTTTTAAAGAAAAACCTTGTTAGACAAGCATTGGTTGCACCGTACCATCCAAGTAGTAATGGGCAAGCGGAAAGCATGGTACAAAATGTAAAAAATGCACTAAAAAATGAGATGGTAATGCAGAAACTAACTACCAGATATCTCCTTACTCAGCACATTACACCCCATTGTGCAACAGGGAGATGCCCATCAGAAATATTAATGGGGCGAAAATTGGGTTCATTATTTGATCGTTTACTTTAGAAAAGAGATGTTATCTAAGTAAGAGATGAAATATTCTTACAAAACAGTACCCAGATGTTTTCAAGAAAACGAGACTGTATTTGCAAGGTCATTTGCTCCAGGTGGTCAAAAGTGGCTTCCTTCCAAAATAATTGAAACCACTGGACCGTTAAGCTACAAAGTTCAAACCCCTGCTAAAATTTTACGTCGTCATCCTGACCAAATCAGAACCCGTGTGTGTGACCAAGAAACAACAGACGAAGTGACACCGTCAACCTCGATGGAAACAAAATTACTCGTAACTTCGCAACCGCTGTTTCTGCATCCAAACGAATTTGTGGACCCAGAACCAGAAATTGTAGTCGCTGAAGTTAAAAAGCCACCTGTTTGAATAAGAAAACCTCCCCTACCCTACCCCCAGAAAATTTAATAGAACCAGTTCCCGACCCCAGACATGCAGAGTAAAATTTAAGGTAACTTTTTGTGTTAAATTTTAAAGTTAATATAGACATTTTTTAAAAATAATAATTGCTTTTATAACAATTAAAATTTTGATAATTAATATTATAGATCTTATAACAACTAGTTTTATCATTCTTGACATTGGTTTGTTGTTTTTTTTTTAAAAGGTATATCTCTTTATGATAGTTTTATTTAAAAGGATAATTCTTTACTTGTAATAATTTTTTATTTGCCACAGTTTATAGCTCAGTAATCTTTGTAAATGTTTTTAGCATCTCCCGAGTTTGTAAAAGGATAATGACATGTAAGTTTCTTTGTTATTTTTGGTATAAATCTCTGTAACTACTAATATAGTATTTTTGTGCCATTTGTATTTTTGTAACTGTTTGTAGTGAGACACAATAAATGTTTAATTTATTTCTCTGAACCACTTTGTCTTTTTATGTAAGAAAAGTCTCCTAACCAATTTTGTATTTCTAATTATTATTTCAATAGTTACAACTAGTTGTTGTAATCGTTATAATTTGGCACCTCGAAGCAGCGTCCATTTTAAATTGCTAGAGGTCCTCCCTGTTGTTTTTTTTTGTCCGTTTGTTCCAAGAGACTTATGTAAGATCCCCCTTTGTTTCATTTTTTTGTAGTTGCCCCAATCCAACCCCCTTGCAATTCAACTTATCCATGACCCAGCTCTCCAAACAAACCCTGAGTGCCGTTTGCAGTTTCGTTTATTTTGCTTCCCCTTTCTCCACCTCCAGAAGTTGCTGTCCCCAGTTTTCAACCCCCATAATAATACCCTATGTGGTAGGCAAAATATTTACATCACATTTTCAGTGTTAAGCAGCTTTCCCAGGTATACATCGTTCACTGCTTCGATGACGTTGTTTCTGTCTTCTAACAAGTGGCCGGTAGGATTGGTAGTTGCCTGCTTATTTTCATATTCTTCGTTTTATTGGTGTTTATTATTAAACCCATTTTTGTGGCTGATTCTTTTAATGCCACAGACGCCTCTCATACAGGGTTTTCCATTCTCAAAACAATATTGATATCATCAGCATAGGCAAGGATTTGCACCGATTTATTATATATTGAACCAATGGTTGTGATTTGTGACATATGTATTACTTTTTTCAGAGCCAGATTGAACAGTACACAGGAGAGAGGGTCTCCCTGGAGCAGCCTGTTATTTGTTTCAAAAGATTCAGAAAGTTCCCCCTGAATTCATACTCTACATTCAACTTATTCAAGAGTTAGCTTTGTTAAATTTACCAACTGATTTGGTATTCCTAACTCTTTCATTGCTTTGAACATTTCTCTTCTACTCACAGAGTTGTAGGCTGCTTTGTAGTCTATGAATATGTGATGAGTATCTATGCCATACTCCAGTGTTTTTTCTAAAATTTGTTTCAGGGTTGCAATCTGATGAATTGTCATTTTACCACATCTAAAACCAGCCTGATATTTTCCTACTATCCATTCTGCATATGGTACCATACAGTGACAGTACTGTGGAAAATATTTTATACGCTACATTTAGAAGCGTAATTCCTCTGTGGTTAGAGCATTCAAAGATATCTCCTTTTTTTTGTATGGTGCAAAGTATTCCAATATTCCAATCATTGGAAAGGGATTTCTGTGTCCATATCATTTTTAGCTGCTGTAAGGCCATTATGGTATCACATTACATTTCTGTAATTTAACTAGTTTAAAATACTATTAAAAATGCCCCAGAAAAATAATTAAAGAATGAATAAAATACATGCACTTACAAATGGTTTTATTCTCATTCCACATCCAAGTACAATGTTTTGATATATTTTCCGTACAAACTGAATTACATTCTGACTGTTATTCTTTATATCAAGGTATTATTATTTCCCAAATATGCAACATAACTTCTTTAAACTTTTAAATAACTAAAAAAAAAAATGAATTGTTTGACAAATGGCATTCTGTCACATAAAGATCAATAATAAATTTAATGCAATAACTGACACATATCCCATACAACATTTTCGTCTCACTTTGTTAAATACTTACTATCTATCGAAAATTTATTTTAACATGTGACATGAATTTTAACAACAATTCTACTAATCAATGTTGGAGACACTACACTGTTAAATTCATGTAGAAAGTATTGATGTAAAACATGCTTCCAGACAAACTTTCAACAGAAAAATATGGTGCTTGTAGACTTTCAACTTATATTTGCTATTTCAAAACTTTTAAAATAATAACTTTTGTATTTAAAATGTAATATCAGAAACGAAATATTTAGATAAACCTTTATATATAAAACCAGACAGTCAAACAATGATAAGGAATAGTGTCAGTACAAACATTTTTCAAAATAAAGATGTTAATGTGTAAATAAACATTAAAAAAATAATTATACCAAAACAAAAACGCTTCTTTAGCTTTACACTGTCCACTGAATGCACAAAAGTCTAAAATAACACCTTCAGAACTAGTATAAGAAAATACTATTCATTGTTTTTGTAGTACTTAATCAATATTAAAGGTAATGGTCAGTTCACATTATTCTAGTCCAGTAATCCATTTCTGTGCTGTGGATCATATTGTTCACATTATTCTAGTTGTTCAAAAGTTGTAATATCAGTAACACTACAGTGACAATGCTTTTATGATCAGTCCAACATGTAATTATACACTGGATTGACCATTCACACTATTACAGTGGCACGGGAATGATCAAACTGGAATGAAAAATAGACTGTCATTCCAGTGAACTGGACTGGATTGATCAATGGAATGCTACATTCCAGTGCTGGTTCACATTATTTCAGTGGCATTCCACTGCTCCTCTGGAATGCTACTGAAATAACATGAACCAAACAGAAATAAAAAACAGTTGGCTGAAACAAAAGAAATCTAATCTAACTTAGTTTATGACATGTGGGTTTAACAATGATCTACTGTAAACTAATGTGCAATTAGTTTAGTGCTAACATATACAAATAACCAATTTCCAATGATATACAAATAAAAGTTGCATTCTAATACTCTGAATTTTAGAGTATCCAGATTTTAATTATTTTATAAAGTTTGTTATGCTAGTTTTGTTGGATGAATTATTTAAATAGGTCAAAAGTTCTTATAAAAATAAAAAATATCTCAAAATGTTTCATTAGGATCTTATCTACGTCCTCTGCCTCTACCTCTTCCTCGAGGACCACCCCTACCACGACCTCTACCTCTACCTCTTGCAGCTCCTCGTGCGGTTTCCTTCTTCTTGGCCTTTGCTTTCGGTGTGTCGTCGATCAAAAGCGTTTCGAGAGGTAAACTGTCTGGAAGTATGTAATACCTGACATTATTTCCTCTAACAGTTAAAGTGTCTAAAGTAACGGCAGTGCGATTTTTTACTGTAAGTTTTACTGCCTTGAGATGCGTATTCATTGCTACATCTACGCCTGTAATTGTACCGTGGATTTGAGTGCCGTTTTTCAGCTCCATGGTTACAGTTTCATGACTGAGTTTCATAAGAAACCTAAAAATATAGAAGTAAGTACCGGGAAAAACAGTAATTAAGCATAAACGACACAAAGTTTAAAGCTACGTAGAAAATTAAACTAACCTTACGAGTTTCATTTTTTCTAGTTTATAAAAAAGTCCTATGAATTTAAAAGCAGAACGTTATAGCGGCGTAACTTTACTTCCAAACATAACCTAATTGACGCATTCTTCTTTTCCTGTTAATGACATTGAAGCTTAGACTATGAATGTAGAGCATTCAATTTCTGATTGTGTTCTGTTCTTCCTCGTATACCGCAATGCACAGTGAATAGAAAACTACCCTACTATAATTTAAAAACTATCCTTTTTATATTAAAAGAAGTACTATAAATCTCAGTTCCTGTACCAGTTAATTTAGTAAATCATAAGATTGTTTTAGGTGTTGCCTATAATACACGCCTTAAACCAAAGAAAAGTTTATAGTACTTTTCCATTTCCACGGTGTGGTACTTATCTTGGCTTCTTTCTGTGCGCGAAAATAGATCATTCATAAAAACCACTAACTTATGCTTTGAATAAGACAATGAAGCATAGATAAGATACGAATAGCATAGTACACTACCATCTGTACGAATATTCATTTTAGGTTCTTTATCTTCGCTTTAATATAAAAACGGGGTGTGGCACTCCGATAGTGACCGAGAATGGAAAGCATAGCATTCTTATTGTCTACGCACTGAGAGATGGTTTTTAACTTACATAATTTATTTTACTCGATTCCAATGATTCCAAGATGCCAGACGCATGGAGAAACAGCATAATGATATCAATGTTCAAGAAAGGAGATAAAGAAGACCCCAACAATTATAGAGGTATAAATCTACTGAACACTGCACTTAAGCTTACCACAAAAGTCCTAACCAACAAAATCAATAAATGAACAACTTTATCAAATAAACAACAAGGATTCAGATCAAGAAGATCCTGCGTAGACGTTTTATTTGTACTAAGACAAATCACAGAAAAGGCCATCGAGTACAATAAACCAGCATATCTATGTTTTATAGACCTGACAAAGGCTTTCGATCGCATCCAAGTCGAAGACGTCTTACACCTACTGTATAAAGGAAACATACCAACCAATATTATACAAACCATCGAAAACATCTACTTCCATAATCGAATACGGGCAAAGATAAATGGAAAACTATCACAGTGTATACAAGTACAAAGCGGAGTCATACGCAGTGGCGCACCGAGGGGGGGTTAAACCCCCAAAAAAAATAATTTTGGTGACCAACCAAAATCCACTCGATCTTTTTTTTATTTATTAATAAACACGCATGGGCTGTGCTTATTACTCCACATAATGTGTGGTCGTGCGATATGTCGTTACACTCATTACTGTCGGTTTAATTTTTTTCACACCTCTATGCCATCCACCGTTCCGTTCGTAATCCGCGATAAGAAAGCTATGCGCTTCCAATAAATTAAAAAACAATAACACTTTCCATGAAAAAATATTTATTTAGAAGTTAACAAAAATATTTTAAAACCAAACAATGTGTATATATAAATACTGATTTATAATTAAAATACATGACATATCAAAAACGGTATTTCATCACATGGCTATCACAAAAACAGGTGTATATTTAAGATAGTTGTGATTTGCTACCTACTCAGTTGAAATCAAAATAATTGAGTTCAAAGTATTACTACAGTTAAAAAATTATAAGGAATGTTCAAATATTTGTCAGAAGAAAAAATAACAATACACAATAACTTCTCATCTTATCAACAATAAATACTAAATGGAATTAAGTGTGGAAGTCCAGAAAATACTTAGCTTTCGAAATTTGGCAACACTTCTGTAAAAACTGAAAGTATTTTTAGTCCAGGAAATGAAGCATTTCACCTCGCAATTTTTTCGTCCTGCGTGGATTGACTTGAAATTTTAACAGAAGGTAGGTAATAACCTAAGGATCAAAATCTATATCGAACCAAAGTGCGCCAAAGCCTTGGGGGTGGTTGCCACCCCATCTCGGGGGTGAAATTTTTTTTTACGTTTTTACCACAGGTTTCGATTAAAAAAGTGATTCTAAATAAAAAATGTTCTATACATTTTTTTTGTAAAACTGATATTTTTCAAGTTATTCGCGATTGAAAGTAACAACTTTTAGACGAAAAAATCGACGTTTTTAATCGTTTTTTCGCGAATAACTCGAAAATGGTGCATTTTATCAAAAAAATTGTAGAGAACAAATTTGTAGCTTTTAAAAAGACAAATACAATTCATTTTTTAAAATGTTTTTGCGATATAATAGGAAGCGAAATACGGCCTATTAATGTTCAGTGGTTTTCTTCAAATGCCAAATTTGAAAGATTCAAAGTCAAATATCGGGAAAATAATGCATTTTAGGAAGAAAACTCATAGAACCTTTTTTAAAGAGCATAAATAGACCTATCATAAAAAAAGACTCTAGCTCAAAAATTGAGTGAGTTATGATGAAAATAAGGTAAATACCTGATTTTTTTACGAAAAAATCGATGAAAACAACCCCCTAACTACCGCCATAATTAAAATCGATCTTCACCCTTCTGCAATTCTCTTTGTACATGTATTGTTAATACGTCCAAGAAGTTTGACCCATTTAAAATGCTTAGTTTTAGAAAAAGTACAGCTTAAAGCGAGAAACGATTTACAATTTCATATTTTTTACCCTTCTTTTTTTAAATATCCCCGAAAATACTGAATATATGAAAAAAATAAAAATGTACTAAATTGTAGCTTTTTTAATGACTAAAATTTTCCTTTATTTAGATTTGTTGTACAACGAATATTTGGCGAGATATAGCCGTTTAAAGCATTGATTTACGATCAAGCACCATATTTTTCGAGCCCTTTAAACTCACCCCATTTAAAAACCAAGGGTTCCAAAAAGATTTAATTCACAGATCCTTGTAGCTCTTAAAAACCTCTACAAAATCGTTTTTGAAGAAACACTCTATTGTTAAAAATGAAGGAAATTTGTTAAAAAAAACAATTAATTTTTTTTCCGGAAAATTCCATTAGTATAGTACAGTACATTTCGGAGCATAATAATCTACAAAACCGGTATATTAGGTAGTGGGATAAATTTTTTTGTATTTAATTCCACTTTTTTCAATTTATATCTATTAAATTAGTTTATAAAAACTGCAATGTTGTAAAGGGTGATTTTCAGAAGTTGAAAAATTTTGGCAAAAATTTTTTTCACCTATAACACTCATAACAATTGATTTTTAAGGGTTGAAAATTTATGAAATTGTATTTTAAAGTATAAAAAATCACTACTTAACTAATCCAAACCAAATTTCACTCATCTTAAGATTTGTAATGTTATTTTACAATTTTTGAAAATTAGGGGTAGTTTTCACCCCTAAGAACAATCAGGGTTCATCGGCATGACATAAACTATAAAGCAGAGGGTGAGTTGAACTTAAATCCAAATTTTTATCCAAATCGATCCAAGGCGAAATCATTTTTTTAGAATTAGTAATTTTTTTACATTAATCTCTAACAAGGGTTGCTTTTTAAGGGTTGAAATATGATGGAACTCTATTCAAAAGTATAAAATAATCATTATTTAACTAATTCAAACCAAATCTTACCCATATTCAGGTTTAATATGTTATTTTATAATTTTTGACAATTAGGGGTAGTTTTCACCCCTAAAACCCTTCAGCGCACTTCGGTTCGATATAGATTTTGATCCTTGGGCTATCACCTATCTTCTGTTAAAATTTCAACTCAATCCATGTAGGACGAAAAAATTGCGAGGTTTTAACTTTTTAACTATTTTATAGTTATAGCAAAATATTTTGATATCTTTTGAATACATTCATCTAAAAAAGGAACTTCATTTACAAACATACAACTATTACATTTGAACACATATTTCGCATTATAATTTCTTGCATTATGCTTACAGTGTGCATGGGAGGGCACGGGACAAATAGCTCTAAAATAAGTGGTACAATAATAAATGGTATGTCTTTCTTATTCTTTCTACATGAACAAACATGTAACATCCAAAACATTTATTACAGTTATTGTTGGGGAAACACCTGACATATATCTGACATGAAATGTTTCAATAATATCTGGGCACGGAATGTTTTACAATTTGAATAGGTATATGAGCACTTCTTAATTTGCATTGACTTTTTAAATCTATTAGGCTGTAAAGCTTTGTATCTATTACTCTTACATAGTATTTTTATCAATTGTTGAAATCTACACACTACAGAATAAAAATACACTTTAGGGAGTCGATATTTCTGTCCATGCAGTTCTTTTCATGTACTTGATGAAAAATAACTGTTAATAAGCTAGTTTGCTTTGAAAATTGGACCATAAACAAAAATTAATTGAATGTTAAAAGTTGTTAACTTTTTAAAGCTTCCCTTTTTGTAACCAACTTCATAACAATTCAGAATTTCATATTTCCTAACAATTACTTTTCATTACCTGGACACAACTCTGTGGAGAAAAATATTGACTTCTTAAAGTGTTTCTATTTTAGAATTTTCACATTGAACTAACTATTAACTAAATATTTTAAAGTATTGCATGTTTCTGTATTAAATACACAATAACCAAGAAGTAGACAGATACATATTCATATTATATTAAATATTAAGCACTGATGTAGCTAATAGAAACTGCTGCTGAAGGTAACAATGTATTATTTTAGCTGAACCTACCTCCTAATAAGCATTTTGTTTAACACTTTATCTAAATATTCCAAAATTGTATATTTTTTCATAATTTTCTTGTCACATCAACATTGAGTATTTGTAGGAGATACATGATTTATACAATACTGGACATTTAGGACTCTTCAGTCCTACATACAGTGCTTAAAGAACATTCTCGCCATACCTACCCTGTACACCTTACACATTGGAAGGACATCTTACTTATCTGAATCTGAGACATTCTCATTTGTAAAAAGGACATACAACATATATGCTAGAAAAATTATAAATATTAATATAACAGCTATCATAAACTGCTGCTTGTTGTGTGTTCTTAAAAGTGCCAATTGAGTTTCATATTCTTTTAATAACTTTCTCATTTCTAATAAATCTGTCTTTATTTCCATTTGTTTGCTTAATGGTATTCTTGGGGATTTTAACATTTGTTCTAGGGCAATGGTTTTTTCGTATGTTTCTCTGCAAGCCTTTTCCGTTTGGGTAATCTAAAAAAACATATTTGTAAAAATATGTAGGTATGTGATACACTTTCATTTCTTACCGTGTGCATGACTGAATAATTTTCGTTCACTAAAGAAGTCATTTTTTCAATTAAATGCGATTTTGGAAATATTGCTATCTACTGGATACGTATTCGATAGAAACATTCAACATTCATTAAAATGGCAACAAAATAAAAAATACAATAATCGTTTGCCCTTTATCTTTGTATATTATCTTTCATCTTCATCTCATAAACAGATGCTCATGCTCATAAAAACAGATTTTGATCACAGCACAGCACTCTCCTATATAGAAGTGTCAGTGCTTTGAGTCCCGTGCCCGTGTTAAAAACATCGAGTTAGAACTTTCTAACTCGATGGTTAAAAACTAAAACAACGATTGGAGCATCGTCTAGTGCCAGGGTGCGTAACTATATATAAACATGGCGGTAAATTCAAAAGGCACGTAAAACTATCTATTATTGTGAACTCATTTTAAAAGTATGGGACAATCAATATAATCCTAAAATTACAAAAAAACTGTTATTCTATACGATAATATGTATGTATATTTTTCGTATGCTATTTGTACAATGTATGCTACAATGTACAAATTGTACATAATATTATCCTCTTCACTCCTTTCGTACACATATGTGTACTAATTCAGTTAAATTTATATCGTAGAAATAATGAAAAATAAACCTGAATTTGGTAATGTATCTACTACAGGACACTACCCTCGACCGTTCTGTAGTGAAGTTCGGTAAATCACTCATAGTTGGTAGCAATAGTAACATCATGGAAAATCTTAGAAAAATGGTTCCATCCATACCGTGACTTAAATAAACGCGGTAAGTAGTGTTATTCGAACATCATTTTAAGCTGTAAATAGTATTTGTTTTTCTATTAGTATTACTTCGTGTTGTCGAAGTTCCCAAATGTCTACAAAATTTGCAGTATCAGAAATTTGGGGACATAAATAAATTTGTACACATTTGTGTAATCGAGTACCCAACACTATTTTTGCTATTTGCAACACTATTCAACTATTAATTATGTGTACAATACTTTTCAGCCCTAGTTGTACTATTGATTATTATGGCTACATAATAATAGTCTCCCGTTTAAAACCTTAAAATATCTCAATTAAGTACCATTTAAGCAAAAAACGTCGAGACAGATCTATTTTTATTTTGGATAACTGCAACTGTGACGACGTCATTTTATTGCGAAACACAATTCACCTTGTTATTCATTTGATTTTTGCTGCTTAAATGGTACTTACCCAATGGAGATATTTTAAGGTTCCAACCCAAACAATTACATTTTATGTGGACACTAGTTCGTAGTTAGTAGTAAATATTAATCAGCATCTTAAAACGCGTTATTTTTTTACAGACCGAAAAAAAACCTTTAACCCAAGACGAACTTTTAGCTCTGCTTGATGAAAGTGACATAGATGAATTTGATGACTCTATAGCAGACGATAATTACACACCTGAGTGAGTGATTTAAGTGATCTCCATTCAGACAGTGATGCTGGAGAGAATGAAGAGACAACTCAAATGATTCCGAATCAAATGTAGATGAAAAGGAGATTAGCACGACAGAAAGTATTTGTGACAAACAGGAAGCTGGAGATGTAATTCAAAATGCACACACACATGAAGTCGAGACGGAGGGTGAAAACTCAGCAGAAAATGGAACTGTTAATTCTGTCCAAAAAAATAATAGCGCGGAAGCTCCCGGAAAACAGAATTTGAAAAAAATTAATTTTAAATGGGACAAAAAATTTAAACTGAAAACTAAATTTCCAGAATTTGAAACTAACTTATCAGATTCAAACAGCGAGTTTGAGCGATTACCATTAAAATACTTCGACGATTATTATAACAATGATTTTTTTGAGTTAGTTGCTACACAAACAAAAAGTTTGTGGAAAAGTACTAAACACAACTGCTTCTGAGATCCAAAATTTTGTAGGAATTGGTAGAAACTGCAATACCAATATGGGAGGTGTGGACTTAGTAAATCGGATGATATCAACCTATCGTTCCTATCACAGGACAAAGAAATGGACAGTCCGGCTCTTGGAGCACTTCATGGATATGAGTGTAGTGAACTCCTGGATAGAATACAGAAATGAGTGCAGTAATCATCAGGTTCCTCCTCGAAAAGTTATGGGCTTATTGGATTTTAAAACAGAAATCGCACAAGAACTGATTGTAAATAATAAGGCTAAAAGAACTTTATTTGATGAGGATGAAGATGGGCCTACTGCAAAAAAGAAATTCCGTGGTCGACCTGGATTTGTTGCTATTTCTCTTCAAAAAATGCGACGTAATGAAGCTAATCATTTACCTGTAGCAGAAGATCAGACAACTGCCCAAAGATGCCGAAAAGAAGATTGTAAGGGTCGATCTAGAATAAACTGCACCAAATGTAATGTATATTTGGTTTATTAAAAAAATATTTTAATTTGTTTTTATGACTTTCATTTACTGTTTGGTCCCTGTATACACATATGTGTACAAATTAGTTGAGAGAATATTCTACATACAATACTAGAGTACATATTGGTGTACAAATTGATAACGGCGACTGTTATCAATTAGAGCTTTGCTAACACAATCATAGTCTTATTTAGGCCTAAAACATTCCGCAAAATAATAAATTATTATTAAATAACACATTCTGCAATGTCGGGATTGAAGAAGATATATAGTTACGCACCCTGGCACTAGGCGATGCGCCAATCGTCGTTTTACTTGTTACCACGAGACTGGCACTGCCAGGTAGAAGTGTGCTGTGACTTTGACTTTAATGACATGACATATAGCTACAACGATCAACGCGCAGGAACGAGACTAGCAGTGCCACCAAACGGAAGGGTGCCAAATAAAAACGTGCGTTTATTTGTCTATCCTTATTATAAATCTAGGTTTAATTTATCTGTGATTTATGAGATGAACACTTTAAATAAAACCACAGTTTATTTTATACTATGATAAAACACTCGTGAAAATCCAGCATATCTGTTGCCATGTTGCCACATACAAGATTATTGCAATAATACACTATTATAGTAACAGTAACCAGCTTGTATTCTTTGTCGAATATTTTTATTTACACACTAATATAAATTTAATTTTCATTGCGATTCGAATATAATATATATAATGTGTTTATATTAAATAATTTAAAAAAAAATGTTCACTTAAAGTGTGGCACTGGCAACACAAGTTCTGTCTATGTTATTTGTTTTGAAAATGAAGATACATTAAATTTTCATTTTACATTCCTAATCCTAACCTATCAATTGCAAGCTGCAAGGTAATAAAGGATACCTTTGCCTTTATTTTAATTGTCAATAAAAATGAAATTAATTTATAAATAAAATATGTCTGGAACAAGTAAGCCACCATGGAAAAAAGTATTGTACGAAAAACAACCATATCCAGATAATTACACCGATAAAAAAATTTTCTTACAAGACTTAAAAAAAAACATTGATTTCAAAGAAGTTAAGTTTTTTGAGGCGTTTTACGGATCTTTAATAATATTACAAGAGTTTTGTAATGTAGTTACCTTCGTATTGATTTATTTTTACTTACTCTATGAATGGGTAGAACCATCAGCATTACTAACATGTACCAGTGCTGTAACCACTTTAGGATTTGTGTATTATCTTTGGGCATTTAGCCAAGACGTTTTGAGTAAACTCGGAAATGATATTAGGACTATTATTACTTTCGTAGTGGTTGGAAGACTGTTCTCTCCTGTCTTGCACACACTTACAGATACTGTAAGCACAGATTCAATTTATACAACAACATTTCTTATGATGGTTATACATATGATATTTTTCGACTATGGAGTAGGTGCAGCAATCGTTTCAAATAGTGTATCGTTAAGTACTGCAATTTTTGGTTCAATTTGTTTAGCTTCAAGACTGTCAACAGCATTCAATGCCTTCGTACTGATGACCACTGCCATAAAAATGTTCGTTTTACTCCCAATTTTGTATTCAGCGCTTAAAAATCAAACTTACTTCTTATGGATTTATTTAATTGTAGACATATATTGTTTAATCTATTTAAGTAAGTTAGCTTTGGTTTTATATTTATTTACTGTTGTTCTTATAAGTTTAATTTGTCCATTTCTGTATGTTTATTTACAGAACTACAAAGAAACAATATATGGGCCTTGGGACGAGGCTGTTGTGGATGATGCAGATAGTATTATAAGTAACTTATAACAGTTTATACATGTTTTTTAATAAAAATTATAAATTTGTTTTTAATCTTTTATTTTAAAGGTAGAAATATGGCACTGACTTTCCTTGTACACTCTGGATTCAAGAAATCGCTAACTGTTACACTTCCAAATTGTTCTGGTCATATTAAAAGGAGAGTAGTATTATTATTCGCTTATAACCTGGGCTTTTATCAATTGATGAGCCAAGATATTCGCCACTTATAATAAGAATAAGAACCCAGATCTATTGGACATTGTAACCATAAAGAGAATACCTATAACTGAAATAAAATCCAGTTTTTTTATCTTAGCTCTGACTACAGTACTATAATCATAACTGAAAAGTTACAAGAATTTATAAATCTTAATGTGAGAGTTGACAAACAAGACGAAATCAGAACTGCAGTTTACAGCTTTATTTACAGACTTTCGAACTTTGCTAAATCTCCATGGGTGGATATAACTTGTATGTGAATATGATAAAATTGTATCATATTGGGTGTTCTGTTTGTAAAAAGTTCCACATGCTTTGCCTATTTTACCATTGCTATAATTGTCCCCCTGAGAGGACTATTGATGTACACAGTGTGGTGGACAAATTTATTTTTTTGTCAGCGAGCAATTGATCAATTTAAATACAATAGTATTATACTAAAATATAAAACTTTAAATCCCTAACTTATTACATATCAAAAAATTCAAAAACTAACAAAAAAGAAACAAAACAAAAACCAGGTCACAATTTAAAATCGATACTTTGCTTTTCAAAGTAATCCTACCTATCTGTATACCGATTTGCAAACCTAGATAGATAAGAATTATATCCATAGTTTGTTAAATGGTGGATCATTTGGGAAAGTTTGATAGACCTATTTCGCCTAAAAGGGATATGGAGATTAATTTGAGTTCCTTAAGCAATCAACCAATACCTGTGTCTACAAAATGCAAGGGTCTCTTCTGGCAGTGAGTGTGCAAAAGAATGTAAGGTAAGAACTCTATCTTTCAGTAACAACTTTTACGTAGTGAGTTGGTCTTGTAACTGTACAAACTTTAATTGACCCAGAAATTGAAGATAAATAACCATAGACAAAAGATGTGTGTTCCCTCTGGAGCAGTTGAAAACATTTCCCCCTATCTCAATTAGCTTAGGCACAAGAATATACAATCAGAACAAGTTAACACTTCCTGTCAAAGGTGGGTATATGGAACCTTTACTTTAATAGAAAAAAACCTGACTTTCTAATAATTTATACATAGAACAGAAAAACTTTCACTAGCCCCTGAAAGAAGTAACATGATAAAAAACATTGTATGTAATGTATTCAAAAGATTGCATTTATGCAACTTTGCCAGTTAATGTGTTGAAACATTTTAATCTATATTTTGACTTATAACTTCTTATTTGGCAGTTTGAAATCCACTTTTGACTATTATTTTAATTACAATATATGGATGCATTGTCAGTAATACAAGCCGTTAATAATATAAGAGATAACAGAAAAACGGGTATTTTAGAATATAACAAATACGACATATCAGTTTTTTTTTATTTTTTATTGATTAATTAAACAAAATACAATCTATTTATGTGTAGCTTGTTGTTTACGCATTTGGGTAAGAATGTTGGATAGTTCTTCACGCTTCCTCTTAGCTCTGATGTGTGTGCCAAGACGACGTTTCAGGAATTTCAGGGCCCTCTTATCCTTTGAAACCTTAAAAAATTATATAGAATTAATATTGGTTCTAAACAGAACAAACACTAACCATATAAATCTGTTTATTTCGCTTAAACATTGATATTTTAAACAGTGTGCACAATGAAAATGAATTGATGTTATATAAATATGAAAGCCTGAAGCAAGTCTAATTTGATGACAAAGGATGCACAAAACAAATATGAGTAGAAAATCTTGGAATCAACACCAGAGAATGAATTACATACCTTTAACAATTCCATGGCTCTCTTTTCATATGGAGCATGTCCTACGACTTCACGGATAATGTCTCTGACAAATTTGGTGTGTTTGGTTTGGATCCCCTTCAACCTGGCGGGACGAACTTTATTCAGTTTAGATTTGTCTGATATTTTGGTGGTTTTGTGACCCCTTTGGAGGCCGACTGCGATCTCGTACCTTGGTGCCATGCTAAAAATTGTAGGTTATATTAGTGAAATCGAGTTTCGTATTATTGATCAGCAACTTTAATAAAAATAAACGAGATTAACAACAGTTTTATCGTTATAAATATTGTCCTACCTGGCTTTATTTTAAAAATTCACAACGTGATTCTCGTGTTGCCAAGAATTCACCAAAAGAGAGAAAACATGGAGTGACAGAACATGAAATTGGTAATGGTTGACGTTTCCGATTCCGATTTCTTGTATGTGTTCCAATTTTAAATGGTGAATAATTGTATGTATAGTTGCATAAATATAAATGTATGTGATAAATAAAAATTCTTTTTAATTTATTAAATCTCTTCGACATTAGTAATTAAAATATGTTTATGAAAATAATATTCTAGTAATATCTATTTAGAGTGATGTAAAATAATAATTAGGTTTAGCGTTTTTTCCTATAAGCAACTTTCTCGTGGAAGAATAGATATTGATATAAATACAAAAAAGACACTTTTTTCCACATATTTTAATTATCGTAGTTGCTAAAGATAACTAAGTATGTATATAGTCTTCTATTACTTGTGGGTTATAATCTCCTAAGAAAATATTAATTTTTGACAATTTAATTGATTTTTGAAAGTGCACCAGTAGATTAGACAACCTTTGCTGATTTCGGATATACTTGTCATTTTTTACTGACTTCTGACTTTGATACGTTTTTTTTGTCTGTCACTGTCAGAACTCATTATGATTATACTGACGTGTATACAAAAATTGATAAAAAATAAAGTTTAATCATCACTTTTAAAACAAAAATTTGTATTGTATTTTCAGCAATTTAAAGCAAAATGACGTATGTAACTGGTAAGTAATTTAATATGAAAATTATCAAAATTTTATAGGTTTTCATCTCTTTTAGGTGGGCAGTTACAACAAAATCCACCTATATTTACAAGGATTTCCAAGTTTTTTGATGGAGTAATACATTTTGTCATTAACTTGTAAGTATTGTCCCATATTTCATAGCGTATAATTATAATCGTTGTAAATGTAATTATACTTATTTTTTGGGATTTTAACGCTGGTTAAAACGTATGAAAACTGGAGATTCGTAATGAATGTTTTAATCAATAATTTGTTTGTTTAAAATCTGTAAATTGCGTATATCTTTCTAGAATTTTCCTCGTTACTAATTATTTATATTTACGGAGTTCTTCAAAAGTTTACAACTTTAGTAGACAAGGTGATACATTATTTTTAAAATCTTGCAAAATTCTAAAGTTAGAAAACAAACACAAGAATTAAGCGAAATTGCTTAATATGCATGTACAAATAATGTATATAAATTTTCCATAAAATAAACTAATGACTTGTTTTACTCAATTGATTAATATAGTAGTTATTCTTTGTTAATTTTTGTAGTTTTACATAATGTCCATATTCTTTTAGCTTTATAACATTGATTCCAATTGAATATAATGCCCAGAGTAGCTCAAGTGGTTCCAGTTCATCTAGGGGCAGTGGTAGTACTCTTGGACGTGGAGGAGGAGGAGGTGGTGGTGGATGGGGTGGAAGACCTAATGGGTAAGTACTTTTGAATTGATTTTAATTTCACCATGGATGGATGACTTGATATTTTGCTTAATGGAAAGATAGTTTTATTGTTATACAAAACTTTGATAGACAATACTGTTAACTGTGGTACTATTGAATCTATTATTTGCTTAGAGATGATTGTCAGAGACACTATGTGCAAAACATACATAACGAAAATATGAAGATGTGGTTATCATTTAAAAAATTTTTTTAGACCTGGAGGCGGTGGTGGAAATGGTGGTGCTAGGTTTAGAACAATGAGGGACATCAATCCTCCGACTGTAGGTGGTTGTGCGGGTGGATCATGTGGGATGTAAAATATATCTGAAAGTCAAATAGGGTTTCACCAATATTATAAATTCTAGTTTTATGTAAATTGCAATTATATTATATGTATAAAGGTCTATTTTTATGTTAGGTTTACTATGGTTCTGTTTTATCGTAATTAATAAAGTAATTTATATGTGTTCCAGTGACTTTTATTTTTTTTTCTGTGTTAACCAAAACATTAATGTTTGATCCCTAATGAATCTGTAAATCAAGTAATACCCAAACTTTATGAGTTCACTAGTATATTGCTTTTTAACAGTTGTATTTTTTTTTGGCTATGCACATACACATTTTCAATAATTCAGTAAAATGTTCTGTTCTCCATTGACTGCCTATAAATTTATTGTTATTGTAGTTCCTTTGGCATTTATTGCAATATTTAATAAAAAAAGAAGGTAAGTATAGGGGAAGAGGGTCTAAGGAGGATATACACAAAGAGAGACTGGCATCAATAGAAGAAAAGGAAGAGAAGAACAGCTGGAAGGAGGAAAATGAAGTCAAAAAGGGAAAACAGTGGTGGAGGATGGCAGCAGATAAAAAATAGGGATATGGGATAGTAATGACGAGAGTGAATGGGTGACCAATATTAATAGAAGACAGAAAAGGAAATCACATGGAAACAAGACATCAATCTAAAAGAAGCTAAACGGAAAGGGATGTCAAAAATGAGGAGATGCATCTATGAGTTGGTAAATCTAACAAAGGTGGTGGTAAATATGAAAAATGTGATTAAACAGGTAGTCACAAATGCCTGGCAGATTTGGTGTCAAATAGAAAGAAATAGAGAATATAGTGTTATAATGGAAACTGAGAAAAGGGAAAGGATTAGAAAATGCATGACAACAGCAGTATGCAAACAAAAATTACTGTGGGAACAACTGCAAGGAACGTAAGGATACAGGTAGAAGTGAATTAACTCAAAATGAAGCAACTTTTCCTGGCGATTCATTATCATGTGATATTTGGAAATTTTGAACTTCCCTATGGCTGGAAATAATCATTCTTTAGAGGCCATATTAAGTTCAAAATGAAATTAATATATTATAAATGAAATCCATCTGGATAACAAGTAGCAAAGAGGATGCAAAACCAAACCTTGTGATCTCTGCATGTGTTTTCATACACTGTTAAAGAGAGGAAAGGATCTGCTAATTAAATTTGGGTTTGACGATGGATAAGTAGTATGGTAAATGATGAAAACTTGCTGCTTGGTGTCATTCATTGGTTTTACACCACCTTGGTTTTAAATTGGATAATTTATTGTCTTTTAATGACCATTTTAATTACCTATTAAAAAAGATTTCTAAAAAATTATACTTTTTTTCAAGAATATCTAAAAATTTGTCACCTGCAACTAAAATTACAGTTTTTAATGCGATTATTCAACCTTACTTCGATTTTTGCTCGTCAGTTATTTTTCTCTTCAATTTAAATCAATCGGCCCAGTTGCAAAAATTACAAAATCGTGGAATGAGAATCATTATTGGTGGAAACAGATATACACCTATAGCAACAATGCTTAGCATGCTGCAGTGGGTTTTAGTTCAACAAAGGGTCTTTTACCTTACAATTTTGTCCATTTATAAAATTCTAAAAAATTTGGCCCCTGCTTACTTTTGTGAGTTTATTACACGGAATTGTGATATTCACAATTACCCTACTCGAGGTAAGTGAAATTTACACATTGTGAAAACAAAAAGGACAGCTTCAAGAAACTCTTTGATGTTTAAGGATTTTGATCTTTTTAATAAGCTTCCTCAAACTGTTACAAGTTGTTCATCTATACAAATATTTAAAAGCAAATTAATGGACCATATTAAAAGCACCAATAGTTAGGTAGTTGTTTTGTTGTCATGTTTTATGTTATATATTATTGTTTTATATTTTTTAATAAGTGTAGATACTATATTTTAAGTGTAATTGTTATTTTTATCATATATGAATGTTGTAAATTGATTAATTTTGTATGTATTAGGGCTTTCCATATTTTGGAATCAATAAACTTCTTCTTCTTCTTCATTTCATTAATCCCTACCGGAAAGTGTTAATATACTTAAAAACATAACGAAACACAAAACAAACATAAATAAGAACTCCAATTTAATCTCTTTATTTTTGATTGAAGTTTGTTGGTAATAATATAGAAAAAAATACATATTTTTAAGATAGTACAAATAAAATTAATAGAAAAACAATCAGTATTTAGGTATTATATTTATTATATATTATATTGTTTATGTCATATGGGAACACTGATATATTAAATTAAATCTATCTATTTATTTTCTTTAAGTACTAAAGGAAGTACCACAATAGGTTCATTTTTCGATGGGTTGTCTGAATAGATGCTCCAAGTCTTGGCGTTGCAGTCAAAAATACCTAAAACAAACAAGAGAGTCAAAAATAAACTAAAACATATCATTTTGTAATACCCTTAAAGTTGATAATATAATTTAATGTCATTTCATGTCGCCCCGCACGAATATTTTTCTACTAATTAAAAAAAAAAGGAATTTGCATGTCAATCTAATCGGTATTTGACCAAGGCGTCATAGTCATTCGGATATAAGCATATCTTTGTAAAGACAATTAAACAATGTCTAGACTGTTTACCGCAGCACTAGAATATGCTTGTAAAAAATTTTACTGGGAAGAGAAAGGCCTGAACATTGACGGTAGAAGGTTAACAAATTTGAAATTTGCACACAACATAGTTTTGTTCTCGGACAATCTCACGGAGATACTGTGTACAATGCTACATGAACTTCAGTTAGTGTGTACCAGTGTGGGTCTTAAAATAAACATCTCCAAAACTAAATTTATGACAAACCTAGTGTACCTAATGGACATATCAATATTGGAGACAACGAAGTAGAGCTGGTGGAAAAATACATATACCTTGAATACGAAATAAAGATCACAAGAGACAACCATACATACGAACTACGAAGAAGAATAAACCTAGCATGGGCAGCCTATGGAAAACTCAAAGACATCTTTCTATCTATCTATATAAGGATTTTTACAGCTGTCCCCGCCTTCCTTCTTTCAGCCAACGTCTCCAGTCCTTTCTGTTCTGCCATTCTCCATCTCTAAGGTCTCGTCTTTCCATGGCCTCGTCCACTTCATCCCTTCATGATCTTCGGGGTCTACCTCTTTTCCTCCTTCCTATTGGACTCCAATCCGAAATCTTTGCTATCCACCTTGTATGATCTGTTCTTCTCACATGTCCATACCAAATTAAACGTTTTTCTTCGATGTAGCTGAGTATGTCTTGTTCTACTGCCATTCTTCGTTTTATCTCCTCATTTCTGATGCGATCCATTTTTGTTACTCTGCAGCTTCTTCTCATGAACTCCATTTCAGTTGCTGTGATTTTTGACCTGTTTCGTTTATTTATTACCCAATTCTCTGGTTCTGGTTCTTGCTCTGTTGTTAAATATTCGGTCTTTTCTAGATTTATTTCCAGTCCATTTTTTGTGTATTCCTTTTCTAATTTTCGGAGCATATAGCACAGATCTTCTTCATCTTGAGTCGTTACCACTTGGTCATCTGCAAAGCTTAATGTGTACAAGAAGTTGTCCCGGATTGGTATCCCCATCCCTTCACATTTCCTTTTCCATGGTTTTAATATTTGTTCGAGGAATATCTTGAACAGTGTCGAAGATGTAGAGCATCCCTGCAATAAGCCTTTTGTGGTCTTAAATTCGTTGGAGTATTTATTGCCGGTTTTAACTCTTACCTTGTTGTTGTTGTAAAGGTTTTTTACGGCTTCTGTTAACCTTTGAGTTATTCCGATTTCTTTCATCGTGTTCCATAGTTGTTTTCTGGGGACCGTGTCATATGCCTTTTTTAAATCTATGAATGACATGTGTACTGGTCTATTTTTTGCCATTTTTTTTTTCAATTAATTGTTGGAGTGTATAAATGTGGTCTATGCAAGATCTTCCTGCCGTGAACCCCGCCTGATCTTCTCCGATTTTATTTGAGATAGATTTTTCCAGTTTTTCTTTCAGTATTTTTCCATATAACCTGCCCATACATGCTATCACACTGATGCCTCTGTAGTTCCCGCATTTCTTCTTATCTCCCTTTTTATGTATCGAGGTTATATATGCTTTGGACCATTCTTCTGGTATTTCGTTCAGGTTTATAGCGGTACTGAACATTTCGTGTATAAATTCTGTGTAATTTGTCCGTTCCGTACTTACTTAGTTCATTAACGATTCCTCCTGGTCCCCCTGATGTTTTGTTCTTTATGGCATTCTTTACTTCGATTAAGGTTATCTCAATCTGTTCTTCATTCTTATTTTGTTGTTGTTCCTGTTCTGTGTCTGTCTCTCTGAAATCTGGGCGGTTATCTGTGAGCAGTTCTTTATAGTAGTCTTCCCACTCTTTTTCTGATATGTATTGTATTTGGACCTTTTCGTTGTTATTCTTCCTTAAAGATTTCAGTATTTTCCAGGATTCCGAATTCCTTGTTCTTCCTATGTATTGTTCAATTTGTGCACATGTTTCTTCCCATTCTTCATTCTTTTCTTTTGCCCTTCTTCGTTTTACTTCTCTGTTTTTCTCTTTGTACTTCTGTGTGTCTTCTGGGGATTGGGTGCTCATACTTTTCATATATAGAATTTTCTTCTCCTCAATACATTTTTTGGTTTCTTTGTTTATTTTTACTTTGTGTTGGGTATTTCTTTTCTCAAGTTTCCCCAAAGCTTCTAACACCGCCTTTTTTATGCTGGGTTTGACGTGCTCGTACGTTTCTTTGACGTTTCTGAAACCGAAATCCTGTAACTTCTGGTCCAGTCTTCTCTGGTATAGGTCCCTTATGGATTCCTCTTGAAGTAAATTTATGTTGAACTTCATTTCTTCTTCTTTCTGTTCATTTTCTACTTGGTCTTCTTCGTGTTCTTTCTTCCTTCTAGTTTGGGTGTTCAACGTGTAGGGAAACCTTATTTGTGAAATTATTAATCGGTGGTCAGTGCCACATTCGGCTCCTCTTTTTACTCGTGTATCTCTAATTTTGATAGTACTACTTTTGCTGACAATTATGTAATCGATAATGGATCTGATGTTTCTCGTTGTTTGTACATACGTGTATTTATGTATGTCCTTATGTCTGAAAAAGCCGTTAGTAATTTTCAGATTGTTCAGTTCGCACAGGTCAATTAGTCTTTCTCCATTATCGTTTGTCACATCTTCTCCAAAACGGCCTATCGTGCTATCATTTTGTCGTTTCCCTGTTCTTTCATTTAGGTCCCCTGCTATTATTATTTCTTGTGTTAGTCTCACTTTTCCGATCTCTTCTTGTAAGGTATCCATGAACTGATCCTTTTCTGCTACCAGACTGTTATCCGTAGAGCCGTATACTCCCAGTATCACGATTTGCCTGCCATAGATTTCCATGATGAGTTTTACTATTCGTTCATTTATGGGTTCCCATGTTTTTATTGTTTTTACCCATTTTGTCTTGACTAGTATCCCCACTCCGGCAGATGCTCTTTCTTCCTTCTTTTTCCCGCTCCAACAGTAGAAGATGTCATGTCAAAGACATCTTTAAAAGCGATATATCTATTTCTTTAAAACGTAAAACATTTGACCAATAAGTGTTGCCTCTGATGACCTATCGTGCCGAAACTTTGACATTGACAGTTACAACTTCAAAAACGATGCAAATAGCTCCGAAGAAAATGGAAAGGTCAATGCTGAGTACATCGCTTCGTGACCGAGTTAGAAATGAAGACTTAAGACGAAGAACAGGAGTTACTGATGTAATCTCCCGAATTGCCACACTGAAATAGAACTGGGCCGGACCCGTTGCCCGATTCAGTGATGAAAGTTTGCCGAAGAGATTGCTTGAGTGGAGACAGAGGTTAGACAAAAGAACTAGAGGAAGACTCACTACTCGTTGGACTGACGATCTCAAGAAAATGTCAAGAAATTGGATGAAAAGTGCTCAATGTTCCTATTTTCAGCAGTGGACGCAAAGGGCTGGTTGATGATGATGTTAAAGAAATGTCTTATAAGATATACGGAAGAGAGTTTTGGCAATTAATTCGCCGAACATAAAACAAACTTTTTACGACGAAACACGAAAATTTTAACTAGAAAGAATTAAAAACGAAGACGTCAAAATTGCTCGGAAAATAAATAAGAACTGTCGACGATATCGCCAGAAACAACTTCTATGATATGGATATGTAAACAGTATGGGTGAAGACTGAATAGCAAAAACGAATAATTAACTGGAAAAAGGACGCACAAGAGATTTCAATAGGACCAAGACTGCTATGAGGAGAGGGCGAATGGATGGATAAAAACTCTATGCAATATGAGAACCAGATATTATATATCATCATTCTTCAGTGTATCATTAGCGTATTCTCCGATTATGGGACAGCCTCCTTTACATAGTCCTTCATTTCTGCCCACGATTGTCTAATATTTACTTTTCTGTACCGGCTTGTTTCCTTATGTTATAGTCCCATCTTAAATCTGGACGTTTTATTGGTCACTTAATTGCCTCTTGGATACCACAGTTTAATACTAGTGGACAAATGTACATTTTGTATGTATATATGCCTGTCATAGCTTACGTCTGTCCGAATTTTCCACATAGAGCGACTCCTTCACATGAGTAGGTCGAGTCTTTTACTAACCTTGTTACGGGCCAATACTGTCTGGTGAGCACCACTCTCGTGAATCGGAGTCGGTCTCCACATAGCCTCAGGTTAAGTAATTCTTTCTTCTGCAAGTTGTGTGTGATAAAATAGGGTACTGGTGTACGTCTTTCTGGAATTTGGGAAGTCACTATTATATATTGTGTATAATATAAGTGGAAGAATGGAACCATGTTGCATTCGTGCGGTGGGAGTAAAAGGTGTCGACAATAGATTTATGTCCTTGATATTTAGGCAGCTGTGTGCTTCACTTAAATACTTTGCTGTGCTTATTGAGATTGGTCCTTTGAGCATGCTTATTAAAAATAATTACTAAATTTATTAGATAATTGGATGGTTGGAGGTCAACAAATAAAGTATATTATTAGCAGTTCAAAATTAAGTTAAGAACAAAGAATCAATGGAAAAATTATCCAGGAGACTACCACGCCAATGAAGATTACGAAAGTACAAATCTCTGAGGTAAAAAAGAATTTATAAAATATGCCAAATTTAAAAAATGTACAGAATTTGATGAACATTTTAGAATGGTATACAAAGCTTAATGTGTAATTAGAAATAATGTCAATAAATCTTCAAATATCAAAATAATTAAGGTAAACTTTTTGAAATAACTCATAAAATGACGAATGAAACTTACCAACGGCTACAGTTTTCACGTAGCTACCAGGATAATCAACAAATACAGGAAATTCTGAATGTTTATTGTCTCCCAACATCGTGGTCACATCTTCTTTTTTCTTTGGTGCAGGATATTTGGTTAACGTAGCCATACGGTTTATGCTACTCTTCGTCATATTTTCGTTAGTTTCTTTAACGTTTAATCGTAGATACCTAAAAAGAGCAACACAATCGGTTTATTTATTTATTATGGTGATCAACATCATGACATTATCCATTTTTTTGATACCCGCAAAAAATTTTAGCAGTAGAATTTTTTTGCAATAAACTATTATTTTTACAGAATTTGTTTTGTTTACAATATTTGATTTTATTACAATTTTTTTTTTCGAATACAGCTTTATTTACTTTCTGCGCAGAATTTTCCCGGTCTTTGGGGAAATACAGCGCAATGACAATTTTTTAAGGTAATTTTTTTTTTCTTCAAAATCCGTAAAACTTTAACCTTTTTTTTATGGGAATAATGGCCCCAATAGATAAAAGTTTCAGTAGTTAAATTATGGAAGTTTGTGTGCACATAGGAAACTTTTGTATTTTCCCTTAGGTGCACAGAATTCCTCCGGTCTCCCCTATTACCATATTTTCAATTAATTACTGTTAGAAATTTATGATAAGTATTATATTAAACAGTAATTTATACAATTTAAAAGAAGTTGTTTATAATAAATATATTAAAATAAAGCAACTGGTTACTATATTTAACATTAACAACACGTGTTAACACAGTTGGATAGATATTTATTAGAGTTTTGTTGCACTGTGGCGCATCCAGGGGGGTTTTGGGGGTTAAAATTCCCCTCAGGGCATATAAAGTAAAAAATATATAAAGAATAGTAGGAAAATGTAACTTGTCTTTCACACACAATACAAAAAGTCTAAAACGCTAATTGAATAATTAAATAACCACTTTAAATATGTAGAACACAATAATTAATACACAATAATTAATAATATTTTTCATTATATTTAGATATAGATACCTAATATTAGGCTTATGACAAAAGTACAGTCTGTCCCAAACCCTTCTTTCAGTGCGTCACTAATTTTGACGTCATATAGGATTTTAAGAATGTCGAGAATTATTGCATGACATTTTAATTAAATTTGACAGTTGCAGGATCGTAATCTGTCTTTTTCTAATTGAAAATAATTTAATAATTTTAATATTAGTCTTTGTTCTTTCTCGATATATCTCGGTATATTAAAATATTTTTATGACAATAAATACAAAATTAAATTTTCACTGTAAAATGTCTGATAATACCATCGAGTTAGAATCTATGGAGAGGGCATCACGTGACTAAAAACGACCTCACTTCGGCCATATTGTTTTGCCACTTTTGACAGATCGTATATGTTTATTTATGATTGTTGTTTTTCGAATATTTTCAGTTTTATAATACTTTTATAGAAACTGTAATAATATATTGTGATACTGCCTAATAATGGTTTCTTGTTCTCAACGTAGTTGCAGTGGCAGAAGCAATGTTAATAAAAAATCTTCAGGAATAACGTTCTACAGGTTAGCATACAAATATGTAAACAAAGTAATGGCCCGTACTTCAGAGAATAAATTAATAGTATTTGACTGTATTAATTTATCTTTATGTATAATATATCGTGTTTTTAGTGTTTACCGCGGGATAAATAAATCATAGTTTATTAAAAATGTATTGCACTTTTTTAGATTATGATTAAATCTTCTGAATAACTAGTCATATTTTTATAGTAGTTTTAATATTATTGAGTCCGGCCATGATCCCACCGCCATATTGATATCACAGTTAGCCACGCCTACCTACGCCGTTTTTAGTACATACGTTAATATGCTCACAGCTTCTCCATAGATTCTAACTCGATGGATAATACTAATCTGGAATGACAATTATCATTTTATCAGTTGACATTGTGAAAGTACTGTCACGATCGAGACAATCTGCGTCAAATTATATTTATGCGCATCATTGATTGGATATCTATTTAGCGTATTCTAAACTCCAACCAATTATACACCCGTAAGTAGAATTAGCTTTACGATAAAGTTCTATGTATAATAATTACAGACTCACGTTTTTTTCTGTCACTTCTAGCTTAATGTGTTAGAGAGAATTCGATCAACTATGACGCACTGAAAGAAGGGTTTGGGACGAACTATAGACATAACTAGTCTGTTGCGAGTAGCATGCGCCTACAGGTCTGTATTTGCGGCGGCCTTGTGGACTATCACGGGTTGTGTTCCTCTGCATGTTTTAGCAGTAGAAAAGAGACATCTCTATGAGAGCCGAGCGCCGAAGGTACTGGATAGATTGTCTGTTTTAGGGTGTATCTTCATAGGTTCAGAAAGACAGATACAGATAAATGCCTATACTGCGAATATTCCGACATTGTTACTCACACAATGCTGGAGTGTAATAGATGTGCCGGGGGGAGAGAAACAGAATGTATAAAGAAATAGGTATGAATCCTGTGACTGTAAGAGAAATGATCGTGAAGATGACGGGAAATACGGAGGGATTAAATAGTGTTCACAATTATATCCGAGTAGTCATTAAAAAGAAAGAAGAAGAAGAGAAACACCAACCGGGCCAACGACAGAGATGAGATCTAATTACTATTTTAATGGGAATAAGCCGCACTTGAAGGTTAAAATAAGTTTATTGACGTTTGAATTTTTGATCTTTGATCTTGCACTGATAACTTATATACTCCAAAGAAAAAGAATAACGGTTGGTACCGAAGTACATCTAACCTTCATCGACCTAGAAAAGGCGTATGATATAGTATCTAGACCTAAATTGTGGCAAGCTTTATACAATAAGTATACAGGAATAACACCACTTACCTAAAAATCGGAAAGAGACTATCAGAGCCAATAAAAGTAACTAAAGGACTAAAACAACGATGCAGTATGTAACCCTTACTGTTTAATTTCTATATTGAGGCAGCCTTCAACCTCATATCAAATAAATAAATGTTATAAATAAATTGTGTTTTAGTGTTAGTGATAGAAGAGTATAAATAAATTAAAATAAATATTACAATATAATAGTTAATTCCTCAGGACATTAATCCGGTCTACCTTAATTTCCCTATGACAGGAAAACCTAAAAAATGACCGTCAGTCAGTTAGCAAAGATGCTAAGAATCCCCTGGCTTGGCACAGTGAAGATAATGAATAAAATAGCAACATGGAATGTATTAACACAATTAAGAAAATGAATATAGTGAAAATCGACATCATGGTTATCAGCGAAACGAGTTGCAGTATGTCAATACGATGGCTACAGTTGCACAGTTTGTAAACTTAGGAACTTAGAATCATTCGGTTTTATAAATTCATTTTGTTAACGCTTAAATATATACATATCTCATGAATACAATGAATACAATAAGCTTGAAACTTACTTATTGGTATGCATAATACATTCTCCCGGACTAGCAGTAAAAATATTTAATTGAGATTCATCTTTGTCTGATGGAGCCATTTCCGCATTATGAAACATTCTATCGCCCTCTTGTTTTAAAAACGTCATGTTAATGGAACAGCCATTTCCTGCACCACAACCTCGATCTCGTAAAATATCTTGGGCTTGCACAAAGTTCTCAGCGCCTAGGAGAGCTCTTGTAATGAACATCCTTGCTAAAAGGAAAAAACAATATAATTATTTAAATAGAAAAAGGAACATCTGGTTATAGGAAGTATTCCTGGCTAAAGATCATCCGTGATTGCGTGATTGGACAGGACTCAGTTCACATATACTACTTAGAACGCAAAATCGTACACGGTATGCCAAAATTGTTACCAACCTCCACTGGTGGATGACGACACCATAGACGTATATATTAATATAGATTGAGCATGCCAACAAACTCCCCATTCGCGCTCTCCCAAACCAAAAAGTAACGCTACTATACTTACTTGCCATGTAAGCTAGAGACACAACTAAGAACGAAGATAAAGATGTTGTCGTCACTTAGCTCTACAGACTGCTCGGTCTATATCAATATACACGTCTATGGACAACACTTGAAGAAAAAGGTATTTTATTCAGTGATATAAGTCGAGTCAATAAATACTTATCTTATTACATTACTTATTACATATGAAGAGCATTCACGCAAAAGTGGATAAGTCCAAATTTGCAATTTTTGAGTTAGGTATGGATTCGGCATCTAAAAGAAAATATTTATCGATATTTTCATCAAAACTCGTGATAAAGGTGATAAATACCATGCAAAACAAATACGAAAGTGGTCACGCTCAAGCAAAAGTGAATATTTCCGTAATATTGGACTTATATAGATAAGTTCAAACAAAACTCGATAATTCCTGTTAATATCTTATGGGTGCTATCAGGATTCAGTCATAAGTTGATAAGTACACTTCGGGGATCACTGTAATATATTTTTATATTTTTGGCAATGTATGCCCCCTGTTATCAAGTAGCTGAACCTATGTCATTAAGAAGAAATACATCACTACAGTATTTTGTTATAAGTTTTGCGGTTCACGTAAAATAGAAAATTAACGTCAGCGTTGAACGTTTTCCGACTTAGATTTGGTTCTAATAGGCAAATTATATTTGTGTGTTGTGTAGCTATGGATGGCTATAATGAAGACTTACTAAGCGTAAACGAGAACAAGCTGACAGGTATTTACTAATGTACTATATTCATATTAAACGTTTTCGCGTTGAAGTTATGAATTAATTTTATTACTCGGATTTTTGCAGCTATGGTCAGTTATGGCGCAAGCGCTCTTATCTTACAATACCAATGGGATCGAATTATTAAATAAAAATCATAGTTACATACTAATTTAATACCAGGGACCTACATATATATATATATATATATATATATATATATATATATATATATATATATATATATATATATATATATATATATATATATATATATATATTTTCACAACATTGGGTTTAAATCTCCGTCAGCTGAATTCAATGTTCTTTTAATTGAATTGCTAAATCGGTAATAAACCTTAACTACAGGTGAAGAAATGGTTGATACAGATTCGTCCAGGATTGCGTAATATGATTACAATATTATTCGCCCAGATAATTGAAGGTAATATGATTACGATAACTTACAATAAATCTCGATGACTGCTGCACTATTTCACTGATTCTACTATACGTTACTAGTATCAGGCACTGAAGTTAATCAAAATGAAGGTACTTTATAACAATATTTAATCTAATATGGTATTAGATTAAGATATTTCAAAGATTTAAGTGTATACACACTTAAAGAAAAAATTTACAGAGAACGGTAAGATAAGCAAGCGTCTTTACTCGAAAACTGCCCTACCCAGAGTCCTTTTCTCCCTCCTAAATTTTCACAAGCTTCCAAAAAAAAGTGGGATATCCCCTACTCAAAAATGACAACTTGCCTAAAAGGACGCCAGGCTGTTTCCATCTCTAGGAAGATACCCGAATATAGAAAAGTTCTAGATAAGTAACGGGATTCTTGTCGTTGGAAACCATGGGAAGCGATAGGACCTTTTGAATTAGGTTCTTTCAGAAAGATACTATAAGAGCTTTTACGACTATGTTTACAAATTATCAAAAAGGACATGCCTGAATAGTCGGTATGTTGGTGATAGTCGGTATGTTCCAATAAAATTTGCTAAGAATCAGAATTTGTACAAGAGGGGAACAAAGCCACTTGTCTTGTGTATCTGTATAAAAGTAACTTTTATTTAATTGAAATTTATTTTCAATTATTTTCGAATTAGGGATCTCCACGGAAGACTTCCCAAAACGTAACAATAATGGAGTTTTTATTTATCAAAAGTACTTACGTGTCTTTCCAGGTCTGGTATGTTTGACGCTTAAAGTATTTATCGTAAATATCAAACCGTGATGGTTATAACTCATTGTGTAACCAGGCAAATGTCCGGCATAGCATAAAGAAGTGAATTTCTCTTCTTTAAATTGCCACTTTCCTTCAAGTTTCTCAGGAATTATGTGAGCCGATACGAAATAAATATGGTTTAGAGTGTCGCTTAGCGCATCTTCGGTATGTCCTAGAATTTCCTGAAAATAGAATATGATGAGCTGGTATAAATGCCTATAAGATAATGATTATTACAATTTAGAGGATTTTGTGTTATTTTAAAGGTAGATCTAATAGCAGGCCCTAATATGAATCATGTAGTTAATATGGGCCCTCAGTAAAAATCGGAAATGTCAGGTAGTGCAATCTTTGAATAATATACTGGATTCAATGACGTGAATAAATCCTTCGACACAGTCTGGCACAGAGGAGAGAACGGACTTTCATACAAAATGGATACAGCGGAGCCATGACAGAGCTAATCTCATCGTACTTGGGCGACCAGAGCTTTAGGGCTCGGATAGGACAAGTCAGCACATAGGCTAAACCTGGGCACGAGAGGGCCACATGCTCGAGTGTCAAGTCGCCGAACTGCAACCCGAGCAGCAATTTCAGAATCGATGATAAATCACCAGAGACAGCAGGAAAAGAGAACATTACGCTAACCTGCTTTAATCGGGATAGGATATCGTGTTGGAAAAAATGAACTTCGGTTTTTCCAGGTAATGTAAATTGTGTAAAATGAAAGCTATCTATTCTATTCAAAAAATAAACGGTCGTTAGGGTTTTATCGACAAAAGAATTTGATAGTGGATTCTAATAAAAGACAGTATGGTGAGTCAAGGAAAGTTTGACGAGAGAAAGAGAGGAGATGGTAAGATATTTTTGTTTTGAGTAATTTGATTGGTTCGAGAGAAGGATTGGAGAAGTAAGAGGAGGGGGAAGTTAGTTTAGTTTTTTTTTTGGCAAAGGAAAAACGAGGAGTCTAAGATAGAACTGCAAGAGAAAAGGTTGTTTCCTGTGATAAGAAAAAAAGGTGTGGACATTGCGAGATAAAGTGTTGAATCGTGAAAGAAAGTTTGTGAAGTTGTTTGTGGCAGCAGAAAGTCGTGACAGTGTAAGAAGAGATCTTCAAATCCACAATTTGTAAGTCTTTCTTTTAATATAAGAATTATTTGAGGCGAGGTCGCATATGTTTTGTTACGACAGTAAACGAGATCAGGAGGTGTGGAGAAACAGCCTAAGGGGAATCAACATAAAGTTTAGTTTGTTTTATTGAAAACAAAAGATAGGCCCAGAGATTCGAAGTTTTGTTTTTGGATATAGAATTGAATAGAGACAGTTTTTTTAGACAAATTTATAGGACCGGAGAGAAAGTTAGGATCATATGATCTGTTGTTATTTATATACTGATAATTATATGATATGATCTTGTTTTTTTGTAAATCTATTTTACATTATACAGCTGGTATATTTGAATGTCCATGATATAATATATTGATAAAAGGTACATATGGTATTGTTTGTGTATATCTTTATTCCTTTTTGTCCTCATACTTGCAAATAAAACATAATTGATACTGAGCCACGGAATTAAGTTCTGATATAAACAAAGTTATGGGTTTCATCAATTTAGATATTGTATTTTAAAATTAAATTTTCACAATATATATATAGGTGTGTATATATGTACAGGTATATATTTCAAGTAACTTCATTTTATTTTATTTTTATTCCGGACAACGAGACACTATTGACTCACCCTATATGTATGACTTAATACATACCTGACCTTTTTGATTAACACAAATCGAGCTGCAACCAACAGGCTGTTGTACTTTTGGTTCTTCATTAACAGCTAAAGCCATTATGTCATCCATATGAAATAGGAACAACTAAAAAATATATAAATAAAATCGAAAAAATTAAATAGTCATTTTTATTATTTATTTTTATTTTACACGATTTCTTGGAATATCAATAAAAGTTCGCATAAAAGTTAAGCAATTATATTGACCATTTTAAATACATTCTGTCATTGTCCTGATATAATATTTTTTCTACTATTTACAGCTAGAAAAACGTGTGTAATGATCAGTTGTACATGTCTACAGCGGCTCGGTGGATGGTTTCGTCCACATAAAGATCAAGAAAGTTATGTTTGTTGTATGAACAACAAAGGAAAGACAAAGGATGCGGGATCCCTAATGAGAATGTAATACTGGGGATAGAGAGAGATGAACTTGTCGAGGCTTTAAATAGGACGAAGCACGGTAAGGTAGTAGGTCCTGATGGAATAGCTGTGGAGGTTTGGAAGGCTCTACGAGAGGAAGGGGTTGACATTTTGTACTAAATGATGAGTAAAATATATAATGAAGAAAGGATATCCAATGCAGAGAGAGAGAGAGAGAGATTGTGATGGTATCACTGTATAAAGATAAAGGGGACATTCAGCACTGTAAGAACTATAGAGGTATAAAGTTAATGTCGCACACAATGGAAACTTAGGAGAGACATCGATAGGAGAAGAACAGTTTGGGTTTACGCCAGGAAGGAGGACAACGGATGCCTTGTTTGCTTTGAGACCGTTGATAGGGATACAGCGAGAAGAAAAGGGAGCTACATTTGATATTTATAGATCTTGAGAAAGCGTCCGAACCAATATTAATAGTAAGCTAAAAGTATATTTGAAAAGATAATTTTCTAAAATTGTTTAGAATATACCATTCAAAGTCCATTGTACAAGATAGTACATTAATATCAGAAAATATTGATAAATATCCTAAAATGCAATTTTTATAGTCTTAAATATAAACACAAATTTTTTACCTTAAAGAATGGCACATTTGCTCCTTCAGCAATTCCTTCCAACTCCCTGACATACTGAGGAAAATTTTTTTTCACTGAAGCAAGAGTGTCGTCATATGCCTTTTTACCTTCAGGTGTGTTATAAGCGGGTAATAAATCCTCTTCTAATGCTGTGTTTCCAGTCACGAAGCTGTGGATTAGGCCCGAAAACGTTCTTCCCTTTAACAAGTTTATAGAAATGGTAAACGTTTTACAGATAATAGCTTTTGATACAAAATGCTTAGTTTTTTATTACAAGTATTAATATATCGAATAATAATAATAATATCGAATAATTTTATATTTTAAAACTTTAGTTCTTTGTATTTTACTTAGTAAAAAAAAAATTTGAGATATAGCGTATTATTAATTTATGTGATTTCTGTTTCTAGTTGTTTTGTTTCTTATAATGCTACTATATTGATTATATTTTTGAATTTCCCCTATTAATATCTTTAAGTTTCCACGCTTCATACCTTCCCTTAACATCCCAACTTCCTAGCTTTATAAATAAACTTTAACATAAAAGATGCGATTATAAATGCTGCGTTTGCGTAGCAGCAAGTCAAGCCTACTACACTGATTAAATCGTGGAAGAATATTTTGGCTTAACAACCTACTCCTTCCAATGGAAGTTAACAAAGAATCCAATGACCAACCTGTGTAAGTTGTACTAGATGCTGCCCTTCAAATTTGCAACGGTATGACTAATTCAACACAGAAAAGAAAATTGTATCAAAAATATCTGAACACAAGAAATGGGGAAGACAGAATCGAATACAAAAGAATGCAAGCGATGGTCAAAAGAAAAATATGCCAAAAGAAAAATGAATCCTGGGAAAAAAGTGCACCATGATAAATACATACATTGGTGGAAGCCAAAGTTCAGAAAGCTGGAAACTGTTAAAAAATTTAAGAAACAACAGAAAAAGAGATATTATCCAGTCCATATCACCGCAAACTTGGGAAGAATACTTTAAAGATTTACTAACAGAGACAAGAGAGCCCTTCAAACAGATAGAGAACTATGATTTACAAGGCGTCAGGCTGATAGGATCACCAATCAGAATAAATGAGAGAGAAGTCGAAACCGTATGCAGACATCTAAAGAATGGCAAATCACCTGACCCAGGAAATGTAGCTCCAGAACTTATTAAACATGGACCCAAAATACTAATGCAACGACTACGACAACTTTTCCAGGAATGCATAAATAAACATGAAATACCTGAGGAATGGAAAGAGTCGCATATGAGCACGATCCATAAAAAGGGAGATAAATCGAAACCTGAAAACTATAGAGGAATTGCAGTTACTAGTAGTATTAGCAGAATATATGGGAAAATAATAAAAAATCGAATAGAAGAAGAATACCAAGATATGGAAGCCGAAGAACAGGCTGGTTTTCGTGCAGGTCGATCTACAATAGACCATGTCTTCTCTATTACCCAGATAATTGAAAAGAAAGTTGCTCGTGGCCAAGAAGTCCATCTGACGTTCGTAGACCTTAGGAAAGCATATGATAGTATCCCGCTTGATAAATTATGGGAGGCACTGGGGAAAACAAATATAAATATAGAATTGATTGAAGCAGTAAAAACGTTGTACTACCAACTAACAACAAGAATTAAAACAGGAAATCTGATAACACCGGGATTCAAAGTGACTAAAGGACTAAGACAAGGATGCTGTATATCCCCAACATTATTCAAAATATACCTCGAAGCAGCACTCAACAAGTGGAAGAAAAAATGTACGAATATGGGCATACCACTAATAGACTTAACTTTGTACACTCTGTGCTTTGCGGATGACCAGGTCATCATCGCACAGGACTCTGAAGACCTTAGTTACATGATGCGAAAACTATTAGAAGAGTTTACAGAGTGGGGTTTGGAAGTGAATATGGAAAAAACTGAGTACATGAGTATCGGAGGAGATCAACATAACCTTCTCGTAGAGGAAAATCAAGAGATCAAACTATGTGATGACTACAAATACCTAGGAGTAAAGATTACTCAGGACGGAAAATTGGATGCAGCCATTAAGGAACGAAATACTCAGGGAAGGAAAGGCATAGCCTTACTGAACAGCGTACTGTGGGATAAAAACATCTCTAAATAAAATAAAAGAAGAATATACAACACCATAATAAAAAGTATCACAACATATGAATGCGAAGTGTGGCCCCTAAAAGACAGAACAGAGAAAATGCTTAGAGCAACAGAAATGGACTTCTGGCGCCGCTCGGCGGGAATCTCCAGACGCGACAGAATAACAAACGAGAGAGTCCGAGAAATCATGGGGGTTACACATAATATTGTTGATGACATCAAAACGACACAACTCAGATGATACGGACACGTAAGGAGAATGCCGGAGAATAGAATACCAAGACAAATTCTTGAATGGCAACCAAGAGGTAGGCGAAGACCAGGAAGGCCTAGAAGAAGTTGGAGAGAAGGAGTTGATAAAGAAATCAGAGAAAGAGAACTGGAGGACGATCTATGGAACGATAGAATGAGATGGAGATTGGAAATCGGAAGACGTCGAAGAACGTTGTAAACCGACATTATATATATGATTAATTCATCAGAATCAAGAGAAGCTTTACAAGAGTGGATTTTAGATGAAAATCTCAATGCTGATTGAACAGATGAAGGAATAATTAAAAAAATGACAGAATCTGATGAACATGTGACCCGGTAAGTAAAGGATGAAAAATCTTTCAACGTAAATAATTGTGATGATGTTTAATTGGCTGCAAATACTTTGATGCGTTGGTGCGATTAGAGAGCATATGACTTTGACAAAATTTTGATGTTAAAGAAGATACAAGAACAAGCAATGACACACTGTCTAAACATAGCAAAAGACAATCAAAGATTTCTTCAAAGTGTGAGCACAATATGTATTTACATACGTTCATAATTAATCTACCTTAATTGCTGCATTTAGTTATTAGTACGTATAATGTATAATAAGTTATTATTTACACACTGTATGTACATTAAATTTATTAGCTTCCATATTTCTTTTAATAAACATGTTTTAGTTAAACGAAATGGGTGTTTCATTTGCATATTAATCTGGTAGCATTTTACTCATAAAATTTAAGAATATTGTAAGCTACTTATAGCAAAACAATGCCAAATATATAATCACTTTCGGTAATCCGGACACTTTTTGTAATACGACACCCCTTTGTCCCATATCTGTCGGAATTTTAATGTCTGGTCTTATGAATCCATATAATTTTAACTTCAAGGACGAATAAAATACTTTGAGTCGTTATTAATTAAAGTTCTAGACCTTTTGTTTTGATATTTACATAACTAAATTATATAAAACTAATGATCATACAATAAATATTTCCTCATTATGAATCATCACATTAAAAAACCGTTATAAATTCGATAGAAAATTGGTCGCATAATTTTACTTGAGAACTTCCTTACAAACAAGTTTAACAACGTAAAAAATAATGAGCTTTGAAGTCGATTCTGATACTTAATTAATATCGTTGTCGTCTGTCGTGACAATAATGACGTGATAACAACATATTTTAAATAAAAATAATTGTTCAGTGTAATTAGAATCATTATTATACAATTAATTATTTTCAGAAATCTTATCCATCTAAGAATCCAGTTAATTATAATCAAGAATTGAATGAATGAATGGGAATAAATATTAAGCATCTAATACATCAGTAAATACGATAATCGTTGCACGTCATAGTTCTATATACAGCTGGTTCCCAAAAAACTGATTTTAAATATTTTTGCTTTTTGTAGGGTCTAAGCTGAACTGAATTTGGAAAAGCTTGCATCCAATTTAGATCGGGTGTATGGAATCCTTGATGAACTGGAGTCCGATTTTGAGATAGAAAGCGATAACGACGATGAATTTTTTGCACTTCGAATGACTCTTTATAGAAGATAAAGAGTTGGAATTGGAAAGCAGTAATAGTAGCGATGGAGTGCCTAGGGCTAGCACCAGCCGAAAAAGTATACTCCAGCCCCAACCGGGGTAAAGCAGCCATTTGAAGATAAAGAAATTTCTCCTTTGTTCGAATGGCACTACGAGAATTTATGGTTTGTGGAACAAAAAAGAGAAAACTAAATTATGAAGACGCTTCTATGGATGAAACTGAAGAACCTTCTGCTAAGACGGTAAGATATACGGTGCTACCTTCTAACTATAAAATATTTGATGAATATGATCACTGACCAGTACACGATCAGAAACATCATAATACTTGTTTAAAATCCTGTCAAAGTCGATCAAGGATCCAATGTATTAAGTGCGACAAATACTGATGTTTGCAGAAAAATCATAATTGCTTTAACACGTTTTATATTAAGTAATTTTCTTACCTAAGACATAAAGCAAATATATGCTCACAGTTCAGATTAATTAGCCTGATGAGCCATTTTCTGAAAATTTTACTCAAAATTGTACATCAACAAATATACAGAGATTGCAAAAGGAACCTGAGCGACAATCAATTTGGATTTCATATGGGGCTTGGTACAAGGGAGCCATTATTTTGCCTCCAGAAAAGACGTGTTTCTCTGTTTTATCGACTACGAAAAAGCGTTTGATCGAGTAAAACACACAGAATTCATAGAAACCCTAACACAACATGGTATAGACCAGCGGTCGGGGAACCGGGGTAAATTACCCCAAATGGGGTAAAAATTCAATTTTTGGGGGTAAAAATGAAACTTTTGTGAGTAAAAAGTATATATTCTTAATTTGCTATTTTATAAACCTGTAGTATTTTTTCAACTTAAACAATTTAGCGACATATGCAGGCCACGCCATCTTACTCTCCACCACTAGAGTGTTCTCGAGTTATATCTTTGCGTAGTAAAGCACAGTCCCGGCCCCGACTACCTGCTCAGTTCGTGCTATGCCGTCAAGATACAAATACATTGACGAGTCAGAGAGCGAGTTTTTACTAATTAGTTGCTGACAAGATCACCATTTTATCATTAATCATCGATATATCGATCAAGGTAAGCCGCAATTTAAAAATTTAATTCAAGTATTTTACAACTATTATTTTCTGTCTCCCTTAAGATGGAAGCAAATAGAAAAAGAACATACCAAGACGAATTCCTTAATTACGGCTTTACATAAATAGAAGACAATGGTACAATGAAACCAGAGTGTGTTGTATGTGTGAAGGTACTGACTTCAGAATCTTTCAAAAAAAGTCAATTGAAGAAACATTTACAATTTAGATAATTTGCATTCACACATGTCTTCCAAACCGCGAGAATACTTTGCAAATTTAGAAATACCTGTTAAAAGACAAATATTGAATAGCAACTTGTTTGGTACATTTGATCGGCGTCCAGCATCAAGGGCTAGCTCTGAAGTAGCCTGATTGATTGCACGAAATAAGAAACCATACACTATTGGTGAAGATTTGGTTAAACCAGCTGCTGTAAAAACCACACATAATCTCTGGGTGTGGTCAAAAAGAAGCAAAGAAACTGAATTCAGTGCCCTTGTCTGCGAAAATTGTGAAAGAACAAATTTCTATATTAACAGAAAATGTAAAGGAACATGTTATTTTCGTATTAAACAGGCTAAATATTTTGCTATTCAGCTTGATGAGACAACTGATTTTCGTAGCAATTCACAGCTAATGGTATATGTTCGCTACATAGGTGTAGATAATTTTGAAGAGGAATTGCTGTTTTGTTCTCCTCTCGAGTTGAGATCTCGTGGAATTGATGTCTACAATAAAGTAAATGAATATTTCAATGCGCAAAGTTTAAAATGGGAAAACTGTATTTCTGAATCTTTGCATGGAGCTCCAGCTATGCTGGATCATATTAATGGTTTTTCGGCTTTTGTAAAAAAAATAACCCAAATATTGAAGTTACTCACTGTATGATCCATTGCCAGGCCCTTATGGTCAAATATTTAGAACCTACACTGGAAGCTGTCATGCATGATGTCATCAAGATTGTAAATTTTATCAAGGGACATGCACTAAACACGCGGCTATTTCGTGAATTATGTCAGGACGGTGAAGCTGAATATACGGACCTACTTTATTATACAGGAGTAAGGTGGCTTTCTCGCGGAAATGTACTAAATCGAGTATGGACTCTCAAAACTGAAGTCGAAATTTTTATGGTTGATTAAAAAAATATTCTCGCAGATAAGTTAAAAACTCTTCCTGGGTTGCATATCTCTCATATTTAGCGGGCATTTTTGAGAGTATAAATATATTAAACAAAGAATTGCAAGGAAAGAATATTAATATTATTTCAGCGAGAGAAATAGTGTCAGTGTTTGGGTTAAAGCTGCAGACAGCTACTTTTTCAAGGTTAGCTTTGTTTTTGGAAGATGGCGAAAATATTACTTTTGCTGACATCAAGGATACAATTGTAAGACATCTTATCAAACTCAGAAAGCGGTTTTCAGATTACTTTCCAGATCTTGATACACTTACTCTCAGTTGCATTGCAGATCCTTTTACATGTGAAATTGCTATGATACCAGAAGAACCTTCAGGTTTAGCAGAAGCAATTCTTGAACTTCGATCTAATATTCAATTTGAGAGTAAACCAAATCTGTTATCTTTTTAGATGTCAAAAGCTGCAAAGGCTTTCAAAATTGTACATGAAGATGCGGTTAAAAAATTGTTGCCATTTGGAACAACATATTTGTGCGAACAAGGCTTTTCCACTCTAATGAACATAAAAACGAAGAACAGAAATCGATTAAACGCTGAAGACTGTGTTCAAATCGCTCTTACACCAAGTCCCAATTTTGAAGCAATTGTATCGAACATGAAACCTCTCCCATGAAAATTCGCCCCCACAGAAAATATAAGCAAATGATAATTTCTCGTTATTTTGTAATTCATATGATATTTTTCTTGTATGACAAAATAACAAAAAATTATCATTTACTTATATTTTCTGTGGGGGTGAAAGTTATGGATTACTAAGTATTACATTGATAAATTGAATAAATGATGTTTAAATTAAATTTTTAATTATTGTTTTTTTTTTCAAAATTATCATGGGGGCTATAACATGAAAGATGCTAAAAACAGGCGATTTCGTTTTTTCTTGCTCTTCGTCATGGGGTAATATCTACTTACACAAAAATATTTTGGGGTAATGATTAAAAATGTTCCCCGACCGCTGGTATAGACCATAACACTGTAGCACTTATTAAAAAACTATAGCGTTGATCAAAATAGACAATCGTCTGAGAGCAAAATTGCCAATAAAAAGAGGAGTTCGTCAGGGCTGTGTACTTTCTCCACTGTTATTCAATATATATTCCGAAAAGATCTTTCAAAATGCCCTCGAAAATATTGAAGAAGGAATAAAAATCAACGGAGAATACATAAACAACTTAAGATACGCAGACGATACCGTCATTATTGCGGACAGTGCTGAGGGTTTACAACGACTTTTGAATGTCATAGCCAGAGAGGGAGATAGCTTGGGACTAAATATAAACACAAATAAAACAAAAGTAATGGCTGTTACACGTGCACCAAATGTCGACATTAATATTTGTATCTATAACAAACATATAGAACCAGTACAAAGATTCCAATATCTTAGTTGCTGGATAACAAACGATCTTGACCACTAGGTCGAAATATGTGCTCGTATAGAATATGCTAGGTCCGCATTTCAACGAATGAAAAAATTCCTAATAAACTCTACGTTATCGTTGGATATCCGATACCAATTTGTAAAAACATTTATTTATTCCATATTGCTATACGGAGTGGAAACATGGACTCCCGGAATTACAAGTATGAGGCGTATAGAAGCCTTTGAGATGTGGGTTTTTCGAAGTATGCTGAAGATCTCTTGGACAGACACGTGACCAACAACGATGTGCTAAGAAGAATGGGTACTGAGAGAGAACTCCTAAATATTGTAAAAAACAGAAAAACGAGTTGACTAGGACATATTTACAGAGGAGAAAAATACAACTTCCTACGACTTATAATGGAAGGGAAAGTGGAAGGAAGAAGAGGTCCAGGAAGAAGAAAATGATCCTGGTTGAAGAATGTAAGAGACTGGACAGGCATGGACACACATTCGATACTAAGAACAGCTCAAGATAGAGAGCAATTTGCTGTAGTTATAGCCAACCTTCAGTAATGGAGAAGGCACCTTAAGAAGAAGACATACAGTTTTCAATATTCTATTTTCATTCGTTATAACATTTGTACCAGTATCATTTTGACTCCCATATAACACCTGAGCGTTCCTGAGATCCTGTTTAGTCAATTTTTGTTTCTAAGAAAAATTGACGTTAAGGATTTCTCATAATGTATATAATAACTACAAAGGTAAAAGTTTATACACAAATCCAAAAAATGTAGGTTCGGGAGCGTAAGGGATAAAATAGTAATTTTTAAATTTTGAAGCCTCATTTTTTTCGGGATTCATGTCAAGTCACGATATTCTTGAATGAGTAGAAATAGATAGACGACAAAGACTTAAGAATTATACAAAATCTATACTATCACCAGTAACCAATGTCAGAATTGGCTTAGATACTTCTGAATCAATTGAAATTCTCCATGGGGTTAGACAGGGGTGCATCTTGTTGTAAGCGGTATACGGATGATATTGTGTTGCTTGCGAGTTCTGTGCAAGAACAGTTAATAATTGTCAGTGTTACTGGATAATACGAAAAATACGGTTGCTTTCTCTAAGAAAAACACTTTAAACACTTTAAATATATGATAGGGGAGAGTCGGCTAATGGGCGCGTCGGGTAATTGTGCGCATCAATGTTTTTAATCTCCTATATAATAAAATGGCAAAACTATATTATCGCGCCATCTATTAGAAACTGCCAGATCTATCAAACACAAACGAACGTCGGGAGATCCTTTTGTTTGTGTGTCTGAAAAAATAAGGGGTAAGTTTTTTTCTTGATAGCAATATAGTTTAAAAAGTACATATACAGGTTATTTATTTACCAGTTTAGGCACCATTAGCCGACAAGGTATATAAAGGCAATTTGTTATGTTTTGTGACTGCCATAAATTCTGTCAATGAAATTGAATACAGATTTTTAAATCAAGCTATTCTTCTGCAAGAAAATAAGTCTAAACGTTCATATAACATGTTTTATTTAGAAAAGCCATTATTGTCCAGATGCCAAAATATCAACGAAAAACCACAAAGGCGTCCTTGGATGTTAAAACTGTGACTACTCTAAACTTTGTAAAAAAGGTTGGTAAAATTTGCGAAGCTGGAAGCAGGTTCAGTATTCCAGAATCTTCTATTCGAAAATGTAAGAAATGTGTTGATGATGGAGGTGCCATCGTAAATCCTCATGTTGTTTCTGTATACTTTTTTAATAAAAATTACATATTTCTTTGGTTAAAAACATATGAAGAGCTTAATGTGAAACAATGACAAGCCACACATGAGTTCAAAAAGAGTTAGTGCTATGATCGGTTAAAGTAATAGTATAACAAGCCACTAAAAATTTATTTCAGCCCGTCGTTAATAGATGACGCGAAAAACCTATGGTAACAGTGTTGCATAGATCTAGTTTGTCTTAGTATCTACTCGACATAATGACAAGCCACATCAAAATGGCGAACATGGGCGAAAGCGATTCAGATATTTCTGTGAGTTCTGACGATTCTAGTAAGACAAATACTGAAGTTCAGTCGACATTCGATGACAGTGACCGTGATCTTGACTATGTACAATCTAGAAGTGACTCAAGTGATGAAAATACAGCGGTGCGTAATTTTTTTGTTAAATGTGGCTTGTCACATTATTACCATTAAAGATTAAAGTATGATTGTTGTGGCTTGTGACATGGCTTGTTATATTATTGCATTTTGTTGTAGGATAATGAACAAGGTCCGTCAAGAAAAAGGACAAAACCAAACACACCCGACAAAACTCCAACAAGTCGATGGAGACAAAGCAATGAACACTGTTATTCAAGATCAAAAAGAAAAATTCGACGAAAGTGTAGTGAAAAGCTTCAGGGCCACGAGAGCAATATTTTTAACGAATTCTGGAACCTCGGTTCATGGGAGTTACAAAATAGCTACTTATTCGGATGTATAGATATTGTTAAGAAGAAAAGGTCCTACCGAAAGAAGAAAAAACATCAAGAATCGCATAGAAAGAGCAATGCAATCTACTCCATTAATGTTAATGGTGAAACTACACGTGTCTGTAAAACAGAATTTTTAAATATCCACGGACTTCAAGCTGCTAAGGGCAGAGTAAATAACATTGTTCACAAGAAGATAGAAGGAAATCTAGTGCCAGAAAGAGACAACAGAGGAAAGCATACAAACCGTGTGAACAAAATATCTGATTATGAAATACTAAGTGTTAAAAACCACATACATTCGATTCCAAAGTATCAAAGTCACTACAGTCGACACAAGAACATGAATAAAGTTTATCTGGATCATAACATGAGTATAGCCAGTCTCTATTTGGATCGATATGTCCCTTGGTGTACAGAAATGGGAATTGAACCAGTCAAGGAGCATACTTACCGTAAAATATTTTGTACCGAGTATAATATTGGATTCAAGCTGCCAAAATCAGATACTTGCAAGACATGCGACGAAATTAATATCCAAATAGAGTCAGCAAAATCAGAAAAAAATGATTATAGCGAATTAACAACAAGACTTAACTTGCACAAGTGTAAGGCTCAGGCAATGCAACAACTACTGAAGAGCGAAACAGCCCAGTCCAACGCTGGTCATATGTTTGTCTGGACGGAAAACATTGCAAAAAGAGGAAGTGATGAAATTGCATCAATACTCATAAAATTTCTAAGCTCAAAGATAGGTGAAGTAGAGCATCTCGTTTTCTTCAGGGATAATTGTCCCGGGCAAAACAAAAACTGGCTTTTAATGTCTTTATGGTTCCAGCTAGTGAAGGAACAAAAGTTTAAGTCTATTACACACCATTTTTTGGTCAGCGGACACACTCACCTTCGCTCCGACAGGGATTTTGCTCTTATAGAAAAACGACATAGAATGTATGCTCCGCTTGTGTACTCTCCTGAGGAATGGCAAAAAATTATAAAAAAATCTAATAAAAAGAAGCCCTTCAACTTAACTGTTATGAAGCAGGAAGATTTCCTCAATGTACAACTACACTTAGAGAACATTAAAAAGAGTACTCGCACTGATGACCAGCAATCTTTGGATTTTTCCAATGTTTTTTTCTTTTTGTTCAGGAGTGATAACAGACAAGCACGTTAAACATTCTGTGAATGGTACCTACAACCCCGTTAATGTTGTCAAGAAGGGACGTCCTAATGTGCTTACTGTATCTGCTTTAAAACAGAAGTATATTGAGCCCATTCGGATTGCAAAAAAGAAACTCGAAAATGTAAGATCATTATTACCCTACATACCTTCAGTGTATCATCCATTCTACAAGAGTTTACAAGAGGATGTCAGCCCTGATGTTACTGATGAGGTCGCCGAGTTGGTTGATTAAATAAGATTTTGGGTACTTATCATTAATGTAATAATGTAACAAGCCACATTTTTTTTAAATAAAGACTGTTTTTATCTCAACTTTCGAGTAATTTTATTAATATTGTTATAAATATAGTTCCATAGCGTAACATACAGCCACATATCTAAATTAAAACAACAATAGTTGTTACTGGATTTTATAATATTATTTTTAACATTCAAAGTCAAATATCTCACTTTTGCCTTTTTGAGGCTTGTCATTGTTTCACATTAAGCTCTTCATATGATAAGTAATTGACCTTTAAGTTCACAAGTTCTAGAAAATGTTACATATTAATGATCAGGATTAATGTCCACGGTTCTTATTGTATGAGGTTTAACATTCTCATAGATTTGCGCTTCTATACGATATGTCGTAGGTAAATATAACAAGTGTTTTGCGTTTAATATAACAATAACTTCCTATCAATGACTAAATTGTAAAGTTCGTAGAATTGATTTTAAAGGTCCAGAATAACTGATTCACTACTTAACAAAATAAAAAACAATTTGCTAACGGTTAAAATGTCTAGTATACCCTTGAGATGGGTAATTAACAATTTATTTTCATAAAAGCAATTAACACAAATAAATACTGGTATGTTTCTATCAACTCGCATCGATTTTTTACAATACACCTCGAACGTTTTAAGATTGTCACACAATTTAGATCTGGGTTATCAGAATAAAGATGTACACTTAAAGGTATTTAGGTTCTCGTTTACATTATTCAAGGAGGTTAAAGAAAAAACATGGATATAATTACATATCGAAGACCAAATTTGTATAAAAAATGCAACACTTTCAGGCGTAATATATGAATTGTGTAATTTAGACACAGTAATATTATTTTCAGGTCATATTTTATGTAAAATCTTAATAAAAGTTAGTTATTTTTACTCTCTGTTGTAATACATTAATTATTAAGTTAAAAAGTACTTTTGTATAAAAATCTGCCTGCTTTGACATCTGTTTTCATCATTATTATCTTTGGCTCGGTAATCCTTTGTAAATCCTGCCCTGTTCCAAGATTCGTCGTCATTCTGTGCGGTTTCTGGTGACCTGTTGCCATATTATGATTTTTAATAGCCCAAAGTCAGTCTTACCGGATACAAAATGAATTAACGGAAACAATAGATGTGAAAAAGGGACTACGCCAGGGAGACGCTCTATCATGCATCTTGTTCAACATCGTACTCGAGAAAATACTGAGGGATACAACAGTCAATACACGAGGAACAATCATTAATAAAATCAGGAACTTTATGAAATCATCAATGGAGATAATTCCGATTTAGAGGAACTAGATATGGAAGAGGATAATTACTTTGAAGATCGTGATATGCAGTGTAGGGGTAAGTGGGACTCTTCTTAGTTTTTTATTCCTTTTTCTTTAACAAAATTGTGTGATATTAGAGTACTGTTGTTTGTAGATGAAAATGAATTGGTGGAAGGCGATATATGTGAGGAACCAGAAGAAGCTGCGCTGATTGAAATTGTGTCCGAATCACATGATATTCAAGACACGCCAATGCAAGAAATACACACATGTCAGACAGCACACGAATTTACAAGCGAATACCTGAAGTCACAAAATTTAATTGAAAAAGAACAGATCAGTTGAACAAAGGGGATCTATGAAATGTCAAAAAATATTCAGTTTTATAAAAGTAAGAAGCAAGAAGTGATAAGTTTACCCAGTCCAGTAGAAATTTTTTACCAGTATTTCACGGATGAGCTCCTCAATATCTGCGTAGAAAAAACAAACTTATATGCTGTTGTTAGCTCTGTGCCAAACTTTGCCGCTACAAACATTGCAGAAGTCAAGACATTTTTTGGAATTCTGTTAATAATGGGTAATTTGAATTATCCGAGAGTCCGAATGTACTGGGAACAAAAATTTGCAGTTCCTCTAATATCTGAAAATATGCAAGTAAACAGATTTTTCAAACTACGGAATACGATGCATTTCACTTCCAACGAAGATCAACAGCCGGAAGACCGACTGTGGAAAGTACGCCCCCTTTTCAATACCATAAGAAAAAGATGCAGGCAGTTGGAACCGGAGGAGGTATATAGTATCGATGAACAAATGGTTCATTTTAAGGGTGCTGTGAATATTAAACAATACATTAAAAATAAGCCGACGAGATGGGGTATAAAATTATTCCTATTATGTGGGATAAGTGGAACAATATAGGATTTCATCGTCTACCAAGGTGCAAAGGTGCAGAACTGAAGGCAGAGTATATGTTGTTTGGCCAGTCTCCGGCTGTAGTAATGCACCTATCCGAGCAAATACCTCCAGGAGCACAACTTTATTTTGACAATCATTTCAGTTCTTATTGGTTATTTCAATGGTTGTCAAAGAAACCAATATATGCCGCTTGTACAATTCGGTTGGACCGCTTTTCTAAACCACCTTTTACTATGTGCCAAGAGAATAAAAAGAAACTTACCAGGGGTTTCGTCGAGAACGTTATCTGGAGAAAATCTGGTGTTGTACTAACCAAGTGGATTGATAGCGGAGTTGTTACTCTGGGTTCCAATTTCGTTGGAGTAAGTTTTTCTGATGTATGTCGAAGATGGGATAAGAAGATAAAAGAGTATATTGAAGTGACACGCCCCAAAGTAGTTTCTCTTTATAACAATGGGATGGGAGGTGTTGACAAGTGCGATTTTCTTATTTCTTTGTACAGATCGTTTATCAGAACAAAGAAATGGACTGTTCGATTAATGTCACATGCTGTTGACATGGCTGTCACCAACAGCTGGTTGGAATATAGAAAGCAATCGTAGGAGCTGAAAATACCGCAAAAAAATGTCATGGACCTTATACATTTTCGACAACACGTTGCTGAGGCACTTGCTGAGCAAAAAACGGGGGAGACCAGTTTCAAATAATCCTCTACATCCTCAAGGTAGTTCTCCTGTAGGTAACCCAGCAGGTCCTTCTGGTAAACAAGTGCGTCCGATTGAAGATATTCGTTATGATAACTTTGGCCATTTACCGACTTTCTGTGACAAAATCGCTCGTTGTAAAGGAAGCAACTGTGGATCAACAACGTATATTCGTTGCACAAAATGTCAAGTATCATTATGTATTGCTCGAAATCAAAACTGTTTTACAGATTTTTATGCCAAATAAATAGTTTTTGTCAATTACAGTCTTATAAATAAAAATCATTTCATATTGATATGTGTCTGTTAATCATTGTGTACACTGCAGTGTACATGACGTATCTTCAGAATGTCAAATTTGACAAATTTCCTGAGGAGCTTAAAAATTGTAGAAAAATATTTCTAATAATCGCTAAAACTTAAAAAAAATTATATATCGTTTTAAAAAATTCGTGTCGGAAAGGGTTAAACCAAGCTTCAGCGGGTGAGCATGAAATCGACCTCTTTCGACAAAAGCCACCCGCCTATAATCACTAGTTAATACATCAATGCCTATTAATGTTTAAATTAATGTTGCTTTATTTTCTTTTGAAGCCTTGTTCGTAATATAAAACACAGCAATAACCATTAAATTTTTAAAGAACCGGCTCAGTAATTAACCGAAGGTAACGCACATTCCAGAATTCAGATTGAGTGCTTCACGCAACCATCTAATGTTTAATTAATATGTTAAAGTGTATTAGTATATTAGTAACGAATATTAATATAATTAACAAGTTAATTAAGCGATTTATTTGACTTTATATGTGAAGTGTTAAGAATATATTCAAGGGCAAGTATTTAGATCAAAAAAGTAAACACTCATTTTTCCTTTCGGGAAAACACGTCATTTGTCGTACCAGTTTCTCGAAAACAAAGTTTTTAGGACCGGAAATGTGACGAGAAGTAACATTCATTCCTAAAAATATTTTGGTCCACGTAATATTTGTATTAGTTTTAATCATCGAGCAAAAAGACAAAAGAGGGAATCTAATCATTATGAAAAGGAGACCAAAAAAGTGGCCTCTGATGGCGGACATATCCGGAAATGCGAATGCGCCAAATTTAAATTTCATGACACTTCACAATAATCATACAGTGGTGTAGGGGTTTTAATTTATCTATTTATTTGTTACATTACATAATATTAATATTACATAATATTAATACATAATACACTTAAAATACTCTTTTTAACACTAGAACACAATAAAGTTTTAATTAAATAATAACAATAATAGTCTAAAATGTGAAACAATTGTTAAAAAACTTCAATACAAATACAAATAATCTTTCATGTGACAGTTGGGACAAACAATAACATCAGCAATAACATAACCCAACTAAATTTGATTTCTTAAACAAGGAAAGAGCCTCTCTTTCCTTGTTTAATGTGGCCTCTCAAAATGGCACTTCCTGTCTAACAATATTTTTGCCCTCACTACCTTTACATTCCCTCTTTTGTCTTTTTGCTCGATGGTTTTAATACATATCATAATTTAAAGGTTTTAGGTAGGTAAAAACCTTTCTAAAAATTTTCCACAGCTCAACCACTTTACTTCTGTAGGAAGAAGTATATTAAAGTGGACATCATACTCACTAGCTTCCAACTGCATTTTAAAGACGCGTCATTGCAGCTTCGTGCATTGATTAAATTCACGATCATTATGGCAATATCTGTCACATCATTTATATAAATTTTTTAACAGAGAATTTGCTGTTGAATGATGGACTGCCGTGGAATCACGCTATTGAACGCAGCTTTCAAAACAATGTCCAACATTATTTATGAAAGGCATAGATGAAAAGGGCCTGCGTAGCGCAAGCGGTAGGATGCTTGCCTCGCATGCCGGTGGTCCGGAGTTCGAATCCTACCGCCGGCAAGAACAACTAGACATTTTTAAAAATGTCTATAGGCCCCAGGTCGACTCAGCCTGAATAAAATGAGTACCTTGGGTAAAACCAGGGGTAATAATAGGTGGTTGAAGCGTAGCACTGGCCATGTTACCTTCTTTGTATACCGTAGGCCCTAGATATAGCAGACTACCCTGCTATACTCCCAAAGCCGCGAAGCGGTATAAAACGGGAGACTATTATATAGATGAAAAAATAGTTGGCAAATACCAATGTGGCTTCTGTAGTCAGAAGTCAATAATAAACCAGATACTTATTTTACGACAGATTCTCGAATACGCTTCGAAAGCATATATGACAATATAAACCAAGAATTCTTAATACAAACAATGAAATTCGACCAGAAATACGAAATTTGGATCGAAGTTACTTACTTACTTACTTAGTCCTAAGCCTTTCTACCGTTAGGTGTAAGGCTGGCGGGGTTAAGATTTGCACTGTTGTCTCCATGCTATCCGGTCTTGTGTTAGATTTCGTGCACTTTCCCATGTCAATCCTTTCTTTTCAACTTCCTTTCTGATTTCGTCTACCCACCTAACTCTTGGTCTTCCTCGTTTGTTTTTCCCTTGCATTCTCGTTTCAAACACTTGTTTTATTAATTTTTCATTCGACATTCTACACACGTGCCCGAACCATCTTAGTTGGCCCTCTACTATTTTTTCGTTTATTGGTTCTAGTTTTAGGTTTTGTCTGATTGTTTCGTTTCGTATTTTGTCTGTCCTCTTTCTGTTAGCTATTTTCCTCAGGAACCTCATTTCCATAGCATTGACTCGAGATTTTTGTCTCCCAGTCAATGTCCATGACTCGCGATTATAGATGATTGTAGGTCTAACTACTGATTTAACGACTGCCGTTTTTACCTTCTCCGGTATTTCTTTTTTCCCCAAAAATGTTGTTTTCATAGTGTTAAATAAGCTTCCTGTTCGTCCCATTCTCTCATTTATTTCCATGTCTTGTCTACCGTTTGATTCAATTATTGCTCCTAGGTATTTAAAATGTTCCACTTGTTCTAGTGGTTTTCCGTTTAATTGTATTGCGTGTGTCTTTCTCTTATTTGAAATTATCATTGTTTTTGTTTTCTCTGTATTTATTTTCATATTTATGTTTGACAGTTCTTCTTCTAGGATTTCAAGGTTGTTCTGTAGGTCTTCTCTGTTTTCTGCTATGAAAACCATGTCGTCTGCAAATAGAAGCTCTGATAGTTGAGTCTGTTTCATTTGCCAGTGTCCTAATGTTAGTTTTCTCATTTTTCTCTTGGCTTTCTTTATTGCTTCATCCAGTACCACTGAGAACAGCAGTGGGCTCAACACGCATCCCTGTTTGACGCCTTGACTTGTAGTAAATTCTTCGGATTCCTCGTTGTTGGTTCTCACCGTATTTGTATTATTATTGTACATATCCTTTATTACATCAATTGTTATCCTATCAACTCCTCTTTCCTTTAATGTCCTCCATACGTCCTTTTTTGTATTCTGTCAAACGCCTTTTCCAGATCAATAAAGCATATATGTATTTCTCTATTTTTATTGATTACTTTCTCACTTATTTGTCTTATTGTGAATATGTGGTCTTGCGTGCTTCTGTCCTTCCTGAATCCACATTGTGTGTGGATCCACCCTCAATGTGGATCGAAGTTAATAATCACAAAAGATAGAAAACTACTTAAGGCTAGTAAACAATGCAATGCGATATCCACTAGAAAGCCAACTTACTCGTACTGGCCGACTGATGTGAACAAAATACCAGACTTGATTGACTTTTTCAGAGTCAGTAATATGGCATTAAATTTTTTTGAAAATATTAGAATCATGCGATATAGTGAATGCATTCAAATGGAACTTGACATCAACACAGATAAGACCAAATTTATGATAGTATCAAGGAGTCCAATAAATATTGAACAACTAACTCTTGGTGGACAGCAAATAGAGAGAGTGACAAAATATAAATATCTGGGAGCTTACATCAACACAAAATTAGATCCAGACCAAGAGATCAGGGTACGAATAGAAATGGCAAGGGCAGCGTTCTTAAAATTCAAGCAATTGTTCTGTGACAAAAATCTGAATACTGCGCTGAGACTGAGGTTTGTTGAATATTACGTCTGGTCCCAACTATGAACTGGGTAGAAAAATGGACGTTAAAAGGGCAAATAGTTAAGACGCTTGAAGCCTTTGAACTTTAGATATACCGGAAAATGTTGAGAGTTCCATGGACTGCCAGGATCACTAATGAGGAAGTGCTGTAGTGTACCAGTACAAAGCGGAATCAGACAGGGTGACTCGTTAAACCCACTTCTCTTTAATATAATAATGGACGAAATAATACAAAGTAAAAGTCATGGTTACAGAATGGGGAACAAAAAATTCCATATATAATGTTATGCAGACGACGCTGCAGTAATCACCGAGACAGAAGACGAGCACCAAAGATTAACATACATCTTCAATACAACAGCCAAAAAATGAAATATGATAATTTCAGCAGAAAAAACCAAATGTATGACATTTAAATACCCACTACGATGAAAAATCGAAATTTATGGGAAAATAATAAAGTAGGAAGCAAGATTCCTCTGCATCCAAGACATCTGTGAATATATATAACTAGCTACGGAGATGGTGAAGAAGAAATACGAGAACAAAGCTTAAATGCAAGTAAAGCAGGCGGGATCTCTTAATGACACAATCTGGAAGAACAAACACCTAAGACAAGACACAAAAACAAAATATATATATACACGGCGGAGACCAGACCTAACACATCTAAAACTAGACGACTATTAGAAACAACAGAGATGAAAATACTCCGACGAATATCAGAGAAAAGTCTGTTGGATAGGGAGAGAAGCGAAAACATAAGAAAAGCATGCAATATAGAAGACATAAATGTATGGGTGACAAAACGGAAACAGGAGTGGAACGAACACATTAGTAGAATGGCAGAGGATGGGATAGTCATCAAATGGACGAAGAAGTATTGGCAGACCAAGAAAAAGATGGTGCGATAATTTAAACAATTTGAGAGGCTAGTATTGAAGAATAAACAGGCCTTAAAGCCTACTTACAAGAAGGAAGAAGAACAAGAAGAGTTAGTGAAGTGAAAATAGTTGTAGTGTAAAGTGTAAATATTACTGTAAGTTAGTGACTATAGAAATAATACTAAATAACTGTAACAATTTAGGTTATAAGAGAACTGCTCATTGATCTTTTTGATCATATTGTATTATAAAGTACCCTCAGCTGGTTGGTATATTAATAAAAAAATTACTTCAAAATTTTGCAGGGTTGATATTTCTAAGTAAATATTGGGAAAAACTAGCACTTGTCGAGCTGATGTATTATTATATAGATACTCACAGTATTAAATCCTACTTCATAATGAGTTCCTCTTGTATACAAAATAGGTATATCCTGACGTCTGCCGATGCTTTCAGTTACGGGCATTTTTAAACAAATCTCGCACTTGACCGCCAAATACACGAGCTATAAGACAGCATCAACTGTTTTTCTGCGCCTCCAGTCAACTTTATATGTACCTATATTATTTATTACAGATTTCCCAGAGTTGAAAAATATACCGGTCCTTTATGGTATACCAAGCACTTTTTAAACGACCTTGTACGTACGGTTTATTTAAATACTGCTGGTCGACTATAAATAATTCATATATACTTGGAAGATAGTTTGTTTTAAATCCCTACTTTTGTTTGTATTGTTGATACTGTTTTAAAAATAGATCTTTTGATTTCTTACAACGATATGGAGATAATAATATGATATAATAATAATATAATTAATAAGATACATTACTAATTGGACAAGGATTGTGCCTATAATATTTTTTGTGTGCAGATTTATTTTTAAATAAAAATTTATTCACTGCAGTTGCGTTTTTATTTACTTTTTGTCGAAGGAGATTGTGTAAAGGACTGGTTTTCAAGGTTCAAGCAGTCCTTGTATTTTAAAATGACATAGGTATATAATAGTTAAAAACAAAATTTTTGCAATTCACAACGTTCCTACTATATTTATATTAAGAGGTCAATCAAGTTGGTAAAAAATAAACTATTTTCGTCACAAAAATTTATACAAGGGTTTGTCAGTTGAAATGTGGAGTATGAGATATTACAAAAAGACTCTCCTTTAGGGATTTATCAATTTTTTAGTGGAACTATTTTTAAATAAACAATCAAAACTTTAAACTCATTATTTTGATCATAACTTAAAAAATTGTCTTTTAGAGACTAAAAAATTGTCTTTTAGAGACAAAAAAAAGGATACACACAGTGAGATAATGTATAAAGGTAAGTAATAATATTGTAACGTAACTTGTCTGGATGAGAAGTGGGGGATGAAAAGAGAAGAAGAAAATTCAGGTGCAAGTTAGTTCACCTTGCAAACCAGCGCTCAGGTATTTTAAAGGACACAAGGGTGAGATTTAGGACGTGGATCAATAGATTTGGAATATTTAAAAAATTTGGTGGAATTGAAATGTACCAATAAAAATGGGGGAATTTGGTACTAAACGAAAGGAAAAAATAAAGGGCGCTAGCTAGTCCTTTGTCGAGGGACAAGGAAAATTCGACAATTGACTATGAGAAAATGGTTTGAGAAGGATAAAATAAAATTACATTATAAAAAACAAACACACATACCTTTCTCTCTATATTTCTATCAGATTTACCTTCTTATTAGTTACCAGAAGAAGAGAAGATTATAGAACAGCATTAAACAAATAATGGCTACAAATTAACAATTTTTATTTCTCAAAAGTTCAGCCAGATAAACGTATCATGGAATGTTAACAAATTATCCAAGTAAACATCAATAAAATAAAACAGATAGCAAAAAGACAAACTTAGATAAATCAGATATTAAGTAAATAGTTCTAAAATTCGATGGGGTACATTTATAACTGGGTCTCTTCTTCTTCCTATGCCGTCCCCATTAACGGAGGTTGGCGACCACATTTTTAAAAGCTTCTCTGTCTTTTGCAACGTGGAATAATTCGTCTACAGTCATGTTTGTCCAGTCTCGAATATTTCGCAGCCATGACTTCCTCTTTCTACCTATTCCCTTTTTGCCATCGACTCTACCCTGCATGATGACCTGCAGAAGGCTATATTTATTATTTCTTAGTATGTGTCCAAGGTATGCAGTCTTGCGTACTTTTATCGTTCTCAACAATTTTTTGTCTCGACCCATTCTTCTCAGCACTTCCTCATTGGTGACCCTGGCAGTCCATGGGATTCTCAACATTCTCCGGTATATCCAAAGTTCAAAGGCTTCAATCTTTTTAACTATTTGCGCGTTTAGTGTCCATGTTTCTACCCCGTACAATAGTTGCGACCAGACGTAACATTCAACAAACCTCAGTCTCAGCTCAATATTCAGATTTTTGTCACAGAACAATTGTTTGAATTTTAAGAACGCTGGCTATAACTGGGTAAAACTGCAAAATGAATTCAAATAGTAAAATTTATCAAAAATACTTAGGTATAACCTCAGTTATAACATATTATCTTGATATTATAGGCATTATATCTTACCATCTATAAAAAAAATTACATAATAATTAGCTGAACAAAATGGTACGACAATTCTCTTTGATCACCAGAGCACTGACATGCAAACTGTTAGGCTGTATTTACGAACAAAGATTATTACGGGATACCAGAAAAATTAAAAGTACGTACCGTATAGAAAAATTTTGCACCCCACTGTACTAGGTATGTAGGCAATAAAAGTTAATATTTATATTTCTTTAGTTGACCAGAAAGAAGACATTTAGCGATCTTATTTCCAACATTCGGACAAGTTTTAAAATTAATTTCAACTTACATAATATTGCTGCAGAATTCCCTAATTCCCTAACTAATTTTCAACTGAATTAAAAGTTATCACTTTATTTTATCTTGGTTTAACTGGTGTACTTTATTCGTAGTACTGCACTACATTATCAATTTTCCCATCTTTCTTACGGGCTACGTGCCCAATTGCGACAAAAACTAAAAAGAGGGCAATCCTGAGCGTATTCTCCAGTGTTCCAGTATTCTATGACAGTGGGGCTAATAGAATAAAAGATGAACGAGACGCGAAATATGATTCTGGAAAGTATTTTATTCATTAATTCGAGGAATCGATTGTCTCTAACAGAAATAACACAAGTAATAGCTGCTGCGAGACGATTTGTTACTCATTTTAACCACTCTGAGAGCGCACAAAAAAGTTGAAATAAAGTCGTTAAGAACTTTTGCCAACAATTTATCAAACCACCAACTAGTACAAGATGTAAGCACATGATGGAATTCTACCTATTATTTAATGGAGCAATTATTAGAGTAAAAGCGAGCTGTCCCTTTGTACATAACAGATCACGAATCTTTAAATAATTTATCAATTTCTCGGTGGAAGTTAATGGAACAATACATCGAACTCCTTAAGTTGTTGAGATTACTAAAATAAACAGTACACTTATTTCTTGGACCTCTGAAGTGATTCCATATGTTATTACATTGTTGAAATACCTATGAAAATGATAAATATCTGTTTGCCACATTTTTTGACTAGAGTTTTCATAAATATTTTTCTGGTACTAGTTAAAAAGATTGAAGCCTTTGAACTTTGGATATACCGGAGAATGTTGAGAATCCCATGGACTGCCAGGGTCACCAATGAGGAAGTGCTGAGAAGAATGGGTCGAGACAAAAAATTGTTGAGAACGATAAAAGTACGCAAGACTGCATACCTTGGACACATACTAAGAAATAATAAATATAGTCTTCTGCAGGTCATCATGCAGGGTAGAGTCGATGGCAAAAAGGGAATAGGTAGAAAGAGGAAGTCATGGCTGCGAAATATTCGAGACTGGACAAACATGACTGTAGACGAATTATTCCACGTTGCAAAAGATAGAGAAGCCTTTAAAAATGTGGTCGCCAACCTCCGTTAATGGGGACGGCATAGGAAGAAGAAGAAGAAGGTACTAGTTTAACAGAATATTCGTCAGATTATCGAAAAATACCAAGAGTTTAACATAGAAACATATTTATGCTTTGTTGACTATTCCAAGGCTTTCGATGTCGTAAAATGGGATAAAATTTGGCAAATACTTAGAGAAGTGGGTACGTCAGAACATCTAATCTATTTATTACAAAAACTATATGTAAATAATACTGCTAACGTAAGAGTTAATAATGTGGTTTCGAAAAACTTCAAATTAAATCGACAGGGATGCACAGTATCCCCAAGTTTTTGGGGAATGGCAAGGTGAAGCAACGATAGGAGGAAGAAAAATTAAAAACCTACTTTATGCTAATGACACTGTTATATTGGCGTCATCACCAGAAGAACGGGAACAAATTATGCATAGGCTAGACACGGTGAGTACGGAATATGGTTTGAAAATAAATATGCAGAAAACCAAAGTGATGATCATCGATATAATCAGAAACAACCAAGCAGAGATAAGAAACATGGCAGGTTACAAAGTGGTCAGTCAATTTAATTACTTAGGCTCCGTTATTACTAGCAGTGGAGGATGCGAAGACGAGATCCGCCGACGCATCACAATGGCCAGATCAATAACAGCTAAACTCACAAAAATTTGGAAGAACACTGACATAACAAAAAACACAAAATTACGCCTTCTTCGAGCATTGATATTTCCTATCGCTACCTATGCTTCAGAAATTTGGACAATAAAAAAAGCGATTCAAAGCGTATAATGACATTTGAAATGTGAGTCTACCGTAGAATGTTGCGCATACCATGGACTGCCCATCGCACAAATAACTTAATTCTAGCAGAACTTAACATAAAAACTAGACTCATCACAACTATCAACCAAAATATACTGAGATATTTTGGACATATAACTAGAAGAAGAGAAGGCATGGAGCGAATGATAGTTGAAGGTAACGTAGCGGGTAAAAGATCCAGAGGAAGATCTCCAGTACGATGGTCGAACCAAATAAAGGACATGACTTATTCTCCGAAGCAAAAGAACACGCACAAGAGAGAGATACTTGGACAGAAATAGTCAAACAAATTACATGACGCCACTACATCCTTACGAAGGAGAAAAGATAGAGGAGAGAGTTTAACAGGAAATACCAAGAAAAAAAAGTCTTTGACACGATCTTTTGAACAAGTTTCTTACAAAATTACACATTTTTATATTATAATATGATTTGAAATTCTTCAAATAAAATAATTTGACAAAAAATAATACACCTCAATTATTTCTGTGAAATTTATGAAATATCTGTCCAATTTGAGTATATATTTTGTGACTATATATGAGACACACAGCTCCTAGGTAAAACTTAGTGTGTATTACTTCTAGGGTCAAAGTACTAATGAATTTATAATTAAATTTAATCAACAGAATAATAATGTGACCAAGACCTGAAGGCGTTAAGAAATGATTCTTTTCTTTATACCAAATAATTCTTTATTAAAAAAATATATCCTGAAAATAATTGTTTTACAATATGTACAAACTTACCATATTAAATCCGACTTCATAGTGAGTTCCCCTTGTATAAAGAATAGGGATGCTTTGAAGGCGTCCAATTATTTTGGATCTATTGCTCGGAGCCATTTTTGCCAAGTATATGGTAATGTTACGGTTACGCCGATTGTGTGAAAGAAATTTGAAGCGAAGCGACGTTTTTACCTTATCGCATTTGTTTGAAGCCATATAAATATCCTGTTTGGATAATCCCTTCTACCCACATTATGATAGTTTCTGACATGGTCGTCGAGTTACGAGTTTCTGTTATTTTATTAGAGGCATATTTCAGTTTCACAATGTAGGTTTACTTTTTCTACAACTATTCTAAAAAGTATCTTATTGATCGATTCATGGTTCATCCACAATATGAGGAAAGTCAAATCATTTGAACTCCGTTATGCAAAAAGGAACCAATTGACAATAACTTAGTTTTGAGAAAATCAACTATTTTTTGGCTTGTACAAACTTATTGTCTCGTTGGTCTTACTTTTATCTGTTGATGATTTGTTTTTCTAATTTTACGGTGCTCACAAAATCTTCTTGTAGTATAATATTTACATAAATGGGTCGTTTTTGTCTACAAGTTTTCATTATATGACCATTCCTCAGGTGAAAACATATATTGTTCTTTAAGAGCACATTCGACATCTCCAAAAAATGCTATTATTTAGAATAAACGTATGACCTGGAACTAGAAATCTCTAGTTTCTAGAGAAACTATTCTAATGTTCCTGTTTTGACAGAAAATCGAACACAGAATAATGTGTTCGACTTTATCGCTAAAATTACTGAGAATATATATTTTCTTAGATATTACCCAACTTTTTTAGCTTCACGGCATGCCTGTCCTTCGAGACATAAATAAAAAGTGGATTTTTTATAACTCTCGTTTGTAAAATATAATATATAACGCGTGTAATCTATATCAAAGTTCAGAGTTTCTATATTTCCATTTTCTATTGCCTTGGTTAAGTCAACGTTCATTTGTTTTCTTCCTAATTCAGCTTGTTCCAAATGCAGTTCCTGTTGTTTGACAATATACTCATTTTCGTCATCTTTAATACTCTGTATCTTTATTTTAAACTTTTTTTTAATTTAAAATCATTTATAAAACTCTTTTAAACGATAAAAAACTATTTTCACTTTTTTTTGTAAAGCTAAATATCATACATTATTGATCAAGTAGTTCCTTCTTACAAAACTTCTTTCATCCACTGGCATCTTGTTGTGCCCACCACGGAAGACTAGACGCATACGTCCATATTCGTTGATGGAACCAAAATTGTTACATGTTACAAATATCTGCAACAAGGAACCAAAGTTACTTAGTTCGAAATTGAAAACTTGTAACTACGGCCGAATTTATTAATCTGCAATATACTTCTATCGTCCAGGAGATGGTGTTGAGGGATCAGAACATTTGGTTCGGTATTGCAGAACGTGAATCATTTATTGTGTTCTAGTCTGATAGAAAATATTAAAAATAAATTGAAATTAACACCTCTAAATATTTAGGAAACTGTTTCTTTTCGGAGGACCATTTGATCCGCTCTCGTCAGTCTCGACCCAACTTTTCTTAAGTGGACTCCACTTAAGAGTCTTAAGTGGAGTAAACTGGAACCAACTCCATGTTTTCGCATTCTACTGCTTTACCCCCCCCCCCTCAGGAAGTTGAATAATAACGTAAATCACGTGAAAACAATATTATTTGTAATCTCAAGAAATTCAAATCAAGCATAGAAGAGGCCATGACCAAGATTAATAGCTATAATTTTAGTTTTACTTCGGTCCATATGGACACATTTGAAGTAACAAAAATTCCTGGAAAGCCAGGTATTGGTGAAGAGCTGGGGTTTACCATTATAAATAAAGTTTTAAAAATCCCCATCGTTACAAAAGTTATTTGAGGTCAAAGATCAAAATATGAGGTTTTTAGGATTTTTCTCGAAAACGGTAAGTTTTATCAAAAAAATCCTTATGCCAAAGTTGTAGATCTTAAAATTCTCTACAATAATGGTTTATTTAATTATTTTCCTAAGGGTTACCATTCCTGAGATATCGCGATTCTAAGAGTCACATTATACATGATTTGCAAAAATTTCCTCAAATTCATCTATGATCTAGTGACGCGGTGCGTTTTATTTACCGTGGTTTCCCCTGTAGGCCTACTTCACTAATTGTTATGAAAATTTTAGGATAATTTAAGGGAACAATACCCGTCAAGTTCCATATATTACCTTATTATTGATATTGCTATTGATTATTGGGTTAACTATTGTTTTGATTTCTTTAGATATTTTAATCTGATTCATACTCTAGAAAGTCTAGTTCAACAGTCAAGTCTTCTTCGATTTCTTATTTTTCCTCTTCCTCTTGCTGGATGTTCATAAATTGTTCAAATATGGCTGAGTCATTGGTCTCTTCATTAAAATTATAGGAATCTTCCTCGATTATACTCAACTGGACATTTGAGCAAAACTGACTTTGGCAATTGGTACACGCTGGAAAACACAGCAACCCAACTTGTTTACAGCCACATTTGGCCCTACAACCTTTTTTTGAAATTGCAAAAAATAGTGTTGAAGAGTTTTTCTGGAGCAGGTGAGAGTGAAGTTTTAATCGGTTCCAGAGTATTATCTATTAATTTCCAACCCCAGTCTTCTGGATTCAGTTGATTGCCTAGCCATGTTTGAACTTAATAGTATACCAAACTTCTTTGTAATAATAATTCAATTCCACTGCCATACTTCAATTTCAATTGTATTTTTATAGTTATGTCATCTAAAGCTACATCTTGATAAACATTCCTTAATTCATCAAACGAAAACTGGCAATCATCACTCGTTTCTATGAATTAAAAAATTTTCTCCATCGCAGAGCGATCTTTAGCTAATTTCAACAGGGATTCTTTGAATTTTAGTGTAGTCACGTTACAAATTTTTTTTCGAAGATGCTATGCTTTCTTTTTTTCAGTTTCTTTATTGGTTTCATTGCCATAAAATAAACTATATTTTTTAAAACAAAAATTTGATTCACTTACTTGCGTTCTAGTCTTTAAAATGAAGGCCTGCGTAGCGCAAGCGGTAGGATGCTTGACTCGCAAGCCGGTGGTCCGGGGTTCGAATCCCACCGCCGGCAAGAACATCTAGACATTTTAAAAATGTCTATAGGCCCCAGGTCGACTCAGCCTGAATAAAAATGAGTACCTTGGGTAAAACCAGGGGTAATAATAGACGGTTGAAGCGTAGCACTGGCCATGTTACCTTCCTTGTATACCGTAGGCCCTAGATATAGCAGACTACCCTGCTATACTCCCAAAGCCGCGACAGCGGTATAAAACGGGAGACTATTATTATTACTTGCGTTCTAGTACAAGGTGGACTTATTTTTTACGTACTAGCCCGTTCCTCCTCACGTCGTCTTTTCACTGCAGCGATTAAAGTTTTCCGAGTTTATGATTTGCTGCAATCCACGTGTATTCACGTGTATTGCAGCAAAACTGAGACATTTTTACAGCTATAAAATACCACAAATAACGAGACCTACTGACAATAGAATAGCCAGATGTTTTTCAAGGCCACGTGGGTAAAGGTGATTCAGTTAGGGACTGACTATCTTTTGAATAAATGTTTTTAGAATAGTATGTATAATATATATATATATATATATATATATATATATATATATAAAGAGAAGTAAATAGGTATTTATACTTGTCTTAAGTGCCTGATATTTTGTAGACAATTTACAGATCTAAAACTCTGATTTAAGATTTTTTTTTGATAAAACTTTTTTCCGTTTTCGTAAAAAATCTAAAAAACCTCAAATTTTGACCTTTGATCCCGAATAACTTTTGCAGCCACATACGATCGATGAGGATTTTTAAAATTGTTACGTAAAAATATGAGTCATAGTTTTAACCTGTAAACATGTTTTTATTCACATGTTTATGTTTTAGATTTTACGAGAGGCTTCTATTTACCTGAAGGGACCTTCCAGAAAAACGGTCGAACCGATGTGAAAATACCCGTTCGCCTTTACCGTTATAATTTCGCCGCTAGTCGAGAAGGCTGCCGATGGTTCTAGCTAACGGCACTGGCATATATTAACAGGACATTTTATTTGGAAGGGTCAGTGAAGATCTGAAGACCGCGCCCGCGATTTTTAATTGTCACGTTTGCCTTTAAATAAATTATGTATTTTTAGTGATAAATAAATTAATATAAGTTATCGTGCTTTTTAATAAATTAAAATAAGAACCTTTTAATAAAGACATTATAAATTGAATAAAGACAACAGTTAAATAAATATCACCACAAAATCTTATTTGTAATGGTAAACCTCAGCTCTCCACCAATATTTAACTTTCCAGGAATTTTTGTTATTTGACCACTATTTTTATGTCCAAATTGGCCGAATTAATTTAGTAAGATTAATACTGATATATAAAATAAAAAATATAATTGATGACCGTAACATTCAAGTTAAAAAAGTCATTAAACCTAATATTAATCAGAACAATTCCTCACGTCTGCTTTAGGTTACCCTTAGAAATAGGAATTTACTGTTCATTTTAAAAAATACAAGTAAACTTGCTGCGTCTAATGTTAAAATGATTCACGATGCATCTTTTCTACAGAGAAAATACCTTAGTGAACTTAGCACTAATTTAGAGGACAATTAGGTATATTCGAGGCATACCAAAAAAAGTAGTCCCCTCAAGAATTTCTCTCCAATCGTCCCTATTCATCGCCTATCTCTGCCAAGCACGTATTCCCATATTTCTCATGTCTTCATCGATGTTATCAAGGAATCTTGTTCTGGGTCTTCCTCTTCTTCTCTGACCAATGGGTCTATCAAGGAGGGTTTTTCTAGCTGGGTCATTTTGTTACACCTCAGACGTCCTATCTTAATATGTTTTACGATATTAGGTTCCTAGTATATTCTATAAAGTTCGAAGTTGTATCGTCTTCTCCAGACACCATTGTCATTCACTCCTCCATAGAGTAGTCTTAGTACTTTTATTTCGAACCATCCTAACATGTTTTCATTACTTTTTGTTAGAGTTTAGGCCTCTGAACCATATGTTAGTACTGGGCGTATTATTGTTTTGTATAGTTCTATTATATGTTTTTAAGAAGGATATTGAGCCCGAAATAGCATTTGTTGGCCGTGCGAATTCTGCGGTTTATCTCTGCGGTAGCATTATTTTCAGTGTTAAGGAGCACCTCCAGGTGTTCAAATCCGTTCACTGGTTCGATGACGTCGTTTTTTATAACAAGTGGTCGTAGGATTTGGGGTTGCGTGCATATTTTCATATACTTCGTTTTGTTGGTGTTTATTATTAAACCCATTTTTGTAGCTGATTATTTTAATGCAACATACGCCTTTCGTACAGCGTTTTCCGTTTTCCCAACAATATTGATATTGAATTATATTATATATTGAACCAATGGTTGTGATTTGTGACATACGTATTACTTTTTCCAGAGCCAGATTGAGCAGTATACAGTAGATAGTGTCTCCCTGGCGTAGTCTGTTATTTGTTTTAAAAGGTTCTAAAATATATTTGCAAATATTTTTGCTAATTTCTTTAATAACTGAGCTTAAATCCATCACTAGTTTCCGCATACTCTTTGTATATCGGGATCCAATTTATTTCTCATTTCTCCCATCCTTCTAAAATATTCTTCTACTTCCAACCATGTACGTACTAATACTTTCGCTTTATTTTGTTTAGCAACATTTATTTTGTAAATATGTTTACATATCTGGTTAGTTGTTAAAAGGTACACAAAAACACAAACATAGATTAGATACCTTAAAAGGCTTGTGCCATTATCTTTGTGGGACGAATGTTTTATTTTAATATGACATGCGAAAGGTAAACTTCCTATATGATAACTATAAGAAATATAAAAAGAAATAACTTCGAGATTATTCCAACAATTGGGAAATACTGGGCCCTGTTAAGTTAGCTGTGAGTTTAAAAACGATTTTGTGGTTTAGGTTTTTGAAAAACAATTACTTCGCACATCCTCACAGCTTCGTACATAAGTGGCCCTAGTAGTATCGATTATAATAAAGTAAGCTAAACAGCGGCTTTATGAAAATTATAAGAAATATGTTGGGGGACCATTTTACCCAAGAGAACCATTTTACCCGACTTTCCCCTACTTTTTGAGTTATTTGTGAAGAACCGCCTGAAAACTTGGTTTTTATTTTGAAAAATGAATATTTTCACTCGCAATTAACTTAGTGAAAAAATGCTATGGAATAAAAGTTTAGAATTAGTTAATTGATCCATTTCCGGACTTATTTTAAACGTATGTTTTCACTCCCGAGAAGGGGTAGATTTCACCCCCAAGAAAAATCAACCCTGGCTAGTCCAAAACTAAAGTAGAGGGTAATAGGAACATACATCCAAATTTACTACCCAAAATGGTTATTTACTAGCGTATTAAAACTTGATAGTTATTTTAAGTTTCTTCTTGTAGTGTTGATCATTAGAGATTATGTAACTTTTTTTCTTTTTGCTTTTCTTTGATTGTTTATAATATGCAAGCACTATCTTTAATACATCAGCTTTCAATTATAATTACAGTGACAATTTAAATAGCAATTTTTAGTATATCTACGTGTGAATAATAGTTAATTGCAGAAACTAATAATTAGTCAATGATTTTCTTTAATGAACGATAAAAGGACAATGTGCGTTAATAATTCGTACAAGGCTATGTGTTGATAATGTGCACTTGATATGCACACATAATTAACTGAAAAGTAAATATTTTTCCCTAATCACAGTTAACACTTAAATATATATTAATCGAGGTTGGAAATCAGGATATACACACGATCTATAATTAAAAACCATTAACATTCCAAACATATATTTATTAATCACCGAACATTAATGGTATCTTGTAAAACTAAGATAAGAAAATCGCAAATAAAACAATCCTTGACGATGGGGCGTTACATAGGCGTGAGCCAAGACCTCTAAAGAGTCCGGGATGCATATTCGCCGATCCCACATTTTATCCATAGTGCCCTATGATATCTCATATGTCGCTATACAGTAGTGCTCTTTTGATAGTCGCCTTAATAAGACCGCCATTTTTGGGAAAAAGAAAACAGATGCTCTTTGTACTGCTGAAATTGTTTCAGCAATAGTAAACGTTGAAAGAACTATACACCGGCTAAAAATCTTTAAAATTCTTAAAGCAATAGTTAATCTATTCCTAGTTCCTTATATGGACTCTCGTTATAAATATTATTTCAGTTATTGTTAACCTTTCTGCACCACTACTTAGTAATGATAAATATTAATTTATATTTGTATATATCTAAATTAACAGATGTGATTGTAGTGAAATGGAAATATTTTTCCAAGTAAAAGTACCTATAAGAAATAAAACAATATTTTAGAATAAGTTTTTTATTTATATAATTGGAATAAAACTGGTAATACATTATAAAAATTTACGCCTACCAAAACGTTTAACATGTTTTGCATAAATTCTACATCAAATGGTACTTTGTACTGTAACGAAATTATTTTGCTTACCATAGGGTAAGAGCATGGGGTAGAAAATTGGGGACAGAAACTATGGGGGCGAAGATAAGGCTAGCAAAACAATCGTTACTTGTGCGAACGGCACTCAGGGGGTTGCTGGAGAGCTGGGGTCGTGGATAAGTTGAAATAAATGGGTCGGATTGGGGCAGCTACAAAAAAAAATAAAAGGGTACTTACATAAATCTCCTGGACAAAATGAAATAAGATATGGCAGACAAGGTTACCTCTAGCTATTTAAATTTGGACGCCGCTTCGAAGAAAACTTCCTGCTGTAAAAAGAAAGAAAATTTCTTCTTCCCTAAAATCAAAAATACATATAAGGGTTAGGAGATTTTCTAAACTAAAATAAACAAAGTAGTTCAGAGAAATGGAATAAACATTTATTTCTGTCTCAAACAAACAGTTATCAAACATATAAGTGGCATAAAAAATATATTATTTAAATAGTTGCCAAATACAGAATAAAAAAAAACTTACATGTGTCCGTTTACAAACTCCGTTTACAAATAGATTGGAGATACTACAAAACTTACAAATGTTATCGCACAGAGACTAACCTTTTTTTAAACAAACAAAACAAATGAATATCGAAAAGAACAAAGCTAGCTGTCATATGTTAACATTACATAAAAAAAAACAACTAAAATGACAGTTGTTAAACCATAAAATTTACAATTTATTATTTATTACAAATCCTTTAAATTTTAATGAAAGCAATTATTGTTTTAGCAAAAAAAATGTCTGTCTTTACTTTAAAATTAAAATGTTAATTGTTACCTGATTTCACTGTTTAGCACTTAACTTTCAAAAAAACACTTGTTAACATCTATGGGACTGGAGCTGCAAAGGACATAACTCTCAACTTGAATAAAAATAAACCATTTCCATACGTAGGCAGGAACGATTGGAACAGAAACTTGATGGAGGAAATCAAGCTGTCGACGGGGACATTCTATATAAACATTTTCCAAATTTCATCAGTGCCGGTGTACTGCACAAATCTTATGGGTGATTACTCTGATCTAAACTGCCACATTGCATAGAGTATCATCACCTTAACCGGTCTTAAGATATTACCCAAAAAAAATTGAATCGACTCGCGATTCAAAATCTCTTCTGTCTGCTCTGCTTGGGGCTTAAATGTCGACTCCTCGATGCCTTACATTTTACAAATTTCAACGCAAAATAAATTTCCCTTTACGTCTCACAGCTAGTTTTTGCCTACAAACTTCAAACAAACAATCTACCCTTTTTTGACCTCGTTCTTAGCAACGAACCGACAAAAAACTTCTTGAGTATTTACTTTTAAATTGGTTAACTGGAAATTTTTTACCTCACAATACATACAGAGAATAGGGGAATATTAATGTAAACAAAGACAAAAAAAATATTCTCAGTTAATACGTCTTAGAAAAACCGTATACCTGACTTGCAATATTATATTAGGGGACTCGAAACAACTTTTAAATATTCCAGTTTATTGCGTTTTAACGACAAAAGACAAAAACAGCTGAATACCAAAACTTGATATTTAGAATCTCAACTTAAAATGCTATAATATATTGATCGTTTTAAAATTCATTTGCAAACAGAAAAACGAAAATATTCCACCAAATTTAAAACGCTACAGTACAAATGGTAAACCCGAGGCAAAGGTGTAAGAATAAAGTCAAGTGGCAACGTTTTCGCATATTTAAAAGGGATATGGGATATACATTTCAAAGTAGCTTTTAGAAGCAGCCAGTGTCCCACAAGGTTTATACTTCCGCACGCGATACTGTTTATTTTTTAAACCCACAACCTTTATTCACAGGCTTCTTCAAAAAATAAGGAAGAAGTGCTACGTCCCAGTCATATATATATATATATATATATATATATATATATATATATATATAGTAAACTCTTAAATATTGGGGAAATCTGCAAGAAATACTCTAATGTGTATCAATTGTTTCGCCGAACGTTTTCGCCAAAGAGAATTAATTTGGCTTCTTCAGGGCTGAAAGAGAATAAATTATAATTAGCTACCATATATTATCTATTAAAACATTATTGATCTTACCGTAACTTAGAATTGTAGAGTTAGTATATTAAAAAACTTTGCTAGTAACATAGTGGTGTTTTTTGTTACTATGTGCAAAAAAAGTTTTTTATAAGAATTGAAATGTATGGTAGCTTCGAACTTGACACGTAAAGGCTTACCCAAGGTTAATCGAAAAACCCAATGCAACTACATTTAAAAGGAGGTAATTCTTTGAAATGTCGGCAATAACTAAATTTTTGATTTTAAATAGTTAAAAGTGAGGTTCTGTTTAAGCCAGAACGCAAGCGCTGACAACTTCATTATAATTGGTATGAATCTTTATGTCGTTAAGGTTCATTGGTAAAAACGAATGAATTTAAATCCCAGTAAGGGAAATATTATTTTGATTTTCTTTATTTAATTATATTATATTGTTCATGTATTATTGAATCTTATTGAGACGTATCTAAGAAAAGCAAGGGAATGTTATATATTTTTTGTTAATGAAAATTAATTATAAAGGTATGTTAGTTGTTAATGGATATATCAGTCAAGTTAGTAATCTGTGATATAGTATTGTTCTTGGTATCTGATTTAAGTAACAGGTGGTATATATCGCTTAGATTCTTGATGTCACTCTTAACATTAATGGAGAAATCGTTAAGAAAAATATAAGACATTTCAATGAACTCTCTTTTAGATTTATTGTTCTCACGGTGGAGAATTGTGGTGTTGGTATAGTCCATGAGATGACCAGTGGAATGGACATGTTTGGCTAATGCACAACGGTCAGGGTGAAGTCGAGAATCACTTTTGTGTAGTGTAATACGTGATTTTAATAATTGAGATGTTTGACCGATGTAGGAATTGTTGCAAGAGAGACATGGAATGTTGTAGACAATATTACTAAGCCTATCTATGGGAGTCTTATCTTTTATCTTAGAATAAAGATTATTAATTGTTAGGGCTGATCTACAAGCTACATTAAGTTTAATGTTGTTATTATTATTGCCAAAGCTCATTGAAATGTCTTATATTTTTCTTAACGATTTCTCCATTAATGTTAAGAGTGACATCAAGAATCTAAGCGATATATACCACCTGTTACTTAAATCAGATACCAAGAACAATACTATATCACAGATTACTAACTTGACTGATATATCCATTAACAACTAACATACCTTTATAATTAATTTTCATTAACAAAAAATATATAACATTCCCTTGCTTTTCTTAGATACGTCTCAATAAGATTCAATAATACATGAACAATATAATATAATTAAATAAAGAAAATCAAAATAATATTTCCCTTACTGGGATTTAAATTCATTCGTTTTTACCAATGAACCTTAACGACATAAAGATTCATACCAATTATAATGAAGTTGTCAGCGCTTGCGTTCTGGCTTAAACAGAACCTCACTTTTAACTATTTAAAATCAAAAATTTAGTTATTGCCGACATTTCAAAGAATTACCTCCTTTTAAATGTAGTTGCATTGGGTTTTTCGATTAACCTTGGGTAAGCCTTTACGTGTCAAGTTCGAAGCTACCATACATTTCAATTCTTATAAAAAACTTTTTTTTGCACATAGTAACAAAAAACACCACTATGTTACTAGCAAAGTTTTTTAATATACTAACTCTACAATTCTAAGTTACGGTAAGATCAATAATGTTTTAATAGATAATATATGGTAGCTAATTATAATTTATTCTCTTTCAGCCCTGAAGAAGCCAAATTAATTCTCTTTGGCGAAAACGTTCGGCGAAACAATTGATACACATTAGAGTATTTCTTGCAGATTTCCCCAATATTTAAGAGTTTACTATTTAACTAATCTGCAAAGATTAAATTTCTTTTCTATATATATATATATATATATATATATATATATATATATATATATATATATATATATATATATATATTATAGAGGAGTCATGTTTGAGGCAAAAAGGAGAACGAGTTTGTCTGCGCTGTACGATTTTTTCTAGGTAGACTTTGGATTCCTCGACATCTTGAACTCTTTTCGCACGAAGACAGCATGCCTGTCTTATAATCCCAAAATTTCTGTTGCACTGACTAAATTAGTGTCCACGAACAGGATAATTCCATTTCCATTTGTCCATGACAGAAATTTCATGACCATATAAATTTGCTTGTACTATAATTGTTGATACACTCACTTCTTATCAAAAAAAATTGTAAAACTGATAGCAATACGTGTTTTAGAATGTAAGGGACAAATAAATCGAAATTTTTATGTTTTGTTTATTTTTAATTTTAGTCACTTTATACCATTCTTGCTTAATAGGTGAGTTAAAGATATTGTCTTTTTACCATGCAACGACCACATTTAACGTTGGACGAGATGAATAGAGCCGTGGGCCTCCTTCAAGCTGGTATGCGACAAACTCAAGTTGCTGATCAGCTGGGTGTCTCCCAAAGCTTAGTAAGTCATTTGTGGCGTCGGTTTAGAGACACTGGGAGTTCAGCCGAGCAATATCCAGGACATGGTCGCTCTACAACCGTTGCTCAAGACAGATATTTAATTTTAAATACCAGAAGGCAGCCAACAATCACAGCACCCGAGCTGGTTAATGAATTACAGCTTGTACATAATGTAACAATTAGGAGCAGTACTGTGGGGAATCGTCTCTATGAAGCCAATCTTCGTAGTCGGCGACCACTGAGATGTCCACCTCTATCTAGAGGCAATCGCGCTGCAAGATTAACCTGGTGTCAAGAGTTTCAGAATTGGACTGACAATGACTGGGCCAAAGTTTTGTTTAGTGACGAGTCTAGATATGGATTTCATCCAAATTCTCGTCGGACAAGACTTTGGAGACGACCCGGAAATGAAGAACGATTACGACATCTTCAAGAAATGTATGCATACAGAGGTGGTGCATTAATGGTATGGGGCGGGATCATGATTGACGGAAGAACTGGCCTAATTTTCCCACGTAGCTTTCTCACAAGTCAGCAATATTTGGACACTATTCTTGAACCGTTTGCTGCTGATGTTGGAGAAAATTTTTACTTTATGCATGATAAAGCTCGACCACATGTTGCGCATATTGTAACAAACTGGTTGGATAACGAGGATATTGATGTATTGCCGTGGCCAGCACAATCACCGGACTTGAATCCCATTGAGCATGTATGGGACATGCTCCAACGAAGAATTACTCCACATATGAGCAATATCTACAATGAGTTTCAATTAAAAGAGCTTCTGAGAGAACAATGGGTACAAATACCTCAAGCAGACATTAACAATGTGGTTCGGAGCATGAATAGTAGATGTAGAGCTGTGATAAACCAACGTGGTGACCATACTTTATTTTAAGTTTTTATTTCGTATTTTTGACATTTTATGGTGGTATGTGAAACATGGGTGATTTGCAATATTTTTTTTTGCTCCAATTTTCTGTTTTTGCAATTTATGGTTTTTGACATAATAAACAACAATTTAAACTACAATTTTTGTATTACTTTTTTTTAAGTTGATTACAGATAAACAAAATACCTCTATTTATAAAAATATCCCTACACTTTTGCGTTGTGGGTATTTAATGCTGGACTGAAATTTCCAAGTGAAATATCTAAAATTATTGTTTTGATATATTTCTTTTGTTGGCAATAGTGAAAGTAGAATCTCAAAATTGCACAAAAATAGCTCTGATGCAGAGATACTGCTCTGATGTAAACAGATCAGGCTAGGCAAGAAATATGACAAGCAAGACGGACTTGCATTGCGTAGATGTAAAGCTATCACTTTAGAAGTGAGTCTGACAACCCGATGAATCACCGAGGCGAATCTTTTGTGAATACATGGTAGAAATAAAACTATTTATATTAAAATATATATCATTTATTTATCAAAAAATCGACAGTTACAAATATTAAACATATAATTGACCAGGAAATCACAAATAAATACCAAAAGCGGTGTTTAAAGGGACTGGAGAACTTATTAGAGCGAAACCCGAAATCTTTGACACATTGTCTTCTTGCGTAAACCACAAGGATCGTAGGAATAACGTATTGTACTATTACCCCCGCATACGTCCCGGTAATCTCGACTAAATATTTTATATTGTGCGTACAGAGAGCAACTATAACTGGCGGAGCAATCGCTATTGTAGGAAATATTAGGCGGTCTAGTACGACAGTAGCTCGTGGCCTATTTCTATTTAGTATTAAGTTCTTTAAATTTCCCTGCAGAGTTATAGCTATGATAGGAAAACTTGTGGACATTGGAAAGAGAGGAAAAATAACCAAGAAGAATCCTATAATTTTTCTAAAAAGATCTGAGTCATTACTGTAAATAAAGTTTAAAGAATAGAGATCGTTTAGGGTAGCAAAAGCAAAAGCGCCCGTTAGAGCTAACAATAAGTAAAATGAACATATTGCTACGAAATCGTAGCTAACCTTCTTAAATATTTTGTCTTTATTGTGAATAGGAACCAATAAGCTGGGCAACGAGTGGTGACACATGAAGCTGTACACCGTACTGCCAGCCAAAGCAGGTACTTCTTTCAAGTTCACTAGAGCAGGATGCCCCTGAGGCCCCAGTTTAAACAATCTTATACTCGCTAAGGTAACCATAATAAAAAACGCCAACCATCTTATACAAATGGTAAACAGTTGTAAATATTTTGTTTTCTGGACGTTGAAATAGGCAAAAGGGCCTACCAACAGGGCAAAAGTGGTAACGAACATTCTGTACATATCTATTTTAGTCAAATATGAATTACTTAAACACTGCGTATCGTAATCTTCCGTTTCATTCCCGTTGTTACAGATCAAATTGACTAAAGTCTTGCCTGACGCGGCAGTATATATAGCTAGGTCTCCGTAAAGATATACACATAAGGAAGAGAAAAATAAGGTGTGGTGGAATTTGTTCAAGTAAAGAGCGGCTATTTCTCCTAATTCTACTTTGGTATCAATTTTGTATAACGACAATCTTCGAGGTACTTTATTTAAAATGGCAGTCTCTTCGTTACTGTTACTGTGCTCTGGCTCTTCAGCTTCTGACTCTTCTTGTGTACAGTCCCTCTCCTGAAACAAACACACATATATTTATCACATTATCTTTAAATTCGTTACAATACAAAGCAACAATCAACAATATCGCCAAAACTTTGATGCAAGTATTGTAAGAGTTAAGACAGGACCAGAGGTTTATAATAGTATTTTATCATTTGCGAATTATATGGTGTTGTACGGAGATATGAATTTAGGCAAATCGTTGACATAAATAATAAACAAAAGAGGTCCTATGAACAAACCTTGTGGGACTCAATGTTTTACGGATAGAAAATCGGAGAGACGACCTTTAAGACACTACCGCTTGGTGTCTGCCACATAGAAAGAAGTTATAAGCTTAAGAGGGATACCTCTGATTGCACAGTAATTTAATTTGTGGAGCAAAATGTCGTGTGAAACGCAATCAAAAGCCTTGGATAAGTCGCAAAGAGAAATTGCTATGAGATTGCCGCGTTCAGGCCCCTCAATCATCTCGCTCACAACATTAAATACTGCGTTCGTCGTAGAACGAGCACTTCTGAATCCATATTGTGAGTCGCTAAAGTAATTATTTGACTTAAAATAGGAATAAAATTGTTTGATAACCTTTTCAATCACTTTGCCAAAAGTAGAAACAATGATTATGGGTCTGTAATTGTCAGTTTTTGAGGAAACACCTTTTTTGTAGATTGGTAGTACTTACTACGTAGAGTATTTTAGTACTTCTGGAAATATTCCAGTTAATAGAATTAATTTAATAAGATGAGTGAAAGGTGTTAAAACTATTTCATAAGTTTCTTTTAAAATTTTGCAATTAATTTCGTGAACGTACCTACAATTAGAATTACTAAGAGACTTTATTATTTGTAATTGCCGATTATATTCAAATTTTTGTTGTTTATATACTTTGAACAAATCGGGATCCTAAGTAGCATCTGAAATGTGTTTAATAAGAGAAAGATTAGATCTGTAAGACCTTAATTCATTATTAAACTATTGCACGGGTGTTTTTTCAGCAGTTTGCCGTACTTTTTTTAGTGGAAAATGCTTTAATATTAAATTGTTATAAGTTTCGGTAAGAAAGACTGTTAAAAAATCAGGATCATTATTAATATCATACAAAAAGTCCATATTTGTACTACCTAGCACACGTTTAAAACCAGAAGAAGTAATAAACCGTTGAAATGTTTGATTAGTGTCAACAACTTTATGCTCAGAGTCAATAAATAAAAATTGAGCTCGATTATCAAAAAAACAAGGTTCAAATAGGTTCAAATACGCCCACTCTGTAGATATTTTCAGAAAAATTTGTAATAATGTTGTCGATGCAACTACTGCACTGGGATGTGATTCTAGTATAATTGTTTATAGTTACTTTTAGACCAATAGGATGTTAATAGATTTTGAATATCAAAAAAGTGTCAGATTTAATTTTAAAATTTATATTAAAATCACCAAGTATGATCAGTTTGTCTGCTTTACTAAGCAATGACGTTATGACATTATCTAAATTCACCAAAAACAAGTCAAAGTGACCCTTACCCGATCTGTATACAGTTAAAATATTGGTTTTTATTGAAGGTACATAAATTGCACAAAACTTAGAACTTTGCTCTACATTATATTCATTTAGATTAAGAGAAGAATACATAAGATTTTCTTTTACATAAATTGCAACTTCGCCTTGTTTCTTTTTTACCTTACAAAAGAAATAAGCTAATGAAAAGCCGGAGATACTAATTAATTTTAAATTTTCTTCACTTTGCCAGTGCTCCGAAAAGCATATGACGTCATATAATTTTTGATCCGCAAGAAAAGCATTGATCATATCTTTATCGACTTTAACATGAAACATGCTTACAGTACCATGTTGAATTAGTTTATTTTGATAAAAGTTTGTAGAAACTTCTAGGTTTCTTCCTCCGTCTTCTTTATGTGCTGAAATTTTTTTTAAGTTAAATCTGCTAACGGCAGCTCCTTTGGGCTAAATATTTGGACTGTAGACTTCGTCAATTTTATGGAAAGGGAAAGATACCTTATAAGTGGAGTATTTGTCAGTTCTATGCCATTCCACGCAGTTAAAAGTAATATCGGGTACCGTCTGACCCAAAACAGTAACTGTTTCTTGTGCAATCAACGCAATTGGAAACCATATACTGCTGTTTATGGTTTTCCCTCGAAAACTTTGGCAAGATCGCATCATTGATTATAGCCCACCAGGGACCACCGGCGTAGTTTACGAAAGCAAATGGATAACCGTTTCTAATTTTATCAAATTTTTGGAACATTTTCTAAAACATGTAACTTCAACTGCCGACAATAAATCTTTAATCATAATGGACAATCATTTTGCCACTAAGCCACGTTAGTCTGGAAGCCATGACGTATGACAAAGAACCCGGAATAATTCTTCTTACCATACCACCACACACGTTACATAGCGTAGCTTTACGTAGCTTTTACTCCACGTAATTGAGAGTGGATTCAGAGTTACGGGTATATGGCCTTTTAATTCCAATATTTTCACTGATGAAGATTTTATGTCGGCGTATGTTACTGATCGCGAAGATCCAGAAAAAAATTTCACTTTATCTCAGTTTGATGTTGCACAAGCAGCCATAGATTACAATAACCTACCCTCCACTTCTACTGGCACTTTCATCTCCCCTGAAATAATTGGACCACATTCCGCAACTGGATCGATTTCACATAATCAACAACTATGATGAACACTAATAGAGGACAAAAATCAGACTTCTACTTCGACTGGCACTTTCACCACACCTCAAATAATTAGATAACATCCTTAAATGGATATACTTCACAAAAAAAAGCTATAACAAACATTAGTAGACACAACTTCTGCTACTTTTACTAGCCCAGAAATGATCAGACCTCATCCTAAAGCCAGGCCCAGGACTTCAACAAAGGGTGGAAAGCGAGCAACTACAAAAATTACCACAGCTACACCAGAAAAACTTGTACTTGAAGCTGAAGTTGGGGCTAAACAAGAGAAAAAATTAGAAAAAGAGCAAAAGGCCAAAGTAAGAGCACTAAAACAATAATTAAACAAAAACTTATGGATTTAAGGGAATCCTCAAGTTCGGAGGACAGTGACATTATACTACCATCGTCAGAGTCTGAATATGCAAGTAGATACAGATACTGAATGTGAATCAGAATCAGAAAGTGATGAGTTTGAATTGAGTGTGCAAGATTGGGTAATTGAATGCTTTTTCTTCGAAAGTTAGGACAGAAAACAGGAAAAAAGAACGAGGATTTAAAATCAAATTTGCACAAAAAAGGGATGAAAACACCTTTAAGTGGTCAGAAAAAGAAGACAAGGGTGAAGTCGCAAGTGACCAAATTTTCAAAAAGTTACCAAGCCCGACTTTTAGGAGCTACAGTAAGCGCATAGGATGTTTTGTCTTTCCTAAATCACTGAGGATGTTCAATATTCAACAATAATTTTTTTTCACATTTATAACTTTTTAAGTATAATTTTCTGCCAGAAAGTGTTTATATTTTTAACAATATTATTTGTTATGTCATGACTGAGTAAATTTAGTTTTCAGCATCCAATTTTGGTTTTATTTTAATATCGTAAATCTGGGAAGGCATAATCAAGTCACCCATACACAAGGATCAACTCTCCTGAAGTACGGGAGACATAAATAGTTTCTCTCTATTACTATAGATTCTACAAAAATTAGTTATTTATTAGCTGTATACTTTTCGGGTATATAATACCCAAACCTGTGAAAAATTTGTAATGTTCCACTAAATTATCAAGGTTCTAGATCATTTTTAAAAAAAGTTATCTGAAAAAAAAAATGTAACAGTGGGATATCCCTCTTCTCCCCTACTATTCCGGTTCTGAGCATCAAGGATCAAGTCTCCCGAAGTACGGGAGACATAATTAGTTTCTTCCTATTACTAGATTCTACAAAGTTTGGAAATCATTTTTAAAAAAAGTTATCTGAAAAAAAAATGTAACAGTGGGATCTCCCTCTTCTCCCCTACTACTAATCAATAAAAAAAATGAATGAATAAGCATACTTACAAAGGATTCATTGGACTGCAGTGTCCTCCACTGAATTGTTGCATTGGCACATGCCATACTTTCGATGACAAAAGTAACAGTCACAAAACTGACAAATGCCAAAAAAACAATCATGAACGTGCTGAAGAGCCATCCTGCCCCTGCAAAGGCAGCTGGTAATGTCAGCGCACCCGTTCCAACAATAAGGTTAAAAATATAAACTAAACCCACCTAGAAAAAATAATTAACATATTAATATCAAGTATTATTAATATTGTTCTGAAGCTATTTTCTTGTGGCATTTTAAATTAATTACTATTTAACTGGGAATAAGCCACAATTAAAAAAAGTGCTGTAGATATTCTGGATATGAAAACTGCTTTATATTCATCTAATAGAAGAATATGAATTTTTTAACCCCCTATAATAATACCCTATGTGGTAGGCAAAATATTTTGTAACAAAGTGGAAATATTTCAAAATATTTTGAGAACGATTTCCGAAGTGGAAATTGAAACGTCAATAAACGTATTTTAACCTTTAATTGTGGCTTATTCCCAGTTAAATAGTAATTAAGTATTATTAAGTAACAAACGCAAACCCAAACTCAAATCACACGAGCCGCCGCTGTTTTTTGTTAATTACAATATGATAAACTTTATCAAAAAATAATTTTATTTGTTACTGATTTTTTAACACACGTTCATCTTCCATTTTATAAATAAACATATGTTTTTAAAATTGTTATAATTTGTATATTTATATTTGTTAACACATTTTTATGTTTACTTTATCTTTTTAAATGTTTAACAAATCAATGTTTAAAAATAATATTTTTAAATAACTGATTCTTACAGCAGTATAAAAAATACGTAAATAGTAGACATGTACATTTACCTCTTAAAATTTAAACAAATATATTAATGTACTGTTGTAATAACTTTGTTTTTCTTTTGTTGAACTTTTGTAACCATATTGCACAAAACAAAAGAATTCATTTATTGTTAATTACAATAACAATTCTTACAATTAACTTAATATTAGTATGTATTAAAACAGTAACTTACCCAAGACGGATATCGGTCAGTTTGTGGCATATTTATTATTGTAAATTATATATTCGTATTATCATTTTGAATTAATAAATTTAAATACATATTATTGTCTGAATAAAGGACACAGCTCCACAGCTGACATCATAAACAATAGGTTGGGTAATTTAAGGAGGGGAGTGGCTAATAATCCCAACCCCGCATTTCTATTTATCTAATCGATGTATCTACGAATTTCGATATGTTATTCGATAAAACAAGCTAGAGCTAGAGCAAGAAATCGCCAATTTCATTTGTACATGGCCGTTCATAATAATAAAGTTCACAATATAAAAAAAATAATAAAGACATGATTTGTATAATTAACTTAGACCATTAAAACTAAGCTTTAATGATCTAAGATAATTAACGACTAAATAGTTTTTGATAAATGAAAACCTTGAAATATAAAGTGCAAGCAAAAGAATATATTTTATATAGACGCATATGCGTCTACTATATTGTTTGGTGCAAGCCAGTGCAAGCTTTTAGCTCAGAAACGACGGCTTTTATGTTTTAATAAAAAGCGTACTATCAAAGAATATAGACGCTTATCTATATTCTTTGGTACTATGTATACATAAACATAGGCACCATTTTTTAATACAAAAGAATGTGTATATTTAATCTGAAAAATATTTGAAGAATTTACAATGTCCTCAGTATTTATGTAGGCATGGCTCCAGTTAACCTGTAAAACAAAATCATACTGTAAAATTTTGGGATCATCTTAGCCACATTTATCATATATGATCATTTAAAGCCTTTACAAGACACTATTTTATTGTATTAATTAATTATATTATTTAAATACAAATTCTGAATCCTTCTTATTCCATCTACTTAATAAAATGAAGAGTGACATTGACATGACAATTAAATAAAATGAAAGATCTGTTTGACAAGTACGTTGGTGTTGGTGCAGGTACTAACTTCACACTTACAGAATTTAGTGAGTGAATTGAATTTTGGTGAATTTTATGGGAAATGTTCAATCTTTGTCGTAAGCAAATAATATAAAAGGAAAAGATTAATTAATGATAAAGCCACCGTTAGCAAAATATAAGTTAATAATTCCAAACAATGGACACTATGTAAGTATCATTTACATGTACCAATTATATCTTACAGTTATTATTTTTAGATCCAAATCTAAGTCAAACTTTAAGAGTGATAATCCTCCTGATGACTCTACCCCCAAAAAGAAACACAAGAAAGAGCATAAACACAAGCACAAAAAGCATAATTTGGAGAAGAACGAAAAAGTTAAGACTAAAAAGCATAAGAAACATAAGAAACCTAAACACAAAGATGCAGATACACCAGATGATACAAGTGGAAGGTATACTCCAGTTCCAAAGAGCAATGGTAATGGAGTTGTTGTCAATGGCTCTACAGATCCTGATACAGTTTCTGATGCATTAATAACAGGTTTGTAAAGCTATAACCTATAATTAGGTAGATACCATTAATCAAATACATGGAAGGTGGAAGGGAAATTTGGATAGGTACACTGTATGTTTTTTTTATTAAAAATTACAGTTATACATATATACAGATTATTTCGGAAGTGCTTGGAAGTGGAAAAGCTTTTAATTATATTTATATAAGTAGGTATTTTCAGAAAATTATTTTGCCCAATTGAAGTCTTGTAGAGAATAGTTAACACAACAATGGATCAACTATAAATTCTTTAAAATTTACATTATATTGTTGTAATTGTAATGTAAAAATGAATAGACATGTTAACTGTTGTTAGAAGTCATTAACGATGATAAGAACTTACACCAAGTCCTCAGGATAAACTTCTGTGTTGGAGTTTTACAAGTTACATGTCACATTTATGAATTTATCTGAATATTGCCAACTATCACATGTACTACATATATCACTCTTAGGTTGTCCAATGGATAAATTGAACTCATTATCATAAATCAATCTGTAAATGGACTCTTACTAAGAATTTGTCTGAAACTTGGTTTAGTCTGCATTGTCCAATGCTAGGTACTGGCAACAGTGGTGATAAGTATTTTTTGTTTGTATTGTTAGCTCTAGAATAATGAGACAACTGGGCAGGAAATGAATCAATATGTTCCATAACATATTTTTTACATCTGGATCAAGTTTAGTAGGCCTGTTGTTATGTATGCCCCATCTGTCTAAGTCTGGTGCTGACAATTAGAGCTGATTTACAAATTGGCACATGATTTCCTTTTATTGTAATACTGTACTTAAAAGATGCAGTTTTATGCCTGATTGCACCTTTGCGTTTTAGCTGATGTTCACTTTGGGAAATTGATTTAAAAGAATTACATTTTCCCTTTAACATCATGTTTGTAGAAGTCATTAAAAATTGAAACTCTTGTATCCTGGTTATTCTTAGTTGAACATTTTAATTGGCACTTCACATTATAAATAATGTTATCCTCATTAATTCGCTTGGCAGGAATCACTACACCTTTACTACATAAGTAACTTTCTCCACATTCTCTTGCTTTACCAGCCACATTTCTTTCACATTATTTTTTGTTTTTCTTTTCCATTGTTTTTTGTTTTTCTGCCATTTCCTGGACAATTTTTGTTTTTTTACTTGTGGTTGTACATCCAAATTAGCCTGATCACTATTAATAGAGCTACTCACCACTCTATCCTAAACACACCTTCTGTTTGTAATTGAAGTGGGAATTCCATCAGTCTGTGGATGTATTTTTGCTGCAGAATTTCTACTTGTTGAAGGGCATTCTAGAACATTAGTTTTATCTTGACAAGAAAGAAACATTCTAGAAGAGAAAATGTGAGCACTTCTTAAATGTTTGAGTCCGGTACAAATTCATCACTTTATGGATCATCGAAAATGCAACTGGCATCTTGATCTTCATCAGAAACCAAACAAATACAGTAGCCTATAACAATATATTATAATATTGTAATTATAACATTGTATTTAACTTGTTAGTTAATAAAATATTGTCTACTTTAACTTTTAACATAACGTTAGTTGATAAAATATTGTCTTTTTTAACTTTTAAGATAACCTCAAAATAGTTGATGTGAGGAAAGCAATGTTTTAATTTATTTTTAATGGTAATTTATTTTAGTATATTATTTTAAAGCTAGTTCTTTCATCAAGCTTATCTTCATAACAGTCTTCTTTTGATTTCTTAAGAGCAAATTCTAGTATTTTTTACTACTTATCTCAACAAGCAGCTGCACCTTAGTTTACAAAGCCAATAAAGTACAGTCACTAAGTGGATGAAGGTGTTATGTGCATGATGAAGACACAAAGCACCTTCTTCCAAAAAATTATGTATTTTAGAGTATTATAACCCCTTTAGCAGCTGACTAAATATTAATTTAGGGCTAGAAGTGAATGAGAGATGGTGCCATTGGAAATAATAGCACATAACGCCTTCATCCACAAAGATATCCACAAATGTAACACACCTTCACCTTCCAAGCCCTTCATTTGTTAGATATTTCATACTTGTATGTAAAAGTCATAACATTTCATAGATATTAGTCAGATTACACCAGTCTGTAGTCATGTAGGGATTTTAATTTTCTTTGTATATAGGTTTAGTTGTGGAAAAATCTCAAGAAGTAGTGTCATCAGAAAGCGAGGATGTAGCAGAAGCAGATTGTGACAGTGTAGACATCGACATGAACGTTATCGAGGCTGATATGGATCTGGAAGAGTTAATGAAACAAAAGGAGCTGCTCCAAGCTCAACTTGCAAAAGCAGAAGGAAGTTTACCTGATGATATTAAAGAGAAGGAAGGTGAAGTTATATTGTTAGAGGATTCAGATGATCAGGAGCTAATTGCTCCCAAGAGAAAAAGGTCTAGAAGCCGAGACAGAAAAATAGAAGTTAGAAATAAGGACGATTCTAGGAAAAAGTGTAACAGAACAAGGGATTTTTATTCTTATAGGGAACAAGAAAGGAGAGATAGGTAAGTTATTTCATACTTATTATTTTTGAAAAATCTAAGTTGTAGTCATGGCAAGAAATATTTTATTTATGTCCAAACTTCTTCAAAATAGATTTGTTTACAGATACCCTCGAGATCAAGACCGTTACAGAAGCAGACATGAAAGGGAGCGTTCACGCGAGAGATCGACACATTATGATTCATTACGGCATAGATCCCGGGAAAGATCTAGGGAGAGACGATTTAAAGACTCGCGCAGTTATAGTCATAAAGATAGGCACAGAGCAGATGGAGACTATAATAGAAGACACAGAGACTCTGGTAAATCTAGAAGTGAAAAACACGATAAGTATAAGGACTCATTGAGCGAAGGTCAGAAGCGCCAAGAAAGTACTGATAGTAGTGATGTCGAGGTTGATATCGATTTGAAAGAGGATGAAGATGAAGAAACTATTATTGAGAGAAGGAGGAAGCAAAGGGAAGAATTACTCAAGGTAAAGTTTGACTGTGTTTCTTTTATGTCATTAATATCTAAGAAATTATTATTTTAAGAGCATTATGTGTAGTAGTATGTAGTGGAAATTCCTGGTATCATCTTGTAATAAATATATATCTATACCTTTAAAATTTGCTATAATCTATCATTTAATGCATATTTTTCATACTTTTTTTTTTGTAAATGGAAGTGACTAACGTAACTAAATGGTATTGCACTAACGTTTAGTAATATTTGTAATATGATCATTCATCAAATTTCTAGCGTCTTGGAGCAGACGATCCGCGTTCAACCATCTCAAGATCTCAATCTCCCGAAGTCCAAATTATTGAACAAAATCCAGCTGTAGTTCCAGAGCTCCCTAAAACAGAAACGACAAATGAGCAAATATCAGACACGCCCAAACCGCAATCAGACGTAGAAAAACAAGATGAAGAATCATTGACTCCACCACTCTTGCCTAACATGAAAACGGTTGCTCAAACTTCTGCCGATAAAAAGATTGATAAAAAGAGAGCCGATTGGGATATGTTTGCAGAACAGGACATATTTAAAGTTAACACTGTAAGAAAACTTTTTATCAAAGACAAATTTTACATCTCTAAGACAATTAATTTTGCAGGCCTCACCAAGCACAATAACTACCAAGGGTTCGGCCGCCGAAAATCCGGCTCTTACAGACAATTGGGACGATGCGGAAGGGTATTATAGAGTCCGCATCGGAGAAATACTAGACTCTAGGTACATGGTGTATGGGTATACAGGTCAAGGTGTATTCAGTAACGTTGTCAGAGCACGAGATCAAGCTCGTGGCAGTCAGGATGTTGCTGTGAAGATTATTCGAAACAATGAAATAATGTAAGTAATTATTCATTAATGTATTAACGAAAATGCTTTTCTTTGTTGCTATCGTTGGAAGAAAGTAAAATAACATGTAGATATATGTTTTCCTACAGTCATATAGTGGAAGTGTCCATCTCATAATTAAATTTAACTCTATAATACCTTATAAGTTAATAGCATATGTTAAATATATAGACAGTTCTTCTTCTTTAAGTTCTATCTTCTATCAAAAGTTGGAAATCATCATGGCTACGCAGACTCTGTTGACTGCCGCTCTAAAAAGTTCTGCACTACTGCATTCAAACCATTCCCTTAAGTTCTTAAGCCAGGATATTCTTCGTCTTTCCACATTTCGCTTTCCTCAGATTTTGCCTTGGATAAGCTTTTTGCCTGCTTCCTTTTTATAACATGTGTATAACCTTTGCCGAGTCTAAAAAATGACAGTGAAAGATCCTTCTATATGCATCTATCTTCTTTGTTATTACTCTTATCAGAATGCTGGCTAATTCGATTTGCCAGGAAAAATCTTATCACCCCGAGCTACCCTCCCATTTCGCCTTCGTTCCCTTGATTTGACTGTATTCGTTAGCATATACATTAAAACGTCAACTTCCAGGCACAAGACCGGCTTAAAAGAGTTGGAAATACTGAAAAAGCTCAATGACGCCGATCCAGACGACAAACTTCATTGTCTTCGACTAATACGACATTTTTTCCATAAGCAACATCTGTGTATGGTTTTTGAACCTTTAGCGATGAATCTTCGAGAGGTTTTGAAAAAATACGGAAAAGATGTGGGTCTGCACGTGAAAGCAGTCCGAAGTTATACTCAGCAGTTGTTGTTGGCGTTGAAATTACTGAAAAAGTCTGGCATATTACACGCAGGTAAGATCTCATTATTATTTTTTTTAAGTTTTATTAACCGTTAAACGGACAGGAAAAGGAATTTAACTCTAAAAATAGATTACAGTGCATGTTTGTTATAAATTTATTTAAAAATATACCAAAACATTTTTTTAACTAATAAAGGGGGAGAATGTCAGTGGTTCACAATTTTATCAGAACGTTTTCGGACTTATTAGACCATCATCAGTGAATACCTAAAAGTAAGTATTTCGACGTTAATATAATGAATAAAAATAGTTAAGGCCCATCCTCGAAAATTCTACCGGTTAATTTCAGTGGGATATCTCTATTCCAAAAATTTCTTTCTTTACGAAAAAAAAATATCTGTTCATGAAGTTATATTCAAAGCGTCGTTCAGATCTCTCTCTTAAGTCCAGGTCAAAAATGCTTTCATCTTTTACTCGAGCCGATTATACAACCAGGACACCCCCTGAAGTGACAGGTTTGGGGCTGCACAATAAAACCATAAACTTCTTGTGGGCGGTCTTCTCTTTAGTGATGTTGGGTAATCAGAATAACAGACCAGGGTAATATTAACTATTAATATAGTTACAAGGTAACAAAGGTACATACATAATTTTTTTGTCACTTTTTTTACGGAAAAATTGGCTTTTTACGGAAAAGATTATAATTATATATTATAAGAATTTGATTAGTACCACGATCATTAATATCGATAAAATGAAACTATATAAATATAGAATTATGTGTAATGTTTCTTTAGAAGGTGTTTCAAATAAAAATTATAATAGAAATCTTGCAATTTTGGTAGCATATTTTCCCACAGTTCTATATCTTTATCAATCTTTTCGAATAAAATACCTTTTGGGGTCCATATCGCAAACTAACAGTATTCTCTATTCGATATAAATAACTGTCCTTGCACTTGATAGTAATAGGAATCAGTTCTTTTTAAATGCATTTGAACGTCCATTAGTTGGCAAAACTTAATTTTTTTTAATTTATATTTAAATGGGAATAAGCCACAATTAAAGGTTAAAATACGTTTATTGACGTTTCAATTTCCACTTCGGAAATCGTTCTCTATAAATATAATAGAAGTGGAAATTGAAACGTCAATAAACGTATTTTAACCTTTAATTGTGGCTTATTCCCATTTAAATATAAATTAATTTAAAATGCCACAAGAAAATAGCTTCAGAACAATATTAATTTTTTTTGTTCAATAGCTTCTTTAAGCGTAAGTTCTCTTGCTTTATATGGATATTTAATTTCGACTATGCCTGAGTCGCCTATTAAACCCTCAGGACTAGCTGCAAGAAAGGGATATTCATCATGTATGAAAAGTTCTGGTAGTTCAATATCAATATTTAAAATTGATTCCATTTTTTGCTTTGGGTTTCTTAGCAATACCATATTTTCTGTAAATCTATTTCCACAAAACGTTGGATTCAATATTGCTTGAAAAGTATTAGTTCTGTCTGCTTTTTCTCGTAATTTAGATATATGTATTACCGAAATTACTGGACGTTAACCATTACTGAAGTTCTATATATCAAGCAGCACTGTTATTTTAAGTCGTTGTATTAGTAAAAATCTATTCTTTCTGAGATATTTTTTTGTAGATTTTTTATACTCTTTTTTGCTTCGAAGTCTTCATCCGACAACTGAACTAACTCTTCTGCATTTAGGGCACAGTCTTTATCTGGTTTATTAGTACTTGTTTGTTTTTGAATATATTTTTTTGTTTCTTGTATCCATCTTTACATTTTTTTTGAGCAAATAAATTTTGGTAATAACCAGTTGCACTTTTGCCATATTTTTTAATATTATATTTATATAATTTCCCCGTGATTTATATGATACTGCTGTTGCCAGACACCTTAACTGATAGCCACCTCTCTTGGTGTGATTTACGCGTTTACCTCCAACAAATTTTGTCAAACACGTGATACGCAGTGTTTTCAATATCTTGTTTTAAACCAAGTATTCTTATATCGTCACAGGAATTATTATTTATATTGTCCACAAAATTATCAAAAACTCTCTACCAGCATATCTTTTTAAAAAAATTATATACAGAACTGATATACATAATGGCAATACAAGATACAAAAATACAATTACAGCTCCGCCACATCGTACAGAACAATTCAAAAATTCGTTTACATATCAAATATCATATAAGTATATAATAGATTAGCTAAAGAATTAAAATTAAAATCGATTATATCTTTTAAGAAATCTCTTAAATCTAAATTGCTAAGTGAGTAACACATGTGCAACTATTTGATGATCTGTTATGAAGTATGTATAAACTGTGTGATAGTTTTTGGACAATATTTAAATGCTAAATGTTTCTATTGGTTATGGTTTTTAATTGATTGTTACAGAACATGCAAAAAAATATATTATATTTTTTTCTCTCTTGCTTAAGATGAAAAGCAGAGGTACTGATTTTTTGAAGTCAGCAATAACTGGTCTTCGGCATTTTTTCTTTTTTATTGTATTTTATACATATATAATTTATATATTTTGTGTATTGTATGAATTTTAAAGAAAAATAAAGACCTTTATTATCCAGATTTAGCCATACGGCTCACACTCCCTCTAAGGAGAAAATTCACTCATCCCAGATACCTACGGTATGAAAAGGATTGAGCTCTGGTGGGACTCTTTCCATGTTATCATCATGTAAAAATTTTCGTATACATCTGGACGTTGAGAGTAGTACAGCTTTCTACATGGTCTTGTAGAGATGTTCATTCAGATCTAGCTTTTTTATGTTTTCTAGGAGGTTCTTTGGAATTACTCCAGTAGTAGAGAGAATAATAGGTATTGTCTGGGTACTTTCCATTCTCCACTGTCTTCGTATTTGAATTTCCAAAACCCTGTACGTTTCGTTCTGTTTAACACGAAGATTATTGTTGTTGGGTATCGCCACATCAATTAATGTTGAGTTTATTAACTAGTATGAGATCTGGTCTATTATGTGCCACTGTTTGGTCTGTGAGCACAGTGCGGTCCCAACATAGTTTGTAGTTGTCATTCTCAAGTATACTCTCAGGAATGTATTGATAATATGGAAGATGGTTTGTTTGAAGAAGTCTGAAGATGGCGCATTTTCGGTTCCCTCTGTTTGAGCGGTGTTGTATCATCTACTGCACAAATCGCGCGATGTAGAGTAGATGTCTCAGCCTGCACCTGAAAATAAGTTCTTAAATTAGTCATTTGTTTTTCTAGTTGCTCACTTATATCCATAAGTCCTCGTCCTCCTAAATACCGCGGTAATGTGGTTCTTTCTACTACACTTCGAGGATGGTGTTTTTGTGCCTTTGTGAGGTGTGTTCGTACTTTTCGCTGAAGATTTTCTATATCCGTTTTTGTCCACTTAACAATACCAAATGATTAGCTAAGCGCGGTACATACGTAGGTGTTTAATGCCTTAAACAAATTTTTACTGTTAAGGTGTGAATGAAGCAGCTGTTTTACCCTTCGTATAAACTCAGTAGTTATTTCAGTTTTTATTTGCTTATGCCCAATCTTCCGCTCTTGCTTTATTCCGAGGTATTTATACATATCATTTTCACCCATGGCCTCGATGTTCTGGCCGTTCTGCATATCGAATCTGGGCTAAACCTTTCCTTTGATTATATTTAAGACACGGCACTTGTCAAGACCGAAGTGCATACCAATATCATTAGAGAAATTTTCTACTGTTTTTAGCATCTGATCCAGGTGGCTTCGAGTGGAAGCCAATAGTTTTAAATTATCCATATACAATAGACGATTAAGCTTTACAACAACAGTAGTGTTATTTTTGATGCTAAAACCTGTGTCAGTTGAGTTCAGTTTCTGGGATAGGGGGTTCATCGCTAGACAAAACCACAGTGGGCTCAACGAATCTCCTTGAAATAGGCCCCGGTTGATTGCAATATTTTCAGTTTCGATATTGTTTTCACCAGGTATTTCGAGGTGAATTTTTGTCTTCCAATCTGACATTATATTTTTTAAAAAGGTCACTATGTTATCATCTACTTTATATATTTTTAATATATCTATAAGCCGATATTTGCTCGTGCTGATATTTGACAGTACAGTCAATTGCCGTGAAGGTAAAAAATAAAAAAAGGTAATTTCTGGGAGTGAGAGCATTTTGCCTATCTTAACGGCGGGTACCCTTTCTCTTGTGTTAGTGGCGCCATGGGACCCTCATCGTACATATGATCTTCGTAATTTTCTAATATTTGTGTAATTATGTTCGATATAGACCTAAATTTGTTTATTGTTTTTATTTTTCTTTAGATATCAAACCCGATAACATTCTTGTCAACGAAAGTAAACACCTTCTTAAACTGTGCGATTTTGGTTCGGGGTCAAAGATAAACGAAAACGAAATAACCCCCTATTTGGTGTCGAGATTTTACAGAGCTCCCGAAATCATCCTCGGCATGACGTACGACTACGGTATCGATATGTGGTCCGCAGCCTGCACCATCTACGAATTATATACAGGAAGAATAATGTTTTCTGGCAAATCCAACAACCAGATGTTGAAATTTTTCATGGACGTCAAAGGAAAATTTCCGAATAAAGTGATAAGAAAAGGGGCATTTAAGGATCAACATTTCGACTCTAATTATAATTTTTTGTATCAAGAAATCGATAAGGTCACTGAACGGGTAAGTTTTTGAATATTTCAAATTATTAATTATATATACAAAGCTTGTTTTAAATGTTACAAAAAATGTTTTATGTTTGACATTAATGTAGCATAAGAAATCTAATATATATTTTTAATTTCCTCATTTAGTCTTCAACATCGTCTACTTTTCGTTCAATACATTTGATACTACGCTTTTCCAACTTTTTTTGCCTTAACAATAGTAATTTTGCTCGAGCTCCTCAAAATAGTTCGTTGCAAAACGGTTCCTATAATCTATTTTTTTTTCAAGTTTGGGAACATGAAATAGTTACACTTTCCCGAGTCTATGTTTAGTTTATCTATGAAGTAGACTTAGTAATATAACCTTAAATGTGAACGTTTGTAGGATATTAACTAATATTAATAGGTGTTTTGTACTTACTTCTTTACTCCAAAATATCAGCAGATAAAAGAGTAATTATATTATAATATTGAAATAATTTAAAAATTTAATCAAACGCACCTTGATATATTGTTCTATTTAACTTCTCTGTAGACTCTCCTGCAATTTAACTTCGCAGACTGACCACAAGATGCCTCTGACATCGTGCGCATAGCGAATAGTCACTATACTATAGTACCACAATTGTAGCGAGTGACTCATATTTTCAATGTAGACCTTTTCGGATCGGAGGGAAAGGAAATCGACGAGTCATGGGCGTGAGGTTATTAAAAAAAAAAAAGAAACAGGATTTTAGAATGAATTGATTGTCATAAAAATTATTTTCTTATTTTATTGATGCCTTAGATGAAGAAAACTAATCCTTGTTAAATATATTTTGATTTGCAACCTCGTAGACAGCATGAGTCGACGTGTACATTCAGTTATAAAGGCTAGGAGAGGCAATACAAAGTATTAAGTTATTTTTTAGTAGTTTTTCTTTGTTATTTGCGGACTTAGGTTAAGTTACATTTAAGTTGTTTTTTTATATTTTGTTATTGTTATCATTGTTCATTAAAACCAAGATCCTGTAGTTGCTTTTAATCATTATTTAAATATATCAGTTCATATCAGTCACCACAGCCCCCATCGTCGTATTAAAAATTAATACAAAAGATAATGGTAATAATAGGAAAAGTCGTAAATTGTGGGTGGCAAAGTCATTTCGCTCCTAAAAATGAACCAATCCATATTTTCACATGAAACAAAAAACATAATACTTAGAAGACGTGGTTGCAACCGAAAAACAAGGTTTTACGACCATTTTCTCATGGTAATCTTCAGTCTTTTTAGAAACAAATGCATTTAAACCTCCTTCAACAAATCCTGAGTCGTTACCAATACGGCTAATAATAAAACACGTTCCAGATGGGGCTTTTAAAAATGTCGACAAACCATCTAGGAAAGCTCGTCGTTTACTTTTCACATTTAAATCCCACCAAATTTTTGTCACAGTTTGTCCTTCTTTAACCATGTTTGATCTGTATAATTATATATATATATATATATATATATATATATATATATATATATATATATATATATATATATATATACAGGGTGGTCCTTAAGTAATTGTACAAAAAGAAACAGTAGATTCTACACTTTAAAATATTACGATTTAAGCTAAATTGCTTTAATAAAATGTTGATATTAAGAAAGATACAGGGTGTTAAAGTGCAAATTAAAAATTTTATTTTTGGCTATAACTTTCATGTTTGTAAACATTTATGCATAAAAATTTACAACTGGGTACTTTTAAATATGAGAAATTATAATTTGATCCACACTTTGATGTAGCGGATAGAGGGCGCCACATATGTGGCATAAATTTGCACTTAACTTTTTTGCTCTTTGAGTGAACTGTATTTGTGATACAAAATATTAAAGATACATTATTTCAACAAAAAAAAGGTATACCTGTTAATAACTTTTAAACTCAATAGTTTTCGAGATAATCGCATTTTACAAATCAGCTGCATATTTCTAAGTTAAGGCAATTACCCCAGGCAACGAAGGAAAAATAGACAAAAACATTAATAAATCTAAATTTTGGTATAAAATACCAATAACTAAAGTTAATAGTTAACGAAATATTAAATAAAATAAATATATCAGCAGGATAATTAATAATAGGATATGACAAAAAACAGAATAATAGGATTTTACATCAAACATTTTATATTTTATGTTAAATTAAAGTCGTAATCAAAACATTTTGTTTACAAACCAAATTAAGAAATAGTTAAACTAAATTACTAAACTTTTTGTTAAAGTAAGTGTTCGATATGTCTACCATTTTCATTAATTCATTTGTCAATATATTCCATAAAAATCATCTCATATTAAATAGCATCATTGGTTCTAAAGAAACTGTTGCAGTATTTATTTCTTCCCATATTTGGTTGCAAATGTTTATGGCATTCTTATAGACACGTTGTTTTAATACGCCCCATACACCAAAATCAAGCGGATTAAATTCTGGGCTACGTGGTGGCTATAATGTGTAATGGACGAATCTATATCCAAATCTTATAGTATATTATGTCGCAAAGGTTAAATAATGTATTAAACTGTGATGTATCTCATTCATTGGTTACTTATATACACTCATATAAGCTTACGAGTAACTATAATTACATATCGAACAAATGGACTATTATGATAATGATGATAATATTATGAACTAACGAACTAATATTATGCTGAACTAAATTGCCTGTTTGTTTACTAGATTTATAACAATATCGGTTATTAGGCCAACGATGATGTTTTTCTAAAAATGCTGAGTCTTTAAGGTAAGATTTGTAGCAAAAGTATTATGAAACAAGACACGTGTGTTATTTCATACCTGTGCTTTAGTTTCCATTTGTCATAATAAAAATGGGTAAACAACAATTTACGTAATGAAGTATTATTTTGGGTTTTTTTTATAAATTAAATAATTATATCAATATCTCACCACATTGCCAAGGAATAAGACTGCCACGTCCAATCCAACGTTCAGAAAAGGTATATTTAACTATGTTCTCAACGCCTTCTCTCTAGAATGTGGTGGTGTACCATCTTACATAAACCATATATTTTGGTTTTTCAGCATTTTACAATAGGGAAAAAGTAATACAACGCCAGTAGGTATAGAAATTTAAGAAGCGATAGAAAAGGGAAATTGTATACATGATGACGGCCAGCGTCTGAATACGGACACGGCACCTAAAGAAGAAGATGAAGAATATTTTCTCCAATAAGACATTTAGCAGCCATAACAAAAATTTTGTAATGTTACATTATCATCTTTGAGTAGTTTTAATAAGAATAAACTATGAATTATGCTTATCTACAGGTATTGAGTGCTTTACCGCACAAATATCACAACTAAGAATTATGAGGCAGCTGACTTATAAAATGCGATTATCTCGAAAACGGTTAAATTTTGAGGTTACTAACAAGTATACCTTTTCTTTGTAAAAATAATGTATGTTTAATATTTTTTAACACAAATAGAGGTAACTTTAAGAGCAAAAAAGTTAAGCGCAAATCTATGCCACACCTGTGGCATATGTGGCGCCATCTATCAGTAACATTAATTTATGTATAAAATTATAATTTATCCTACTTAAAAGCGTCCAATTATAAATTTTTGTCCAAAAATATTTACAAACGTAAAAGTTATAGCGAAAAATAGAATTTTAAATTTCCACTTTAACACCCTGTATCTTTCTTAATATCAACATTTTATTAAAGCAAGTTGGCTTAAATCGTAATATTTTAAAGTGCAGAATCTATGGTTTCTGTTTGTACAATTACTTTAGGACCACCCTGTATATATATATATATCTATTAAAAATTATAAATTTAATTAAAATTAAATTATAAAAAAAATTATAACGTTTTTTCCATCTCTTAAACACGTCTTGATATTTTTGGAATATAGCAATGGCGTTGTTGACAGCTACATTGCCTTAATCTGCGACGAATTTGTTGATCTCGGACATTATCTACCGTGAGAGAAAGATATAAACTACAACATTGCAGATAACTTCAAGTTGAATCATACACGCTGACAACGTTATATTTTTTCTAGAACCAAAATCTTTGCCACAACCAAAAAACATTTGAACAATTTAAAAATAGAGCAGTCAAATTATTGAAATGTATTTAATCTAGAATGAGACCTCTTCTATCTGAACGTATATTCTTTGAAGAGTCAGAAGTTTTTGTAAATTTTTAAGAGATTAAACAGATTCTGCAATAATCCACTAATTTGTTTATTAAATAATAAATTTTCTCCTTTTGTCGGTATTTCAACAACAAAAATATTTTTTTCTAAAGAGTAAACTGTTTCTTAGAGTCACCCATGGAAGAATTTATAAGAAGTGCGGGGAACAAATATCGGACAGACAGTTCGGCTTCATTAACGCAGTGGGTACCAGAGAGGCACTTTTCGGAGTACAGGTACTGATTCAAAGATGCAGGGACGTTAACTGCGACGTATACGCGTGCTTGATCGACTGTGAAAAGGCATTTGACAGAGTTCAACATCAAAAGATGATAAACATTTTAAAAGAAGCAGACCTGGATGACAAAGACCTCAGAATAATTTCAGAACTATACTGGAATCAGACCGCATACATGAAAATTAACGGAGAAGAAACATATCATATAAAAATACTACGTGGAGTTAGACAGGGATGTATCCTATCGCCGTTGATATTTAATATGTACTCAGAGAAAATTTTTAACGAGGCTCTTTACGGAATAGACGAAGGCATCCTTCTAAATGGTGAAAGAGTAAACAATGTTAGATATGCCGACGACACCATGGTGATAGCAGATAGTTTAGAGGGACTTCAGAGGCTAATGGACAGAATAAACGAGTACAGTCAACAGTACGGACTAAACATTAATACCCACAAAACGAAACAGATGATTATCAGCAAGGAGAATATAAATGGGGCTCATCTATACATTAATGGGACGCAGATAGAGCGAGTAAAACAGTATTGCTACCTGGGAACTATTATAAACGAACAGTGGAGCAATGTACAGGAAATAAAGTGCCGCATAGGAAAGGCAAGAACGGTCTTTAACAAAATAAGCGCCATCTTCAAAAGTCACAACATATCCCTAGATACAAAAATGAGACATTTGAGATGCTATGTTTTCTCTGGACGCTCACAGACACCACTATTAAAAAACTTGAAGCATTTGAGATGTGGCTTTATAGAAGAATGCTGAGAATATCATGGACAGCAAGGATCACGAACAAGGAAGTTCTCGAAAAAATGAAGAAGGAACCAGAGATTGTGTTTACGATCAAACGCATAAAATTGCAATATCTGGGACACGTTATGAGAAATTAGCACCGTTACTCCCTGCTGCAGTCTATATTGCAAGGTAAAGTCAAAGGTAAGCGAGGACCCGGTAGAAGGAGAATATCATGGCTGCGGAATTTAAGAACATGGTTTAAGAAAACCTCAACGGAGCTGTTTCGAGCCGCAGCGAGCAAGGTCATGATTGCCAATATGATATCCAACATCCGAAACGGATAGGAACCAGAAGAAGAAGAAAGAGTAAACCTTCAATTTTACTGGCCTATAAGAAACCATTAAAACATGAGTCACTCGCTACAATTGTGGTACCATGTTGGATAATATTTTAATTTTAGCTCATCCTTCTCCTTATGATATAGCTTCGGTTTTATGTCCACGTATTTAGTTATAATTTGTGTAAAGTTTTTTTTTAAACTGTATATGAAGTGAATATTTAAATTAATTTCTCTTTCTCTATAGGAAAAGGTCGTAGTTATGTCTGTGGTAAAAGTGTCACGTGACTTGCATTCGGAACTTATAGCAGGCCAGAGCTTACCTACAGAACAACTACGCAAAGTAACCCAGCTCAAGGACCTTCTGGAAAAAGCGCTGGCGATCGATCCCGCCAAAAGGATAAGCCTGAACAATGCGTTGACGCATCCGTTTATTCAAGACAAGATCTAGAAAAGGTTTAGAGAGGTAAACTATGTGAAGAAATCCAAAAAAAGTTTATAATTTTTTTTAAATGCATTTTACACCGCACATATTTGGCCTGTATATATAGTAAAGACTATGATGTAATCATATTTAAATAAAATTATGTTCGTTTTATAAGTATTCGTATGAGTCGGTTTTTTCGTATTACCCAATCAGCCGAAATCGTTTATACTTGTTGGAGATATCTCTAGGACTATAACATGATTTTTACACGATATTATCGCGAGAAATAGCTACGGTTTGCTGCCCCTAGCTTTCGACTTTCCCTTTGGAGTCATCTTCACAACTCAGTTGACTGCACAAGTACTACTTTTATTTGGTGCCTTCCAAGACACTCCTTTAGTATTGTCGACGGATACATAGGTCGTTGACTATTACCGTAAGGAATATTGTCACCGTAAGAGGATTTTGAATTGATTTGATAGAATTGGCTTTTGTGTTGTAGTGATTTAGGAAAGGTCTCCATCTTGAAGATAATTGCATACCGTCATCTCTTTTAAAACAGTTGGAGTGTTTTTCCGTCTCAGTCGCTCCTCGGTTGATCCGGGGTTTGAGGGAACGAACTGGAACTATAATTTTGTATTTTCAAGACTGTAAATTCTGTTGGTTTAACTTCTGTATCTCCGGTTCCCTATACAAGTGCTATTTCTATTTGGCGCTCTTCGAGATATTACTTTTCTGATGACTGGACAAGGGTTTTATGGAGCCTTTGTATGGAGTTTTTGTACCTAGTCATTAAGTAAAAATCTATATCTTGAAAGTAATCGGATACCATCATCTATTCTATTGAAACATCATCTGAAATATATGTTTTGCCATCTCAGTGGCTTTTCGGATTATCCATGGTATGAGAACACGAAGGGGAGCTACAGTTTTGAATTTTTAAAACTATTTCTTTGGTCCATCTAACTTAATATGTATATATGAATAACTTATATTATATTTCATATTTGAAGAAAAATTTTCGTGGTTCTTTCCATTTTTAATTTACTCGGATACTATCATCTGTTTTGTTGAAACAATTGGGGCGTTTTTGCACTTCAGTAGCTTCTCGGATGATCCATCGTTTAATATAGTTTTAAACCGGCATTTGAAGCCAACTATTTGATATGTATTTTCGTTCATATTCTAGTTTTTTTCCGTGAATAATAAACAAATTGCTTGTATTAAAATCTTATTATTTTAGTGGATATCTCGAAAAAGTATAACGATTCTCTCCGTTCTTGTCTATTGAATTAATTAATATTTTGTGATTATTTTGTTGCAGAATGTCGATAGACGGAAACCAGACATAACGGTACGAGCAGATGGTTTGAAACTTTTCAAAGGTATTTTTAGTGGGAATCGACGTAGATAACTCTTTCAAATGCCTTGAATACATTTTTGATATGTTTTTACACCCAGTAACGCTAAAATATTTGTTAATATTCCGGCTGGCGTAATTTGTCGGTCAGACAACAAATATACAGAGTATTTATAGTTTTGATATAGAAATTGATATTCCTTATAGTTCTTTAACGATTTTCACAAATGTTTATTTTATAAATTCGCCAAAAAAGATTGGCAGTTTTTCCAGATTGGCAGAAATTTTTTGTTAATCATCTAAAAAAATGGCTTATGCTTCTATAGAAATATTCTCTCACTTCTTTTGCGAGTTTCTTCTTAATTTTTCCTTGCTCATGCCATGTTTTATTTCCTTTTTGTTCTATATCAATTTTTCAGTAAAGTCTATCGAGATACTCCTCTAGTTCCTTTAGTTTTCAGCTTTATTGTGGTTTTTATACTTGCGGATTCTTGTGGATATTTTTTGATGCAGTGTGGTGTGGTGTATATTTTTCGTGATAGGTTTCTAAAAAAGTTTATATAACAGTTTTCAAACAAATCAGGCTGTTTCTATAAATCAGTATGTTGAATGCACCATTTTCCAAAAATGTATGTAAATGGTTCACCTTGTATATATTTTTTAGTTCTGTAGAATCTAATTAATTAAAAATAAATGACTTGACTCGAAGGACCAATGTATAAACCAGTATGATGGAAATATATTCATAAATAAATGAAGTATAATACTAGTAATAAATAGTGAAATTTAAGTTAAATAATCTTTGGAAATCGCCAGCTGTAACTGTAGTTTAAGAACAGAAAAATGTATTCAATGCTTTAAGCGTGCTAATATCTAACATTCTGACCTGCCGTGTTTTCTTTCTAGTGAAAACTGAATCATACAAACAATTGAATTGAATTATGAACAAAAGAATTGGTTATGACATGCATTTAAAAGTTAGCTGCATGACAGACTGGGAAAAAGAGGCTAAGTATTCTACTGATTAATAGATCACATTCTAATCATTTTCATTTTTATTTTAGTTTAAATTATTTAATATTATAAATCGAGAAGAGAAGTTGAAGACAAAGAAAAGTACAGTAGATGGAGCAGTTAGTTTGGTGCCAGGTGCTATTTGAAGTAATAGTGCGTTAGGGCAGTATGAATTAAATAAAACAGTTGTTATACGTTTAGCATAATAAAAAGTTGCTTATATGATTTGTTTTTTTTTTGTATAAGTTATAATTGTGGATCATATATTTTATGTCAATTGCAAAAGGATATAAAGAACAAGATCGGACAAACAAAAGACGAGTGTTGTGTATTTATTGTAGTGAAATTACAAATCTCGAAATTAAACACCATTCATTCAGAACGCTTAAAAATGATGTAATCTTGTAAACGGTACATTTTTATTTATCATCCTTAAATAATTAGTTTATTCCTTATCTTTTGTTTTACTATGTTTCGTCTAAAAATGTTAGCGCCCGAATTTTCTCACAACTAAATATTTTGTTTAATTATTATTTATCTATTTCGATTTTTTACTAATTCAATTTAACTTCCTGATTAAATTTCGTATACGCTTGTATACGTGTTGTCATTTTAATGTTGTTGGTAGAATTGTTGACTCTTGGAGTAAAAGGCTTTAAGTTTCTAAGAACTCTGGCGATATCTTGTCTAGTTATTTCAGCATCTTCGGAAGGTAAATTGAAAATGGCTTCTTCAGTTTGGCAGATGATTGTCTCAATTGGAATGTGACAAGGGGTAACAAAGTAATTGAAACTTTTTGCTAAAGATTGACTGACGGTGGTGAAAATAAGGTATCAGAAAAGTTGTGAACCACTGTGGTGGGTTCCAAAGTTGTAGGTTTTGGAATTTGTTCGACAATTGAGTCTCAGTCTTAGATTCGAAAGTGTTTAGGGCTGTCTGTCTGTGTGTTTATACGGTCAAAACTGTCTTATAATATAATATGTACATTGAAAGAATGAATAGATGACCAGATATTAAAAACTTTGGTGTTTGTGATATCTAGTTTTCGTCTAGAGGAGCTTCACGGAGAAGCGCAAATCTGGTCTTTCTAGAATTTGGGAGATAGAAGTATGGTGTTTGAGTTTTAGAAATTTGGGAATGACTTAATGGTCTCGACAGACTTTAAGGAATGTTAAATCGTAAAGAAGATGATTTTTGTGCAGCAGCAGATTGTGTTTCTATACGATTTAAAAATTAATTGACCAGGCTTGCAGGTTGAACCTCGTCGATTGTCACTCCGCCGAGCTTTCGACATCCTTTTGTTCTTCTTTGGGGCTTTCGGGGTCTGTCTCCTGAGCCCCCAGATACTATACTTCACTATTCACTGAACTACTGCTGCTGGGAATGGCGGACGGTGGTTTATTTATACGATAGATGGTTGGCGCAAAGATTCCTGACAACGGTATTTTGATTGGTATGGGTAGCATAGCTGAATATAGGAAGAGAAAATTTCCTGATAAATAAATCAATACAGATTGCCGCCCATGCAGACGACATTAGCATTATGTCTCGCAGAACAGAAGAGGCAACAGAAATATATTCACAATTAAAAACAGCGCCAGAGGAGACGGGACTCGAAATAGATATTCAAAAGACCAAAAAGCTAACACAGGCAAGAGCTAGGGAAACAGACGCACAGTTGAATTAGAGGACGATATTGAAACTCCAGTAAGTTTCACATATCTAGGAGTTGCATTAAACACGGATGGAACAAAAGAACCAGAAATTCAAAGAAGAATAGTAAGGGAAACAAAGCTTACTTTTGACTCACCCATGTGTTCCGCTTCAAAAACACACACAGAGTCTACATAACTATTATCAAACCAATAGTATGTTATGGATGCGAGACATGGGTGATGACAGCAGACCAAAACGAAAGCTAGACGTCTTCGAAAGAAAAGTCCTAAAGAAGATATTTGGATCTATTAACAAAAACGGAGTATGGAGATCCAGGTACAACCATGAACTCTATCAACTGTTCAAAGATGCACATCCCAGAATTCGTTAAACTTCAGAAACTTCGATGTGCTAGTCATGTAGTGAGAATGGAGACCGAAAGATTTCCAAAGAGTCCTAGATAGTAAAATGCAGGGCGCAACACCAAAAAGAAGGCCACGGAAAAGGTGGGAGGATGAAGTGGCAGCGTACACGCAAAATTTGTCCGACATGAGAACCTGAAGATCGGCGCGGGACCGGCAAGGTTGGAGCAGGCCAAGGCTCGACTTGGACTATAGCGCCATTGGAAAGAGTACGAGGAGCGGATGATGTTTTCTTTATGACAGGTCCCCATGGTGAAGGTAACGGTCTTTTATTGTGACAATTCGGGCTTCTCGGATAATTCTTGGTTTATAGAAACGGATGGGGGCTATAGTTTTAGAGTTCTCGAAATCAATTATGTGACCTGTATAACGATGGTGTTGACAGAGCTGAAATTGAATCCGAGTTGCGAACAGAAATGGAATGTTCATAAATCCTATTTTTTATTCTACGATTGGATTGGCCTATGTAAGACCGGGGACGACTGCAAAAGGAATTCCATAAGCGCCGTGTTGCTACTTTGGAATGGTTTCTTTGATTGATCGGACAGGAGATGAATGTTTTTATTGGTGAGTAAATATTGTCTTTACTCCTGTTTATTTGAGACTTTTATCGATTTTGTTAGTGACACATTTAATGTAAGGAAGAAAAGATGGAATTATGTATAATTCCGCGTGCTTTTAATCTTCTACTAACAGACTTCTACTTTATTCACTGATGTTGTTGAGTGGACTGTATTATTTTGTGTGTCTATGTTGTACGTAAAAGAAACGAGTAACTTGCTATAAACTTTTATTCCTCTACGAACTATAGGTAACAGAAACAGGTAGGTTCAATATATGGTAATACACGTTGTTACACAAAGTTATGCGAATACTTTGAAAATTACAGGGTTGTAAACAAAATCAGTTTACAACCAAAAAGCTTTCGTATGATGGGAGTCCTGAGTCTTTGAGTTGGGATTGAGCGACAAATTGAAGCCTGCGGATGCTCCTATTAATTTGATTTTTGCGGTAAGCATTTTAGATGAGGGCTTGTTTTAAAGTAGAGAGCTCAGCCGGTCTACTTGCATCATAGCATAGGCGTATTGATCTGGTGACAATGGTATTAATGACAATTAATTTGTAAAGGTGGATGGTGAAAGCTGACATGCAAATAACGATTTTTATGGGTGGATTTTCGGTAAAAAGAGTAATGAAAATCTTGGGATTGGTTTTTCTTTATTAAAACGTCGAGAAACGGTAGGGATGAATCAGTTTCCAGCTCTATCGTGAACTGGATACTAGGATATATACCATTCAAATGGGTTAAAAAAAATCACTAAAGCATCCATGCCGTGGGGACAAATAACGAATGTATCGTCAACATATCGTAACAATGTGGGTTTGAGCATTGATGTGGATAGTGCTTGAGTTTCGAAGTCGTCCATAAATATTATAACAGGAGTTGTGGCACCATTTATTTGTCTGTAGCATTGATTTTGGAAGCTGAAAGTGTTGGATATGAAGGGTTTTTGAGATACAAGTGGTCTTGTTAGATACTGTATATATTTTAAGGGAAATGTTTAGAGTTTAGTCTATGATAGGAATTTTGTAAAAAGTGAAACGATGTCAAAACTTACTAGAATGTGTGTTTGATAGTTCGATAAAATGAAAAGAATTTTTGACGAAAGATGTTGGGCGAAAGGTTGTAGACTTTTAGACAGGTATTTTGCTAATTGCTGTGTAGGACAGTTGTCTGCGCTGACAATGGGACGTAGAGAAATATCGAGTTTGTGAATTTTGGGTAGGCCATACATTTAAGGTGTTTCTAGAAGAATTAAAGTTTGTTTTACGACAACAAGAAGCAAGGTTTTATTGATGATAAATTTTGTTGTTTTCTCTAGATGGGTTGTTGGATTATTGGGAATTGGTTTGTAGTCTGAAGTATTAATGAGATGTGAGAGTTTATTAATGTAATAAGAAGTGTTTAGGATAACTCTGGCGTTTCCGTAATCGGCGGAAGAATGCCTAGATTTGGATTTGACTGAAGTTCTTGTAGGGCTTTTCCCTCGGATTCGCTAATGTTTGGAGCAGGAGGCTATGAGTTTCTAGGAACTCTAGCGATGTCTTGTCTAGCTATTTCAGCATCTTCGAAGGGGAAATTAGAGATGGCTTCTTCAGTTTAAATTACTGAGAAAACAAAAAAAGTGACCAAATGCAGTATCTACTTGAAATAAAAAGCAGTGGAAAAATTTATATTTTTATTGCACTGATCCCTCTGAATATTAGGTTCTAATAAGTAAATACCTATTTATATTTTAATATAACATTATATTTCCATATATAGATATAAATAAAAATATATACAAAACTTATAGTTAGAGTATTTAAAGGTCTTGTACGGACAGGTAGACATTTAGAAAAAATCTACAAAAATTTTTCGAAGGCAATTTCTTTCCGAAGAGTTTGCACGAATCAATACTTTTGCAAAGTTTTTTGTTAAAAACTAATAATGTGGTGCTCAGAAATTTGAAACTTATAAACCATATTTTTAATGGCTTAATTAATAGCATATATTAAAATAAAGGGTTAAGTGAAATGTTTTTAAAATAACCTACTTTGCTGTCAGAGTACTCCTACTTAAATTTTTAAATATGACAACAACGATTTAGAAACGTTAATATGATAAAAGCGTCTTAAAAACTTAATGTATACGTTCTCAGAATATTTTCTCATATAATGGTTTTTTGCCCTTTGTATAGTGCCTTAAATAACTCTTCTAAAGTATTCGTTCCCTCGTTTTTTGATTCTTTTGCTTTGGAGTCTGCCAATATTGTTCCACTTTTAATTATTGGCATTTTTCAACACGACTAGGTTCCTGTGTTCAGCTGATTTTCTAAATTTAATTCGACAATTCGCTCTTGTGTCATAAAAAATCGATCATAAGAAATAATATTTTGGGGATGTTGAGACTGATTGAAGTTCGTACTTATGCATGAAAAAGTATGATGTTTAGATGATAAATATCAGTTTTTAGGTTCTCAAAAAATCTTGAGCTATCATTCGCCATTTCGTGTATCATTTGACACAAAATGACTTTTTTTTTAATTATCACAAACAGTATAGTAAACATTTTACTATAACTGAAAAATGTATTTGTTTTAAACGTATTTTTTTAAATAATCTCATTCGGAATGTAAAAGGATCTTGCTCATTAATGATATATACCTACTATCTTTACTTGTCTTTTATAAAAATTATGTAGGAGCATTCGCAGCAAGAAAGAGTCAAAATTTTTCATAACTCAATTGAGACAATCGAGAAATAACACAACACCACTTTAGTTTATTTATATATAATTGTAATTTTTTATAATATATTATTTTACAAAAATAAATGCAAATAACTTTTAAGTGTTTAAGCATCTTCAATAAGAGTGTGAACGGACAAAAATATGCGGCATATTTTTAAAGTAAATACATCTCAGAAATAATCCATACGATACACGATGCTGCAAAAATTTTTATGTCTAGGAACAAAAGTTTTATTGAGTATTTTTGGCGTTGAATTCAAATGCGTTGTGATGTTTTTGTTATCAGGTACAGTTTTTTTGCTGCACAGATTGCATAAATAGACATTAGATTTAGAAATGTTACCGAAGGATTTATCATCTGGTGACATTACCAGATGATAAATACATATACCAACATATTACCAAATTTGTAGAAAATGTTTACTTTTCATATTTTGGTGTAAAACTTGGCGATCAAGACAAAGTATGGGTTTCTCATACTGTTTGTCGAACTTGTGTCAAGACATTGCGACTATGGTTAATAGGTAAAAAGAAAGCTATGTCCTTTGGAATAGCGATGGTCTGAAGAGAGCCATCAAATCATGTGGATGATTGTTACTTTTGTCTGACTAATATTACTACTGGCTGCTCAGTTAAGAACAAGAAATCTATTGTTTATCCTAACTTAACTTCTGCTATTAGACCAGTAGTTCAGAGCGACACTATACCTGCCTACTATTCTAAAAGATGTTAGTGATGACTGTGACTGTGAAAGTAGTGACAATGAGAACAATGTAAGTGATGAGGTATGAACCTGATATAGATCACTCACCTAAACTTTTTACTTAAGAAGAATTAAATGATTTAGTAAGAGATTTAAATCTCCCAAAGGATGCTGCAAAGTTCTTGAATCCAGATTGAAATCAAAAAATCTTGCGACAAGTGTCACTTGTTCTTGGTATCATTATCGTGAACGAGAATTTGCTCCTTACTTTCAAGAAATAGATGCAACGGTTTTCAAAACATTCAATAAGTGACTGAATAGTTTGGAATTGATTATAAACCTACTGAATGGAGACTCTTCATAGATTTTGATGTTCAGAAGTAATAGTCCCTACTATTTTAAGAAACAAAATTCTAGAATTAATTCATGAGAACCACACTGGTAGGGTAAGATCCAAAATGCTTACTAGGTCAATAGTTTGGGACAAGATATTGAGCAAATGGTATCTAGTTGTAAAATATGTCAATTAATATCTAATATTGATTTCTTTTTTTTTTTTAATAATGTCTCTTATCAGTTATTGGTGGACAGTAAATCTAAGTGGATTGATGTACATGTCATGCTTAGAGGTACTAATGTAACAAATACTATAGAAAACATTAAACTAACATTTTCTGTGACGGGCCTACCAGACATCATTGTTAGTCACAATGGTCCACCGTTTAATTCTAACCGTTTTTTGAAATTTTGTGAAATAAATGGTATAAAGGTGGTAAAGTCTCCTCCATATCACCCCCAGTCCAATGGTACTGCTGAGAGACACATACAAACAGTAAAGGTTGCTTTAAAGACATTTCTTTGATAAAAGTCAACTTTTAACAGTTGTGCAAGTAAAGGCGTGAGTCCTAATGAGTATATGTTTAAAGTTAAACCCGAAACAGTCATTGATTTGATCAAACCTAAAAAGGGTAATAATTGCAGTTATAATATATTCGCAGATTTCAAACAAATTGAATGTTTTTTAGTAGGGAAGAAAGTATTAGTAGGAAGACTAGGTCCTTATATAACAGATAAGTGGCAGGAGGGTAGTATAATAAAATGTGTAAGTCCAGTGACATATTGGGTTTAAGTTAATGATAGAGTTTTGTACAAATATGCAAACAGTATTAGGAAATTTTCAGTAAACAGTAAAACAACCAAATATTTCACTGACTACAACCCACCTGTTAAGACCTTCAGTAGTTAATGGAAATTATAATTCTGAAATTGTCGACCCTCCAAGTTCCCAGATGACTCCTGTTAAATTAAGAAAACGAGTTCTGATCCATAAGAGGGTCTACAATTTGGAAGCCCTGTTAAAGCAAGAGATCATTCAATACCTCAAGAAAGTATTAATCCTAGAGGTATTGAATTGAGACGTAGTAATCGTATCACAGACGTCACAAATCCAACAGATTCATCAAAAACTAGTTTTAAAGCTGTCCTTTTACATAATGGAAACAGATATTCTTCAATGCCATAGCTGACTCCGTTCATTTAAAAGAAACATACCACATATGCAAATTCTCTTGCAAAAAATATTAAAGACGAGAAAAAAAAACCTTGTTAATTTATGAAGATTTTAAAATCGTAGGTTTTCTCCTAGGGTTGCAAAGTGGATTTACTAAATTCCCTTCCTTTTTAGTATTTTTGTGAATGGGATAGCAGAGATAGGTCCAGTCACTATACAATGAAATCTTTGAAAACAAGAACCCAGTTGACACCAGACTCAAATAATGTCATAAACAGTCCACTATTAGGCCCCAAACACATTCTGTTTCCACCTCTACATATTAATCTGGGTTTAACGAACCAATTCGTGAAAGCATTGAATCAGGATAAACCATTTTTTCAGTATTTGAGTAAGAATATTCCTAAGATAAATTCTGAAAAAAAAAAGCTGGAATTTTTGTGGATCCTCAAATTCGTTAACTAATTATCGACATGACTTTGAAAAATGCATGGATACTAAGGGAAAAAATGCATGGACAGCTTCAAATCAGTTGTTAAGAGATTTCTGGGGAAATAAAAAATCCCAATTACAAAGAAGAAATAAATGACTTATTAAGAAGTTTTCAAAAGCTAGGTTGTCTTATGAGTGTAAAACTTTTTCTTCACTACACCTGGACTATTTCCCCGATAATTTGGGAGATACATCGAAGAACAGGGGGAGAGGTTCCATCAAGATATAAAATTATTGGAGCAACGTTATCAAGGTAGGTGGAATACTAATATGAAAGCTGACTACCTCTGGCACCCCAAGAGAGACTGTAATCTAGTTGAATGTTTATTTAGAAACTCAAGAAAGAGGACGTTTCTTTTGACTTAATAACAATTAATTTGTGTAATAGTTGTAGATTAAAAAAACAGTTTTTAACTTTTAACCAATTATTTTTTATTTTCTTCATCTTAATTATTTCATTTATTTATTAAGCACAGGCCCTATAGCAGACCTGTCTTTTCGTACAAAAGTTAGATGGCGATTTGTGAAAAATCTGTACGTGATGGCAGATTGAGAATGAACGCGGTAAACGAGCTTTAAAACACCTTTCGCTTCTCAGTCATCATATATTTTTTTTAAATTGCAGCACTGTGTAATGTTCATGCACGTGCAAAGCACGTGCCAACTTCGTGAAAATGAAAAAGATTTTATTGGAATAAGGCCTCAGAATAAGGCTAGTTAAATGCTATGTACACAGTATACTCTACTATGGTTGCAGCTCAAGGCAATTGTTCAGAGCAGCTGCCTCGAAGGTCAGAATAGCCATGATGATTGCCAACCTTCGTCGCGGAGATGGCACTTAAAGAAGAAGTAATGTTCATATTTTTTTGTAAATAATACTTAAAAGGCCTGTGTCGATTGTCGATTAATAATCTCGCTGATTGTGAAATAGATGCTCTGACGAGCTTTTTATTTCTAAACACATCAGAGTAACTGATATTAACGAGTGATCGCTCAAATTTATGGCGGAAATATTATAACCTATGGTATGGCACTTAAAAGGTTTAGAAATTTAAAAAATTGTTACTGAAATGTTTATGATAATAATCGTGTAGAATTTTTTTCTTTGATGATTAGCTATATAATCGTTTTCAACATAGAGATAGGAATAGGTAGACTTCCAATGTGAAGGAATGGCATTAAGAGAGTCACAGCAAACTGGATTTACACTGCTTGAGATCCAACAATGGGTTTTTCAGGCTTTATGATTTTGTTGTCCCTTGTTTCTCGATTTGAAGAATCATTTGGTGGGTTAGTGTACAATATGTTCGTGTCAAAACGAGCCTATTGCAACGACGTTAAATTTCTATCAAAATAAGATTGAAAACTGCTGAATCATATAGGTTAAGTTCCCTTAATGTTGGGAGGAATTAGGTATGTATGAAAGTAGCTAAAGTTTAACCTTTCTGTTACGTTAAAATATCATAAAAGAAAACTCACAACTGTCGTTTAATAAATTTACGTTAAAAATATGCCAAGATTTAAAATAATGCAAACTCGTATTGAAATATTTCCATCTGACTATAAAAATATTAACTATCATACCCTTAAAAATGAACTTAAACACTCTTTACCATCTTAACTTTTTTCCCGAATACAATTCGAAAAATTTTAGTGATTAGAAAGACAGTGATATATTTTATTTATGTTGAAAACCGCTGACATATCCAGAAGAATCAACCATGTCTTTCCTTCCGGCAATGCCCTTGCCTTTGCCCGTGTCGTCGAATCTTTGCTTATGTGTGCCAGTGTATTTTGATGTGTCTGTAAGTCGATCAACTGCCGCTGCTGCTTTGGCAGTTGTAGATGACTGAAATAAAAAAGGAGACTGTTATTGGTAAAAATTACTTAATGATTTATTAGACCAGAGAACTTAGAAAAAAAAAATCGTGACACTCTGTTGATACATGTATCTAAAAACTGTTTTTGATAGATTTAGTGACAGCAATATGTAATAAACAAAACATGCAAAAAATTAAACGTCATTTTTAACCTCAAAACTATTCAAATAGCAATTTTACATTGTTTATAAGTAGAGCTCGGGAAATATGCAAAATGCATATTATGGGCATATTTGCACATTGTGCATATTCATTTATTAAAAGTGCATATTTTCAGGTATACCACAATATAGACAAATATCTGAGAACGCAAATACCCCTTATTGGTATTAGCATAATATGACAATATGGAAAATAATACGCGATAAGCCGGTTGCCGGCATTACATGAAATCATAAATCAATATGGTTTTTCCCGAAAGCTTAACAAATAACAAAATATCAGAATATGTACAGTATACTCCCTTTATAACGAACACGGTTATTACGAGGTTTCGCTTATAACGAGGTACATTAGATGTCCCGTGAAATTTCTATTGAACTGTAACCCTTTATAGCGAGGTAAATTTGCTTATAACGAGAGAAAATAAGATTGAAAAACGTGTTTTTTACGTTTTGGCCCGGCTGTAGCTATAAATAAATACCCTTTTTAACTGCGGGTCGCCCGCAATAAACTTCTTACAATTTATGATTCTTAGTCGGAAATGTAAAATTTATGATTCACAAGTGTCATTGTATTGGGTTGACCATTCACACCTAATAATATGGGTCCTAATAGACAAGATGTGGAAAGTGTTTTAAAGGTTGTCAGAAACTTTATCCAAGACAAAACGCAAATGAAGAAGCATAAAACTGTTTCACATCTTTAGAAAATATGATAGATAGAATACTGGACAATTTAAAGCAGTCAAAAATGACAAAATAACTTTATATGCTTTATACATATTTACAGAATACAGATTTTTTGTTTTAACGTATATCATTGACAGTAAAAGTAAACAACTCTTTTTTGTTTTAATGCATTTCATTGACAATAAAAGTAAACAACTTTGTTTTAAAAACGCCATTCAAACAATATTTATTAGCATCTTATATTGCTCCGAATGGCTTCACTATAGAAAGTTAATGTTTTAGAAAACTACATATTCATATGTATGCACAATATTATTGTTGTTGGATATAACGAGATCCGCTTATAACGAGGTAATTAGTCTGCCATTTCAGTTCTCGTTATAGAGGGAGTCTACTGTATTAGCAAAAGATAAAATGCAATTTTCGTTCTGTCCGTAGTTACAGTTAGTTCAGTTTGGTGTGAGTAACAATGTCGGAATAGGGTCCTGGGGGGGGGGGGGTTTAACCCCCAAAACCCCCCCTGGGTGCGCCAGTGGTTTGGTGTATTCTTTGGTTCGGTAAAGTTGTGTTAAAGTGTTTATCAAAAGTGTTTGAAAATTTCAAGTAAATAAATTCTTCTGAAAAAGTGGATTAATAGTAAAACATAGTTCAAAATTATTGATGACAACCATATATTTTGCACTGATTGTAACAAACCGGTAAGTATTATGTTTATCTAATTTAATTATTGTTTTAATTTTTAAATATTTTTCTAAAAATATAAGCTAAATATAATTTTAGGTTAAGATGTAAGTTTTAGAATAGGACTATCATTCATTATGAAAAACTTATTTATTTTAATGCACTGATTTTAAAATTATTTTTAGCAAAGGGGTAAACCACAAATTAGTGATCTGTGGTGTAAACATGGTTTTGACACTGACTTTTTCGTTATAAATTAATACGTTATTTTTTTACAATAAAAATGAAACATTTTACTAAAACCTCATAATTTTTGAAGAAAAATTCTACGATCAAAACTCAAAAATAGTTTATATAGGAGATACTTCGGGAAACCAGTTTTATAAAATTGTAACATGTAGTGGGCTTGATTAATGTTTTTTGTCCGTTTAAAATCGACTAAAGAAATCGCCCTTTGTCTTAATATCTTGTATATAAAATTTTAATAGAGGTGAAAACCAATTAAATTAGGATATTATATTAACCATCGAGTTAGAATCTATGGAGAAGCTATGAGTATATTAACGTATGTATTAAACACGGCGTAGGTAGGCGTGGCTAACGATGATACCAATATGGCGGTAGGATCATGGCCGGACTCAATAATATTAAAACTACTATAAAAATATGACTAGTTATTCAGAAGATTTAATCATAATCTAAAAAAGTGCAATACATTTTTAATAAACTATGATTTATTTATCCCGCGGTAAACACTAAAAACACGATATATTATACATAAAGATAAATTAATAGTCAAATACTATTAATTTATTTTTTGAAGTACGGGCCATTACTTTGTTTACATATTTGTATACTAACCTGTAGAACGTTATTCCTGAAGATTTTTTAGTAACATTGCTTCTGCTACTGCAACTACGTTGAGAACAAGAAACCATTATTATGCACTATCACAATATATTATTACAGTTTCTATAAAAGTATTATAAAACTAAAAATATTCGAAAAACAATAAACATATAAGATCTGTCAAAAGTGGCAAAACAATATGGCCGAAGTGAGGTCGTTTTTAGTCACGTGATGCCCTCTCCATAGATTCTAACTCGATGATATTAACTTTAAAGTGACGAAGTACTACAAGTTTATTGGTTAACTTTTTTATTTCCAATTTTCAGATTGTATGTGAAAAAAAGTTTCAAGTTAATCAACACTTGGGCACTGCAACGCATAAATCTCGTGCACAAAAGTATCAAGATTGGGTTCAGCAGCTCATAACTACAAATATAACGAAAGTTTCTTACTAACAAATTTTTAATAAGGATCTCTGTAGTTTGCTGATTGGTTGTAATATTCCAATTGCAAAATTAGATAATCCATTATTCCAACAATTTTTAAAAAAGTACTGCAATAATGATGTTGTACAAGTTCTTTCTGCTACGATTCTATGAAAAAATATGTAGATTCCAGCATGCAATTTACCGTTGAAGCGATTAAAACTGCAATTGGGAATAATCCAATATGGATATCTGTTGCAAATTTGGTTATAGGAAGTTTAAACGGGAGTGAGTGTAGCACCGGATATTTAGTTTCCGTTAAGGAGTTGCAAAAAACAAACAATGTAACTATTTGAAAATTTGTAAATTAATGTCTGAGTAACTTTTTTTTACCTCAAACGATACAAACTAAAAAATTTTTGTTATTGTTAAGTGATACTGCGCCATATAGAATCAAAGCTGGACAGCATTTAAAAATATTTTTTCCGAATTTGATACACGTTACCTGTTTAGCACATGCTTTAAATAGAGTAGCAGAAACTGTAAGGACAGAGTTTTCAATGGTCAATACCCTTGTATCAAATATAAAAAAATATTTTTAAAAGCCAGTAAAAGAGCAACAAGAGAACGAGCACAACTCTTATGGAAATTAACATGGGAAATCGCTAAGGTCCATTCTGATCATTTTTGACGCTTTTTTTGGTGGAGGCGCGACGGCATATCGGATCTTGACGTGTAAGGTATCGTTGGAAAGCGGAGGGGACGGGGAACACGTTGAGATAGAAAACAAACGCAAAGACTGTGCTAAAACGGCGCTAGATCGTATCTCCGTTGTTATTGGTTAGATTGTGACGTACGAGGGCTCTTTGGAACGGGGAGGAGATGTGAAATACGTTAATACAAAAAAACCGATCGGATCGTGACGTGTAAGGTATCGTCGGAAAGGGGAGGGGGTAACGAACATGTTAAGATAAAAATCAACCGCAAAGACAGTGCCAAAACGGCACTAAGCTTGTAACATCCAAACGGCTCAATGTATAAAAACGTGCAAGGTATCGATGGAAAGGAGAGGTGGTAACGAATATGTTAAGATAAAAATAAAACGCAAAGAAATTGTCAAAAAGGCACTAAGCTTGTAACGTCTAAACGGTTCAACGTACAACAACGTGCAAGGTATCGATGGAAAGGAGAGGTGGTAACGAATATGTTAAGATAAAAATAAAACGTAAAGACATTACCAAAACGGCACTAAGCTTGTAACGTCCAAATGACTCAGCGTACAACAACATGCAAGGTATCGATGGAAAGGAGAGGTGGTAACGAATATGTTATGATAAAAACAAAACGCAAAGACAATGCCAAAACGGCACTAAGCTTGTAACGTCTAAACGGTTCAACGTACAACAACGGGGTACAGTCGTATAAAGATCGTTTACCGGTTTACCTAATGTACCTTTACCAGCTGAACCTGTGATAACTAGATGGTGAACATGGTTAAATTCAGTAAATTTCATAACCGATAACTTTGAGAGAATTAGAGACGTCATTTGTAGTTTCGATGTAGATAGTGCAGGTGCTATAAAAAATGTGTGGACATTTTAAAAAAACCGTTATTAAAAAGTAATTTGGCACATATCAAAACCAATTTTGTAAATATTGCTGAATCAATTACTAGATTAGAAAAGCCAAACATTTCATTAGTCCAAAGTATTGAAATTATCAATTCATTAAATGAATTGAACACCTTGGGGAAACCAACAAAGTGTATCAAAAATTCTGCGCGGTGTTAAAGAAAAATGAGGGATATCAAAAAATAATTCAAATAAATAATATTGTAGAACCCTTAATTATACAATATTTTAAGTTTGCTCTTTTAATTTCATGTGAAGTAGATAGAAGTTTTTCAGCACATACACAATTATTATCAGATAGACGGCACAGTTTTTCTCTAGAAAATTTAGAGAAACATTTAATAATACAGGGTGAGTCATAACTATTGGGACATAGACTAAGGACAGGTTATTTAGACCAAAATATGGCTATTAGGCCAAATATGCCTTAATAAAATGTTGCTGAGAAAAAAGATACAGGGTGTTAAAGTTAATTTTTGTTTTTCGTTTTTTGCTAATAGTTTCCCTGTATATTTATAAATTGCTATCAAAATTGGCACAGAGGCATAATCTTAGACAAGAAATAGTATTTTATTTACAATTTTACGTTTTGTCATAGAGGGCGCCACGTGGATCATTCCTAATGATCAAATTGAGTCTAAACTTTTTCTGATGAAACTTTTTAGTAATTTTTATTAGAAAATATGACATAAACATCATTTTTACGTAAAATTGGTACTCTTGTTTAAACATGATAATTTCAACCGTTTTCGATAAAAACGCAGTCGAACTGCTTAGAGTCTTAAAAAAGGATTTCAAATATTATTTCATTTATGAAAAGTATGCTTTGGACTGTCAGATAATTGTTGTTGGTAAATATCATTTGTTCAGAGTAAATTATTTTTGATGTGACAGTGTAGTGTAATGTTGCATTTTTTAAAAGTAATCATTACTTTTTTTGATTGAAATGCCTCGTCACAATCATTTTACTAATGAAGAAATGCGAGATATGATTTGCGTATACGCACAAGAAAATTTTTGCGGTCGCTCGGCAGCCAGAAGGTATGGAATGTTATACGCAAACAGAAGGCAACCAAATCACAAAACTTTTGCAAGATTATATCGTAGTTTAGGTGAAACTGGGTCATTTCACACTAAAAATCGGGGTGGTCGACCGAAACAAATCACACCTAATCAAGAAGATGAACTTTTGGTTCGAGTAGATGAAAATCCTGAAATAAGTTCACGACATCGATCAGCAGCAACAGGAGTAAGTCAGTCGTCTACTGTTAGAATTCTAAAAAAAGAGAACCTCCATCCTTATCACTTCACTCCTGTTCAAAATTTACTTCCAACGACGGTTACAGTTTTGCCAACGTATTCTGAATAAACATCGCAATGACAGACACTTTATTAAGAATATTATGTTCACCGACGAAGCAACTTTTACCAGACGAGGGGTTTTTAATTGGCGAAATAGTCATTATTGGGAAGAAGAAAACTCGCATGCTATTAAAGCTAGACATTTTCAGCATGAGTTTAAATTGAATATTTGGTGTGGCATTATAGGCGACCAACTACTAGGGCCTTATGTTCTTCCTCCGAATTTAAATGGAGATTCTTATTTATTCTTTTTGGAAAATACTCTTAGTGATATTTTAGATGATCTGTCACTGGATGTAAGAAGAAAAATGTGGTTTATGCAGGATGGAGCGTCACCTCATTTTTCATTAGCTGTTAGAAATCATCTTAATGACGTATTTCCTCAACGATGGATTGGCAGAGGCAGTGATTTTCAATAGCCACCAAGAAGTCCTGAGTACAACCCGCTAGATTTTTATTTTTGGGGACATTCCTTAGTTTATGCCAATGAAATTAATACACGAGACGAACTTTGGAGATACATTCAAAATGCAGCTAATCTTATAAGGGGACAGAATAATATTTTTTGTAACGTCCGAAAATTCTTTATAAAAAGAATTAGAAAAGGCATAGAAATCGGAGGAGACCATGTAGAACATTTAGTTTGAGTTTTTGTGTTCTTTTAAGTTAAAGTGTGTTTAGTTTTGATTTATCGTCAAAACGGAAACCTTACGTTAGTTGCAACTTTGTTTATTAGTTTGGTATTTGATAGTGGAATTGTAAATAAAATACTATTTCTTGTCTAAGATTATGCCTCTGTGCCAATTTTGATAGCAATTTATAAATATACAGGGAAACTATTAGCAAAAAACCAAAAACAAAAATTAACTTTAACACCCTGTATCTTTTTCTCAGCAACATTTTATTAAGGCATATTTGGCCCAATAGCCATATTTTGGTCCAAATAACCTGTCCTTAGTCTATGTCCCAATAGTTATGACTCACCCTGTATATAGTTTTAAGTTTCTCGAGCTCTATTTATAAGCAAATCTGTTGGATATTTTGTCTATAACATATTTTTATCACAAAATTTATGAAAAGCAGTTGTTAGATGCCTGTATCAATGATAAATGTTATAATTTTATTAATAAAAGACATATTTACTTACAGCACCAGGAGTTGCTGGTGGTCCACAACTAACCAGCTTATTTTTTATTTCATCCACCTCCACACTTTTAGCTTTAGCCAAATCTTCAAGAAATTGTTTGTACTGAACTATTCCAACTTTTTGTGATTTAAGTTTTTTAAAATGAATACCAGTATCCGTTGTCGTAATCTTCTTTCCATCGATAATCTTAGCTTGTTTCATCCATTTGTCGCTGTTCGATAAAGTTATCTGTTTGCCGTCCGATTTTGGGTCTCCGAATTTTGCAAAATTCTTGAAGTTTGATTCGAATGTAAGTAGCGATGAATTGCTTCCAGGCGTAGGGGATCCGCCCGGTGATTCTTTGTTTTCATCAATTTTTAATGCGTTTAGATCCGTAGTTGGTTTCTCGAGATCTTTGTCAGTCATCTGTAAAAAGTAAATATAAATAAATAGTTTTTATTCAAAAATAGTCATTTAATGACAATATATAGTTAACCGTTTATAGATACTGATCATAGCAAAAGAAAATTAAATTATTTTAGCTTGCTACCAAAAACTGTCCTCATCGAGAATATTCCTCGATTATATATTATGTCACTCAAAAATCCAAAAATTCAACGGAGCAATGGTGATCTTTCTGATTTGTTTACCAATAACAGTTACCCAAAAGATGTGATTTTCAATAGAACAAATTCTTTACAGTAAAATAGATACAAAAGGCAAACATTCATTGAAAGCTTAAGCAACTCAATAGCATCTTTATTTAAATCATTTTAGATTATACAAGATGGGAATGCTGGGTTATATTGCACAAATGAGCCAATGGCTTGAACAAAGAATTTGTTTAACATAAAAGTGAATGTGAAAGTCGTCATATTGAACCAAGTTCATAGGTTATGGAGCCAGGAAATACTCTCGTACCAAACACTTTTTCTTCAATATCCAATTGAAGTAAACCATACCTATTATTATTTCGCATAATATGACCCAAGTACTCAAATTTCCGGTGTTTATTGTGATAGCAGTTCACATTATGTACCCATTTTTCCGAAGAACTTCATAATTCGTCACTCGATCAAAATGCAGATAAAAATGTAGCATGTTGATTTTAGTAAAAGAAGTTATCCATCAGTATTTAAACCATTTCTAAACTAAATATTGAACAGGTTATGGGTCCAGTTGACTCTTTGATAAATAGCTAGAGTAAACCTCAAGCAAAAGTAATTACGTTCAAGATGTTTGAAGGTCAATACTCTCCCGTTCTCATAGGATAGAATTTCAACACGTGTAAATTTAGAGTTAAGACCTTATTAAATGAAAAGAAAGTATTATCAGTGATTGAAAGTTTAGACCAAACAAAGAAAAAAATTTTTACAGATGTAGATGCAAGAGTAAAGTTGATTATAGTTCAATATGTTACAGATGAGCATTTAGACATTATCAAACATGCCAATACTACTAAAGACATGTTGAAAACAGTCAGAAGACCTTTTTGAAAGAAAAAATATATTCACCAAGCTTACATTAAAACAGAAGCTGTTGAGTTTAAAATGTAATAGAGATAAAAAACTGGAAGATCATTTTATGAATTTTGACAGAATTATCAGACAGAATTATAGAATTATTATAAGATATCTCTAAGGTGTAGTTAGTAAGATAGATGAATAGAGGTAACTATAGATTTTTTTAAATCTATAGTTACCTCAGTGTTTAGATTATTGGATGAAGAGCTGAAGACATTTCATAAAAAGAAACCACCCAATATGAGCGATGAAGCGGCTTTCAAAGTCAGTAATGCTTTAAATGTGGTAAAATGAAGTAGTAATTCCAGAAGACGTTGAGTTTATAGAAATGCTAATACAAATAGAAGAAATGCGCTTTATTGCGATACGTTACATTCATGAAGCTGATAAAAACCAGAAAATATCCCGTGGGGTTATTAGTGGTGAAAAATTAGTGCAAAATGGAGACAGATACACCGCAATGAACTGTAGTACACCATCAGATTTTAATGAGGAATTTTTGTTTTAGATTCAGGTTGTACACAAAATTTTTTATCAGATAAACTTGTGGACGATATGATTGATGTAACAAATTTGGTACTTTAGCTTCTTTGGTGCTTCTTAATATCTTAGTGCAAATGAAAACTCCATAATAAGATTAATAAGGAAAAACTTTCCAAATCAGTACTCAAATTACTTCCATAGAAACTTACCTTTCAATGAAAGCATAAATCGATTTGAATAGGTGTAGCTGCTGCAACTATTTTCAAAGATAGTACCTCTGTCACCCACCTAGCCAAGCGATATCAAGCTTATCATGGTAGATGGGTAGTTGATGGTTAGCCTCGATTTTTCTATATTCTCTGAGAAGAGAATGACTTCTTGACAGTTTCGGCGGTGTAATGTGACTTAGAATGGGAAGCCAATAGTTCGTTGTGGGTCTATTTGTACCTGAGATCATTCCTATTGTCTGGTTTAATTGGGTGTCAATATTCTTCGTGTGTTTGCTATTGAGCCATACTGGGGAAGCATATTCGGCTGCCGAGTACAGAAGTACGAGGGAGGATGATCTGAGTACGGAGGCTGAGGACCCCCATGTAGTGCCACATAGCTTTTGGACTATATTATTTCGCGTATTCAGTTTTGCTGCCGTTATTTGTAGGTGTTCTTTAAAACTTAAAGTTCTGTCCAGCGTCACTCCAGGATATGTTGGTGTTGAGTTATGAGTGAGCAGTCTGCTTTCAAAGTGAACAGATAGTTTTTTGTTGGCTTGGGCATTATTCCGATGGAAACAGCACACTTAGGTTTTCGTTGCATTGGGCCACAGCCTCCATTTGCGAAAGTATTTTCCCATAACGGCTAGGTCATCCGTTAGTATTGTTTCTGTAATATCCATGTTATTATGTCTTGCTGCAATGGACCAGTCGTCAGGTAGTCCAGGTAGGTCCGCGATGTATAAATTAAACAGTAAGGGTGCAAAAATAGATCCCTGAGGCAGTCCATTGCTGAGCTTTATTTGGACACTTTAGTCCTTGTCTCGACAGCATCGTATGCAGCTGAAAGGTCAATGAAAGCAACGGATGTTTTTTGTTTTCTTTGAAAACCTGTTTCAATATGTGTTGTGAAGGACAGGATCTGATATGTGCAGCTGCGGTTAGGTCTCAATCCCGCTTGCTCAATAGGTATCAATTCAAATATGTTTCTACTAATTCTGTTGTAGATGAAGTGTTTCAATGGGGGATTTTTCCTGATTTTAACATATCTGTATACAAATCAGCCAGCCACTTCCTAGCATATTTGGCACAGTGGAGTAAAAATTCTGGATGAATTTTATCGGGGCCGGGTGCCTTTCCAGACTTAATTTCTGATATTGCTGAAATAATTTCTTATGGAGTAAACCCATCAGAGTATTCAGATGTAGGCGGGCATGCAAACTTTAGTATTTTTAGTTCTTGTTTCACTTTGGTGGTATGGTCACGAACTCTAGGTGCTCTTGAGGTTGCTACAATGTGGGAGGCCACTCTGTTGGGAGCTATTGGTACTTTGTCTCTAGTTGGGAGTCTGCGACTAATAAGTTTTCTAAGTAAAGACCATGCTTTTCTGCTTGATTTACTAAAGTCTAATTTTTTCACAGTTTCCACCCATTTTTGTCGTGTGGCTGCATCCAAACGGTGCAGTAGTTCGTCCGCAATTTCTCGGTCTTGGCTTTCATTGTATTCTTCATACAATTTCTCACATTTTTCATCCCATCCTGGGACATACTCTTTACGATATCCTCTGAGTATAGTTTTCTTCGTTGCAGAGATAACCGCGCCAACAAATCACATGTAGTTTGCACGTGTTGGAGACATTTGTCCAATCTCCCAGTAAAAGTCGCCCAGTCTGCTTTTCGAAAGTTCCACCTAGGTCCGGGAAAGAATGATATTATTGCTATTTTGATGCCAACTTGTATTACAGCTGGTCTATGTTGGCTATGTGGAAAATTTGAGAGTACTGTACGTGAAGGTGTCAGTAACGATGAGTCCAAGCCATCACCGTTAAACCAGCGTGCGCGCGAACCAACCCATGAAGTAGGAATGTATCGACAGTAGAAAGGGCAAAAATAATTACCAAGCTCCGCTATATAAACCGCAACATTTCCTCATAGAGAGAGAATCGACAGGTGTTGACTGAAGGTTCTCTTCTTCCCTACCCCGGCTTGTGGACGTGTTGAGTTCACAAGTTGTTCCGTCCCATACCGCCGTTACCCGAAGAGCGTGTTGAGCTCTTCACTACCCGTACTCTGAAGCAGTCGTGTTGAGACTGTCGAGGAGTGTCCTATTAACCCGAATCACTTAAGGGACGTGTTGAGTTCCTTTCCTTTCTTTGTACCTATCGTCCGCTGTTATTAAATCGATACAACGTTCCCGTAAAATTTCAAATACACACTCGCTTGCCGATAAGACTAATTTCATATGACAAGGTCAAACTTAATTTGAATAAATAGGCCAGGTACTGAGAAGACTAAACCAAATTGTAAATATGTACATAAGATTTTTGTCAATTTAATTTAAGGAAGACCATAAAGTTTTATTTTTATTTTGAACTCTGTCTCTGACTGTCTAAAAGCTACCCGGATAGTGACTCCCACGAGAGGACATCACAAGTAGTTGATTGTTTTCATTTGTGGAAACAAAACATAGGTCTGGGTTGTATTCTCGCCTCCAGGCTGCAGATCAAAAAGTTCCCCGATTTTTAGTGTCAAAGGCCAAATAAGTGCCAATTTAGCTCAAATAAAAATATGCTATACAATGATGAACCACGTAGCAAAAACATAACATTCCTATGGGTACGTTCAAACAGCAGTAAAATTAAAAATTATCAAACCAGATATTACTTATGATTTATTACCGTCCCCAGCTCGAAGACATGAACCAAATAGTCCTGAACAAAATTTACAAATGGATACATTATCCCCAAGGACCAAAAGCATTAGCGCTCGTATAACAGCTAGTGCTAACTATCAAAAATAAATTTCAGTGCAACATATGATAGATTGTCCAGCGTACTCAACGGTAGCGAAAAAACAACACAATCTAAAAAAAGCTCTAATAGAAGATATTAGTAATACAATAAACTTTCTCAAAATTTATAAACTGTGTAACAAACTAAGATTTCACAAAATATTTGAAGGGGTAGCAAAAAAAGAAGGGGGAAAAAGGAATTTCATATTATCTACTGGAACGAAGGTATTAAAGATGCGAAATTTTCAAATTATCACCCTGTATATCGATGAAATCGGAAAATGAATATTATTTTCAATATTCAATACGCGCTAGAAGAAAGTGTTCGTCGGTTATGTCAATTACTTAAACAAATATCAATTATCACTAATGCTCATGGTCTAAATTTATTCTAGTTAGGACCATGACGTTTCGCTATTTTTAGTCTGTTGATGGAATTAATTTACCTGTGCTAAATTAAATGCCGTAGGCGTAGTAAATCCCGAATGAATATATTGGCCAAAAAGAAATGTATACACACCCAGATTAATGCGCAATAAACAATTTACTAATGGCAAACCCTCTACCAATTTAAATTCTTGTTAATTTATGCTATATACGGGCATCAGAAGATACGGAAACCAAAAATTTATAAAATTATCAGTTTTTCACATGTCGTTTATGTAAATTATATACAACAGGTTGCCCTAGACTGCAAAAAATTCTCCTTCCACAAATTTTATCATAAAGATGAAGATATCAAGGCTCTAAATTTATCTCCGTTGAACGATTTTTTCTATCACGTTAGATTTTCTGTTATTAATTTTTTTATATGTATTATAATATATATCATATTATTATTATGTATATACATATAAAATGGGCCATAAAGGGACAGGTAAACGGGCCGTAAACAGGATTTCACTCCTGTAAAGTATAATTTCACTATTTGAGAGAGTGAGTCATCGTTTAAAGACCCAGAAATGCGGACAGCCGTTTGGAAATCCAGTGACGTACACTTACTTTTATTTTAACGTTAATTATATTTTATTTTTCAAATATTAATGTTCGAAATAGGCCACAATATATTTATTTACAAGTTTTTACTGACGTTTCCATCTCTATATCCAAAGACCGCTTTCAAAGATATAAATGATAGTAATATTTTTTTTATTTGTTTATTAATTTATATTTTTATAATCCTATATTGTTTATTTTCTTCTTTTTTTTCTATCTTTAAAAACGGAATAGAGATCGAAACGTCAATGTATTAAACATGTAAATAGATATATTGTGGCTTATGTCCAACCTTCTCCCTAAAAATACAGAATGCCACAAACAAGCAGCTATAGAAAAATAAATATATCTGTCATTTGTATGTTTGAAAACGGTCTCTTTATAGAGATCGAAACGTCCGTAAATTAAACATTTGAATAAATATATTGTGGCTTATTCCCAACATTATTTCTAAAAATACAGAACGACAAGCGAAAAGCCATAGAAAATAAATAGTACTATCATTTGTATAATTGAAAACGGTCTCTGGATATAGAGATCGAAACGTCAATAAATAAACATATGAATAAATATTTTGTGGCTCATTCCCTACATTCCCCTAAAAATACAGAATGCCACAAACAAAAAGCTATAAAAAAGGATTATTTTGCAGAAAGTTTACTGATACCAACCGGCTGTCGCGGAAGTTACGCTAAAACGTCTTTTGACGTGACCCGTCCTTAAAGAGTTACACAATGAAATTTTTTTAAAACAAATTTTAAGACAGTTTCCACGCCACCCCAGAGGTATGTCTTGTGGCGCGATACTTTTTTTAAATGGGTAATCGCCAAGAGCCATATTGTCTTATTAAATAAAATGAACAAAACACTTAAACAGTATAAAACAAAACAAAATAAAATCCTATAAAACAAAATAAAATTCTATAAAAACAAAATAAAAATAATGTTTGATGTGTTTAAACACAAACACTATACACACTTACTATGTTCTTCTCGTTTTTTTTTGTTTTTGGTTTTTTTATGCTGATGTTCTTATTAAACTATTAGAAAATATTATTCGCTGTCTAAACCTGAAGATGCAGTGCTGCTATCGCTGTCATTATCTTCACCACCTGGTGTAATTATAATTGGCTCTAGTAAAACTTTGATATGAGTGTCAAGTTCCCACATACGATGTTCTTCTTTAATTATGTGGCCTATACATTTAGCCCATTTCTCTGGAGTTACATGGAGGATTGCTTGAATCAAAAGTTTCTTAATTTTGTTTAATTTGAACGTTTTGTTATTGCGTGCTACTTCTCCTTTCACTTGCTCCCAGATAAGTTCAATGGGATTAAGTTCGCAATGATAAGGCGGTAGACGCAGAACTTTGACACCATAATCTTTTGCAGTTTCATCTACAGCATATTTAAGATATTCAATTTTCCTTAACCGTGCAATGTCAAGTAGTTGAATTTTGAGAATTGATTCTTCGTATGCAATCCCCTTTTCTGTAAGCCATTCTTGAATTCTCCCTTTCCGCCATGCCGTCGTCGGTAATTGTTCTAGTCTGCGGCTATGATATGGCGCATTGTACATAACAACCACAGACCCAGATTCCAATTTTGGTAAGATTCTCTTAAACCAGCGCTCAAATACTTCAGAAGTCATTTCTTCATGATAATCACCTGTTTTTTTCGACTCAAATTGAAGCAAACCATCATCAAGGAACCCTGTATCACTTCCTATATGGGTGATGATTAAACGCCGTCCCTTTCCTGATGGAGCCTTTAATCCTGTAGACCAGCCTTCTATAAATGCTTCGCGTTTACTTTTTACATTTAAATCTTGCCAAACTTTTCCAACTGTATGACCTTCGTTAATCCAGGTTTCATCCAAATAATATATTTTGCATCCAGTGCTGCGAATTTTTCGTATTTCTTCTAAATATTTTCTTCTCCACAGAATAATTTCATTTTTTTCTAATAGCATACTTGTTCTGTTGCGTTTTACGTATCGAAAGTTCATTTCGTGCATGGTCCTGATTAAGACTCTACGAGATATCTTGGGTAAAGAGTCATCATTTTCGAGCTCTTGAGAAATTTTTTTAGTGTTGGAATTTCACTCCGAAAATAAAATGAATGAATTTTTCGACGTATAATATTCCTTGTCTCGTCATCCAAAACAATGCTTTTCCTACCTCTAGTTTTACCTTTTTCCTGCTTTTTATTTTCCGATGTATTTTTAAGTACACGATAAATACAGCTAACGGATACTTTTGTTAAACTGCTACAAATGTCGACCGCTTGGCTAACGTTTAATGCCATTTTTCTGCCGACAATTCCTTCATAAACGTTTCGTATCATTACCTTCTCTTCGGACGTTAACATTTTCCGTCTCTTTTGCGGCTTTTCATTCTTGGAATCAACATCAGAATTTTGCTGTCTTCTCTTGGAACAACTCGGTTTTTCGTCCATTGTATTTCAATAATCTGGATATATACTATATATACATAAATTTCAAAGAATATAACTAAATATTTACTATAAAACGACAAAATATAACACTCTTATTATCTATAACACGTTTTATCAATACTACAATACAGTATTGATAAAACAGTATTGACAACAATAAGTTTACAAACTTATCATATAAAATATACTCACAAAAACACATGCACTATTTACCCATAGAAACACCAATGTTTTCTTCGTTCATTTCTTGGGCAAAAAATAATAAAAACTAGTTTTAGTGCATGTCTGGATCCGAATTGTAAAACCGAGATCCCTCGCTAATTCCAACATTGCCAAACGATTGAAAAATAATGTTTTAAAATATCGATTTTTATTTTATAAATTTAAATACGTAACGAAACGGAACATATAAATAAAATTTATTTTATTACAATTTTGTGCTTAATTTTTACTATTGAAAATATCATGTTTTTTGGTATTTTTATGACGGTAATAATCGCTGCGTGGAAGAATACAGGTTTTGTATGACCATAATTACTACTTGTGAACAAGATTTGGCTACACTGTTCGACAACTTCTGGTCAAGTCTACTATAGAGAAGCACAAATAAATATACTACTTTATATATTCTGTAATTTCTTATGAGGAAACGCAAATTGCAATCGAGAAAACAGGCAGTTTTCGAGGGCCGCTGTGTACATTTAAATTTGAGGATATTCCGCGTTTAAACTATGATATCACTCTTCTGAATTGAGGGTTTCTACTATAGACGTGACCTGTGCTACTTAGAATCGTTCAAGAGGCCGTTTATGGGCCCTCAGCCGTCTTCAGAACTAGTGTAATGCACTGCAATTCCGAATTCAACTGAACGCGCTAACAGCTAGAATGATAGCTTTCGTACGGTGTATCGTCGTGAGTCAAATGAATTAATGAATGTGTAGGATAGATAGATATAGGATAGCTTCATTGTTTCCTTGTTCTTTGCTATTTATTGATTCTCTTTGTTGATGATTTTGTTGTCCTGTTATAGGTGGATCACCTCTTCAGGACGTGGTTTGTTATTGGTGTTTGCTTTTGTTGCTGCGCTGGGTTCACTGGTTGTACGCTTCGGTGGCTGTTGTCATGCGGAGGAGGTGGGTTCCAGGGTGGTCAGTGGTGAAAGGGTTGTTTAGCTAAAATGGTCGTTTTCAAAATTTTATTAGTAAAAAAAATATATGGTTATGAATTGTGACTGAATTTAATTAGTAAGTATATAAAGTTATGAATCGCGGAGAGGGCAGCTATAGCTGTAGCCTAGACAATAGACAGGTATAAAATTGTTCAATGGGATCGGGAAACCACAGAAAACTGATCCCTCCATGTCATAGCAAGCTCGAAGTGAGCAATTTAATAATTACGGCGATAATAGAGTGGAGTTGCCTCCAAGATATCAATTTATTCATCAGGGAGTTCGTTGCTGGCAAGGGTCAGCAGTTTAGTGGGTGGGAATGGAAGTTTGCGTTTAGGGCGTCTGTTGAATACATTTGTCGTTGAATACAGTTTTGATGATATTTTTGGCTCTGAAGTTTTGGCCAGAGATAGTTTTGATTGTATAACTCCTGCTCAAAGAGGAGAGCCTCTCATTGATGAACTGAAAACTGAAAAGAGTAAACAACTGAGTAAACTGTTGTTTACTCTATGCATGATTAACCGTTCCAATCCCAGCAGTTATTGTGTAAGGCGGCGATTGAACAATATATAAAGATTAGACCTACATATATTCAATCACCGGCCTGATAAATGTTTTGTATGTGTGTATAAGTGTATGTAGGTGACTCCGTCTGAACTTACCACAGAGGGTATTGAGTAAACTGACTCTGCTTCTAACCTTGTTACAGACTGCAGCCAGATCGGCCCTCCAGTTTAGTGTTTCTGTGAACACTACACCGAGGTACTCAATCTGGTTACGGAGTTGGAGTTGGTCCCCATAGAGTCTGAGGTCGATTCTTCCGGCTATATTGTATGTGGTGAATCTGTTGAGATTAGGGTGTCTAAAGAGAATCATTAGGGTTAGGTGTTACTCTCCATCTCCCGCACCACCTATCAACCAGGTCAAGGTGATTTTGAGCAAACCTAAGTAGTGCATCTGCGTCTCGAGTTGTTGTTACGAGAGCAGTGTCGTCTGCATAGAGTAAAGCGAGGGTACAAGTAATTCGTAGGTTTGGGAAGTCGCTGTTGTATATGGTATATAGTGTAGGTGCCAACACGGAACCTTGTGGAACTCCTGCTGTGGAAGTAAAAGAGGCTGAGAAATGACCTCGCAACTTTACTGTGATTTTACGTTAAGTGAATGTAGAAGTCTAACGAATGTAAAAGGCAGGCCGATGTTCAGTAGTTTCTTTACCAGTACAGCATGCCAGACTTGGTCAAAGGCTTTTTGAACATCGAGAAAAATGCCTAGTGAAAGTTTGCCGTCGTTTGGACTTTGAGTGAGGTGTGTGACGATTTCTGTCAATGCCGTTGTGGTGGAATGACCTTCTCTAAAGCCGAATCGGAATGCTGCAATGATATTATGTTCTGTGGCAAAGTCTACGAGTCTCTCGTTAAGGATACTCTCGAAGGCCTTAGATAAGACGTTAAGTAGAGAAATAGGCCTATAAGAGTGTAGATCGGTCCTGAGTTTGCCCTTTTTTTGGAGCATAATTGTGTTGGCTTCTTTCCATGGGGATGGAAAGTAGCAGAGTCTAAGAGTGGCATTGACAATGTTCGTCAGATAGAGTGTGACGCTCGGTGGGAGTTGTTTCACGCAGTTCCTGGCAATTTTGTCAGGTCCCGGTGCATTTGATCTGCCGATTTGGCAGAAATGTTCGAAAGTTTGTTGATCCACAGATGCCATGATCGGATGTTCATGCGGTATCTGGGGATCGAAGGGGGTGGCAAGTCGTCTTGTTATGTCTCTCTCGGTTCTTACACGGAAATCGTGGACAAATCTGGGGCCATCCGGAGTGATTAGGGTGTTTTGTAGATGTGTTTTGAAGTACATCTGAGTATATGATTTGATTGTTCACTACAAGGTGAGACGGGTTGTAAGTTTTCTGTTTAGTTAGGATTTTAAATTTGGATCAGAACGCACCGCTGTTACGATAATCAGACTAGAGGTAGCTGCTTGCCATTGATTGGCTTGCAGATTATTAATATTAACCTGTAATTTGATCACCACAGACAGGCGGTTATATTCTGTTTTGACTAGGGGGTTGCGGGTGCTTTGAAACTGACGGAGGAGTCGTCTCTTTTGTTTGATTTTGTTAGCAAACAAAATTAAACATTTGATTTTGATATCATCCTGATATCATCAGGATAATCTAAATTACCTAACTGAGGAATGTTAGTGGACAAAAAGTCTTTAAAGAGGTTCCAGTCGACGTGTTTGTAGTCTCTTATTGTTTGAGGAGAATTAGGGGATAAAGTATTTAGTACCTGTTCTTTATCTAATATAGGAAGGTGATGCGACGTGATCGAGTCGCCAATAATGCATTTGTCGTCTAATACATCAATCAGATCGTAAGTATCATAAAAGTCGGCTCACGGTTACGAACTCGGTGTAGGTTAGGGTTAGGGAGCAGGTCTGAGAGGAGGATACCTCATCGGTTATTTACCGTGTCGCCCAATTGTGTGTGCCTGGCGTTAAAGTCTAGAATAATGATGGCCCTATTCAGGCTGGATATAGGATATAGTCGTAAGTGATTTTTATAGTAGTAAATATACGCATGCGCAGTTTTAATTGTTTACGTTTTTTAATGAATATTTTCCTTCTCCATATCCTTTTTATTGAATTAAAATAATTATTAACAATAAATTTTAATAATATAATAATTAAAATATATAAACTTTGACTTGGAAAAGGCTCCAATTTACAAAATGCTTTACGTGTATTAAAATTTTATTCGACCGGGCTATCAATTCTATATCTCTAACCGCAACAGAAATATTTCAGCCAATGTTCTATTAATTAAACAATAATTTAACTATTTGCATATTTTGTCTAAGTAGCATTCACTTGCAGGTTCCACTTTTATGATGTCTAATTTATCAACCTGCTTATCAAAATTAGGCAAACAACCATTTTAAAAATTACGTCAGTTTATTTAATTTACTGTTAAAATATATATTACAGCTCTTATCAAAGCTTATCTAAAATTGTTTTGTACCTTTCATTCAAGAAGTATCAATTTTGTTAATGTACCGGCGAGATTACGATTATTATAATAATTTTCAATAAAATGTTTTTGGAGAACTGCAAAAATGATGCAAAAATATATAAGACAAAACATCACCTGATCGATAGAAATCCACCTTTATCGCTTTTATGAAGGATCAATTCTGTTTTGAAGATTTTTTTTATAGCTTGGCATCAAAAACTGGGCGTACGTCACATCTCACACATAACTCTTTACTTTATAAAATAGAACTAAACAATGCAGTAGAGAAACGTAAAAGAAAATTCCGTAACACAAAATCGAGAATGATTTAAAAAACTAAAAATTTTGACAGATGACAAACAGACTGATTATTCATTATAAAAAATCAAGAGAATCGTGTATTGAGAAATTTAAATAGCAAACACAAACTGGAGTGTTTTACAAATATCTGAAAGAAGAAATAAAAATTGTCATTTCTAAATAGGAAAAAATATATTAACTCCTAAAAATATTTGGTTTAGTTAAAAAGAAGAACAAGACATATTGTGACAACTTTCTAAAAAGCGAAAAGTCTTATAAACCGATCATTAGTATTCAAAATTGTAAAAAGTTTTCTTTTCTTGAGTGGCTTTACAACTCGGGGTGAGTTTTCGCCGTATCCACTACAGCCCTCCTCTTCTACAATATTGTGCTTCCATTTTCCATTGTTGTACCTCAATCCCAGATAAATTGGCTTCAACATCATCCTTCCATCTTTTTCTGGGACTGCCTACTGATCTTCTACCGGCTGGTCTCTCAAAAAATAGCACTATGTCTTCCTGTATCATACAAAGTCACCAGAAACAAATATTTGAGATAAAAAACTTAAAAAAGAACATGACTAATGAAATCTTGGACAAGATGGATGGAAAGCGAAGGGTAAAACTGATAGATTAGGAAATAAACCAAACAATTAATAGAGATATCTGGAAGAAACGTAGAATCGTTATGGAACTCTGGATGAAAGAAGGAAATTTATTACTTACTGAGCAAATATGACAAATTTAATGTGGATAAAAGTAGAAAAATATCCGACGATTAACATTTGTTTTGTTTTAGTTTCAAAAATGGCTTGTGAACAAGAGAGGCACTTTTTTGCCTAAAGTTGTTGGTGCAAAAATGTTCCGGCCAAAGAAAAGATGATTTGATTTTGATGACAAATACATAAGAATGATTCAACAACTATATTGGAATCAAAAAACGGAACTAAGGATCGCCAATGGTCCATACACAAAAGACATAGAGATAAGGACAGGTGTAAGACAGGGTTGTCATCTGTTCCTACTACTGTTCAAATATTTCCGTAAAAAAGATATTCAGCTTGCACAACAGAACAAAAAAGCATCAAAAGTAATTATCTTCCTATCAATAACTTAAAATATACTGACGATACGGCTATAATAGCGAACAGTATAGAGGAGCTGCAAGATTGAGTGAATATCATAAATAGAATGGATGAGAAGTACGGATTTAACATCATCATAGCAAAAACCAAATATATGATAATCAGAAGACAAGAAAAATTTAAATATCTTGAAGCTGCATTAAACAGCAAGTGGGAATATGACCTGGAAGTGAAGATAAGAGTAGCGATGGCTAGAAACGTCTTCGTTAAACTTGATAAATACCTCTTTTGCCATGAAGTTCCTTTAACTTTTTAATTAGAATCCGGGTCTTAAAATGTCCTATCCTGATATACGGAAAAGAGACCTGGTTGTTTAAAGTAAGATCTCTGAATCGTGTCAAGCCTTTCAAAATGTGGTATCTTAGAAGGCTGCTCAGAATTTCATGAGTGAACGATGTAACAAATGATGAGGTCCCAAGAAGAGCTAATCTCCAAATAAAATTGTTAGATCCCGTTAAGCAGCGAAAGTTTTTATCATCATCAACAGCTATTCCATTCATCGTCGAATATGTCTCCCTTAGGTTCGTTCATTGATATTTGTTTGTTATTTTTTGCATCCATTCGTGACCAGCCCTTCGCTTGATCTCATCTACTTCTCTTGTTTGCTCTTGGTCGCCATTCAATAGTTTGCTTCGTCCAACGTTGTCTTCCATTCTTCCTATGTGACCTGTCCAGTTCCATTTTAACATTGCAATTTTTTGGATTACATCCGTAACTTTTGTTCGTCTTCTTATTTCGTCATTGAAATTGTGATCGCTGAGCTTAATGTTGAGCATTCTTCGTTCCATAGCTCTCTGAGTGTTGGTGAACTATGTTGTTGTTAAAAGCCAGCAGTTTATTCTCGCCAGCTGTGGCAGTACTATCTGGGTATTGTACGTCATTATGGTTTAAAATCTAAACAGGATAAAACTGGTGTATCATTTTATATACGGAGCAAAAATGATCGTGTGAAGGGTAGTTCACAGGTTTGTAGTGCATTGTATCACCACTTACCTGCTTTTTGTGCCTCGAATCCAGCCATAAAGAAAATTAATCTATTTTGTGATGGATGCAGTGCTCAAAATAAAAACTATATTATTCTCTCAATGCTCAGAAAAGTGGCTTAAATTTATGACATAACAATTAATATTACTTTTCCCGTACGAGGGCACAGTTGTTTGCCAGTAGATCGTATTTTCGGAAGACTCGAAAAGACATTACGGAAAACTGAAGAAGCTTTCTTACCATCTGATTTCCACATTTTATTTGAAAAGTTGTGTTTGATCTCGGCGAGGACTGGTTTACTTATGACTGGAAAATATCGGTTAGGAGGCACATAAAATCCAAAATAGACTTCAATATAATAGAAATGAAATCCATAGAGATAACAGCTAGCAGAGTGAGTTGCAAGTCCAGCTACTCAGATCTTTCCATATGTTTTCATACACTGTTAAAAAGAGGGAAGAAATGGTCATCCCCTAATCCAAACAGAGAGGCTTTAGGCTATTTAATTAAGAAAGAAAAGTTGAAAGACGTTTAATTACTTCTAAGTAAGCTAGGTATTTTTGAACAGCATCCTGGCATGTCATTTTGGCAGAAAATTTTATCAGCTGATACAAGTAATGCTGTTGAAAACTATATTTCAAGTGACAATGATGATGACTGAATGACTTTTAAAAGCTGTTTTGTTTAACATTACCTATTGTAAACTAGGAACAAATAAAAATATAGGATATTAATTCTATTAAATACCTTGTTATTCTCAAAGCGTGTTAAATCCAGGTCATGTCATTTTAATTTTGACACTTCTAAAGCCTTAAGATTTTTGTACGTCTCTATAAAGATTGACAATATCATTTGTAAGATACTAGACCTCTTCCTAAAGTTGTACCTTAATTACGTTTTCCTCGAACAAAAACCTGTAATTTGTGAGTTTCACCATTTCATGGAATTAAGAACTTTTGGAAGTAAGCTCATATATTATATGACTCAACCTTTTTTATATTATTAGGTTTTACACTTCAGCCATATTCTACTAAATAACAAATCTCCTAAATGCTATCTTGATGGGTAAAGGTTGAAGGTTGAAGAGGCCCTGCGCGCAAGAAACATTCATGGTTCTGAGATATAAGATACTAGTGCTGCACAACATAATTGATATCATGTACATAATATATTGTTTTATAAATGTTTCAACGCATTTCTTATTGAATACTGTTGTAATCTTTATTGTTAATTTTCCATTTGAATTGTAATATATATACCGTGGTTTTATAAATTACAGTTATTTATTTTTAGAGGTTTGTCACTATTTTAAATAAAAATTATTACGTAATAAAACAAATATAAATACATATATTACATACATTTTTTTAAACCAGGTGTTCTTAAAATAGATGTGATAATACCGACTACTTCAATAATTAATTCAGGGTTGATTGTTAAAGATATGAAATGGTATACATGATGATTCATTAATAATTGGTATTATTTTAATTTTAAATTCTATAAATGAAACAGTTAACATTTTAAAGACTGGTATGTTTTTTTGTAAGACACTACTCTAACTTATTAGATGTTAGGTCTTTTAGAGGAGCAAACATACAGTGAGTGATCACTACTTAGTTAAAGCACGATTTAAAGAGAGAATCTCCAATTTAAAAAAGGAGATCGGGAGGAGGAGATAAGAAAATCCACATGAATAAACTAAAAGATCCTGACATTGCAAATATATACAGATAGCAAATATAAGATCAAATAAGGACGATAAGGACAAACAAACTTAGAAGAAGAAGAAGACATTAACCTACTATGGCCAAATATACGAGATATTGTGATACAGAAATCGGTTGAAATATTGGACAAAACCAAGTCAGAAAAAGAAATCATTGGTTTGATCATAAGTGCGAAATGGCCACAAATAGAAAGAACGCAGCATATCAAAAAACCGCGCAGGTTGTACACGGAGAAAAAGAACAGTATAGACGTTTTAGAAGAGATGAAAAACGTGTCCATCGGCGTAAGAAGAGGGAATATAAAAATTTGTAAAAGCACTAACGTTGAAATTCTACATGATAAAAACTCATTTCTTAATAGACGGGCACAACATTTCAGCGAACATCTAAATATAAATGATATTGAAGGAGGTTACAACATAGACAATCAATAAAATCTACAACGTCAACTACACAGTGAAGACCCAACAAGAGAAAAAGTGTGAAATGCCATTCTAAAACTCAAAGACAATAAAGCCCCAGGAATCGATAAAATCTGTTCGGAAATGTATAAAAAAAGGTGGTAATTAACTTTTTGCAGCAATCCATAAACCAATAGTGCTTATATGGCAGAATGAATTGGTACCAGAAGAGTAGTTAAAGGGAATAATGTGTCCGTTGCATAAAAAGGGTGATCAACTGGAGCGTAAGAACTATAGAGGCATTACTCTGTTAGCATCTGCGTATAAAATCTTCGCCAATGTATTGTTTGAAAGAATTAAACATTTTACAAAGTATATTGTTGGTCAATATCAATGCGGATTTACTGCTAGAAAGTCAACTACACATCAAATGCAAGCACATAGGCAGTTTCTAGAAAAGTCACTAGAATATAACATAGATACACGCCATCTCTTCGTCGACTTCAAAGCAACCTATGATAGTGTGAAAAGAACTGCATTATATAATGCAATGATAGACTTTGGGATCCTACCTAAGTTAGTTAAGTGTACCCAACTAACAATGCAAAAGGAAAGCTCTAGCGTTAAAATTTAAGGAGAAAACTCTACGTTCTTTAACATTAATAATGGTCTAAGACAGGGGGACGCGCTAGCGTGTCTCCTCTTTACAGACAATTAAATATTAGAATGAATGGAACTATTTTTAATAGATCGACGCACATTCTCGCATTCGCTGACGATAGCGGGCAGAAGTATGAGAGACATGATGCAGTGTTTTACAAGACTTGAGGGCGCGGCAAGTGAATTAGGACTTGTGGTAAACGAAGAAAAAACCAAATTTATGTTGGTTTCTAAAAAGCCCGAAATATCCAACAGAGAATTCAAATTAACAACCATACCTTTGAGCAAGTCAAAGAATTCATATATCTTGGATCGCTGATGAGTCACGAATATACGAGGAGATTAATATTTTCAAAACTAGAGGGCACAAGAAGCAGAGGACGACCACGAAGGAGATGGATTGATGATGTGGAAGAAGACCTACAGATTCTAAGTGTCAGAAGGTGGAGGGAAGTTGCCAGGAATCGACAGGAGTGGCGACTTCTTTGTGAGGAAGCCAAGATCCACAACGGATTGTCGAGCTACTTATAATGATAATGATGTTGTTTTGTACACACTTATGACAAATGAGAGAATGGAAGAGAAAAGTATTTTTGGAGTGCGGAAACATTTATTTCCTAGCTGAACGCCTTCGACCTACAAAGCCATCCTGATACCTATGCTAGAATAAAACACTAATGTCGAGTCAATCAATGCTAAATATGTATAATTTAGGGTTAACTAATCAGCGCGACGGAGGGCTGGTGTAAGGTAATTAAATTTTACGCCTTTTTTGTCCGTGAATGTGGGGAGTATTATAATATTAATATTACGATTTCATAGTTATGTCAGTCGAATGTGTATTATCAATCTGTATTGAAATAAAACTTTAAAGCCACTTGAATATTTTAATACGAAAGTAATATTGCATTATTGCGAACCCAGGAAACTTTCGCGAAAAGTAACTGCGAGACGTTCCAAACGTAACAACTAATACTACAATATTCCACTGCAGGATCACTACGTTCATAACGTAGTTTATCACACTCCCATCTGTATGTGCATTTAAAATTAGGACAATACTTTGATAATAGGTTGCCAGTCAATGAGTGGCCGCAAATATTTTTAATTCAATTAATAGTAACAAATTTTTGGCTTTTAAGCGTTCGTAAAGATGAAGATTCTTTTCAGAAGTCACGATTTAGCACTTGGTAGCAAAATGTCTATCATGAGATGTGTGTTTTCTAAGTTATTATCCAGAATAGAAGCTTGGACACTTTCTGAAGCTTCTTTAGGAAAGTTCGGGGCCTCCGAGATATGTTGTTACAGACGCATCTTAAGGATTTCATGTGTGGACCGTATGACTAATGTTGAGGTGACTAATCTTAACCATATTATGAGACATAGATAGCGATATGGCTTGTTGCAACTCATTCTTTAGGGCAAGGTATTTAGAGAGGACCAAGGAGAAGAATCAAAGAGAGGAAAATGCAATACTTGGGTCATGTTTTGAGAGGCGATAGATACGAATTACTTCAAGTTATACTGGAAGGAAAAGTACAGGGCAAAAGGTCAGTAGGAAGACGCCAGAACTTGGATCGCCAACCTTCGAAAGGAGACGGCGCCATGAGAAGAAGAAGGAGAAGAAGAATATCTTGGCTTCAAAACCTAAGAAAGTGCTTTAATACGTCTATTCCGAAAAGCTGCAAAGCAAAGTTAGGATAGCCTTGCTGATCACCAGCATCCGGAACGGATAGACATCGTAAGAAGAAAAAGTGTTTTTTTACTTGTACATTTATTATCACTTGCCTTGGTACATGTCGCTTTTCTCTCTTGTAGTATATCCCCTATAGCTTTCCCCCTGTCTGCTTTAATCTTTCTTGTTTCTATCCTTGTTTTTTAGTCCGGATTTTAAACAAATAGATTATAATTGTTAATTCTAAAACAATACAAGTATTCGAAATACATATTCGGTATATATTCGGAAAAGATCATGAATCAAGGTTCCGAACTAATGCCAGAGATAAAGGTAGATGAGATTCGACAAGTATTAAGAAAAATGAAAAATAACAAAGCCCCATGACAGAATGTAATTGTAATAGAAGCTATCGAAACTGTTGAATCTATGTTTTTCAGCAAAGCAAGGTGCCCAAAGAATGGAACAATGCTATAACCATCTTCTTGCATAAAAAAGGAGAACGGACCTAGAAAATTATATACCTATTAGCCTGTTATAAACCACATATACAATCTCTTCAATAGGTTAGTGACATCAAGATTGGAGAAAAAATTAGATTTCTACCAACCGAATGAGCAGGCAGGATTCCGTTCAAATTATGGTATCAATGATAGAATACAATAAACCTCTTGTCCTTACTTTCATAGATTTTCATAAAACGTTCGACACTATCGAAAAAGACAGGCTTACAGAAGCAATGAATGACAACAGGATTGACTATAGGTATAGTGACCTTATTTACAATATTTACAAAAACGCCATTATGACTTTTAAGATACCTACACGATAAAACCCGACCAATAAAAATAAAACGTGGGATAAGGCAAGGATATACATTGTCACCGAAATTATTCATAATGGCATTAGAGTGTGCCTTTAAGATGGTCAATTGGGACCACACAGGAGTAACAATAGATGTAGAAAAGCTTAATCATCTCTGTTTCGCATATGACGTTGTCCTTATCACAGATAATTTAGGAGAAGCCACAGATATGTTAAATGAATTGGAATTTGCATGTTCGAAGATGGGCATTGACCAAAACTAAGTGTATGACGAATATGGTACCCAATAACCATTTAACTATTCAATACAAAGTGGTAAAACTGATGGAGAACTATACTATTTGGGTAATGAAATAAGAATCAGCAGGGATAACTAAACATACGAAATCCAAAGACGAATTACTTTAGCGTAGACAGCATTTGGAAAACTGCGAGACACACTTAGGGCCAACGTACCAATTAGCCTCAAAAGAATTTGACCAATCCGTATTACCAGTCAGGACCCATGGGCAGAAACTATTATTCTAACCAAGACTTCGGCTTCAAAATTGAGACTGGCACAGTGACGAATGGAATGGTCTATGATGGGAGTGACGTTGCGAGATCAAATAAGAAACGAAGATCTGCGAAGAAGGACGAGTATTGCTGATGTTGTGGAATGCATAGCGGAACTGAAATTGAACTGAACAGGCCATGTAGCGAGAATGCACGACTCAGGATGAACGAGCAAAATTACAAATTGGAGCCAAGAGCAGACAAACGTAGTAGAGAAAGACCACCTACACGTTGGGCTGACGACATCAGGCGTATCATCAAAAATTAGCAACAAAGAGCACAAAATCGTAAAGAATGGAACAAGTTTAAGAGAGGCCTTTGTCCAGCAGTGGACTTGATAAATGAAGGTTGGATGATGATGATGATGATGATATATTCGGAAGCAGTTTGGAGAAGAATTTAGAAAGTTGCTATAGGAAGTAACATGGCTATATTATTCTAGCACAAAATTGTCGATGAAGTGATTAAAATGTTGCATTATTTCAACTAAACTATACAAAAAAAAAACGACTAGATGAGTAATAAATGTATTTGATGTTACAGTATATGATAAGACAAATTGGTAAGACATGTTGTAAAATATAAGAAGTACATACCTATCGAAAGTAAATATTCTAATAAAATAATAATAAGTTATAGATTCCAAGCAATTAATAATGTAAGGGAGATTTTTTGGTAAGAGGGAATCAACAAGCAAGGGTAACACGCAACAAGCTATTCTATTTTTAGAAATGAGATCAGAATAAGGGACACAATAATATTTTTAATGTATTTGTATCACCAGAAATATCTAAACTTTTCATTCACACACAAAAAATTAAATACATCAAGTATTATTGTAGATATATACATAGTATAAATATTCTTTTTGTCGCGATATATAAGGAAAATCTTTGTGCGAAAATCTTAATCAACGTCCTTGAAGTTGTAAATATCCTGAGGGATAATCATTCCCATGCGCAATAGGCCTAGGAGATATCGATTTTCCGTTTGGACCTAAATAAACTACCCTTTGTTTGACAAAAAACAAGAATTGTTTTAATGTAATAAAATTTTTCAAAATCTAATCAATCTCCAATCGATTTTTCAATAATAATCTTTGTTACTATGGAAAATAAACATGAAAGACACGTCAAAAATTCAAATAAAAACACAAAAACATTGGCATTGACATTTTACGATAAGCAATTATTTAACTAGTCAAAAATAAGGATGAGGTAATCAACATCGAAATACTTACAATGACGTTATAATTTTTATATTCCAGTCACAGGGTATTTTAAAATTATCGATTCGGTAATATCCGCGCGAATAGTTAGAGGCCGAAAATGTGTGGAACACTGACTTGCATCCGCACGGTTGCGTATCCTACATAGGACTGCAGAAAAATGGGTTTGGAAGTCGGACTTCGCCTCATTATTATCTCACACAATTTTTACGGAACGTTAATGAGTAATTAGCACGTACATAATTTGCAATTAGGAAAATGAAGATACAGAAAATAACAAAATCATGTAAAAAAGAATAAAAATAAAAACGAAAATAAAAAATAAAAATAAAAACGTTTATTGCCTTAATAATACACACCGGCCTATTTAACGGAACAACAATAAAATCTGAGCATTTTCTCTCTAGTCTATATATATATATATATATATATATATATATATATATATATATATATATATATATATATATATATATAGTTAATATTAATAATAATAATAATAATAATAATAAACCTGTGGGAGTTTTTGTCAGTTCTTCTATCAGGCGCGGCCCCCTGCGAATGGGTGATGCTTTCTGGGTATTCTTAGCACCGATACCCAGAGGGTAGCAGGGATACTTGCCGTGGAACAAAAACTGACACCTGGCAGTAGGTATAAAATGCAAACCCATGAAAATGGTGAATAATGATTTATGTTTAAAGTCGCTGCCTGGGGATCGCCAGGGCACGTCTGGAGCCGGCGCTGGACGTGACAGCATGCGGGACGTCGATGGCAGGGTGTTGAGGAGGCGGGCCCCTGTCATACAATCAGCTACAGCCCAACAACAAGAAGAACCACAAGCGAGCCAAACAACAGCAGGAGCTCTACTCGCTGAAGGTGTTACGCTGCAACATCAGCCGGCGCTCACTCAAGCGAGACGACCGAGGCAGCGCATGAAATGGACTGTGTCTATAAACAAAAACATTTTGCGCTTCTATTACAAGGTGATGAATCTCGGTCAAGAAACGATCGGCTATCGACAACAGCTGTATGCCGAATTTTGCAGGGAGTACCCAGAGATTCAAGTAACTGAACAGCGAATAGCAGATCAATACCGGGTAATTATAAGAAATAATCTTATCCCCAAAACTAGACGCGATACCATCGGAAGCGAAGTTGAACGGGATATTCACAACCAAGAGCTAGTTGTAGATCAATTCCCTAATGAAATCCCTAATGGACAGACTCCTGAGCTTCTCATACAAGAAAATCAACCTGTTAATACGTAGCAGGACAACAACGAGTTGCACGATAGCCTGGTAAGTGAAATGGCACGTACCGTACAAGAGTTTAATGGGACAAACCCACTTAGCAGACCACCGATACCAAAAATAACACTGTTATAGTCACAGTGTTATAGTCACTACCCAAGTCCTACCCAATTAAATCATGGACCCATTCATTAGAATATTTGCATATGCTGATTTAATGTGCAGAAACAGCAATTGCTAATGTTATGAGTATTAAGATCAGAACACGACGGGGTACTAATATCGGAAGGACCGAAAACAGAATTGTACCCTGGGAAAAACGAATGCTGAGGAAAATTGAAATATTACGTAGGGATATTGGACAAATTACGGAATACATTTGGGAAGTAAGAACTCGAACAGTAGTTAAAAGAGCTGAAGAAATAATTCTGAACACTCCAAGACACTCACAACATGATCCAGAAAATAACACAGCTCAGCACTGGACACGTTAAAACAAAAACTTTCCATTTATTCAGGTCCTTTAAGGAGATACAAAGTTAGTAACAACCGGAAATGTGTCAATATACTTTTTGAGCGAGCAGAGAAGGGTTTTTTTTAGGAAACTTAATTCCACTGTAGAAAATGCAAATAAATCCTACCCAAGTCAAGAAGAAATTCATGAGTTTTGGGGAAACCAACTTTCGACGCCAGCTACTCATAACAACAATGCTGGATGGATTAAAGAAACGACGAACAACTGTCAACACTACAGTAATATTTCCTATGAACCTTTCACCACTGAAGAAGTCTCGAACATTATCAAAGAGCTTCATAACTGGAAATCTCCTGTACCAGACGAAGTCCAAAACTTCTGGCTAAAGAAATATCACCATTTTTTACTCAGGGAACCACTTATCTAATACCGAAGGATCAAAGTAACACCCAAGATCCAGCCAAGTACCGTCCAATTACTTGTCTTCCAACTTTGTACAAATTGGTTACATCCTGTGTAACGCAGCTTATCTACGAACACTGTTCTCTAAACGTCTAAACAATATCATAGAGCCTCAACAGAAGGGATGCGCTAAGGGTTCCATGGGCTGCAAAGAACAAGTTATAATCGACCCAGTCATTTCCAACCAGGCGTACACAAAAAAAGAACCTTTTCACCGCCGTCATTACCGCTTTCAACACTGTTGTGGCGAAGCTTAATAATTTGTTGTATATGGATGATTTGAAACAGATGCTATAAACTGTAGAAGATTTCTGAAATAATATCAGTATGCATTTTGGACTAGACAAGTGCCGTATACTAAATATAGTCAGAGGAAAGGTTCAGCCCGGAGGTTTCGATATGCAAGATGGCCAAAACATCGAGGCAATGGGTGAAAATGATATGTGCAAATATCTCGGAGTAAAACAAGCGTGGAAAATTGACCATAAACAAATGAAAACTAAACTAACTTCGGAGTTCGTGCGAAGAGTAAGACAACTAAATCGGTCATATCTTAATAGTAAAAATTTGTTTAAGGCATTAAATACGTACGCCTATTCCGCGCTGAGCTACTCATTTGGTATTATAAAGTGGTCAAAAACGGATATGGAGGGTCTTCAGCTGAAAGTAAGAACAAAGGCGCAAAAACATCATTCACTCAGTGCAGTAGAGAGAACAACATTACCCCGGTATCAAGGGGGAAGACGACCTGTAGATATAGGTGAGCAATTGGATAAACAAATTGCTAATTTAAAAACTTATTTTCATGTACACGCTGAGACATCTAGTTTACATCGAGCAATTTGCACAGTCGATGATACAACGCCGCTTAAACTGGGGAAACAAGAGATGCGTATAAACCACCTGACTTAGCGAGAAAAAATGCACCTGGATGAGTAAACCTCTGCATGGGCAACATCTCAATGAGATCAGCCAAGAATATGTCGACAATACAGCGTCGAACTATTGGTTGACATCAGGAAAGATGTTTTCCGAGACTGAGGGTTTCCTACTTGCCATTTAGGATTAGGTTATTCCAACTAAAAATTACCTAAAATATATTGTTAAAGATCTTCCAGTCCAAAATGACAAATGCCGATAGGGATGCCAAGCCCAAGAAACCATCCAATATCTTACCGGTGACTGCCAGGCATTTGTTGGTACTGATTATAAAGAACGCCATGACTCAGTAGGAAAAATTATCCACCAAGAACTAGCTGACAAACTGGAACTTCTCCAAAACCGACCGTCTTCCTTATTATCAATACTTCCCTGACAGAATGCTTCAAAATGACAACTACAAGCTATACTGGGACCGCACTGTGCTTACAGACTAACCAATAGCGCATAATAGACCGGATCTCATACTAGTTAATAAACTTACTAGGCAAACAACCCTTATGATGTGGCGATATCCAACACCAATAATTTACCTGTTAAATACAACGAAAAGATGGCCAAGTACAGAGATCTAGAAATACAAATTAGGAGACAATGGAGAATGGAAAGTACCCAGACACTACCTATTACTCTATAACACGATAAGATATTAATATATATAACAATAATACGATAACACGGAAAGAGTCCCACCAGAGCTCAATCTTTTTAATACCGTAGGTATCTGGGATGAGTGAATTTTCCCCTTAGAGGGATGTGAACCGTATGGCTAAATCTGAAATAATAATAATGTTTATTACCACCAGCTGCTCTTAACACCAATGCTGGATGGATCGAAGATATGGCGCACAACTGCCAATACTACGTTACTGCTCAATCCGAATTCTTCACTGCTGAAGAAGTTTTAAATATTATCAAAGATCTTCATAACTGGAAATCTCCTTACCAGACGGCGTTCAGAACTTCTGGCTTAAGAAGTTCTGGAGTATTCATGAGTGCTTATCAGCATTAATTAATCACAGTATTTCTAATCCGCAGGAAATACCATCTTTCCTAACCCAGGGAACAACTTATTTAATACCAAAAGATCAAAATTCTACCCAAATTCAACCAAGTATGGCCCGATTACTTGTCTTCCAACTCTGTATAAATTGGTCACATTCTGTGTAGCCCGGCGTATCTACCAACACTGTGCTATAAACAGTATCATAGAGTCTCAACAGAAAGGGTGCGCTAAGGGTTTTATGGGCTGCAAAGAACAACATCCAATATCTTACTGGGGGCTGCCAGGCATTTGCTGCAACTGAATATAATGAAAGGCACTGGTCTTCGTTATCTTGTTGTTATATTGTTGTATGATATTGTAAAAATTAGAAACTAATAAACGAGTAGAAAAACAAATTAATATTCTCTATGTAAAATAAGAACCATTTTTATTAATAGAATAAATTCGGGTATAATCATCGCTTTGTAAAGAAACATTATTTGCATTGTAAAAATTCCAATATCTAAATCTTTGGCTCGGTTCGTCATTAGATCTCTGTGGCAAATTCGTAGACATATAGTTTCCCCAGAAATGTGAGTAGTTTTCTTCGTAATTGAGTGTAACATTAACTTTGTTGTAATCTTCTGAATAGTACCTAAAAGAAAAACGGTAAATATGTAGACAATAGTCAGATGGCAAATGGCAAATCTAATGTTCTGTTACGATAAATATATGATTCATATTAATCTGTAAACATATTATTTCTAATTCTATTCTATTCTAGTAATTTCGCCGCTCAGCTGATAAATCTGTTTGCCAACCTAAATTTTCGAGAGGGTCGCCGTCCGAATTCGAAGGGATTCTCGATTAACTGTATTTTATATTTAACCCTGAACTGGTGATATCTCTACCCTACCAAATATTGGTGATATCTCAAGGTTACGGTTATCTATCGCCAGGGTCGTTTAGGAATGCCTCGTTCAAGCAGTTTTATGAGAGCTGTTGCAAGAAGAGCGTCGTGTGAATTATTATTTTACTTTTATTTCGTGTTAAATATTTGCTGGGGTACGTGAAGGCACCACATCACCGTAAGTGTATTTTTTTATTTTGTAGATAATTATGTAATTACTGTTTTTTGTAGAAAAATGGCTAGTGAGTCATCAAAAAAAGTATCCTATACCGATTCCAACTTTAGGGAGACTTTTATTAAGTGGTTTAGCGATTTAGATAGCGATACAGAAGAGGAAACAAATATTGTAGCAGAATTATACGACTCTAATTCCGAAACAGAACAAAGCGAAGGAATCAATGATGAGGATACACCGATGATGGAGCAGTCTTCTTCTGAGAGTAGTGAAGAAGAACACGCAACTAATGAAAGAAGAGCCTTTTATGGGAGGAACAGATACAAATGGACAAGGAAACCTGCTCAGAGAACTCATACAAAAACTCCTGCTGCCAATCTAGTCAGGCAACTTGCTAGTCATAAAGGTAGTGCGAGGGCTTTAGGAAATCCAACACCACTAACTCTTTGGCAGTGTATCTTTACAGACGATGTTCTTTTTGAAATAATGAGAAGGACAAATGAAAAACTGTCACTTGCAAGAATAAAATACAAGGACCAACAAAAAACTGAATTAGTTGATGTTGACATGGTAGAACTAAAAGCGTTCTTTGGCATTTTGTTTTTTTCATCCATTTTTAAATTGAACCACGAAGATCTTGATAGTCTTTATGCCACAGACGGAACTGGAAGGTACATTCTTCGGTGTACAATTTCACAAAAAAGGGTTCAAGTTTTGTTGGCATGTTTGAGATTCGACAGTACTGATAGTTGAAAAGAAAGAGAGGAGACAGATAAGACAGCAGCAATATCATGGATTTTCAGTAGAATTGTTGAAAACTCTAAAGAAAACTAGTGCTTGAATGATTTGATGAAATTATTAGAAAAAAAGTTAAATTACGTTGGAACGCTAAAAAATAATAAAAGGGAGATACCTATTAAATTACTGCGTCAAAAAATATAGCTGAAAACTTATCCGTATAAAACACTTTTCAAACTATGTTTCAAAAAAGAATAAGGCAGTTATAATGATTTCATCATCAGGCTACTGATGCTGACACTGTAAAAGAAGAAATAATTTCCTTTTAACTCCACTAAAGGTGGGGTTGATAGTCTGGACCAAAAATGTGCTACTTTTTCGACAAGCAGACGAACTCGAAGGTCGCCGATGGCGATTTTTTTGCAGCTCCCGAACATTTCTTTGGTGAATTCATATGTTTTATATACATGCACAAAAAATAGTGAAAACAAATCCAGATTTCAGTTTATCAAAGATCTTGCATTTTCCCTCGTAAAACCTCAACTTTTTAGAAGAATCGAGAACACACGGGTGTCACGAGAACTCCGAATTTTCATAGGAAAAAATCTTGCAAATTCCGTTGCATTGCTATGGATAAAAACATTTTAAACAAAAGGAAACGCTGTGGAAAGTGTCCCAGGTCAAAAGACAAGAAAACTATATTCTCTTGTAAATTTTGTAATACGCCAATATGTGCGGAATGTACAGAAAAAATATGCAAGGATTGTTGTGAACAATAAATTTGGTCCAATAAATCAAGTGTAATTTCTTAATAAATATTATTTTTTAGAATTGTTTTTAACTTTTTTTACAAGAGTATACTTTCATTGTTTAATTTTTTAAATTAAACTGTTAAAATTTTCAACAAATTTGTGTTAGTTACTAATAAAGTATATGTTTGTCAAAATAAAGGGTTTTATTCAGAATGTGTTATATAATCATGTAATAATCAAGTTAGCTCTTTAAAATGTAATTTTATTTTTTGTATTTGTGTTTATGTTTTGTATTTTTCTGTTTTTGTATTTGTAGTTTAAAGTAATATGTAAATGCACAATATGTAATTAATTATTCAATTTATAAAAAAATAATCCGATAAACATTACCTATTTTAAAAATGGGGTCCGCTAACGCTAATGCACCACGTCACCAAGTATGCAACATATTATGCACCTCACCAGTAAAGGGTTAAGGAGGGAATTTTGTTGAAAACAGTTAGTTCTAGTCTGAAGATAATATCGCGTTGAGTTTTTAAAATGTAACGCGCGTATTGTAATAAATGTAAATAAATTATATAATTATTAGTGTGAAATAAATTAGTTATATTGTACAAATAAAGACTTTAAATAAACTCAGTGTTAGAACATGTTTATAATAAATAAAGACAATAAATTAGATTAATAAAAATACTACAGTTCACTAAAATAGACAGTAAGATAAATAAAATTATATCAAAGAGAAAAAACAAACGTAGAAAAAGAAGCATCGTAAGATAAAAATAGTCGTCATAAATGAAACACAAAAGAAACTTCGAGCAACTAAAAAAATTAAACAATGATATACAGTGCAGTGTTGAGCGATTTAAGGGTTGTCACTCCCGAAAGTAGGTACTTTTTAAAAAGGCCCTTTAAAAAGTACAAGTATCAGAGTAACAGCAGGTTATTTAATTAAATTAGAACTGACTAAAATAGAAATTTACAGTATTTATAAGAAATTAATTGATTTAATTATTTCTTCTCCACCCACCGAAGAAGTTTTGTGAGGGATGAACAAAACTCTGTGTACTGTTTCTGAGAACTCATGGCTTTGGTCAGGGATGTCTTCTGCTGTGGTTGGATTCTGCTCATCATTTCTTTTTTCAGTTTGGGTAGCTTGAGAAAACAAAGAAACAAAAGGAGTGTCCATATGTAGCTGTGGTCCATTTGAGTTGGGAGGATGGACTGGAACCTTTCTTCTTCCTGCGTTACCTTGTGTAGTTCGTCTAAAGGAATTCTGTCCAATTTTAGGGGTTTTGCTATTAGTTGTTTCTTTGGAATAGTGGTAGTCTTGACTTTTGGTAATGTTAGTGGTTCTTCTTTAATTGTTGTTTTGGAAATCGTGTAAACTTCATTATTGGTTCGTAGTTCACATCCTGGCGGTAACTCAATTAGATAGGTCCCTTCGATTACTTCTATTTTAGTGGTGGTGCAATATTGAAAAAGGTCTGAGTTGTAGACTAGGTATGGACTAAGTGAAATGATTATTGTGTGATTATTAGTTGGGAGTGAGTATAATTGGAAGTACGTAAACGACTTGGAGTGAAGGATAGGAAATGTAAAACAAGAGTGTGATTCGTGTAATACCCATCAATGTCTATGATTTCATAGTATTTGGTTAAGTCTTCTTCTTGAATATAAGGAATATGTGATGCAGCGTGGAGTTCAAGCATCTTTTGCAGGGTCCATTTTATTTCTTCAGGTTTGATGGGACCGTTGTGTAAAGTTTTGATTCTTGCAAATGTAATTGTTGTTTGTAGATCATCCAGTATAATTGTTTGTAAATTTAAATTTATCTGGTCAAAGATATTTCGAACTTGCATATAATGATTAAAATTGAAAACGAATTGGTTCATCTCTAAGTTAATTTTATTTGTCTCTTCAGCTATGATTTTTTGATTGTGTGTAAGTAATAAAATTGTTTGGTTTAAAGTTGTCAATATTCTCTTATTGAGACTGAGTTGGCTATTGATGTTGGTAATAATATTCTGTTGGTTATTTTCAAGTGATTTAATGGCAACGTTGTATCTTTCAGCATCTACTGGATCTAGATTACCAGAAATATATTTTATTTTTCTTCTTCTTCTTGTGGTGCCTATCCGTTAGGGATGTTGGCTACTAGCATGGCAATTCTAACTTTATTAACCCCAGCTCGAAATAGTCCTGAAGTGGTCAAGGAAAACCATTTTCGTAAGTTCTGGAGCCAAGATATTCTTCTACCTTCCTAGTCCCCTCTTACCGTAGACCTTTCCCTGTAATATAAGTTGCAGCAGGTTATATCTCTGATCGTTTCGCATTACATGTCCAAGATATTCTAGCTTGCGCTGTTTCACTGTGGATATAATTTCACATGTTTTATCCATCCGACGTAGAACCTCAATGTTTGTTATTCTGTCCACCCAGGAGATCCTCAGTATCCGTCTATAACACCACATCTCAAACGCCTAGAGTTTTCCCATGGATGCCTCGGTTAGTGTCCATGATTCAACCCCATAGAGCAGCACTGTAAACACGTAGCATCTCAATAAACGGATTTTCGTTTTTAAGGATAGGTCATGGCTCTTAAATATCTTCTAGGTATATTTAAGATATTTTATTACACTTCCCAATCCGTTTATAAGTCCTATTTTGCTTCTGGATATTGGATATATTGTGTCTAGTTGCTCTTTTGCTGTACGGAGAAAGTGTACAGTTTTATCAAAGTTTTGAAGGCTGTCAAAATATTGTTGACTGAGTCCATTTTCTATTGCTCTGTTGGTAGTAATATACTGAGATTCTATGGATTCAATCTCTTCTGCGATGGGTTTTAGATGGAAATAGTGGATAAAGTCATGAGTGCTGGTCTGAAAAAGTTTGGACAAGAATTGATTTTATTGACCCGTATACAGAACTAATTTCTCTGACTCTTCCTTTAATTTTGTTCATAATTCCTCGGGTAAGCATATGATTGAAAATTTTCGGTTTTTGTATGATACCAGAAATAGTTTAGAAGCATGGAAATAACATCAATAAAATTGTGAAGTTCATTTGGATTGCCGTCGTACTCTGGTACGATAGAAAGATTTTTATTAACATCAAAATGGGTGCCATATTAGAATTATTTGAACTGGATGCGGGTGTAATAATTGCACAAGGTATTTCAAACGAATTTTGGGACTTCAAAATATGATTGTTTTCAACTAAATGTAAATTTGGTTTGATATTTTCACTAGATTCTAAATCGCTTATTCTAAAGCATGATACTTACGAAATGATATTAGAATTAGAAATTAGATGAAATTTGCTTACAGGTATAGGATGATGCTTGGATGCATTCTTTTTTGGTCCAAGTTTATTTTCTTGTTTAAGTTTCTTTTCGGCTTTCTTCATAAATATTTTTCTGTGCCAATTTGCATGGAATCCGTGGGTTAAACGGCTGCAGTTTTTTCTGGATTTTGGTTCGGTAGTGGGTAAACGTTTGAAAACGACGAGGATCTTCTGAATACTTTACCACTAATCCACTGAATGCGCCACTTAAGGATTATCACTCCCGAAGGTACTTTTTAAAAAGGCCATTTTAAAAGTACAACTAACAGAGTAACAGCACTTTATTTAATTAAATTACAACTGACTTTAAAATAGAAATTTATAGTATTTATAAGAAATTAATTGATGGCAACCTGTCTGCAATATGTGTCGAAACTGCTGCTCGGCTGGACTATTAAACTGCAATACCGCTTACAATCGGGGTTAATGTATCGTAATTAGCGCGTTACGTGAAAACATTGTATTCACGACGCGACGGGTAACGAGAGTGACCTTCTTGAGCTTGAACGTGATCAGGCGTGAACGTGAGCGTTTTAGTGTGAGCGTGATTAGATTGTGGCGGTTTATGTTACGGGAGTAATCTTATTCCATTCCATTCATTTGCTTAGGTTTAAATCTGCGATAGGTTGTAAGTCATTCTTTATTGCCGCGTTGTCAGAATGAAATCAAAATCAGGAAATTGAATTCAGTAGGTAAAGGTTCTCAGCCATTTTTACGTGAATAAAAGCTATGTATGGTGACTAAATTTATTTATAGATTCAAGAACAAAGATTGCAGTGGTTTGGTCATGTAGAAATGAAAACTATGTAAGACGAAGGATCTTCCATCAAGCTCTGTTAGAGCTTGATGGAAGAAGAGGAAAACCGAAGAAAAGATTAAAGGACTGTGTAGCAGATTACTTGAGAGAGAAAGGTTTAGGTGAAGAGGACCTGATGGACAAAAGAAGGAAGAAAATGAAGAAACAAAAAGAAGAATGATGACTACATTCATTCTAATTTCACATTCTTTAAAGGTGCAAAATTTGTTACAAAGAAGAGAACCCACAACTGATAACGGTCCTAATCCCAATCGCAGCAACAATTTATGAGACCATCTGCAACAAATATGACATTCAATACTTCAACGACATTATCAAATGTTCAGGATCACGTTATTCATACAATTATTAAATAAAAGGAAAGCCTAGTTTAAAAATTTAAAAGCACTTCATAATAGAATACTATTTTCGATTATTATGGTGATATAGTAATGGCCAGCTAGGAAGAATCAACAGTAGTAATGCCATATTTGTAACCAAATCTCGTACATAGTACATTTTTTATGCACTGTGGTGTCGTGTAGTTATCGATGTCAACATCGTTTCGGTAGGTACACACACATCGAATTTGCACACACACACACACACACACACACACACACACACACACACACACACACACACACATACACACACACACACACACACACACACACACACACACACACACACACACACATACACACAGTGATCAATCCTGCCCCTAAGAAACATGTGTATACCATTTTAAGAGGTACGAAAACGATCATCTGCTCTGGTTCTTCCTAGCTATCGTATATTGTACTAACCTGCAATTTTCTAAATCGTTTGTGTAATAATAAGGGTGCTTGTATTCTGGTCGGTTAACGAAATTACTAGATATTAAATTAGCTGTTGTTTGACTTAACTCTGCACTTAGAATATTGACAAATCTTGACATTTCCATCGGTCTTTCTTCCTGCAACGTTTGTGTTAAAGCCAATATATAATTCCTGGCTAGTCGAAGAGTTTCTATTTTTGACAGTTTTTGAGGTATGGAGTTATTATCGGAATGGGTCAATCGAATTGGCATATAACTGTAATCAAAATATGTAGTCAATAAAAGACTATAAAATGTGTTATTGCTATTTTTAGTACCTTTCACGTGTGATTTATCCTTAAAACGACAACCACATTCAACAAAAGCCAGGAAAAACTTTTACTCTCGATATCAATATCAAACTCCAATTTTATATGTATGTAACTTTAAAATATAAATGATGCATCCTCGATATGTTATTTATTTACTTATAGTGATATTTTTCGTTTACAATTTATTTGCTATAAGACTTGAGATGAATCTGAGATCGATGAATAAATCTGAGATCAGTTTTTCCTGTTTTTTTCTCATGGTTTAGAAATAATATCATATCCCCAAATTAAAGCTAATTTTATATAATTAAATAAACTATCCTTCAATAAAGTCGTCCTAAACATTAAGAATATTGAATCTACTATAAATTCAAGTTGTAATTAATTCCCATTAAATATAATGAATAATATAAAAATGCTTCAAGAGCTTTAGATAGCTTTAGAACAATGCCAGTACAATTCCTCGTCTTTAATAAGCTGATATCTTAAATATTTTTAAATGTAAATCCATTTACCATATAAATGAGTTTAATCACATGTGTTGATGAATTTTTTACGCTCTTTAGCATTTAAACTCTTCGATTTAAGCAGTTTTCTAATTATTGTATAATCATTTGTGAGGAAACACTGGTTGCATACCTTTTTAAAAGGCGTCAAAAGACATAGCAATCTTCTCAACACAATAAAAATTATATCGTTAAAATTCAAATTGTATGTATTCTCGTAAATTCGAGATTTGCAGATAAAATGAAACTGCCAAACGAGTTGCAGTTGCGCAGCTACTTGTGCATAAGAGGTGTAGCAAAAAGATTTATTCATCCCTTCGGCAGACGAAAGAATACTGTGTCGAACATGAAAATGGCAAACATATCGCTTCCTACGATTCCAGTACAGAAAATTATTACCTTAGACTTAGACAACTGTCCGTCTATCCGTTTGGTATCTACAATAGTAATAATGGCACTGCAACATTTTATTTATACCACCAGGGAATTGCTGGAAAGGGAAGTAATGAAGTTTGCTGTTTCTTAAAGAAGTATGTTGACGAGAATATTCCAGCTAATATAGATGAGTTGTACTTATACAATGACAACTGTACAGAACAAAATAAAAATCACACAATAATTAGGTTTTTAATGTAACTTACAGATAGTGGAAAATTCAAAACAGTTGTCTATAGACTTCCAATAAGGGGTAACTCCTATGTGACAGGGTCTTCTGCCTTGTAAAATGAAACCTAAGTAAACATGATAGATTCTACACTATGAAAGATATATCAGAAATAATCTTTTCATCTACAAAACAGGGGAAGTTTACTGTGGATTTAGTGAAAAAGGCAAATGTTTCGGACTTTCAAAGTTGGCGGTTCAAATTTTACAAGAAAAATACTGTTTCAGAAGAAAGTAAAATTGAGAAAAACAAAAAAAGAAATGTTTATTATTTCTTGCTAACACGACTTTACTTGCGAAAGATTTAAAAAAGGAGTGTTTATTGTATATGATTCTATAGGTGAATTTCTTAAGAAAACCTTCAATTTATTATCCAACCCACTGTATATTGCTGAGCCATCTCCCTTCTCCTCATTAGAAAAAAAAACTCATGAATCAAAGGTACCAATTCATCAAGAGAAAATTAATGACCTGAAGAAACTTTTACCGTACATCCCTCAAGAAGACGAGATATTTTACAATGTGCTTGCTCAATGGCCTACGGTTGCAAGCAAAAAATGAGAAAAATGTACGCAATCGCAATTAATTTTATCTAATTGAATTGTCTTAGTACTGTTTTAATAAAGTAATATTAATTATAAATAAACACAGCCTAAATTCATCCATCAATCAAAACTTTCCCAGTAAAACAAGACTTTTGTTTATGAAACGCCTTTTGTCAAATATTTTTAATAATAAAAAAAATATAATAATAATAAAAGGTGTAACTAACTAAACTAAAGGTGTAACTAAGAGGTGTAAGGTATCATTCGAAAAATCAGAAAAGTATAAAATGATTTTTCATAAAACTAGATAGTTTTTTGTTGTTTCCCAAAATTTACATTTTGTGATAAGAGGCCTTTCGTAAATAAGCAATTCTAGATTGTAAGTTTTCATTATTCAATGTACTAATTACTAAATATCTCAAAATGTTACCTCCTAAGCCTGTCTAAAGCGGCATTTAACCCGTGCATCCGATTCCGCTCTCTTGCGTTTGCTTTCGACCTTCTCAACTTTATTTTGTACACTCTTTTATGCTCTTTTTTTGTCGATCTCCCTTCCATCTTGAGCACTTTGGCATATTTTTCAGCAATGCAACTATTAAGAGTATTTGCGTTCGGGGAGTCCTATATATAATTTTCCGGGATTATCTGATTTTCAACACAGCGGCGTCCAAAAAGTTTACTCTAGGTGATAAGGAGGCCACGCATTGTGAAATTTTAGGAATCGTCTGATATATATATATATATATATATATATATATATATATGTATATATATATATATGTATATATATATATATATATATATATATATATATATATATATATATATATATATATATATATATATATATATATATATATATATATATATATATATATATATATATATATATATATATATATATATATGCTCGGATAAATTTCCGCGGTCAGATGAATGAAAATTACTTAGATCTCGGGAAAAACCGCGTTAAGAAATTATTTCTCGACGTTTCGGCACCCATTTTGGAGCCATTACCAAAAGTGATATGGTTCGGTTCGAGTTCGGGGTCTCAATCTGCCTACTCTCCTCACTCGAGACGCACCAGTATCGTGTTCTATATTGCAAGAACTGTCTCTCGGCACTGAGGTCTCAATCTGCCTACTCCTCAGTGTCGAGTGACAACCGGTCTTACCCTCTGTGGTTGCTTTTATACTCGCTGTATGCGCGGGAACGGTATGCGCTGACGTGGTCTGAACTGACGTGGCCTGAGCGGTGTGGGCGGGAGGTCGCTGAAGCAGGGGTCGCCATGTTGCCGGTAATCGTTTCGCGTCATCGCGCGTGTTCAAGCTGTTAGGCCGTTTTTCGATTTCTATAGCTTAACGAATGATTCTCGATTTAAAGGAGCGATGGTTTTTGCTTTTTCGAAATCTATTTTGTGGCCTGTTTGAAAACATATTTAATTATATCTTGTAATCTTCCGCTATACTGCTGCGTACATACTGCTGAATCATTCTATATTCTCCAAGCTACAAACTTACAAATGTATGTTTATCGAGAAACACGAAATTAGACATTTAAGGCTGCAATATCTGATGAAAATAAAGGAAGCAAGAGATGCAAATAAATTTATAGTGTTTACTGACGAAACTTATTTACTAACGAGCCATATTGCAAAAAACAATTGGTGTGATACCAGTAATAATGGACTTAAAAAACCAGTGTCAAAAGGACAACATTTAATTATTGTTGGGACAGGAAATGAACAACACGAAAAAACAAAATCTTAATTCGCTGACTTAGAATCGACTATACAAGACTAAACTTTTAACTTATAAACATTTAATGACTTTCTAAGATCCACCTACTGCCTCTAGGAACATACAAAAAGTGGGTACATATTGTGTATAATAAACTACATACTGATTGGAATTATTACTGTCATTAATTATTACTGGAGAAAAAGGGTTTCATAATGTACCGGAAATTTAGGAAAAGTTGAGAGGAAATGGGAGTAACGAGTATTGAAATGTTAAGGTGAAGGATAATCTGTAGAATATCTATTGTTAGTTTCACCACAAATACGATGTCACGGATTTTGCCAAGACTAATGTGTCGTTAATTATTTTTTCTGTTAACAATCTCGGAATATTATTTGTTATGTCTCTCATTTTCACTGCGACAATTAACCTAGATTTTTCTAATAATATTTTGTACGCTGCATCCCTCTTTGCTTTGTTATGATAATCTTTGGATTTAACGCGCCAAAGACATGGCTGATTTTGGTATTCTTGAATAAACTCTTCCAATAATTCACGGTTAACCTTTTTGAGATCACTAGTCGCGACGAAAATTACTCAAATGCTACCTCACAAAGCAACACAACGGACGCCAACTTGTTCAAGCTTGAAAATCTTGGGTACACACGTACCGTTTTGCTTGCGCAAGTGCGCTTAATTCAAGCATGGATAATTAAGATCCTTTCAATCCTCAAGCCGCTTGTACAATCATAAAGCTTGCACCACATTTCCCTACAGACACTCAAGTATGCTTGTATAAAAAGAATTGAACAAGCATGCTGGACAAGCTTGCATGTGTGTCTGTAGCCGCCTTCAACAAAATGACTTATTATTACTAAATATCTCAGCTTTATCATCATCACCGGTGCTATATTCCTAAAGTAGATCCATTAACACCATTTTGTCTTGCCAATTTTTCTAGCTCCCTCATCTACAATATTTTTTCATTTAAGTTTTTGTGTATCTCGATTTCTATTTCCATAATAACATAAATATTCGCCTGGGAGGTTTGTTTTCTAGTGACTGTAGTAGATGTTCTACTTATCGTCATTGTATAACCGTCCATGAGATTATGCTTGAACGCTCCTAAGGCTGTATACTGTCCAATTCTTTTGAGTTCGGAGAGTCGAAAGGCAGAAAAGCTCATAAAAATATGACGCAGTTCACTACGATTGTCATACAAGTCCTTATTTTCGTTGAGATTATCGATTTACGGTGGGATCGGTTCTTTCCAGTAGACCAGATCTTTGATTTTGGAACCCGAATTTTTTTATAGACAACTTACGTACTCGGCATTGTAATTGGTAGAGCAGTTTCTATGTTGGGATCTATTGAGACTCAACTCTTAGCTTGGGGATTTGTCTTGTCGGTTATATGAAACCTCTGGTATACATTCAAAAAAATAAAACTTTTAAACCACTCACACTGTAATAACCAAAATAACAAAAAATGTTGTTTGTTCAGGGCATATTTATAAAATTTTCGTGTATTACAGGTTGCATAATAAACAGGAAAAAATTTACAAATAATCAAGAATTTTTATTTAATATAGTGCATAATGTTTTTCCACTCTAATTTAAAATCGTGTAAAATGTTTGGCGCTTTAGATTTCATTGTCAATCTAACATTTAGTTATTATAATTTTGATGAAAGTATAAAAATACACACGGCAAATTTCGTTTGTTGATTTTTATTACTAGGAAAGTTCTAAAATCAATATGAATTAGTATAAAGACAAAATATTGGTGTCTTACTGGTGATGACTTATTTAAAAAAATCTGTATACAGTCTGTCCCAAACCCTTCTTTCAGTGCGTCACTAATTTTGACGTCATATAAGATTTTAAGAATGTCGAGAATTATTTCATGACATTTTAGTTAAATCTGACAGTTGAAGGATCGTAATCGGCTAAATGTGAAAAGGTTATTTTTTGAAAATGTGGAGTAAAGACTTTAAGAATTCAAAATTTTTTTTTAATTTACATATTTGAGGTCCCGTCCTGTATAAAAAATTTTATTGCGCATTATATTGGAACGGCAGTTTGTCATAATTCCTATTCTATACATTCCAAGGAAAGTGCTTACTTAGCTAAGATTTATTTATGTATTTATTATTATTTGTTATAAACACTATGGCTAAAATGTATAGTATTTAAACTACTAATATGAATATTTTTTAGAATAATTTAAAACTTACTTCACGAACGGCAGAAACTGGTAATAAAGTTGTTACAGCCTCTTTTTCTAATTGAAAATAATTTAATAATTTTAATATTAGTCTTTGTTCATTCTCGGTATATCTCGGCATATTTAAAATATTTTTATGACAATAAATACAAAATTAAATTTTTACTGTAAAATGTCTGAAAATACTAACCTGGAATGACAATTATCATTTTATCAGTTGACATTGTCAAAGTACTGTCACTATCGAGACCTTCTGCGTCAAATTATATTTATGCGCATCATTGATTGGATATCTATTTAGCGTATTCTAAACTCCAACCAATTACCTATAAATATATCCGTAAATAGAATTCGCTTTAATATGCAAATACCCGTGAACGATATATAATTTTTTAAGTTCTATGTATAATAATCAAAGACTCACGTTTTTTTTTCTGTCACTTCTAGCTTTATGCGTTAGAGAGAATTCGATCAACTGTGACGCACTGAAAGAAGGGTTTGGGATGAACTATACCTAAATATTATAACTAGTTACCTATTGTACTAGGAAGCTTTTAGGTGTTGTTGACAACTCACCTGATAGAAGATTTGTCATTAAAGAAGGCTGTTTATGAAGTCCAGAACGTCAGCATCACAGGTGTCTGCAGTTCCTTGTTTAAAGTTAATATACCACCTGTTGACTATTGTTTCGGATCGAGCAGGGCCAGAATAATACTCATCAAGCCGTTACTGTACAATATGTTTCATAATAAATTTTCCCACCAGAAGGAAATATTGTATTACCTGAAGCTGAATTTTTTTACCATTTTACAAAGTAAGAAAAGTGCGTCATTTAAATAACTTCAACTAGTAAACTAGTATTTAGATTCAGCCTAAATTTTAGCCAGCCAATTTGTAGGATGGTTTATTTTGCAGTATATATCTCATAACATTACCAACTCCAGTTTGATTTGATTTTTAACCTCCAATTTTTAAATGGAGCGCTACTGGTTCATGAGGGATTATCTATATTGTTTACCTTTTGATTTACCACTTGATGGGCTATTTCCCGATAGCGGTGTTGTTTATCTACCTGCCATATGCCGTTACATTACAATATGCTACAGTATACAGCCTATATTGGAATTAATTATATGGGATTATGAATAGGAGTGAAGTTTAATTATCTTGAGGAGATAAGAGATATGCCATATGGTTGTTTTGTCTCCCTTATTTGGTGATATTACTTTTAATCATTTCGATATAAGCGAAGTTCTCACCCAGTAATTAAAATCGAGCCAGATTCAAGTAACGAATGATTTTAAAAAATAAGTTATATTTTTTTCATCTTTTCGTCAAAGCCTACGTAAATCATTCTCAATTTCTGGATCTATCTTAAGAGCTTCTTTATATTATCGTTAGAACTGTTGTAAGATCTTCGTATAGACAAGATAGGTTTCTGGTTTTTTTCTAAATGTTTAGAGTTAAGGAGATAAAAACGACTTTTGACATGGTACATGCATTTTAGTGTGTCCGGCCGTCATTCTGAACTCTTCTAATTATTTCGACAAAATGTTCGAACTCCAAACTCCGAACTCTAGAAAAAACGACCAATTCTATCATAAATAAGTTTACTCTACCTCCAGATATCAAAAAATCTCATCATCAGCCCATAGTCGTCCACTGCTGAACATGGGCCTCCTCGAAAAACCTATATTCAGATCTATCTTGCGCTGCTGCAATCCAGGTGGTACAAAACCCCTTTATGTCGTCAGTCCATCTTGTGGGTGGTCTTCCTGGGTTTCGTCTATCCGCTCTCGGTCTCCACTCCAAGATTTTTTTGGTCCACCTATTATCCTTCATTCTAACGACGTGTCCTGCCCACCTCCATTTAATTTTGGCTATGTGTTTTATATCTTCTACACCACGTTTTCTACGGATTTCTTCGTTTCTTACCCTATCTCGCAACGTTATGCCTAACAATGATCTTTCCATTCTACGTTGCGTCACTTGTAGTTTTCGTGTAGATGTCCTTGTTAGGGTAAGTGTCTCTGCGTCATATGTAAGGACAGGCAGGACACACTGATTAAAGGCTTTTCTTTTTAAGCTGATAGGTATATCACCTATAAAAATATCACGCAGTCTTCCATATCTCTTATACCCAGAGAAAAATTATCCCGAATTCCAAAGATATACGGCCTTCCAAAAATCGATACACCCAATGTTCACCTGGACCCATCGTCAGTACATACAACTGCCCCACTCAGAAATTGGCAAAACATCTCGCTTTATCCTTACAACCATTAGCCGAAAACACCTCGTCCTTTGTCAAAAAGTCTTTTCATTTCGTTGATCTTTTGAAAAACATTTTTATTTCACTCTCAGATATACTAGTTAGTTTTGACATTGTTCTTTTACTCACCAATATTCCCATCGATGAAACCATTTCCATCTTGGACCCTAAACATCAAGTCCCCCAAGACACATTATCTCTTATAAAACACTGCATGTCTAATACATACTTTTCATTCCAAAATAATTTCTATCATCAAATCAAAGGTGCCCCAATGGGATTTTCCCTCTCTCCCGTAATAGCTGATATCTACATGGAACATTTCGAAACGACAGCCCTGTCCTCATCAAATCTCAAACCCACCTGCTGGTTACGGTACGTTGATGACACCTTTGTCATTTGGTCCCATGGTAAAGACACATTAGATATCTTCCTCTCCCATCAGAATGGAATACATCCCAGTATTAAATTCACGATGGATTTTGAGTATGTGTCGCACTGGGGGAACGTATCTATATTGCAACAGTCCGTCTATTTGTATTATATGTCTATGCATATAGGCGTCATTTTGAAGAGAAAGGTTGGGACAGAGTTAGTGACGTATGTCAGCATTGTCGTACTGTCAATCAACACCAAAAATATTCGGAAATAGAATTATAATCCATAAAAGGGTATGGAATTTATTTAAAAAATTAATGGATATTAACAAATGTGTAGTTGAGTTTGAGTGGTTTTAGAAAAGGACGCTGCTTCACGGATTAGAAGGATGGACGCTAAAGCAACAACTATAAAAAATTAGCGCCACATACTGAGAATACTTTGGTCGGAAAGAGTGACCAATACAGAGGTATTGGGACGAATGGGTAAATATATGGAATTGTTTGCAATTTTTAAGAAGAAAAGTGTCATACCTGACTATGTGTTCCGGAATGATAGTACATCCTACTACAACTTATAGTGGGAAGCAAGGTTGAAAGTAAGTTAGGTAGAAAGAAAAAATCATCACAAAAAAATGGGAGTAAATACCAGAAGCTGCAACCTTAATACTTTAGAAACGAATCAGCTAAGAAGACGGCACATAAAGAAAAGAAATTGTCCACTTGTAATTTTGTTCTTAATGACTTAAGAACTTATATTCAAAAATTATTTGCTAAATCTAAAATGACACTAAGAACCAATATTTTTATCAAATTGGGAGCTCCAAAATTCAGTTTGGTTATCTATAAATATTCAGACCCAACACTGACCTTTTTATGGACAAAAAATGAAACTAACAACAATATTATACAGTAATATATTATATTTTATATAGTTTACAAAATATTAGATACAGCAATTATCTGTCAATCCAAATCACATCTGCAAATGAAGTGTTTAAGGTAAGTTTTTTCTTGCAAATTTATAATAAAGTTTAATATTACCACCAATTGAACAGTAGATCGACAAATAGGATCTGTTTAACTCAGAAAACTTCTTGTGGCACTTATCCATTCCGGATGTTCTTCAGGTCACGTCAACTAGCTTATTTTTAGGTGATGAATGAAAAGTACTACGAAACTAGTACTAGATTGGAACGCACTCTTTTAGGCTAAAATATTAAATTTAATAAATGTACTTGCAGATTTTTCTCTGAAAGATTTTTAGAAACTGCCATGGGAGTGTATTTTACGATAACTGTTGTATATGGTGTTGCATATGTTTATTATAGGTATAGTTAGGATGTTTGGTTACTATATTATTTTAAGTTGGCAACAAATGACAAGAGACAGACTCAAGTGCGTCACTTGATATTAACATAAGAACTTGATGCAAGGAATAAGATGTATTACTACTATCTGGGACATTTTACACGTTGAGATAAATACCAATTGATATAATTTACTGTGCAAGGAATTCGCTTGTAGTTCAAATTTTCAGTTTATTTCTTTCAAAGAAACATAGGGCACATTTATTATGTTAAAATCTGACCAATCACAAGCCAGTAGTTCATAATTGGTTAGTAAAAAGGACTTAACAGTTGTACTTCTATGAGTAAAGAAATAAGACGAAATCAGTGTTCTTGCTGTTCTTATTAAAAAATAAAAAAATATTGTGAGTCCTACTACCTAACACTTTATTGCACAATGCTATTTGGATTGTTTTCAATAATATACAGTTAGTTCAAAAAATATTCTATACGATTCTAATAGAAAAGTAAAAATGTAATCGTTACTTTCTGACTAAGTAAACACACAGCCAATTCGAAATAATTTAGAAGTATTTACATTTATTACAAAAATTTGATGATCTTTTTAATTACACAAATAGTAAAAGGATGTAGACATATTTCTTAAGTCGAATAGAAGTTTTGAATTTGAGCAATGTTGAGCAACAATTTGAGCATAATTGGATTTACTAATGTTCCATATTATCATCAACTTACTGCACAATAATTAACGTTGTGTAATATACCTAGAAGCTTATAAAAGGTTGCTCCTTAATAAAAACGTGTTTCTGGATTCAGACGGTGTCGAAAACAAAGTTGGTAACCCGGTCGACAGAGGTGCTGATAATCAATTTTTGGGCAGTTTATATACAAACTTTTGGTAGTTGTTGTGAGATGAAGCTGTCGTCGAGTGAACTGGTATTTTTTATTTGTAGGATCGAGTCCCGCATTCAACAATTTTTTTATTTCTTTTTTTAATATCATGAACCCGAACGATGCAAATTGACAATCGAAATGTAAAGGTATACAGTAAGAGTCAAGATTAAATTGCATGTGAGTGGCAGTACTAAAAAAAAGAAAATTAATCGAAGGGGCACGAAAACCAACTATAAAAACATCAAGAATCAGTGTATATCAGAGTGATCTATATTCACATACATCAGCTTCAACATGTATCGAATCAAAAAGTATAATGGGAACAACCAAAGTGAAAATATTGAATTCTTAAACGAGGAATACTTTTGAATTAAATACGTAGAGACCAGTAAGTAGAAAACGAACAAAAGGATGGTGCTATTTGAAGATTAGAGCAGTAACATGTAGGATGCGTATTTCCGTGATGATTGCTAACCTTCTTAGAGGAGATGGCACATAAAGAAGATGAATAATAATAAACTCTAGAAATCTATATTATAATAGACATCTTTTTGATAGTGGCTCTACACCCCTATTACGGAAAATTAGAAATCTGTATCACTTGGCACATGATACAAAGAATAACGTGCGCGTGTTCCAATCATCGATGTTCTTACGGAGAATACTCAAAATCACTCTCATTGTGACGTCATGGCCTTGGCACACATTGACGTACTGCAGGTGTTGAAGTGTTCTTGATTGTTCATGCTATTTTCTATAAAATACATAACGTCAAAATGAGACACAATAACCTACAAAAACTTAAATTTCCACAATTTTGCGGAATGTAGCTTTTATACAACAAATAAAACCAACAAGTGCACAAATTTCCGATGCAAAATAAAATAAACAGTTAAAAGACGTTACACAGAACTTTAGATCTAATATTTTGGATAACCCTGTAATAATTTTGATTAAACGCTAAAATTTTGAGACTAGATTTTTACATTTTTTATGTCGATTTGTTTGTATAGCCTCAAATTATTAAATTAAAAATTAATTTTTCAACAAACCAACACAAAAAACTTTTATTATAAAATAACTAACGTAAAAATATTTTTATTAAGTAAAATAAACGAAAAAATATTTATCAACCTCGTTTTTTGTTGTTTTGCTTAATAAGGGGGGCATATAATCAATATCAGAAAAAAAATATTGTGGCACGATATGAATATTTAATGTCTATAAATATGCTATATAGTGGATATAATCTCCACGTGGCTTATAAAATAGATTCCAAACTGAAAATTCAAAAACTATGCTCTCATTTCTTTTCTAAAACCATTGTTGTTCTGAGAAGCCATTGAAATCTATAAACGTCCCGACTGATTTAACAAAATAACATGTAATAACGTGTAAACATGGAACTTCGTCATAAATGGTCACTTTTACTAAATCAGTCAAGGCAGAATGATCTTCCATTGTTCCAACAGTTACGTTGATGATGTAAATCAGAGATTCAAAAAATTGAAACTCTTATAGACAAAGACCTGACAATCAAGTCATAGAGAAAATTAAAAGCTCTAAAACCAAAACTGACGCTTGTATGATTATATTATTTTTAGTTCTAAGTTTCATTTTACTAACAGTGAAAATATTTAACCTGTTATATTAAATTTTAATAATATTTGAAGAAATTTGAGTATATGCCCCTCTGTCTTATATATTATCTTAGTTTTCAAATAGTTCAGCAACTTTACTATGCGTTTTACTATCTGGTGCTCCATAGTCTATAACTACACCTTCACTGTTTGGTTGTAAAGCATCCGAGTCGATTTGTAGTTTGGCTTCCACTGGAGCTGCAACTAAACTACCATGAGGTCCTTTTATCATGTGAACCACGTTCATTCCTAAAAAATTAATTTACTGTACATACTAGTTTTAAATTTAGGTTAAGTTAACTTAGGTTAGGTATTTTACCAATAAAATAAGGTTAGGTTTCATTTTAATGAATTATTCACAGATAACTGATGCAAGTATCAGAGGATAGAACAATGAAAGAGTTGTATGAGGCAAATTCACACTTATACATAAGGGGAAATTGGAATTTCAGAATACAGGGCCAAAATGTATGGGATGGGAGAAAGAACCAAGGAAGAGAAATGGAGAGATCATCACCATCATCCAGCATTCTGCATCCAAAGTTGAACATAAACGACTTGCATCTGTACGGTATTTGCGGAAACAAGTGTAATGTTTAGAATTGTCTTTAAATTTGTTTCCTGTAAACGAATATTTGGATAGCATTGAAATAAAAGAAGCTGTAGCATAGAGAGAAAATGGAATCCAAGCTAGTTTCATTCTTCTGTTGATTTCTGGAAGTAAGTAAGCCAGATTTATGTATTAATTGTCCCAAGTATACATACTCGTCTACTGTCTCAAGTGTAGTGTTGTTTATTATTACAACTTGGACATCCACTAGCTCGTTGTACATGGTTTTTATTTTTGTCAAGTTCATTTTTAGGACAACTTCATTCTTCTTCTTTAAGTGCAATCTCCCGATCGGAAGGTGGATATCATCATCACTATCTTTACTCTATCTACTGCTGCTCTGAAAAGTTCTATAGAACTGCATTTAAACCAGTCCCTTAAATTCTTCAACCATGACACTCTCCTTCTTCCTATACTCCTTCCTCCTCTTATCTTTCTCTGTATTATCAGCATTAGCAGTTCATATCGCTGTCCCCTCATTACGTGTCCCAGATATTGTAACTTTCTTATTTTTATTGTGTTTATTATTTAGCATTCTTTGCCCATTTCTCGCAATACTTTCGTGTTAGTTTTCTTCTGTGTCCATGCTATTCTAAGCATCCTCCTGTAACACCACATTTCAAAGGACTGTAATTTATTTATGTGTTCTTGTTTTAATGTCCAGTTTTCAAGTCCATATTGCAGTATCGAAAACACGTAGCATCTCAGTGCTCTTACTCTCAGTTCTAATCTAAGGTCTTTGTTGCAGAGAATTGTTTTCATTTTTACGAACACATTTCTTGCTATTTCTATCCTGGCTCTTATTTCGGTTGTTTGATCATTATTGTCTGAAATCCAGGTTCCTAGGTATTTGTATTTATCAACCCTTTCTATCGGTACATTTCCCAAACGTATGTTTGTTGGTATATTTGTTTTCTTTGTTATTATTATGTTTTTATATATTTATATTGTTTATATTCATTTTTAGTCCATATTTTTCACAGAAACTGTTAGTTTTGTTTAGCAGTAATTGGAGTTGTTCAGCAGAGCTTGCCATAATCAAGGTGTCATCTGCATATCTTATGTTGTTAATACATCTTCCGTTAATTATTATTCCTTCACTTTGAGATAATAATGCTTCTTCAAAAATGGCTTCACTATATACATTAAATAGTAATGGGGACATAATACAGCCCTGCCTAACTCCTCTCCTGATTTCAATTTCTGGACTGGGTTCGTTATCTATTACGATTTGTGCTCTTTGATTCCAGTAGAGGTTTGTTATAATTCGTAAGTCCCTATGGTCTATGTTTTTTGTCTTTAGAATTTGGACTAATTTTTTATGTCTTACTTTGTCAAATGCTTTTTCAGAATCAACGTAACAAACATGCACATTAACATTCATATCCATGCATCTTTGAGCTAACACATTAAAAGCAAATAACGCTTCTCTGGTTCCTAGTTCGTTTCTGAACCCAAACTGACTATCATTTATTCCTTCTTCCAGTTTTTTATTTATACGACCATGTATTATTTTCAGGAATAATTTGAGAATGTGACTTATTAGTGATATTGTTCTGTATTCACTGCAATATTTAACTTTTGTATTTTTAGGGATAGCACAAAAGGTGGTGAGTAACCATTGTTTCAGTATGTGTCCTGTTTTGTATACTGAGTTAAATAAGTCTACTATAATGTCTAAGGTTGCATCATTTATGCATTTTAAGGTTTCTATAGGAATTTGGTCCGGACCTTTAATGCCATTTCCGCTTTTAATATCTTTAAATCTATATCCTCTTCTACTTCTATCTCTATCTGTTCTGTTCTATTGTCTTTGAACAGTTCATTGATGTAGTCTGTCCATCTCTTTAATTTGTCGTTAGTATTCAATACAAGTTTCCCATTTGCATCTTTCAGTATACCCGGTTTTCTTGTTCTATTGTTGTGAGTTAATTCTTTAATTTTTTATGTGTGTTAAAACTATCATGTCTTTTCTGGTATTCTTCTATTTCTGCACATTGTTCTTTTAACCATTGTTCTTAATTCTGTATTTTATTTGTTTATCCCCTTTTTTGTACATCTGATTATCTTTGTTTTTATATTGATGTCTTTCTTCCATTAAATCTAAAATTTCTTCCGTCATCCATTGCTTCTTTTTATATCTGGTTGGTATTAGAATTTCTTTTTGACTTTTATCTATTTCTGTCTTTAATAATAACCATTTTTTATCCGTCTCAGTATTTTGTAGAATTTGTTCTTTAACATTCATTAATCCGTTGTTGATTTCATCTGCCAGGCTTTGTCTTATGTGTGGGTTTCTTAATTTACTTGTATCGATTTTTGCATTTGTTGTTCTTCTTTTTATTATTTTCATTTTGATCCTAATTTTGGTCATTACTGGTCATTACTGATCCTATGTCGACACTTGGATAGATTTTTGCGGATATAATTTCGTTCCTGTATCTTTGTCTAACTAATACATAGTCTATTTTGCTTCTTAGAATTCTCTCTTCTTGATCTGCTGGTGACTTCCAGGTATATAGTCTTCTCTTTGGCATTTTGAATAATGTATTAGTTATAACAAAATTATTGTTTTGGCAAAATTCGATAAACCTGTCACCCCTTTCGTTTCTGTTGCCCAGACCATATCCTCCTGTACATTCTTCTACTTTTTCATTCACAACTTCATTGCTAGCTACATTTAGATTGCTTATAAGTTCTTGTAGTCCTGCAGGATTATTAGCAATCAGAACGATGTCGTCTGCAAATCTAAGATACCTGAGGTATTCTCCATAAATGGGTATTCCTTTGTTCTGCCAGTTCATTTTGCCGAATCTATTTTCTAGAGTTGCAGTGAAGAGCTTTGGTGATATTGCGTCTCCTTGTCGGACGTCTCTGGTAGTGGGAAATTCTGTAGTGTTTTCATACATTTTTACTTTAGCTTTTGCTTGTCTGTATATATTTGCTAAAGTTTCTATGTACGGTTTGTCAATGCCTTGGTTGGTCAAAGCTTCTCTTACTGCCTTGGGATATATAGAATCTAAAGCCTTCTCGAAATCTATGAAGGTTAATGCTAGCGGTATTTCATATTCTTTAGCTCTACTCATTAGTTCTCCAAGTGTATGAATCTGATCTATGGTACTGAATCCACTTCTGAAGCCAGTTTATTCTCTCGACAGTGCAGCATTTAATGCGTTTGTTAATCTGTTGTTGATGATCTGTGTTAATATCTTGTATACGATTGGTAGTAGACTTATAGGTCTGTAGATATTGATATCCTCTTTGCTACCTTTCTTATGAATGAGAAATATGCCTGCTGAGATTTTCCAGGTTTTATTGCCAGCGTATTTAAGCAGTTCCACACACTCACACACATAATATATATATATATATATATATATATATATATATATATATATATATATATATATATATATAATATATATATATATATATATAATATATATATATATATATATATAATATATATATATAATATATATATATATATATATATATATATATATATATATATATATATATATATATATATATATATATATATATATATCATCACCACTGGCTCGACAACCCTTTTTGGGTCTTGGCCTGTTCCAGAATTCTCCTCCATTCTGATCTGTTTCGTGCTTTTTTTCTCCAGTTTTTTATTTTTAAGGTTGTGATATCATTTTCTATTTGTTCTTATTGTTTAATTTAATTTTTTTGTTTGCACTGACCCATTTTATTTCAATTAAGTCTACAACTAAATTAAGTGTCATTGAAAAATCAATTCTTTGTCGTTAAACTACGTTAAAATAACTGATAATTTCAGTCAGTATCAGTAGGCTATAAAAAATATTGTGTGTGTGTATTAAAACTTGAATGAATTGTTGAATTTTATTAACTCTACCTGCAGCAGACATATTCCAAGACATTATGCGAAATTAAAATGTTGTCTGTAAAAAATATGATACTTAATAATGTTGAATAATTATAGGAACAGGTTATAATGAATTAATAAATACTTATATATGATAATCGCCAAGTGTTTCTTTGTTTAAACTCGTCTTCGGTTTTGTAATAAATTATTAAAGGAATAAAATAAAATTGAAATACGTTTGTCGATTTTTTATAATTTACAGATATTTATGTATTTTATGTCTTTTGACTGTTTTTAAAATTCGGTAAACAAATTATAATAAAGACAAAGGTCTTGACAAAGACCGTGATAGTAAAACTGGTGAGAGAGCTGTAGACCAGAGAACTAACGATTTTCCCATGACACTCGTTGATACAGGTATCTAACAATTGCTTTTGAGCAACAGTTTACTGCAACATTTTGGAAGACATTTGAATACGGAGATAACAGCAGATCCTGTGTTGTATGCAGAACCGTTTATCCTCAATGAACATTTAGACCGTTTGTTTAGTATGGAAGAACTTCAAATAGCATTGGATTCTTTAAAACCAAATAAAGCATCAGGAGTTGATAGAATTGCTGCTGAGTTCCACAAGTTTCTTCCAGAAAACGGAAAAGTGCTTGTACTTGCTAATAATTTTTTCGTCAAACCAGACTTTCCTTAGGGTTTTTATAATGCAATAATTTTTCCTCTTTATAAGAAAGAAAACATGGAAAGTGCAGAAAGTTATCGAGATATTAGCTTCTTAAATGCAATAACCAAACTTATTGCGGCATTGATTTTAACCAGACTTACCTCGTGGGTACAAAATAATAACATTTTAAATGAGTTCCAGGCAGGATATAGAATACAGTTGATCGGCGGGCCCTTTTTTACAAGTTGAGTCACTTGGGATTATCTACTAAACTGCTGAATTTGTTAAAACGTATGGTCGCAAATACAAAATCGGCAGTCTGGTCAAGTGAAGGTCTATCTGAATGGTTTGATTGTAATGTATGAGTGAGACAGGGATGTCTTTTAAGTCCATTACTGTTTGCGCTTTTCTTGAATGACCCACATGAAGCATTGGGAGGCGGTTTGGAGATAAATGGTTTGATTATAAGACTTTTATTATATGCAGATGATTTGGTTTTGATGGCAATCAATCCGAAGGTACTACAGCGGACGATTAATGAACTGGAAAAATACTGCAGGATGTGGAATCTAAAAATAAATTTGGATAAATCCAAAATGATTGTATTCAGAAGAGGAGGTGGTGTGATCAGGGAATCTTGGAAACTGAATGATCGAGTATTAGAGGAAGTGAATAACTATAATTATTTGGGAATGATGGTAACACCCAAGTTGTCGTTTAAAGCTCATCTAAAAAAGTGCCAGAGTTTGGCAAAAGTGGCGATTCACACGGCGTGGAGTAGTTTAGTGTCTAAGGCTGATATACCCTTTTTGGCTAAAGTAACAGTGTATGAGTCGGTGGTAAGATCAATTTTGACTTATGAGGTCTTTTTGAGTACGATGAGGTGGAAATAATCAGAATATTTTATATAAAAAAAATGTTTTCTTGTCCAAGGTATTGTCCTAACTTTATGTTAGATTTAGAGACAGGTATTGCTAGAGTCAGACTATATACGATGAATTTACATAAAAAATAGGTTAAAAAAATACTAGGATATTCGGATGATAGGTTATAAAAATTTCCTTTGAAAGAAATGATGAGAGCAAGGTATGACTGGTGGAAAGATTGGATAAGCATGGGAGAAACATTTGGTGTTGAACTAAGGTGTGAATGGGAATGGAGAGATAGCTGGCCTAGTATAATTGAGAATATGATAGAAAAAAAGAAGGAGAAGATACATCGTCAGGCTAAGAATAGGTCACTCAAATCAATTTTTTTGGACACTACAAACAACTGCGGGAAGAAGAAGTAAACATGCATTTTCTACTGGAAATGGAAAATTTTGGGGACATTCGATGGCTGTTCAAATTAAGATGTGGAGTTCTATATTTGAATGATCGACCTGATAGAAATGATGAAAGAAGGTTTTGCTCAATGTGTAACATGAAGGAAAGGAAAGATGTGATAATTGAATTGCTTTTGATAAATTTGGTGATAAAAATATGTCATCATCATCATTTGTGCTACAGCCCTATAACAGAGCCTCGACCTTCCCAAGTCTATTACGCCAGTCAGTTCTATCCATTGCCAACTGTTGCCAGTTTACTGCGCCTATTTGTCTACCATCCTCATCTACACCATCTTTCCATCTGAGTTTTGGCCTACCCCTACTTCTACTTCCCACAGGTTGCGACATAAGGATTCTTCTAGGGGGGTTGTTCTGCTGTGATCTTGCCAGATGTCCTGTCCATCTTAGTCTTCCTATTTTTATAAAGGATACTACGTCTTTACCACCAATTATATGTTTATATCTGTGATATATCTCGTAGTTGTACCTCCTTCTGCAAACACCATTCTCACAGATGCCACTGAATATTCTTCTCAGAATCCTTCGTTCAAATATAAGCAGGAGATTTTCATCTGCCTTGGAAATAGTCCATGTCTCCGACCCATACGTCAACACTGGTTGTATAAGGGTTTTGTATATGGTTATTTTAGTTTTTTGGCTATGTATCAAACAAAATATGCATTATAAACACAAAAGATCTGTTGTTTTCAAAAGTTTTCTTTAAAGTTGATAGTTTGTGAGTCATAAATAATTTAAAACTAAAAAAAAACGCAAAAATACGATTTCTAAGGCTCAAAAACACAAGTAAAAAATATTATTTTCGAAATCATCAAGTGCCTAAATAAATTCGGCATTCAGTCTTCTTCTATCACCTCTCGATGAAAATTCTGGGATCAGCCGCAGCCCGAGCGCCGTCCTGTCATAAGGGCTTCATTAACGATTAACAAACAATGTTTTAAAACGAAATAAGCCCAAAATACTTATCGAATAATGATAGAACAAGGTTTGAACTAAAATTTAGATCCTGGGGGAACTTCTTTACCTTGGATTCTTGGGGAGTATTTGTTTAAATGATCAATAATTAGGAGTCCTAGTAATATTCCAAGAAAAAATGAGAAATGAGACAAATTTAGACATCTAGTAGTGATTTTACTGAGCAATGATGTACTTACCAATAAGTTGTTCTTCACCAATATGGTGATGTCCTTTGTGATGGCCCGTTGGGTGAGTTTTTAAGCCACTTAAGTCTTCTTGTTTTATTTCGTGGTGTTTCTCCACGTTTGGAAGGACTACTATATCATTGGAATGCGTTTCTGTTTCCTCGGAGCTGATATCGTCGTCATCGTCTAAAACGAATAGCGAAGTAATTAGCGTGGATATATCACTCAAAAATCCTGGCTCTGTCATATAGAAGACGTGATACCTCGGGTGATTATGAGAAGTGATTCATTAATTAAACAAAATATGAGAAGAAATAATTAATAAAACACTTAATAAGAAATAATAAGAAAAAATATGAGTGGAGGGACGGATCACTCTTTCTTTTATGCATATTTATTATATCAACTAAAAAACTTAAAAAACTACCAAAACAAACCCACTGAAGGGGCAGAATATGGTTAAACGAAGAACTATAAAAAAATAATAAATACATATTTCCATAACAAAGAAAAAAATGACAACAATTAGTTAGTCACGTAGAGCACAAGAATAAAAATATCTGTATTTAAAAAATGAAATTTGTTAACTAACTCAGTTCCTGACGATTCAAAATACGTATTCACTAAATACACACTTACCTTCTAATATTGGACCTGCTTTTTGTTGTATCCCTATTTGACTATCCCTTAAGCCACTCGGCATCCCTTCCAATCCAAAGTTAATTGGTAAATCAGGATCATCAAGATCTTCCTCTACTTTAATGTTGTTATCTCTATTTTGTTTTAAAAATAACCGATAGGCATCAGAACTGTAAGTTCGTTCTATTTCATTTTGATGACTCTCGAACCATTTCTTGTACTTTAGTTTTTTCAGATCGTTATCTAGAGTAGGAAGAATATGATAGCTGTTGTTTCTTTCCAGAAGATCCGGTATTTCCTCACTTACTGACTTATTAGCATTTTTATCGATTGTAAATAGATTCTGTGGTAATTCCAAAGTATTGCCATCAGTAATCTTGCAATCTTCACTTCTAACCTTATCGCAGCTTTGACACGAACAATTAGTAATTATTTGTACTCTTTTTTGTAAAATTTTTGGCCCCTCCACGTTTTTCTCTATTTGTTTAAGATTTACGTGGTAGCATTTTATCTCCGAAGGTTGACAGCTGTCACAATATGGACCGATTAACTCTCCGGGTTCAGCAGGTTGGGTTTTTGGTATGGAATAGCTATAGCAGGCTCCGACACAAACGTTGTTGTCTATGGTGACTGACTCGTAGCCAGGGGAGGCAATTATTTGTTGAATTGGTGTTATTTGACACCAGGAGTGTTTTTCTGGGTAAAGAACTATGTTGTGTACCTAAAAAATACATAAAATAATAGGAAAAAATATAATTTTAATAAGTTTATTGGCTACATTTGCTTATTGTAAGGCAAAACTATTTATCAAATAAGCGGTATTAGCCAAGAACAAGTAACAAATATATACAGTGAAATCAAGTAAGCAGTTAACTCAAACCTTTTATATACAAAGTAAACAAATCTTCCCGATACATATATGTATTTATAACAAAAATAAATAGAAAATGGGAAAGTTAGATCACTATTCTAGAAACTAAAACAAATCGTGAACGAAATCAAGTAAAAAATATATCACTAACTGTACTAAAACCCTAAAATAGTAGAACATGTTTACTGCTTCATCGCTATGTAATCATGTTGGAGTGCAAGCTCAAATTATTTGAAGGTTACAGCTCTTATTTAGTTTTATAGTAACACTAGCTACGCTGTTTTTCGTTTTTATCTCGACAATGGTTTTAGCAAATCTTCTATTATATAATTGTATCTTCAGTTGCTACACGGTAAAATAAATGACCTGATCTTAATGTTAGTTTCCCTTCACATTTTCTTTTTATCTCACTAATACCAATGAAATCCTAGAGCTATCATAACTAGACGCGAAAGAGAGATAATAGAAGCATTTAATGCGATAGAAAGAGCGGCACAAAACAGTGGCCTAAATATTAACGAAATAAAAACCAAATACATGAAGGCCAGCAAATCGACAGGCCAAAGAAACCTACAGAATCTGACAATAGGAGACTATAACATCGAAAGCGTGAAAAATTTTACATATCTAGCTGAGTTAATTAAAGAACAAATCGACCCAAATAAAGCACCAGGTTATGACCTCATTACCGGAAGACTGCTAAAAAATCTACCAAGAAAAGCTATCGTAAAATTAACAAATTTAATAAATGCTGCCTTTAGACTACAATATGTTCCAGATTTATAGAAGATAGCTGAGGTGATCATGATACCAAAGCCTGGGAAACCCCCCAATGAGGTGACATCATATAGACCAATATCACTCCTACCTGTGATGTCTAAGGTGTTTGAAAAACTCGTCCTGCGAAGAATCCTACCAATAATTGATGAAAAGAAAATAATTCCAGATCATCAATTTGGATTTAGAAATAAGCATTCGACAATTGACCAGGTGCATAGAATAACTGCTATAATTGAAAGATCATTAGAGAAAAGAAAAGTCTGTTCTTCAACCTTCCTAGATGTGGCACAGGCGTTTGATAAAGTCTGGCATAAGGGTTTGAATACATAAACTTAAATCATTCATGCCTAAACAATATTCAAATATATTACAATCATATCTAGCGAACAGACATTTTAGAGTTAAACAAGAAGCTGCATACACTGATCTCAAGGATATTGAAGCAGGTGTTCCACAAGTGAGTGTATTGGGTCCAGTCCTGTATCTAATATACACGTGTGATATACCTGAACTAGAAGACAACACCATAGCTACCTTCGCAGATGACACTGCTGTCTTAGCGGTAAGTGACACCGTCGAAGAAGCTACAGAAAAACTACAAAATTCAATAAATAAAATCCATGAATGGACCAAAAAATGGAAAATTAAACTGAATGAGAATAAATCAGTCCATATAAATTCCTACAAGAAAATATATTGGTTAATGGGAAGACATTCCTCTCTATCCATAAATAATAAACTCCTAATCTATAAACAAATACTGAGACCAGTATGGACCTATGGCTGCCAACTCTGGGGCTGTGCCAAGCCTAGTAACATCAAAGTAATCCAGATATTCCAGAATAAAGTACTGAGGAACATCGTAGATGCGCCTTGGTACGTTAGGAACAACGACCTTCACCGGGACCTCAAGATGGAAGACGTCAATCAGATACTCAAGAAATTTGCAGGGAGCCATGAACAACGACTCCATCATCATGTAAACGTCGAGGCTATCCAGCTCCTCGACAATACGAACCTAGAAAGAAGGCTCAAAAGAACAAAGCCTTTTGAACTGGTATAATGAGTGAGTGAAAAGCAGAGTAAAGTGTTGTGCGAGTATGCATGCTAAATTTAATGCTAGTTATTAGAAATAATAGGAAAGATACTAGTGAGTAGACACCTAATTTTAAGATTTCATTAGTAATTTAAGTTAGAAACAAATTGATAATTGGTCTTACTGACCAGATTTTAATGTAAGTACACTTCTGTGTCTTTAGTAAAAAAAAAATATCTAGGTTCACTAGTACCGCAGATAACAATGTTAGTGAAGAAGTTAAGAGAAGAATACATATCGCTAATAAAACATATAATGGACTAATTAAACATCTAAGATCTAATAACATCACAAGAAAAACCAAATGCAAAATATACAAGACCCTGATAAAACCGGTCCTTGTATATGGATCAGAGACATGGACACTGTCGAAAAGCGATGAAAATCTATTAGGTACGTTTGAACGAAAAATTCTTAGGCACATATATAAGGGGGTGAAAGAAAATGACATATGGCGCAGATATAATTTTGAACTATACACAGCATACAATGAACCCGAGGTCATAACATCCATAAAGATCGGATCTCTGTGCTGGATGGCCATGTTGAACGGCTGTTGGAGATTGAAACACCAAAACATATAATGTGGCAAACACCAGTAGAGAAGGTCAAAGGGAAGACCCAAACTTAGATACATGGAACAAGGGGAACAAGATCTGAAAACACTTAAGATTACCAACTGGAAAAACAAAGCAAAGAGTAGAACAGAATGGCTGAAAATCCTGGGACAAGCTGGGATCCAGAAAGAGTTGTCGAGCTACTGATGATGATGATGACCAATGACATCCCATTTTATACACTGAAATTCTTGTTGAAGTTATATAATTTTTTCTTTCAATGACATAGTCTTCATACTACAGTCTGGGGTTTTTAACACCCTCGCTCTTTGCTTTATTCAGTTACTGAAGAAATATCTGGAAATTATTAAAGAAATAAAGAGACTGATGACCTTACTTATCTACCTTAAACATGCATTCGAAGGAATCAGAGAAATAACCAACTTCTTTTTCACGTGCCGTATCAGAATTATCCGACTTTGGCGATCACCATTGCGAAAGCTTCTCGATCTTCTGCTACATGGAATAATTGTCCTGCGTTTGAATCAGCATCCACGAATGCTTTTTAACCGACAGATCTGTCTTGTTCCCATACCTCTATGGTTGCTTCAATTCTGTTCAAGCTTGATACTCTTAGTGTCGATACTTCTGCGTCATACAAAAGTACACACCAAATATAGTTCTAAACTGAGACCATTATTGCAAAGAAATGTCTTCATTTTCATAAAAGTATTTCTATGTATGGATCTAATTGGTCCATTACGACAGTTTGCAAATATGTAATTTTGTGAACTTTTTCAACTTGGTCTTACATTTAATTAAAGTTCTCCATCTGGATGTGGATTACGACTAAAGATTAAAAATTTGGTTTCGTTTGAGTTTATTTTAGTGCACATTTCCTCTTATATTTTTTAGCATCTGTATTAATTTTACATGCTGTACTTTATCCAATGCCTTTTTGAAGTCCACGAAGCACGTAAATACATCCTTTCTCTGGAGTTAAAGACCGGAAAACAACTAGGAGCTTGTATTTTAAGAGAAATAATCCGTAAAATAAGTCTATCATCTTGGGGAGAGTACCATAGTACGCTTCCTCTATCTGATAAGTTGCTATGATCAAAATGTCAGCAAGTGAAATGTCATATAAAGGAATATGAAAATATGAAATATAATATAAATAATAAGTATACACGACAAAAGATACAGACTTAGGTAAAAATACGCTTATTATGAAATAAAAAAACTTACTTTATGCTCCCTTTCCGATATCACTTGTACAAAATAAAACAATAGTAACGATATTGCTGTTTGCATGGTGCTCCTGAAACAAAAAACAACATATAAGTTTAACAATAGAATATTTCGCCCATTTAATTTTTTTAAATTTCCAAAAGTTTATTTATAAATTAAAAGTGTTAGCAATGTAAGCAGTAATATACTGCTTGTGATGTGCGTTTCCTATTTCATTATATCTCGTTAAGCTACATTCTACTTCTTTCGTCGTACAAAGAATATGTCAACTTTTGTTGGGCACGCAGGATATTTTCGAAGAACCAGAGAAACGCTATGCTTTCTCCACAGTAATTTTCCTAGCCTAATTTCAAAATAAGACCATTGCGGCATAATAATTTTTCGCTTAACAAACGTCAGCGTACCCCTACCTCCCAACCATAGTCTAGCCCTCGAATATATATAAGAGAATTATTCATTCTTTGTGTCTATAGTGTAGACGTCCTCCAATTCGGCGGTGAGTAATTACAATTTCTTGTTTCATTTTCTTATCTTTGTATTGTCTATGTATTGTTTTTACCATATATTTTCTCTTGCCTTTACAGACACTTAGTCAATTCTGTTTGCCGTTTCATTCAGTCTGCCCATTTAGTCTGTATATTCATTCTATTACGCTACTGATTGCTTCTTTAAGTGTTTCAGGGGCTTTGTATAGGTGGCTGTAGAATTTAGTCACGAATTTTATTATTTCATTTCTGTCTGTAATTCTCGAGTTTTCGTTTGTTAGCGCCACAACGTGCTTCTTCCCCATGATTAATGTTTTTCTTGTTTTTTTTTTATAGTTTTTCCTGTTTTCACTTGTATTTTCCACTAGTCTTTTATTGTATTTTCTCATCTCATTATCTTCTTTAAAGCTGTTTCTTATTGTCTTACAAAGTTCCGTGTATTGTATTCGCTGTATGTTGCTACTTACTTTCATTTCCCTTCTTTGTTTCACAATTTTTGGTTTTATTAGAGATTTTCCTATGTTCATTTTATTGTTGTGGTCCTCCAATTTCTTTGGCACTATCAAAGATGATTTCCATTAATTGAGAGCTGTCGATTTGGTCATGTAATCTTTCATCAATTTTCCTTTGGTAGTGTAACCTCATAAACCTTTTTTGGATGGTGCTAAAAAGGTCATCAATGGAGACACTGCGGACGACAGCCAGATGGTTGGTGGAGAGCAAGTCGTGGGTTCGAAACTAGCTTTTGGAACCGGGAATGGATCCAACGGACAAAATAAGTAAAGATAGGATAAGATATATTAGAAAAGATACAGAAATAAAAAAAGATAGATGGGTAAAATTCCCAAAGATAAGATAAGATAAAAAAAGGGCGCCACTTAACTTTTTGGGGTTCAAGGGGAAAATTAAGAAACCTTAGAAACGAAAAGAGATAAGGAAAGATATTTAGGTTCTGAGACCAAATCCAAGAAAAGATATCAACAGTTAATTATTAAATAAATTTTGTCAACACACTTCATAAACAAATAATAAATATACCTATTAGGTGGACTCCGTCCACCTACTTACCTACAAAACTTAATCAGCCTGATCTATCTCCTGGTCGAAGGTATAATAATAATTTAATGTAATAAGCAAATATTCAGATAGGCAGCTGAATGTAAACACAAGTAAAAAATGCACCATCAATTAATAAATGGTTGTATACATATAGAAATAAACCGTATTATGATCAAGAAATTCCTTTACAGATACAATATAATAAAATCAATCACAAATTAAACTATTAGCGAAGAGAGCCTGGTAGTATTTAAAAAAATTCAACTAAAGCTGATTAAAGAAATCTCTCTTCGCTGTTTATGGGCTTATCTCGAGATAACGGATTCAGTAAATTTAAAAATGGATAGCAATTATAGCAAATAAAACAAAATGAATTAAATTTAAATTCAAAAGAATACAAAAAGATTACAAGAATTCTGTAGTATAAAAATGAAACCAACCCGCACTTGGTTGTAAGTTAACTGTCTGTTTCGCTCTGTTTTTAGTTTAATTAACTGTTCTTACTGAATATTGAATGTTCGTAATTATTATTTGTGAGAAGTTCTTAATAACTGATTGAAAGTTCATATGAAAGAATTAAATGTTCTTTTAATTGACTTGATAAATCGGTAGTTAACCTTAACTACAGGTGAAGAAATGGTTGACGCAGATTCATCCAGTAATATGATTACAATATTATTCGCCCAGATAATTGAAGGTAATATGATTACGATAACTTACAATAAATCTCGATGACTGCTGCACTATTTCACTGATTCTACTATACTTTACTAGTATAAAGCACTGAAATTAATCAAAATGAAGGTACTTTTTAACAATATTTCATCTAATATGGTATTAGATTAAGATATTTCAAAGATTTAAGTTTATACACATTTAAAGAAAAAATTCGCAGAGAACGGTAAGAAAGCAAGCGTCTTTACTCAAAGACTCTCCTGCCCAGAGTCCTTTTCTTCCTCTCAAAATTTAACAAGCTTCCAACAAAAAGTGGGATACCCCCCACTCAAAAATGACAACTTGTCTAACAGAACGCCGGGCTGTTTCCATCTCTAGGAAGATACCCGAACATAGAACGGTTCTAGGTAAGTAACGGGACTCTTGTAGTTGGGGTTATTATGTCTTGTAATTAGGTTCTTTCAGAAAGATACTCTAAAGAGCTTTTACGAGTTTTACGTGTTTACCAAAGTTATCAAAAAGGACCCGCCTACCATAAAATATTCTACTTCGCCTCTTTTGATGAGTACGACCATCCGTACTTTGAGAACTCCGTGATAGTCGGTATGTTCCAATAAAATTTGCTAAGGGTAAGCGAGCCCACCCGTATATCTATTTGCAGATACAGCCATGGGCGTATCAGTAACATGGGTAAAGGGATTAAAAATTATTTACTATGTTAATTATAAAAAAAAATGTTACAGTAGTGATCTCAGTTTTCTTTTAGATTGTTAATATTTATACGTTACTACTGGTTTTGTGATTTTTGCCATTTTTTACGATTCTTATGAGTAAAATTTATCACTTTCATTGATCGGTCACTGTGGACTTTCCATTGTTAGAGACTAATCTTAATCAACGATTTCCGAAGTGGAAATTGAAACGTCAATAAACGTACTTTAACCGTTAATTGTGTCTTATTCCCATTTAAATAGTAATTACTTTAACATGCCACAAGAAAATAACTTCAGAACAATCATCTTAAATATATATAACATGATATTTCTATTTTAAGTTTCGGCAAATAAGACATTTGAAATATGTCTAAAAAACGCTGAATTTAAACTTTCACAAACGATCTCACGTCACGGGAATTGTTTCCACGAAGACGGCATTGGGTTTAAATTTATAGCAGAACTTTTGTAGTTTCGAAATACGTACTTTTGTAATCGAAAAGAGGCAGTTTTAAACGTTTTAGGTAGTTTATACTGATTCAACGTTTTTTAGGCATATTTCAAATGCCCAAACTCAAAATCGAAATTTTATCCTATAGGTTTTGAAGATTAGACTCTAGCAATGGAAACTTAACAATGACTATTCAATATTACAATGGAAGTGATACATTTAAATATTTAACAGCTTTGTAGAAATTGACTTTATTTGCGGCAAAATGCAAAAGTTGCATACGAAAGCTGCGTTCTTCACTTTTAAATTGCATTTTAATTTATATCAATAGAACACTGTGATCAGAAGATATCGAATTTTTACCGTCGACTTAATTGATTTCGCGGGCGTAACTGACATTCAAAATCGACGGTAGCTTCAAGCTTTGTTTCTGAGAGAACGGTTCATACTACACAAAAAGTGGTAGAAAAAATTTTTCTTTTACATTATCTCAGCTACGTTTCATGTTTAAACTTCTTGGTAAATCGATGTTTTCCATTTTTCCTTCTTGCGAGTTTTTAGGAAGGTTTTAGGAGAAGCCCGTGGCAAACTTCTTGTGTCTCCTGTGGGATCCCAAAATTGACATTCTCAACAAAATTCAGCTTCTTCATATGATTTTTAGAGGTTCAGTAGCATTATCGTCTCCGACGACTGATAGGTATATCTAGATATGATAACTATATCTAGATCGTTGAGAAAGATTTTGAAAAATAAATTTTACCAGTTCATTTTTGAGAGGGCGTGATAGTTACACACGCAAACATTCTTTTACTCTCTAGACCAAAATATTCAATTAAGATAAATTTATTGCTCAACACCCATAAATTTAACCCATAAACTTAAGTGTTTAGTTGATCCATTTCGCAGCGTAGGTAGTAAGTGATATTTTATTCAGTTTTTGATATAAAAATGTTCGAGGCATAACCATATGAAGAATAATATATTCTCAGTTCCTAAAAAATAGTTAAACTAAACTGATATACCTGGACTGTCGAATAAAATTACAACTAAATACTAAGTCTGTGTTGTATTATGTGGTCACGTGCCGCTCGGCCCCAAAACAGGGAAAGGAAAACCGACAATATCTTCGCTTCGTCTAAGCGCTGTTCTAATTGAAATACTTTTAGCTATATTATGGCCGAGGGACCCACTGATTAACTTATGTGACAGTACCAATTAACATCAAACAGGAAATAAGCCGGCCGCCGGAGAAAACGTGGTATACGGAGTGTGTCATAAAGGTTTTTCTTCAAATCAATAACTCAAAATTTACGAAAAATTTTGTATAGCTTAAAAACTACATTAGAATATTGATAAGACCATAAACACAGGACCTAATTCTTCTTGGATTACGTAGGCCAACAAAAAATTTTGTTTTAATTACTTAAATTGCTTATTTTTATAGATTCTTGTGCGCTGTATCCAAACCTCAATACAAAGGTGCTAAAATGCAGAAATGCAGGAACTATAGAGGAAAGTCTGACCATCATACAAGAAACAGTAAAAGAAATAAAAGAAAAATACCTGAAGAAAGACACAGAAAAACGGAAATCGTGGATGACAGATGAAATACTTATACTTATGGATCATAGAAAAAAAAAGCAAGGAAAATTTCCAAAAATATCTATAAGAGAATAACAGAACATTGTCAGAAGAAAGATAGAAGCCAAAGAGAAACAAAAAACAGAACAATGTCAAGAAATAGAGGAGTATCAGAGTCGATATGATGACTTCAGTGTAAATCGAAGGGTGAAGGCTGGAAAGTTCCGAAAATGCAATTGCGAAAAAATAACAGATGATGAAGGCAATCTTGCAATAACCAAAGAAGATAAAAAGAAAGTATAAGAAGAATACTTGGAGAAACTTTTCCACGACCTCAGAACAATACAAGAACCCACCATTGAAGAAAATTCAGGTCCCGAAATCCTACCAGAGGAAATAACGGCAGCCGTCAGACAAACGAAGAATGGAAAGGCACCGGGACAAAGGCAGGAAAAATACCAGTAGAGTTCGTACCATTGCCCAAAAAACCAGGAGCAAAAGTTTGTGAAGACTATAGGACCATAAGCCTAATGAGCCATCTGCTAAAGCTGTTTTTAAAAGTCATCCACAAAAGAATTTACCGGAAATGCGAGGAATAAATTGCGCCCAATCTGTTTGGATTTGTGAACGCCGTTGGTACGAGGGAAGCTTTATTTAGCGTGCGGGTATTGTTTCAGAAATGTAGAGATGTCAGCTGTGGTGTTTTTGCATGCCTGATTAACTACAAGAAGGCTTTCAATAGAGTCAGGCATAAACAAATGATGGAAGTGCTGAACAGAACAGGGTTTGACGGAAGAGACCTAAAAATAATAGCTAATCTGTATTGGATTCAATCAGTGGTGCTCCGAATATATGAAAAATATACAGATCAGGTCAAAATAAGACATCTCAGTCCAGGACGCCGCCTGACTAACTTTAGTGCAGGATTCGTTCTTCGTACTCCCGGCGATAGTTCCCGAGGTACTTTAAAATGCCCTCTCGTCGCCGAGTCTACGCCGAACGCCTACCTGTTAAACCAGACCCTCCTCTGTCATTCAGCGATCCGGAAGCGGAATGGCCGCTGTAAGGCCGGCATCACTTCCGAATCACTACCTTTATTCATTCATTCTCCATTCATACACATCCACACTCATCGCTCCTAGTTCGGCATTATTTCCAGATGGACATTTCCTCCTTCCCCACAGTCCGACTCACGCATTCCAACTCATACAGTGTGACCCACTTTTCTAGCTTCACCTTTCAGCATCATTCACTCTTACCTTTATTCAAGATGAATAACCTGCGGTATGCAGACAATACAATAGTGTTTCCCAATACCATAGAATGGCTGCAAAACTTAATGAACAAAATAACGGAAACAAGTAGAATATATGGACTGGATATAAACACCTGAAAAACCAAGTTAATGATCATCAGCAAGGAAAAAAAAACTGGAGCAAATCTGTATGTGAACCAAATAAGAATTAAACGTGTCTCACAATACAACTACTTGGGAACTATAATCAATGAGTCGTGGGACAATACCCAAGAGATTAAATGTCACACCGGAAAGGCAAAAGTGCATTCTTGACTATGAGCTCTGTGTTCAAGAGCCATGACCTCACCCTAGAAACAAAAATTTTCACTTTCAGAGCACTGTGAATAGCCGCCTCTGATTATCCCTATTAGGGTGAAATACGTATAAGGCGGATACACAGACGCACTGTACGTGAAATCAAATATTGACTGTCTTTTCCTTTTATTCCGATATACTCTGTACGAGTACTAGAAACCAAATTCGCTAAGGATTTTTGCTTAGTTGAGGGGACATGTCGTGGAATGCAATTTTTAGATTCTCCATGTCTTTATTAACATCTTTATCAACGTCTGTTTTGCCTTGAAATTCTTAGAAGGCACAGATTAAAGCAAAAATCTGAATTTGGTTTCGAAAATTATTTTACGGATTTTAATATCAGATGTCGCTATTTGCGTCTATACGAAGCCATGTTAGAGTTGCTTCCAAAGACAGAAAAGATTTATTTTCACTTTCAGAGCGACTGTGAATAACCGTCTCTGATGATCCCTATTAGGGTGAAATACGTATAAGCGAATACACAGACGCACTGTACGTGCAATCAAAAATTGACTGTCTTTTCCTTTTACAATTTTAATCTTTTAAAGAGATTTCAGCTAAAATGCATGTACCAAAGGGACGTCAAAAATTACAGATACAAAAACTAACTAATAAAATAATTTAAATATGAGGAGATGAATAATTTTTAAACATTTAAAAAATTGGCATCCTGTTGAAGTAGTTTACTTAGACTTCTCCAAAGCTTTTGAGGAGTTTGTTCCCAAACATCGATTACTAGTTAAATTTGATCACTATGGTATCCATGGAAAGTTAATCATTTGGATTAAAATTTTTTTATCTGACAGTCTGGCATACTTCCAAGTTCGTGTTATGGAAGCTTATTCACTAGATAAACCAGTCAAGAGCAGAATCTCACAAGGATCAGTACTTGGACCACTACTCTTTCGTATCTACACTAGTGATCTTCCGCTCATTGTATCCAGTAAGGTTTCCATTTACGCTGATGATACCAAATTACATATGAATCCAATTATTAACCAACATATTCTTTAACACGATCTCGACGTAATATTCAAATGATCCTCAGAATGGTTACATTGAAAAATGCGTTGTACTACGTACTTTATTAATGGACATACCATAAAGTCAGTAAACTCCTAGAGTAATCTTGGAGTGATAACTAATAGTACTGTATACAAAACACTAATAAGACCAGTGCTAACATATGGTTCAGAAACTTGGACACTAACACAGAATGACCAAGAATTGCTCAAACGTTTTGAGCGAAAAATACTAAGACGAATATATGGAGGCATAAAAGAACAAGGTTTGTGGCGCAGGTGTTACAATTTTGAGTTGTGTAGAAGATTTGGAGAACCTGACGTTGTAAAATTCATTAAGGTAGCACGCCTCAGATGGATAGGTCATGTAATCAGACGAGAGGAAGATGCCATAGTCAGAAAAGTTTTTGACCGAAGAGGGCCGATCGGACAACGAAGAAGAGGAAGACCGAGACTTAGGTACCAAGACAACCTAGAAAATGATTTGAAGTCTATCGGAATTAGAGCATGGAGAAGAGTTGCCAGAGACAGGGGCGAATGGAGGATTGTTCTGAAGAAGGCTTTGGCTCATAAACAGCTGTAAGGCCACTGATGATGATGATAACTAATAGTGACTTAAATAATTGGTCTTGTCACATAAACTTGAAACTGTTTCTGATCCGTAAATGTTTTAAACGTATATCTCTAACCTCCGTTAGTAAACTTTACTCATTATATACGTCAGGCCTATTTTTGAGTTTTCTGGGCCAGTTTGGAGTCCAGATCTCAGTCGCGATAAAATCTTACTTAAAAATGTTCAGCGTAAAGCCACAAGATTGGCATTTAGCCGTGTAAGTGTATGAAGATAGACTATCCATGGCTCATCTTACGACATTCGAGCATCGATGTCTTTAAGGTGATCTAATTATGTCCTTTCGTATTTTAAAATATAGTCTTGGAAACCTAAACGCCAGATTTACTTTAATTCAAGACGAAAGATTAAGAGACTATCGTTAAAAATTGAAGAGGGAACAGAAAACAGTAAGGTTCAGGGTGAACTTCTTGCCAAACAGTAAATGTAATATCTGGAATAATTTGGATGAAGACACCATATCGGCAACTAGTATTCAAATGTTTAGAAATAGACTTGATAGTTCTTTATTTTATTTATAGGATTGCATTATTTTAAGAACGCTTTACTGTTTTAAAGTTTTGTTTGATGTACTTAATTGTAACTTCTATTTTTTTCTTAGTTTTTATTAGTTTTATAATGATATTTTTCTTAGTTTTTGGGCATAATAGGATCTCACTCCTCTGCCCTTATTTGTTTTATAATAATAGTAATAATCTAACTTCAGAATTTTTGTAGGCTGAAGTTACATAGGAAGTTTTTTGGATATTTTAGAAGGTACCAAGAAAAAGTGACTGATTGAACAGTAGATAAAGAGGTTGACTTGGCAGAAAAGTACCGAACCAGCACTTTTATTTACATTTAAATGAAAAATTTTATTTGGGATTATTGGGATAATTAATTTTAAATTATTTTAAATGTCAAAGTTTGTTATAGACTTCTTGTTGATGTGATAGATGTTAGAATAAATATTGTAATAAAACGAGTGAAATAGAAAATACTAACACACTATCGACAATAAAAATAAGAACTTCCTGATCTCTTTGCAGCCATATTTCATTTTTGGTCCGTTTCCTCATTCTGATGGAATTTGGTGTCGTGCTTCGATAAAGTATGTTTTTATACACACCCTGTAGAAAGGAATTGCGCAATAGGTGAGTGTGTGTATGTGTGTCTATCGGCAAAACGTTTTAAATCAATCGGTGTTTTCAGGTGGGCGGCGCAAGGGACGGTGTTGTAACCAGATTCATTCATTCATAAAATTCGGATTTGATTATATGGAGAATAAGATGCCGGTGTTAAGTGGTACGCACACGATCATACAGGACCGGTTCTTCGGTCGAGTTCGCCTGGGGCTTCTTTCGTGACTCAACTCTTTGCCAACCATGTTCCTACATTTGCGATCTAAATATCCCTCTGAAACATTTATTCCAGTACTTAAATTATACAAATTAAATCATATTGTAAAATATGTTTGGTAACAATATTTTAAAAAATTGTTTCTTGTGCATGAATTCAATAAATTGGAAAATAAGAACATCAGATTGATGTTTACTTAAAATTTCCAAATCCAGAATGGTATACAGGGCGTTACTTTTACAGATTTTGTGTAACTATTCTTGTCGGCATTGGTGGGAACATATCGTCTTTAAAACGACTTAGTGAAGGAAATCAGTAACCAAATGATACATAGGCGGCTTAGTGGGACAAAAATTACTCTGAGAATAACATAACTTTGAGACCAAACAACTTTATCTACGTCTAGAACTAGTAGCATACGTAGAAGTGTTTAAATTATATTTTCATGGAAAATAAATCGACAGCTGCTACAAGAGAAAATATTTATTGTACAGCTGGTTCCTAAAAAAACTGATACAACTCTTAGTAAAATTTGATCATTTTGAGCAGTGTATTTGATTGGTTTGACATATTATATTTATTGTGGCAGACAAATAATAAAATAAACAAACAAACCAAACAATTTATTACATATTATGTTAATCCATAAATTGTAATAATTATTTTGAATTCCTGCATTTTATAACGAGTATATAAATGATAGTTTTTACATAAAATAGGGTTGTTGTTATTATTTTTGTTATTATTAAATAATAAAACAAACGACTTAACTCAACAATATATTAAAGCAAGAATTGTAACCAAATTAAAAGATTACTGGGCACTACCAGAGGCAGCAAAAAAAATGGAGGGAACAAGAAACTCTTTTGTAATATCTCCATTAGCATTGATAACAGCTTGTAGTCTTCGGTCCATCTGCGTGAAAGGAACTATGAAATTGTCTACTACAGAGAGGTCTTCCCAAATCTGTTGTATACCGTGCCACAGCTCTTCAGCATTTTGTGGTATAAAATTACGTCGATACAACCGTTTTATAATAACTCCCCACACATTCTAGATTGGGTATAAATCTGGACTGTAGCTGGGCCGTGGTAAGGTTTCGATGTTGTTATTTTGGAGCCATTGGTTTATTATATTTGCAGTGTGAACAGGACAATTATGTATCACACTTGTTTTAGGATAAAATCATTTTCTGGATACAACTGTCCTACACTGGGAAACATCATATACATGATTACATATAGAGGATTAAATCTATTATTATCTGGTCTATACACCCCAATTTGGCCCTTTTTAGAAGATTCAAAAATTTTCTCATCTGAAAATATTACCCTGTACCAAAAATCTTGATTTTGTACCTGATGGTTAAAAGTAAATACAAATCTTGATTGCTTCTGTTGTGGTGTAAGAGCTTGTTTTTTTGCTGCAGTTCGGTACCTAAGACGCGATGCTTTAATTCTGCGCCAAATTGTCTTTCTTACTGGAAACTGTGACATAATTCTTGCAGTTTTCGCATCTTCAAAAGAATTCTCTTCTGATTTCTCCAAAAGCGTACGATCTTCATGAGCGCTAGATATTTTTGGCCTTCCAAAACCTTGCTTTCTTTCGAGAGTTTCTTGTTCTCTCCATCTTTTATTAATATTAGACACTGTTGTTCTGCTTGACCAACCATCTTCTAATTTCGTTACAATTCTTGCTTTTAATTCTTTGCTAGCATGTGGAGCCTTTATTTAAGGTTGAACAGATAAGTTATCTGACAAATTTTAAGATTTGCAAGAGACAACTCTTGCCCAAAAATGTCGAGACCAACAAAAAGATCTTTTAGTTGCGTTTATAGACTATGAGAAAGCTTTCGACAAAGTTAAACATAACATTCTCATGGAATGTCTAAAGAGAAAAAAACTCGACAAAAATGACATTAATATAGTGAGAAATCTCTACTGGAACCAACAGACTGTAGTAACATTAGATGGAAATAGCACAGATACGTAGAGGAGTGAGACAGGGCTGTGTACTTTCACCATTACTATTTAATATATATTCCAAAGAGTTATTTACGCAAACACTTGAAAACTGTACAGAAGGGATCAAGATAAATGGTGAAAATATAAAAAATAACATCCGTTATGCTGATGATACGGTCATTATCGCTGAAAGTGAGACAGACCTGCAGAAGTTACTAAACACAATTTGTGATACTGGGGAACAGTTTGGTTTAACAATAAACATAAAGAAAACGAATGAAAAACCATGGTAATCAGTATGAGTAAAGATTTCTAATTATTTTCAGATATTGGTTGTTAATTCCTGCTTCTTTTAGTATTCGCATCATCTTGGCGTGCTGTACTCGATCAAACGCTTTCTCGTAATCACTCAGAGTACCACGTGTAAACTCTATAATAGCATTACTGAAACAGAAAAGACATTACTTATTACAATGTTCTCAGGATAGTCAAGAATATAATCTCATAATTAACAATACAGCAATGGCGGATCTAGACATTTGTCTTAAGAGGGGAACTTCCAACTGAGAGGGAATCTTCCAATGAAACACCAACCAAAAGACATAAAAAAGATGATAAACCCAAACTACATAGAAGACATAAATACTAGGTTTTCTTTAATTTTGGACCTTCTTAGTGGGGGAGGAATTTCCTATTCCCCTCCCCTTGTATCCGCCACTGCAATACAGGAAATCAGGTGGGTAAGCGGCAGGTTAATATGTATTTAATATGTATTAAAAGGAGGTCAAGATATCGATAAATGCAAGGCTGATGGTACAATTTGTCCAAAATATGTTCAAAAATATAAGATTGTGTTTTAGAACAATAAACTCAAACAGTGGCTCAATACGCCAGGATCTAACTACGGCTGATACTATAGAGGCTATATTTGGCTCAGTACGCCGATATCGACTCATTAAGTTATCACGATGCATCGTATGCAAAATTTATTAGAATTAATTATTTTATCAAAGTATTAAACATTATGCAAAATTAACCTTTTAATACGAAACTATTAATAGACAACTACGTTGTCGATGAATCCAAGGAGACGGCGTATACTGTGAGGCATATAAATCAACTTTAGATTCTATAACGGCTATTATATTAGCAACTATAAACTCTAATATATTGACATAGCCTTTATAGTAAACACAGTCGCTTATATCGAAGTCAAATTAAAATTCCAATGGAATGAAAAGAACTGCTCTCTCCTTAAACATCGAATAAATAAAAGAGTATAAATGGTAAAGAAATAGAACTAGTAGAGGAGTTTGAGACAGCAGAATTAAGTATACTAGCAATATCAGAGACCAAGAAAAAAGGACTTCTTCTAGTGCAGTCTCCACTAATGAAGGTTGGCTATAACCATTGCAAATTCGTCTCTATCTTTTGCTTTTCTTAAGAGCGTATGTGTGTTTAACCCGGTCCAGTCGCGAATGTTTTTCAGCCAGGATATTTGTCGTCTACCAGGACCCCTTTTTCCTTCGATTTTACCCCTCATAATCAGCTGCAACAACTCGTACTTATCATTTCTAAGTATTTGCCCCAAATATGCTGTCTTTCGCCTTTTAATGGTGGTCAAAAGTTCTCTGTCTCTTCCCATTCTGTGCAACACCATTTCGTTCGTAATATGATCGGTCCATGGTATCTTCAGAATTCTCCTAAAAAGCCACATCTCAAAAGCTTATAGTTTTCATATTAAGTCAACATTAACAGCCCAGGCTTCGACACCATAAAGAAGAATAGAGTGGATATAACATTTTACCATCCGATATCGGATTTGCAGATTGAGTTTTTGGTTACTCAGAAATTTCCTCATCTTCAAAAAGGCTGTTCTTGATTGCTCTATTCTTGGGCGAATTTCTGATTTCGGATTCAGATCTTCCGTAATCCGGACTCAGAAGTATTTAATTTTGTCCACTTGCTCAATATCTTCATTTTTTATCTGGATACTTGTAATGACTTTACCCCTCATACTGATCTTCTTCTTAAAGTGCCTATCCGTTCCGGATGTTGGCGATCATCACGGCTATCTTTACTTTGTTTATTGCAGCGCGGAACAGTTCAGTGGTAGTCGTGTTATACCACTTTCGTAAATTTTGAAGCCAGGAATGCGTCTTCTTCCCGGAGTTTACACGTGGTACTCTGAGTGATTACGAGAAAGCGATTGATCGAGTACACCACGCCAAGATGATGCGAATACTAAAAGAAGCAGGAATTAACAACCAATATCTGAAAATAATTAGAAATCTTTACTGGAATCAGACAGCAAATCTCGGAGTTAAAGGTGAACACACTGACTATGTAAAAATCATGCGTTGAGTGAGGCAAGGCTGTATTTTGTCTTCTGTAATCTTCAATATGTACTCTGAAAGAATATTTATCGAAGCTTTGCACGAAACTGAAACAGTTTCGTTGCAGAAGTTCTTAGTTCTTATGAACAAGATTACGTAGAACAGTCAACAATATGGACTCAATATAAACGTTAAGAAGACAAAGCTTATGATAATTAGCAAGAAAAGGATAACAGAAGATCAACTCTACGTCAACCAATCCCCTGTAGAAAGAGTGACGCACTACAACTACCTCGGCACCATAATAAATGAAGAATGGATCAACAACCAGGGGATTAGAGCACGCATCGAAAAAAATAGATAGAAAAATTAGACGTTGATAAAGATGTTATTATCGTTTCGAAAATTAGTTTACTGATTTTAATATCAGATGTCGCTATTTGCGTCTATACGAAGACATGCTAGAGTTGCTTCCTAAGACAAAAAAGATTTATTTTCACTTTCGCACAGACGCACTGTACGTGAAATCAAATCTTAACTGTCTTTTTCCTTTTATTCCGATATCTTCTTCTTCAAGTGCCATCTCCGCGGCGGAGGTCGGCAATCATCATAGCTATTCGAACTTTTGAGACGGCTGCTCTGAAAAGTTCATTTGATGTACATCCGTACCACTCTCTCAGGTTGCGCAGCCATGACATTCTACGCCTCCCTATGCTTCTCTTTCCTTGGATCTTTCCCTGCATGATCAGTTGGAGCAAGGTGTATTTCTCTCCACGTGTAATATGTCCGAGATATTCCAATTTTTTTGTTTTTATTGAATTTAAAATTTCCATTTCTTTGTTCATCCTTCTCAGAACCTCTTTGTTTGTGACGTGTTCTGTCCATGATATTTTCAGAATTCTTCTGTACACCCACAGCTCAAATGATTCCAGTTTTTTCATTGATGTAGCATTCAAGGTCCAAGATTCCATTCCATAAAATAAGGTCGAAAAAACATAGCACCTCGCCAACCTAACTCTTAGTTCCAGTTTTAAATCCCTGGTACATAGAACTCTTCTCATTTTGTTGAAATTTGCTCTAGCCTTTTCTATTCTTATTTTTATCTCCTGATTGTAATCATTTGTGGAGTTAATCATTGTTCCCAGGTATGCATATTTGTCCACTTGTTCGACGTTGGTTTCGTTTATTAGAAGATTCTCGTTATTTCTTTGAGTTTTCGATATTCTCATGAATTTCGTCTTCTTGACATTCATTGTTAGACCATACTCTTTTCCATACTCTGCTATTCTGGTCACCAGTCTCTGAAGATCTTCAATGTTTTCGGCTAAAATCACAGTGTCGTCGGCATATCTAATGTTGTTAATGGGAACTCCATTTACCTTTATTCCAGCTGTTTCACCCTCAAGAGCTTTTTTCAGGACCTCTTCGGAGTAGGCGTTGAAAAGAATTGGCGACAATACGCATCCCTGTCTTACTCCACATCTAATTTCAATTTCTTCTGACAGCTGTTCGTTAACACGTACTTTTGCTCGCTGTTTATAGTATAAATTTGATATAATCCTGAGGTCGTTGTAGTCAATCTTCTTTGATTTCAGGACATTCATTAAATGTTTATGTCGTACTTTATCGAATGCTTTATTATAGTCAATAAAACATGCGTATATATCTTGATTGACGTCCAGGCATCTTTGTATTAGTATATTAAGTGAAAAAAGAGCTTCACGTGTTCCTAGGCCTTTGCGGAAACCAAATTGTGTATTATTAACGTCTATGTCCAGTTTGTGATATATTCGGTTATGGATGACTTTAAGTAGTAACTTTAGCGTATGAGACATTAAGCTAATGGTGCGGTAATCGCTGCATTCTCTTGCGTTTTTCTTTTTAGGGAGACAAATAAAAATAGATGTTAACCACTCTTTGGGTAATACGCCTGAACTATAAATTTGGTTCAAAAGTGTCACTAAAACATCAATGTGCTTCTCATCTAGAATTTTTAGGATTTCTATAGGAAGCATATCAGGTCCAGGGCTTTTCCCGCTCTTCCGATATAAAGAAACCAATTCGTTAAGGATTTTTGCTTAGTTGAGGAGATATGTTGTGAAATGCAATTTTTAGATTTCCCATGTCTCTAATAACATCTTTATCAACGTCTGTTTTGCCTTGCAATTCTTAGAAGGCACAGATTAAAGCAAAAATCTGAATTTGGTTTCGAAAATTATTATATATATATATATATATATATATATATATATATATATATACATACATATATATCTTCTTCTTCTTCTTCAGTGCCTTATCCGGTCCGGATGTTGGCGATCATCAAGGCTATCATGGTTTTGTTGACTGCTCTGCGAAACAGCTCCGCTGAGGTCATCCCAAACCATTGTCGGAGATTTTTCAACCACGAGATACGACGGCGTCCCGGTCCTCTTCTGCCAAATACTTTACCCTGCATAACAAGTTGAAGAATTCGATATTTTTCTTCGTTCCGCATCACGTGGCCGAGGTACTCAAGCTTACGTTGTTTAATTAAATTAAGCACTTCTTTTTCTTTTGTCATGCGCTGTAGGACCTCAACGTTGGTGACATGGTCCACATAAGATATTTTTAGTATCCTTCTGTATATCCACATCTCGAAGGCTTCGATTCGTTTTTCAGTGGCTTGCGTCAGTGTCCAGGCTTCAACTCCATATAGTAATACTGGAAGAACGTAGCACCTCACTATCCGCATCTTGGTTCCCAAACTGAGATCACTGCAGCACAGCAAGGATCTCAACTTAATAAATGTAGACCGTGCCATTTCAATTCTGGATCTAATCTCTTGAGCGTAGTCCCATTGTACGTTGAGGGTAGTTCCAAGGTAAGTGAATCTGTCGACTCTCTGGATCTCTTCGCTACCTGCCATTAGTGCCCCGGGATCTAAATTTGTACGGCTGACAACCATGAATTTAGTTTTCTTAATATTAAGGTTCAGTCCGTATGATACGCTCACAGTTCGCACTCGGTCTAGTAAGGCCTGCAGATCGTTTAGGCTGGTTGCTAGTAACACAGTGTCATCGGCGTAGCGGATATTATTGATGTATTCACCGTTCACTCGGATTCCCATGTCTAGGTTTGTGAGGGCTTCATTAAAAATCTCCTCAGAGTATATATTGAAAAGAGTCGGCGATAGCACACATCCTTGCCTTACTCCTCGCATGATCTTCACTTGGTCGGTCAGTTGGTCTTCGACCTTGACTTGAGCACGCTGGTTCCAGTATAAATTCATGATGATCCGAATGTCCTTCTCATCCAATCCTACTCTTTGTAATGCGGTGACCATCTTCTGGTGCTGACAACGGTCAAATGCCTTGGCGTAGTCAATAAAACAAATATAGACATCACAACTGACATCGCGGCATCTCTGAAGTAGGACTTGTAAGGTGAAAAGTGCTTCACGTGTACCCATAGAATTGCGGAATCCGAATTGCATTTCACCGACATTTTCTTCGCATTTCTTGTAAATTCTGGCATGTATGATTTTAAGAAAAATTTTAAGTGCATGACTCATAAGACTGATAGTTCGGAAATCTTCGCATGTTTTCGCAGATCGTTTTTTTGGTAGCGTTACAAATGTTGAGAATAGCCATTCATCTGGGATATTACCTGAATCGTATATGGCGTTGAACAGTTCAGTTAACTCCTTTGTGCTCACTTCACTCATCACCTTAATAAGTTCAACGGGTATTTCGTCCGGACCTGTAGCCTTACCATTCTTAGACTGTTTTAAAGCAGCCTTTACCTCGCTTTCTAGAATTGACGGCCCTGTCATGCAATTTATTTCCGGAAGGTTGCCGCGGAACTTCTCATTCACTGTCGTCGCCAGATTACCGTCTTTATTTATGAGGAGGTGTGTGTTTCTCCTCTTGTATTGACCAGTGGCTTCACGAATCCTTCGGTGGATATTTATATGATCGTGTTTCTCTTGGAGCTCCTCGATTAGTTTACATTTTTCTTGCATCCATGTCTCCTTGGCTCTTCGTATTTCTTTTTTAATAGTCTGGTTGGTTTCTTGGTATTTCTTCGCGTCCCTGTTTTTCATTAATCTTCTTTGTTCCATCATCTGCAGAATGTCATCAGTCATCCATTCTTTATTTTTTACTCTTTTTTTCTTTCCCAGATGTTCTTTTCCCGCATTCAGCATGACGTTTTTGATATAACTCCATTTTTGTTCTACACTCTGTTCTTGTTGTTGAGCCGTTTCTAGTTTTTGTCTCATTGTATCTCTCACGTTCTGACGAACTACGGGGTCTTTTAGAGTGTCATAATCCAGGTTCTGTTTAGGTTTATTTTTGATGAGTTTCTTTAGTTTGAGTTCTATCTGGCCCACTAATGGGTTGTGGTCCGATGAGACGTCTGCTCCTGGGAAGGTCTTCGCCGAAGTCAAGCTGTTCTTGAATCTTTTGTTAATGAGAATAAAGTCTATCTGGTTTCTGATGATATTGCTGGCTGTATCTGCAGGTGACTTCCACGTATAAAGTCGTCTTGGGGGAAGTTTAAACCACGTGTTAGCAATGGTAAAATCTTCTTCCCGGCAAAATTGTATGAGTCGGTCTCCTCTTTCGTTTTTCTCGCCTAAGCCGTGTTGTCCGACGATGTCTTCTACACTGCTTTTGCCAACTTTGGCATTGAAATCGCCCATGATGGGGTCTGCCTTGCAGCTTCATCAGAATGACCCTGCAATACCCTGAAATACATATATATATATATATACATATATATATATATATATATATATATATATATATTTATATATATATATATAGAATTTATTTTAAAATCCTTTCCTGGGGCAGTAGATCTGGGGCTATCCTGGCAGAAGATTACAAGTTATTATGAGTGCCAAAATAAGTAATGAAAACAAAGAAATCCCGCAGAGCTAAGTTTTTGCACCACATCTTTTCAATATATACATGTCGAAACACTTGCGACTAAACATAAGTTAGTAGAAACCAACGAAGAAACATTATTTAAACAGAATAATAAAATAAATTTATTTTTTTATTCTGTTACAATAAAATTTTCAGGATATTACCTTACATCGCATTATTAATACAGTTAAAACTATGTGGTTCATAAAAAAAACATTGCAATAACAATAATCTTGTCAAAGGCAAGGATTACCTGCCGAAACTTTGATTTCAATGGTACAATAAAATCTAGTTCCAAATATAATATTACTTATTGAACCTAAACGGAACCCAAATGGCTTTTCTTGTTACTCTACACATGGTTTTTTTTTATTTTTTCTTCAACCTCGTTCGACATAGAAATAATAATAACAGATTTTTAGAATTTTGAAACATATTATCCTTTTTTGCTGTTTCAAACCCGTAATTCATAATAATTACCATATGCCAAGCTTTCTCGATTACAACATCTAGAATTTACCTTTTTATTGCTTTATTTTCAGTTTCACTTAATAAATGTGCATGTAAATTGTACCTTGCATTCCATTAAACACGCTTAGTACGTAAATGGAAGTAAAATTAATTGCTGGTGTTAATATAGTGTTGGTTATCGTATTAGAAATTAGAATGCAGTGCGACTTTAAATGCAAGCCGACTTTTCGATAAAAACAGTCGATTGAAAATAATACTGATTACATTTTCAATTAATTATTAACATTAACATTCAATGCTAAAAATATTTTCTTTCCATATAAATAGTTCATTTACAGATGTATCATTAGATAAAACTTAGAAAATATAGGAAACAAATAAGAGAATGATAAGAAGTACATAAATCGATCACTAGAAAAGATTAAATTTATCAGCTATTAACTTGAAATGATGCTGATTCCGATCATTTAAGGATGATTAAGAAATTAAAAAATATATTCTAAAGAACAACAGAGAATATTAAATTTCTTACAAACAATTTATAGAATTTTTTCCACCACAAAAACAAAAGCTATACATTTTTCCCGAAAATCAAATCCACAAAAGCTTCCAAATCTATTATTATACAATTCTCCTATAAAATATACAAAAGAAATAAAATTACTAGGGATGCAACTGGACTCAAAATTAAGTTGGACACATATACACTCGGTAAGACTAAGATTATGAAATCTGTATCACATAAAAATTGGGGAGCAGATTTTCCAACTCTAATAAATTTATTTAGAGCTTTAATTAGATCAAAACTGGACTACGGATGTGTTGTGTACAACTCCGCAAACCAAGCATTGCTCAAAACTTTGGATACTCTTCAGAGTTCGGCCGTTAAACTTGCTCTTGGAGCATATTCCTGTGGACAGTCTACTCTGTGAAGCTGGAGAGCCACCCTTAAACCTAAGAAGAAAATATTTAACTTTATCGTATGTCTCGAAAATAAAATCTAACCCAAAAAATCCAACTCTCCATTATACTGTTGCTAACAGGTTCCAGGAAGGAAATCTATCAAAAAGAAATAGGGGTCATGTACCTTTCTATGAACAAGCTAATAGATAATAGATACTTATTACTAGACTTCGGCAAATATGCAAATAAAAATGTAGAAAATATGCGCATAAATATGCACGTGTTTACGTGCGTAAAAATATGCATACAAATAAATAAAAAAATCGTAAAATAGTAACAATTTTATTTAAAAAAAAAGTGTACATAACTAAATATTTCCTACTATTCATTAAGATTTACATTTATTTTAAGTAACTACATCATTTTTAAGTATGAATAAACTTATTTAGAATTATGGTAACAATAAATGACCAAGTGGTGTTCAAAATTTTCTAACAAAAACTTGTGGCTTCTGTCTGAGTACATATATTTATATATGGAAAAACTTCGTTCAACATCAACTGATGTAACGGGAGCATTTTTCAAACTAACCAAAACATTTGGTTCTAAATTAATTGTTTCCGAAATATTTCCAGCTAGAACACTGACTACTTCAGAAAGAATATGGTAACCTTTATTTTTTTTCCATAGTAGCTTCAAATTTTTTTAAAATATCTTTTCCAATATTACCTCTAACGTTCCGACAACATGACGCAAATTCTTTTATTAATGCTGTACTTTCGAACAATGACAGTTTTGGTGATTCTAACTGAGTAATTGTTTTTTGAACAAAACTAAAATTTGATTTTATAAATGAAAGTTCTTGTTGAAGCAAGTTACTCTGAAAAGTTTGTTTAGAATCCAAAAGAGATTGGGAACTTTCATCTGTTAACGTATCAATTATGTTCTTTATTTTAACAAAATGATCTGCATAAAAATTAGCTGCTTCTAACCATGTTCCCCATCGCGTTAAAATAGGTTGTGGTGGAAGAGGAATGTTAGGTAGCATTTCTTTATAAAGTTGAATTCTTATAGGAGATTTAAGAAATACTTTTTTGACACTGGATATCATGGTATTTACAAGAGGAAACTTTTTTCGTATTTCCTCTGCAACTCTGTTTAATCCATGCGCTACACAAGTAACATGTATTAAATCTGGGAAAAATATTTTTAAATTTTGTCCTGCTTTCACCATATAAGGAGCAGCATCCGATAAAATAAGCAGTAATTTATTAGAAGGAATAGTTGTCGGAAGAAAAAAAGTTGCTAATGTTTCTTGTATAAAACGCGAAATTGTTAAAGCATTTGTTTTCTCAAGTTGCTGGCATGAAATAAGATGAGATTTTGGTAAGGTATCTTCTTTAAGAACACCAATCAATAAATGAGCAATATACTTTCCTGAGGAATCAGTGGTTTCGTCTACAGATATGTAAAAATAATTATCTGCAATTTCTTCCTTAATATTAATTAACACCGACGAGTATAGCCCGTTCACATTATTTCTTCTTAGAGACCGATCACTTGGAACATTAAGTTTGCAATATTTTTTTAGAAACGAACTAAAATTTACATTTGCTAATTTTGAAAGCGGTATGTTTGCAGACACTAATGCGCGACACAAGTCTTCATTAAAAGTTTCTTGCTCATCTAATTTTTTTGAAGTAGATTGGAAACATTTAGCCATTGAAGTTTGATGTTTTCCTCCTATTTTTCCTTTTTTTGCAATGTGTGAAGCAGTTCTCACATGTTGGTCTATCTGAAATTTCTTCTCACATGCTATCTATAAATAATAATAAGGTGTTTTTGGTTAATCAAATAACTGGTTTGAAAAAAAAAAACACTCGCTAAGTGTTTTAAATGCAGTATTAATCCACAAATTAGTTTTTGTTACTAACCATTAGTACATCATATAACTTATTTTAAAATTCAACAAAAGTTTTTTTTTTGTTAATTCAATTACAATAAAAATAATTGTGTTTTAGAATAGCTGACTTCATAAAAAAAAGTAAAGGTGAAAAATTTTTCTAAATACACACCATTGTATTGTACCATGGACAATTTTTTCTCACTAAAGGAAGCTATTTTTCATTTAAAAACAACGTACGAGTACTAAATTTCAAGTAAATACGTTTATTGGTTTTAAAGTTATTGTTGTTATTAACTAAAAGAATTTAATTTTTTTTAATTTTAACACCCTGTATCTCGAAAAGTAAATAAGTTTGACCCCTCATTAACTATATCGTTTTGTTCAATTTTTCGAGAAGTATCTACAGTCAAACGTTGTAAGTGTCATTTGGAAACACCCTGTATGTATGAAATATTAGATATTTAATAGAAAATATTAGATACTTACAATTTTGCCACAGACTGAACAGTAGATTTTTCCCATATCCATAGACAGCTCTTTATAAGGTTTAATCCAAGTTGAAGCACTGGTTGTTTTAGGCATTATAAAATCACAATCTTCCTTTTTGTTACGCACAACGAGTGTTTACGCTTTGAATATCAAAACAAAAATGATTTACAAATCTGAGCATCAAATTAGAAATGTTTAGGTACCTAATTCAATAAACTGGGAGATTTTGGAAAATCCCTAAATTAGGAACAAAACTATTAGCCGTTTACCCGCTGTTAAGATACAATAAATTGTAGATAGATTTGGGGATTAGATCATAAAATGCAAATGAGCGAACCCTTAGCGATTATCCAATAACTGAATGCCTCAGTGACCGAGACTTTCTAAGAATGTTGAGGGCTACTTAAATTGATCTTCTTTGAAATTGTAAATGTTTTGTACCTGTAGAGATTACGTACTTAGATCATTTCTTGATTAAAATGACTACAAAATTTTATACAAGAATTGAAATAAATTTGTATGTTTAAAAATTTTCAAATACAGTATAAAAATCTGAACTTTTATGCACTTTATGCAAACTTTTATACAAATATGCCAAAATATGAAATATTTGCATAAAATATGCACAATATGCAAAATATGCAATATGCATATTTGCCGAAGTCTACTTATTACATTATGGAACTACCTTCCATTTATCCTACCTGTGAAAAAATTTATGTTTTCCTTGGGTTGTTCTCTCTCAGCTTTGTAACCTTAAACTTACAGCATATAACAAAAATAACACGAAACCCAATTTTTTTAAAATTCACTTTCTCCATGTTCTCACAGTACAAAAATTACCATCTTATATACACGGACGCATCTAAGACCATAAATGGAGTAGGAGCATGATTTGTGATATCACATGAACATTTCATCTATAAATTGTCTCCTGAGACAAGTATTTTTACAGCAGAACTATTTGCCATAATTAAGGTCCTAACCTTTATTCTAGAAAAAAACTTCCCAAATCTCTTATAATATCTGATTCACTTAGTTGTCTGACATCTATTTCTCAGATTTATTCCTCTCATCCAACATTACAGCAGATTAAGGTAATTGTATACCGTATATAGCAAAAGAATTTGACAATAGAGTTCCTCTGGGTACCGTCACACGATGGAATAAATGGTAACGAAAAGGCAAACAGTTTAGCTAGGTCCGCAGTAACCAGTACAGCCGCATCAGTGGAAAATCTAACGGTGCATTTAGATTTAAAACCTTACTTAAAATTAAAATTGAAGGATGTTTGACAAAACCAAGGGAGTAGAAGCACCACTAAATTGATAGAAATAATATCTTTCGTGCTTCCATGGAACTTCTGGCCTTCAAAGCGAGTTTTCGCTTATTGAGAATTCTTAAAATCTATAAACTTTTTTAATCAAATTTAACACAATACATCAATGATTAAAATATATATATTGTATACCTTATTATGTAATTGATATTTTGTATATGCCTTTTGTATATATTTATTATTTCCATGATTCTAAGGAATAGTATAATATTTTATAATTTTACTACTTTTATTACAATTAATTAGTACATTACAGTTCCCTACTTGGTTTTTAAATTTATTTATATTGTTTTCTATTTATTAAAATAAACATTAACTAATATACCATTATTAAATATATGTGTCTATTGACAGTTTGCACATTTTCTAAAAAAAATGCATATTTTCCAAAAGAAATGCATATTTAATGCATATTTTTGGGTAAATTAGTGCATTTTATGCACATATTTTTAATTTTTTTGCATTTTTACCTAAGTCTAGTTACAGTACTATTTTAAACATATTTTACAATATTTAACATAAATTTTTAATCGATAAATGATTTAATTTGATAAAATAAGCTTTCTCTTCAATTTAATGCTTTCAGAATTCATGTAAACACAATAAAATACCGGAAGAATGGAAAACGAGAGAACTAATTCTACTATTTAAAAAAGGAGGTAAAAAACAGCCAGAAAACTAAAGAGGTATAAACTTGTTAAATACTACGCTAAAACTTGCAACTAAAATTTTACAAGTGCTAATAAATCTAAGGATAAGTTTAGCAAATGAACAACAGGGTTTTCGTAGTGGAAGATCGTGTACAGATGCAATATTCGTTATAAAGCAAATTACTGAGAAATCACTAGAGTATAAGTGGCCAGCATTTCTGTGTCTGATTGACCTAAAGAAAGCGTTTGGCAAAGTTAGACTCAAAGATGTAATCCATCTTCTGTATAATAGACCCCTAAATATTATAAAAACTATCGAAAACATCTACCAAAACAACAAAATGGAAGTCAGAATAGATGGACAACTTACAGAATATATAGAAATATGCAGCGGAATAAGACAAGGGGATTCATTGAGCCCCATGCTCTTCAACTTGATCATGGATGAAATCATCAAAAGCGTTAACAAAGGAAGAGGATACCGAATGGGAAACAAAGAAATAAAAATACTCTGTTACGCAAACCACGCAATATTGATAGCCCAAGATGAAAATAGTCTGCAAAGACTGGTTTTTATTTTAAGTAGATCAGAAGTTATAATTGCATGAAGAGTTGCAATATTAGAGTTCTTCCAGGTAATACTGGTATCATCAGCAAAAAGAAAAAATTTTCCATCGATTTTTAAGCTGGTGATGTCATTTATTAAGATAAGGAAACGTAGAGGACCCAGTATTGAACCTTGAGGTACTCCACATGCAATGCTTTTGTGACTAGAGTCAGTATCATTTGCTCTAACTAATTGTTTCCTATTTCTCAAGTAAGATTGGAACCAATTCAAAGAAATACCTCGAATTCCGTAGAAATTTAGCTTTTTATCAAAATGTCGTGATTTACACAATCAAAAGCTCTGGCGTAGTCACAAAAAACAGTGGCAGTGTAAAGATTATTGTTTAGTGCTTAATAGACCTCATGTAGTACAGAAAACGTAGCATCGCTGGTACATTTATTAGATAAAAAGCCCAAATGACTTTGTGATAAAACGTTGTTTTCAACGAGAAAGGACATAAATCGGGCTTTTATAAGTCTCTCAATAATTTTGGATAGGACCGGTAAGGCAATAGGTCTATAGTTGCAGACATTAGATTTTTCACCACCCTTATGAAGAGGAATAATAATGGCTGTCTTTAGGCACTCGGAAAATATACCTTTTTCAAAGGAATCGTTAATTAGCGAGACCAGAACTTCCAACACATTATTTGAGAGATTTAGGAAAATTTTTATGGATAGTCCATCAGTACTACAGGAAGATTTGCTTTTGATACTACTGATTATTTGGATCAGTTCAGATTTATCAACTGGTCTTATAAAGAATGAATTCGAAACCTTTTTTGAATTAGGGAGATAGGAAATAGATCTTGTTGTGGCAAAATAGGGGATGTTATACTTTTACTCACATTAACGAAGTATTCATTTAGATTTTCAGGGTTTGGAAGAGAAAATGTTTGAGCTGTGTTAGTTTTATTTCAAAGATCGTTTATTATGGACCAATTGTTCATTTTCATTACTTTTAATAAACTTTAAAAAACCAAAAACGTTGTTTTCTTTAAGCAATCAGTTAGTATCTATGCTACAACCCAAAATAAATAAAAAAGAATAATAATTTCTAAATAGTATATATATATATATATATATATATATATATATATATATATATTTCATTTTAGAGCACTATGATTCACATCAAGAAACCATTTTCTGTATACCTTGTCCTTGAACGGATTTTCTGTGGTTTTAATAAAAAGACGTAAGTATATTTTTTTCTAATTAAAATGAAGATTCAATGCGCATTTTATAGTACCATTTAATTAATATTGCAACAACGTATAATGATACATAATAAGACTAAACGCAACATAGCTCCCTATATAGAACGCCAACAATGTGAGTACTTCAGAACACTACTCAGTACCCAAGTTGCTCTTATTTTTTTAAAATCGCAACTAGTTTTACAACATACAGGCTGATTTTCTGTGAAAAATCTTATGTTACGTCTATATATAGATCGGAACAATAGACGTACTCTTGGAAAGGACAAAAGGAGGTACTAAAAGGGATTTTTCTATCGAAAATATGACTCAAAATTTGAACGTATTGTATTTAGATAATTAATAGGATTAGATACATTTAGGTCAGTGCACGTAAATGTTTACATTCAGGAAAAACTGTAGTTACTTTTAGTATAATGGGAAGTTTTAAACTTATAAACATGACAAATTTTTAATATACATGTAAAACTGTGGAAACGATTGGTTTGTTTAATATCTTTTGGAAATTAGATTTATGACAGATGAAGAGTCATTAAACTTCTTAGTTATCATCATTATGATCGCCATTAGTGATATTTTCGATTGTCGATCTCCTCAATTTTATTTCTTTATTAAATGCTATTCATTGCAGCTTGATGACAGTTTGCCACAGCGATTTTCCTGCTCATCCTTGGGCTATCTTTTCGTCCAATTCTCTCGAGTTTCGCCAATTGAGTACATTTTGCAGGGTAGCTGTAATTTATAGAGCCAAGTGCCCTACTCACAATGTACGATGCAACAATATAAGCGAACAGAGAATGTTTATATAGCAAATGCTACAAGGAAATTGTGATAGTTTGATAGTCTAGCTCTAGCTGTTCAACACAAAAACTTTGAAGCCTCCGGGACAGCCTTAACAGATGGTTTGTTTACTCTGAACGAATATTAAAAAAAAAAGAGGCTAATACTAAAGAAATAAACTAGCTGCTAGAGAAGTAATCGACCTCCGGGACAGCCTTAACAGATGGTTTGTTTACTCTGAATGAATATTAAAAAAAAAGAGGCTAATACTAAAGAAATAAACTAGCTGCTAGAGAAGTAATCGACCAACTGAAAGTCCCTTTTAATAATACTGTACTTAAACACCAAAAGCACTTTAGAAAAAACTCGATCTTTAAAGAACATCTAACATAAAAACGCGCAATAACATTATCTAAGATCTATTAAGCTTCTTGAAGAGCTTTGGCGAACATATTATGAATTTCAGCTCTGAGCCTAGAATGCTCCGTGGTCGAATACTGTTTACACCAGTTTGATTGAGTAGCGTCAACTCTAAAACCATTTATCGTGCAACTACATAAAACATTGAGGATAGTTACTAGATATATCAGGTCTAATCACTTGTTCTGGCTTCCAACGCTCAGCTATATAGCTCCACCCTCTTTGCGCCGACATAAAATACTCATTAGGAGAATCAATACATGAACAACCTGAAACTACCCATCCGCCAGGATGTACCTCGAGTGGCAACAAACTGAATACGATCCCAAAAGCCACTCTGGCGTCTTAATAAACAGATCGCTGACGATGCCTTTATCCTCGGTGCTAAATTGTTAAAAATGTGGAATGAAAACGGTTTCAGATCCACAGATCCGTAAAAAATGACTAACAGTTTTGATCTCCTTTATCATATATGGCAAAACCTGAATAGAATTCGTACAGAACACGGTATCTCTGCAGAAAATCTACATAAATGGGGAAAACTGACACCAAACTATAGCTGTGGAGCTAAAAGCCTATGGACTTCTTCGCTTCAACGCCCAGGTGTATTCAATGGATAGCTGCATCTAATTTCATTATAAATTATGAAATTACTGAGACACATATATTTTAAAAATGTTTTATATTACCATGCATTGTCATATGCTAAATAAATAATACTTTAAGTTATAATAAAGAGTAAAAGTGGACCTGAAAGCAAACAGTATTTATAGTTACGCCATATCACAGACTGGTGAACACAGCCCAGATAAGCAGCAAATATCACCATCGTATTGTTTATGTACGTAAGAGAGATACCTCTAGCTGGCAATGGGATAAGATAGGAAGATTCCCCGAGTCCTCTATTATTCAACCTGATCATGGATGAAATAATAAAAAAAGAAAGAACTAAAAAAGGATACCAAATGGGAGAAAAACAACTTAAAATATTCTGCTGTGCAGACTATGCAATACTACTCTCTCAAAGTGAAGATGATTTACAACGTATGCTGCACCAATTTAATATAAACGCCAGAAAATTTAATATGTTACTTTCCTCAAAAAAGAAAAAATGCATGGTTATACATGGTTATAACACATACTTAGAAATGAGAAGTACGAGTTGTTGCAGCTGATTATAAAGGAAAAAGTGATCCTGGTAGACGACAAACATCTTGGTTAAAAAACATTCACAACTGGACTGGGTTAAACATACAGACACATTTAAGAAAAGCAGAAAATAGAGACGAATTTGCAATGCTTATAACCAACCTTCATTAGTGGAGAAGGCACTAAAAGAAGACTCCCAGCTCGTTTTTAGTGTTTATTGCTTTCTTTTATGTGGAGATTTCAAAATCCAAGCTGCTTACGGTAGTCGCTTTTCCTCCACTCGGTCTCCAATTGATCTTGATCTCTTAATCTTCCACCTTCTTTATAATTGCCTTTTCGATCCCGATGATTTATTTTATACTTTTTTATGCTATATCTATTTTCAATATTCTACATGGTCTTCGTCATAACTCTACCTCCCTAAAGCTCTAATATCTCTTCTAATTTATTCAAAGAAGTTTTTCCTTGCGTGCGTCGTTTGATTACGCTGGACAACACAAGTTTTGACCCATGTATTATTTTCACTGTTTCTTGTGTATTTTGATGATTAGAATTTAAATAAACAATCATCCGAACACGTTTTGTTATGTGTTTGGTGAATTAACTTTTAAATTGAAAAGAAGAAATTTTACCGCGTTAAAATAAAAGAGTGTTATGACCTTTATTTCTGCTGTAAGGTCCGTGGCCAGGACAAAAACTGGATCCGCACAGTCTAGATTGTTTTGGATAGCTACTACAGACATAAAAAACCTAAATTTAAATTTGTCACTAAAAATGGCATTTGTCATTTTTAGCTGTGTCTGCAGCCAGAGCTATAGCAGGTTCATCGCATTTATAATATGGACGAAAGTGTATTGTCCACAGTACCGAGGTTTCCAAAAATTTTTGAGAAAACTGGAAGAAAGCAAGTTGAATCGTTGACCAGCGCCGAAAGAGGTCAGTATGTAATATGTGTTTATTGCATAAATAGTATAGTTAATTTCGTACCGCCACCTTTGATTTTCCTTGGGTCCTTGGGATTATTTCACGAAACTGGATGGATGACAGCTGATACCTTCGTTTTGTGGTTGGAGCATTTCCGGAATTTGGTTGCATTGAAATTTGGCAAAAGAATGTAATAACTATTTTGTGCTTCCCTGCTCACTGCACACATCATATCCATCCGCTTGATGTTTCCTTCTTTGGTCCCCCGAAAACATTTTGTAACCAGAAATGTGCACTATGGTTAAAAAACGATCCAGGACGGGTAATCACACAGAATCAAATCGGTGAACTTTTTAATTCTGCCTAGGAAAAAGCAGCACCAATAGAAAATGATACAAGCGGCTTGTTGAAAACGGGCATTTATCCTCTCAACCCAAAGATTTTCACAAACGAGTTTTTTGAACCAGCTAAGACCACAAATAGAATATTAGAAACAAGCAGTACAGAAGAAAATACGTATAATTTACCAAAAAAGTTGGTCAGAAAAGAAATTAAAGAAAGTAGTCTTATGGAAAAAACAGCGCAACAAGAGCAAGATAACACTCACAATAAATAAAATAAGACCAGAAGTGATCACGAAGATAACAATACGAAAGAAAATATATCTCAAAAAAAAAATTACATTGCACGAAATTTGTCCGGTGTCTCTAGCAAGAAAGTCTAGGCAAATAATCTTCAGGGTTTTAACAACGAATTACCAAAAGAATGAAAATTATCTATCATGTCAACTATCCACAAAAAGGGCAGCAAGTATCAGTGTGAAAATTACAGAGGAATTGCGGTAAACAGCACAATAAGTAGGATGTATGGGAAACTTATTAAGAACAAAATAGAAAATGACTATAGAGATTATGAAGCAGAGGAGCAAGCTGGTTTTAGAGCTGGGCGATCTACAGTAGATCGCTTGTACTCTAGTACGCAAGTTATTGAGAAAAAAAAGCCGTCAATAAAGAAGTTCACCTGGTGTACATAGACGTAGAAGAAGCATATGACAGTGTACCCCTCAGTAAACTATGGTCAACCCTACAGCAAACCAACATTAAGCATGGTCTTATCAAAGTCTGTATAATGGAACGACTGCAAAAATTAAAACTGAATCAAGGATATCTGAGGGATTTAAGGTCACGAAAGGACTAAAGCAGGGTTGCTGTTTTTCGCCTACCCTTTTCAAAATTTATCTGGAACAAGCACTCAAGCTGTGGAAAAAAAATGTAATGGCATGGGAATCCCTTTCAACGACGAGACTACACTGTACACTTTATGGTTCGCTGATGACCAAATACTGATTGCTCAGGATCATGATCAACATTAAGAAAACTGAAACCATGTGTATTAGAGGGACAAAGCAGTCCATTATATTAGACTATGGGGTAGAAATTAGACACTGTGATGAATACAAGTACCTGGGTATGAAGATAACTCAAGATGGAACACTCGATGCTGCTATAAAAGACAGAAACATACAGGGTAGAAAAGCCATATCCATGATGCACGGCATTCTGTGGGACCAAACAATATCTAAAGCGAACAAACAACTCATATACAACACCATACTTAAAAGTTTAATCACATATGGCAGTGAAGTTTGGCCAATGAAACAAAGAACAGAGAAACTGTTACTAGCAACAGAAATGGACTTCTGGTGAAGAGCAGCAGGCAAATCAAGAAGAGATCGGATACCAAATGAGAGATTACGAGAAATGATGGGAGTCAAGCATACAATAGTTGATGACATAAAAACAAAACAGTTAATATGGGACGGCCATGTACAGAGAATGCCAGATGACAGGATTCCGAAACAGATTTTGACGTGGACACCACAAGAAAGAAGAAAAAGAGGAAGGCCGAGAAGAAGCTAGAGAGAGGAAATTGAAAAAGAACTAGAGGAAAGAGAAATCTCTCCAGGCCTATGGTTAAATAAAGAAGAATGGCGGTTAGGAGTCGGAAGGCGTCGAAGAACGCTGTGAACCGATAGTCGTAGTAGTAGATGTTAAGTAAACCAAGTTCCATTGCACAAACAGAAAGTGAATAAGATCTGTTTGCAACCGAAGATGATGCGAATGATGTGGCAATAATTTATTTAGAAATTCTCGATCAAGGGAGTTTTGGATTATTTGCATAAAATGCAATAATTGGGCACATTGTGAATACGCCGGGATGTCTGCAAAAGTAAAAAAGTTTGTTTGTGAGCTTTGCCAAGACAGATTTGTTGTGAGCATATATGTCATATGTTTTTCACAAGCTTTTTATACAGATGAGATGTTTTCGTTTAAGTATATGAATGAAACGTATTTAAAGGAACGTGTAACATTTTTTTCAGTTCAATATTTTGAATGGTATCTGCAAAAAATGCATTTTTAATAATATCTTTTATTAGTGCTATCGTTGACGATATTGATAATCTCAATATTTCTTTTATATTTATTTTTCATCTACTCAACTATTGATGCACGTGTATTATGGGATTTTTAGTAGCCCTTTTGATTTTTTGTATCTGTTATAGCTGAGATATCCGTAAGTTTAACTGTTGGGCTTCTTTTACAAATACTTATCAACAGTGAAAACAAATTAGAAAAAAAGAAATACAGCAATGCACCTATCGTGATCTTGCCAATTTTTGTTAGTCACAGTAACCGTTGGTGGCAAAATTTACAGTCATTCATCTAACTGTAAATGGAAATCTATATAACGTAAATTTGAACAAGCTTAATCATGCATTCAGTTGAAAAAGGTCAAGAAACTAGGTATATAGCGAGATATGCTATTTTACATTAACATCGTAAAATATACTTAACAATAAGATATTAACAATCGTTTATCTTACTAGTATACCGAAAAAATATTATTAGCGCAGACATAAAAATTGTAACTTATATAGAATGTAAGTTTTATTCTACTGGAATACCTAATGAGCTGATTGATGATACTTTATAAACTTAGTTTTGTAAAGTTATTGCTTAATATGATGTAGAATATTGGCTCTGATAATAAAAAACAGACAAAGCATACAAACATAATGTAATTAGTCTACATTACAATTATTACACACTAATTAAGAGCAAAATATTGAACCCTAGGTCCTAATTTGGTCGCTGCTTGTGGCTGGTTTTCTCCTCTAGCATAAAGCTCTAATATATTAGTTTGCTTCTTCAGGTCTTAGAGGCATTACATTGTTTCTTTGAGCAGTATTAGTTATGACGATTGGTAGGTTACTAACCTTGCCAATTACCCTCCACATTTTATCCAGCTGTTGACGATAATGAACCCCAAACACCAGAGGTGACGACAAACGAAGAAATAAATATTGAGGAGAAAGAGGTAAAGGAAGCATTAAGGAAATTATAAAATAGAAAATCACCAGGAGGGGACTGAATACCGCACGAACTCCTAAAGTACGGAGGACCAGATCTGACCAAACAACTATTAAAACTAATCTAAAAAATAATAGAACAAAACAGAATTCCTCAAGAATGGAGATCAAGCATCCTAATTTTTTCTTTTCAAAAGGGGAGACAAATCGGACCCAGAAAATTGCAGAGGAATTAATTTATTAAACATAACACTAAAATTAACAACCAAAGTAATAACAAATATATTGAATGAAATTATATCAATAGCAGACGAATAGCAAGGTTTTAGGTCAGGAAGATCATGCAACGACGATATATTTATAATGAGGCAAGTGCAAGAGAAATTATTAGAATACAATAAACCGGCTTGTCTATGTTTTGTGGACCTTAAGAAGGCACTTGATAGGGTCAAACTAAAGGACGTTATCCACTTATTATACGCAAGAGAGATCCCTCTAGGAATAATTATAGCGATAAAAAATATCTACCAAAACAACACAATAAAAGTAAAAGTAGAAGAAGAACTAACTGACCCTATTAAAGCTGGCAATGTGATAAAATTGGGTGATTTCCTGAGTCCTCTATTGTTCAAACTGATTATTAATGAAATAATAAAAAAAGTAAGAACTAAACAATGATACCAAATGGGAGAAAAACAGCTAAAAATAATCTACTTTGCAAATGACGCAGTAATACTCTCTCAGAGTGAAGATGATTTACAACGTATGCTGCACCAATTTAATATAACCGCCAGAAAATTTAACATGTTAATTTCCCCAAAAAAGACAAAATGCATGGTTATAACAGCAAATTTACTAAGATGTAAATTGGAGCTGGAAGATCAGATAATATATCACATTATCTAGTTACGGAAAGCTCGAAACTGAAGTGAAAGATCAAGCGAATAGAGCAAACATAGCCGCAGGTTGCCTGAATGAAACAATATGGAGAAGTAAAATATCGAGAAAGAAATGAAAGGCAGAATTTACAAAACAGTCATCAGACCAATAATGACATACGCGGCATAAACACGACCTAACTCAGAGAGGACAAAAAGGATGTTAGAAACATCAGAGATGAAAATACTTAGAAACATTGATAGTAAAATACCGTGGGACGGTGCTAGAAGTACATATATACGATGTAGATACAAGGTGGAGAACAGGACTGAATAGAAGAGTAGAATGGATCATATAAGCCGAATGAAAACATACAGAGTAGTATAGACAGTAAGAGACGATTCCCCAAAGGACAAGTAGGAGGACCGCATAAACGATGGAACGACAACCTACTGGAGGCACTTTGAAAAACAGACAGAGTCGTGTCTACATAAAAATAAGAAGAAGATCTTAGAAATAAAACACCAAATGCTTATACATAACCGCTGACCACAAAATCGGACAGAGTTTGATGGGTTCCCAGAGCGTACGAGACTCTAGAGGAGCTCGAGAAGGTCTGCTACGACTGACTCAGACTCTGGGATCAGTTTTTATCTAAAAGCAATTAGTATTTTATTTCTACAACTTTAACATAGAAGCGAGTTAATAGACTGCTAAGGCAAAAACAACTAAATCGTCCCCACGTTGAGCGCCATGTCACTCAGAAGGACAGGAGGCCTAGATTCGGATTCTTAAGCCTGTTTGACCTCCTCAGTCGTTCTGAGAGGCATTTTGTCGTCTGAAGTAGACCTTACGGTACTACTGATGTACATGCTGATTCGGTGTATGTTTGGTATGCAAATTATCAAGGGTTCAGGCAATAGTGCGCTTCGTAAGGACAAATCTTGGACTTGATAGAGATCTACTGCCCATTTGATGGACAAATTATTGTCTCATCTCCAGGATTCCTGGTGAATAAGAATCTTAAGTTAGTCACCAAACTTTCAAAATAGTTGTCTTTTCCACTAGTAAATTACCAAAGAAAAGAGAAATATAAAACAAGTCAAATATCAAATACATGTCAATAAAGATATAAAATGTAAGAAAATATATAATAAAAGGCAGATTTCCTGTGGGTGTAAAGAACGCCGAACCTAGGAGTGTTCAATTACGAAGTAGAACTCAATCGAACTGGCGTCTGAATTAAAAAACGTTTCTTTCTCTCCCTGAGAGTTTATCGTTCTCAGGGATTATCAGAAATTCCGCCCTGGGCGGGTTGGTCTGGCCAAGCCAGACAGCCATTTCGATCATTTAGCTGGTTCGAGAGATGATATTCTCTTCTTCTTCTTGATGTGCCTATCCGTTACGAATGTTGGCGATCATCATGGCAATCTGTATCTTATCTGCAGTAGCGCGGAAAAGCTGCACAGATGTTGTATTGAACCAGATTCTGAGGTTCTTTAACCAAGATCTTCTTCTTCCTGGACCTCGTTTTCCAAATATTTTTCCTTGCAGGATGGCTTGAAGGAGAGTATATAGAGAGATGATATAGGAACGCCTATTGGTTAGTGATTGGGAGCGTTTACGGCTGTGATTAATTGTTGTTTCTAATTTGCCTAATTGTCTTCTAATTTTTTATTTATCCATTAATTTGTTTCTGTTTATACAATTCTTTTGATTTAGTTATTGTCGTTCCTTAGTCTTTATGTGTTTATCTGTTTATTTTTCATTTCTAGTAGCTTTCTTGTAGCTCAAAGAGCTACAAGAAAGAATAGCAGGTTACAGTAAGCTTGTTGGAATATTAAATCATGAGATCAAAAGATATTGATAGACATGACCACTCACAAAATCAATATATAAGCCCAAACTAGGAAGAAAGGAAAAGAAACGTCAAAATACCAAAATTGTCTACTTATTTGAAACGGAAAAGGCAAAGAAAATTGTGCCAGCTCAGAAAAGAATATGGATATTTTACAGTATGAGAAATTTTAAAAACGATCTGAAACGAAATTTTTGCAGGCTTATTGAATCACATTTTTTGTTGTGTCGTTTGTTTGTATCATTTCTTTCCAGTTTTTGTTCTTGTATTATATATTGAAAAGCACGATTTAAAGAGTGAATATCCAATTTAAAAAAGGAGATCGGGAAAAGGAGAAAAAAATCGACGTTAATAAGATATAAAAAATCCCGACATTGCAAATGTATACAGACATCAAATAGAAGATCAAATAAGGAGAGAAAACTTAGAACAAGAGGAAGACATTAACCAAATATGAGCAAATACACGATATATTGTATTACAGAAATCGGTTGAAATATTGGGCAAAACTAAGTCAGAATAAAGAAATCATTGGTTTGATCATGAGTGCGAAATGGCCACAAATAGAAAGAACGCAGCATATAAAAAAACCATCGACACAGGTTGTACATGGAGAAAAAAAAGAAGAATATAGACTTCTTTGAAGAGATAATAAATGTATCCATCGACGTAAGAAGAGGGAATATGAACAAAACACTCTCAATGAGATACAAAGTTTATTCGGTAAAAATGAAACGAGGAAATACTACAAATCATTAAATAATAGTCATCGAGAATTTAAACCACGATTAAAAATTTGTAAAGACACTAATGGTGAAATTCTACCAGATAAAAACTCATTTCTTAACAGATGGGTACAACATTTCAGCGAATATTTAAATATAAACGATATTGAAGGAGGATACAACATAGACAACCAACAAAATCTACAACGTCAACTACACAGTGAAGACCTAACAAGAGAAGAAGTGTCAAATGCCATCTTAAAACTCAAAGAGCCACAGGAGTCGATGAAATCTGTTTGGAAATGTATAAAAAAGGTGGTGATCAACTTTTTGCAGCAATCCATAAACTAATAGTACTTACATGGCAGAATAAATTGGTACCAGAAGAGTGACTAAAGGAAGTAATATGTCCGTTGCATAAAAAGGGGGATCGACTGGAGTGTAAGAACTATACAGGCATTACTCTATTAATTAGCATCTGCGTATAAAATCTGGCAATACAAATGGCAAGACAAGCTTTTGTGAAATTCAGAGCGCTCCTATGTAATCAAAACCTACATTTCGAAATACGCTACAGAATGGTCAAGTGCTACATATGGTCCATCTTGCTTTATGGCATGGAAACGTGGACTTTGAAAAAAACATCTATCAACAAACTTGAAGCATTTGAAATGTGGTCATTAAGAAGAATGATGCGCATACCTTGGGTGGATAGAGTTCGAAACGATGACATCCTTAAGAGAGCCGGCGTGGAAAGAGAACTCTTTAAATTAATTAAAAAACGCAAGATTGGTTACCTTGGGCACATATTGAGAGAAGCAAAATATGAAATCCCACAGTTAATCCTACAAGGGAAGATCGAAGGTAGGAGAGGAGCCGGCCGCAAACAATTATCCTGGTTAAGGAATATTAAAGAATGGACAGGAATACACAATACAGGCGAGCTGTGTCACGCCGCCAAGAACAGAATTCTAGTAATGAGATAGTCGCCTACGCACTTTGGTGTATGGCATGTTAAGAAGAAGAAGTATAAAATCTTCGGCAATGTATTGTTTGAAAGACTTAAATATTTTACAAGGATATTGTTGGTCAATAGCAATGCGGATTTACTGCTGGAAAGTCAACTACACATCAAATTCAAGCACATAGGCAGATTCTAGAAAAGTCACTAGAATATAACATAGATACACACCATCTCTTCGTCGACGTCAAAGCAGCCTATGACAGTGAGAAAAGAACTGTATTATATAATGCAATGATAGACTTTGGGATCCCACCTCAGTTAGTTAAGTTGACCCAACTAACAATACAAAATGTAAGCTCATGCGTTAGAACTGAAGAAGAAAACTCTACGTTCTTTGACATTAATAATGGTCTAAGACAGGGGAACGCTCTGGCGTGTCTCCTCTTTAATATTGCCTTGGAAAAGGCAATCAGACAATTAAATATTATAATGAATGGAACTATTTTTAATAGATCGACGCTATAGTTATAGTGGGGAGAAGTGTGAGAGACATGGTGCAGTGTTTTACAAGGATTACGGACGCGGCAAGTGAATTAGGACTTGTGGTAAACGAGGAAAAAACCAAATATATGTTGGTTTCTTAAAACCCTCGAAATATGCAACAGAGAATTCAAATTAACAACCATACCTTTGAGCAAGTCAAAGAATTCACACAACAAGCGACGAAATAAAAAGACGCATAGCAATAGTAAACAGAACTGTTTACAGTCTCCTGAAACATTTCAAAAATAAAAATATAAAACTTGCAGTAAGGATCAATATATACAAGACCTCAATAAGACCGGTTTTGATATATGGGGCTGAAACGTGGATCTTATCTCAAAATGATGAAATACTTCTTGGTATTTTTGAGACAAAAATTCTTACAAATATTTTTGAAGCTGTAAATGAAAATGGGCTATGGCGTCGAAGATACAACTTTCAACTATATTAGTTATATACCGATCCAGATATTGTGAAATTCGTTAAAGTGCAGAGACTTAGATGTGCTGGACACATTACTAGGATGTCAGATCACTAATAAACGAAGAGATTTTTCACGCGAACATTTTCAAAACCAGAGGGTAAAAGAAGTAGAGGACGACCACGAAGGAGATGGATTGGTGATGTGGAAGAAGACCTACAGATTCTAGAGGTTAGAAGATGGAGGGAAGTTGCCAGGAATCGACAGGAGTGGCGACTTCTTTGTGAGCAGGCCAAGATCCACAACGGATTGTCGAGCCACTTATGATGATGATGATGATTTTATATTGTAACCTTATTATGTTTTAATTTTCCTACATCTTTCTTATCTTAACGACTTAAGTAGCAAATTTTCTCGTGAGTGGTTTTGTTCTTAATCTGGTGAATTTATTAATCACTCTTAGGTCCTATCTGATAAGTTTTTCTGCGAGTAAAATATAATTTATTTAATTTCTAGTTGTCCTTTTGTTGATGTATCAAATTTGTCTATAAATTATTTAAATTTTTCTCACATTGGGCGTCAAAATCACGGACAACTAGTTTAATAATGTTTTGATTGCGCTGACTAATTTCTTCGTAAAATACTTTGATATTTTGATAATGATTTACGCATTTTTTATTAATTTATAATTTTTATAATCGAAAGCAATATTTGCAACATAGATAGATAAATCGCAAAGTACGGCTATGAATGAAATATGATTCCTACGTATCAAATTTCCAGACAGGTGTTTTAATCCTTAATCCAACAAAAAATTAATAAATAATGCTAATAACAATATAACATCGTTTGCAAAGAAGTCGTCCTTCAATTTTTTAACAATTTTACATCAAAAATACGTCTTAATTTAAATCCAGCTATTTTCCTAGCAAAAATAACATAATTACATAAGAAAATAACATCTAATTGTGATAATTATAGAAGTACAACAAAGGAATATTGTTTAACCTGATTACCGATACAACTTATTGTCAATAAGGTGTTAAACAAAAGCATACGACAATAATAAACAGTCTCCAAAATAAAATTCAAAAATTCCTACTTACATTATGTATGCAGTGCCCTTAACTGTCAGACCTAGCGTTAAAATCACCGAAAATTTCACTTGAGATTCGTACCTCTTGCTGTCAACTTTACGAACATATTCTCACAAAATTGTTATAATCAATCTAGTGCTCTTAGTGAAAGGTCACGAAACAACTGAGGAACTGAGAATCTTGTTCGGCAAAGGTAACTTGATCTGAAAACACCTGGTTGTGGTAATATACGAGAGCGGGAAAATTGAATAACCGTTGTTTCGCAACTCTAACCGAAGGTGGCGTGCGTGAATTAATTTCAAACTTTCGCAGGGGAATAAGCCCTTGAATAATCTCAAAATTGAGAATAATATAGGTGATCAGTAGACCAAAATGGTATCATAATAGAAGAACAACTTAAAATAAAATAAATAGATGATATAAAAATATAAAATATAAAGATATACATAAGGGAACTGGGACATTTACTGATAATGAAACGATTAACCAAATAGATCATATAATCATCGATTCAAGACACTGCTCTAACTTATTAGATGTTAGGTCTTTTAGAGGAGCAAACATAGTGATCACTATTTAGTTAAAGCACGATTTAAAGAGAGAATATCCAATTTAAAAAATGGGAGAAAAAATCGACATTAATAAACTAAAAGATCCCGAGATTGCAAATGTATACAGACAGCAAATATAAGATCAAATAAGGATAACAAACTTAGAAGAAGAAGAAGATATTAACCAACTATGAGTAAATATACGAGATATTATGTTACAGAAATCGGTTAAAATATTGAACAAAACCAAGTCCAAAAAAGAAATCATTGTTTTGATCACGAGTGCGAAATGGCCACAAATAGAAAGAACGCAACATATTAAAAACCATCGACGCAGGTTGTACACGGAGAAAAAAAAGAGTATAAACGTCTTACAAGAGAGGGAAAACGTATCCATCGGTTGAATACGAACAGAACACTTTCAATGAGATACAAAGTTAATTCGATAAATATGAAACGAAGAAATACTACAAATTATTAAATAATAGCCGTCGAGACTTTAAACTACGATTGAAAATTTGTAAAGACACTAACGGTGAAATTCTACATAATAAAAACTCAGCTCTTAACAGATGAGCATAATATTTCAGCGAATGTCTAAATATAAACGATATTGAAGGAGTTTACAACATGGACAATCAACAAAATCTACAACGTCAACTACACAGTGAAGACCCAACAAGAAAAGAAGTGTCAAATGCCATCCTAATCCTCAAAGACAATAAAACCCCAGGAATCAACTTTTTGCAGCAATCCTTAAACTAATAGTACTTATATGGCAGAATTAATTGGTACCAGAAGAGTGGCTAAAGGGAATAATATGTCCGCTGCATAAAAAGGTGATCAACTGGAGTGTAAGAACTATAGAGGCATTACTCTGTTATCATCTGCGTATAAAATCTTCGGCAATGTGTGACAATGCAAAACGTAAGCTCATGCGAATTGTAGGATAAAATTCTACATTCTTTGACATTAATAATGGTCTAAGACGGGACGCGCTGGCGTGTCTCCTCTTTAATATTGCCTTGGAAAAGGCATTCAGATAATTAAATATTAAAATGAATGGAACTATTTTAACAGATCGACGCAAATTCTCGCATTCGCTGACAGTGGGCAGAAGTATGAGAGACATGGTACAGTGTTTTACAAGGCTTGCAGACGCAGCAAGTGAATTAGGACTTGTGGTAAACGAGGAAAAAACCAAATATATGTTGGTTTCTAAAAACCGTCGAAATATTCAACAGAGAATTCTAATTAACAACCATACTTTTGAGCAAGTCAAAGAAATCACATATCTTGGATCGCTAGTAAACGCTACAAACACGACAAACGACGAAATAAAAAGACGCATAGCAATAGCAAACAGAACTGTTTATGGTCTCCAGAAACATTTAAAAAATAAAAATATAAAACGTGTAGTAAAGCACGTTTATATATAGTATATACAAGACCTTAAAAAGACCTTTTTTGATATATGAGGTTGAAACGTGAACCTTATCTCAAAATGATGAAAGACTTCTTGGTATTTTTGAGAGGAAAATTCTTCCTCTTTGAGAGGAAAAGATTTTTGGGGCCGTAAATGAAAATGGGCTATGGTGTCGAAGATACAACTTTGAAGAGAAGAGGACATTTTCAAAACCAAAGGGAAGTTGCCAGGAATCGACAGGAGTTGCGACTTCTTTGTGAGCAGGCCAAGAGCCGCAACAGATTGTCGAGCCACTTATGATGATGATGATGATTTTATATTTTATCCTTATCATGTTTTAATTTTCCTACATCTTTCTTATCGTTTTCTATTTTCTATATATTCTTAATGTGATTGACAAAAAAAGAAAGTATAAGGGACGCAATCTACCAGAATAAAACCTATTCAATAAAGACATTATATCAAAAATAAAAAAAAAGGAAAGAACAAATGAATGAATAAAAAATGCAAAGAAATAGAAAATTACGAAAAGAAACATCATTACTTTAATAGGTAGAGAAAATTCAAACTATTAGATATAACAATAAAAAACACGCGCAGACATCACTGGAAGACACAAAAGTGAAATTAATCCACTACATAAAAGATAAACTAAAGAAATTGTAAACTGTCATCATCATCAATGTCTTTACCTTCATAAGTTTATGTTTTAGGTAATAAAGATAGCAATATCTTTCACAAACATGTCCTACCTTAACGCCTTCCACTAGGTATTCTTTGCTAAACATGCTCTAACCATCTTAAGTTTTTGTCACTCTACTCATCGATCTTATGTTTCTTATTTCCTCTATATGCACTCATTGTTCCTGTTTCTTTTCCCCAACAGTCCGGTCCGTGCAACATAGGTCTTATGGTAGTTTTATAGAATTTTTCTTTCAATTTTATCAACATCTTTCAGACAACTCGCTTTTTCATTTCCTTCGTGCCTCAGATACAAAACAAATTCTTCTTCTTCGTCTTCTTTTTGTGTAAACACGAATCTGTCTGTTTTTCGAGCAATTGGCAATTAACGGCTTGTTATTGTTCTATTATACCTCGTACCGATTTTAAAGATTCTGGGAAGTTTTGTAGAAAGCTAATTATGGAGGTCCATTGTTATATATGTTAATAGTTTTGAAAAATCGGGAATCGGGTGTTTTTGAAAGGACTAAAAAGTGATTGGTTGTAGAAAAGGGGGATAGAAAGATAATTATGATTTTAATAGATTGTTGAAAGTCGAGAAGGTGGGTATTTGATGCTGACCTTTGAGAAAAGAACATCGAATCCTAAAAAGTGATCTAATGCCGGCAGTTTTTTAAACGGTGTATAAGTAATTTTGTGAGTAAGAGTTTTAAAAAGAGGTAGCAGCTTATGGACTAGGAATACTGATTGGGAGAAGTTTGCAGTATTTATAAGTACAAATAAATTTATCATGTATCGGGAGAACCATAGCCAAGGATATTTTGGCAGCCCAAATGTGGCAGGAAGGATTGTTAGGACAATTGATTCCATGTAAGCAGCACAAAGGAACGAGTAGCTAGAAAGTTTTGACAAAAGAACCTCATGGACATTTTAGAATTGAAATATTTGAAAGTTAACGGGTGGTTGAGAATAATATTGCAGAGGCATAAAGTTTTGAAAAGAAACAAAAAATAAAATTAATTTGTATAGTTTTTCTTTTGAGAAAAAAATCAAATCCTGTACACAGCAATATTAAGTTTGTAAAGTATAAACCAGGGATCAGGCTTATTAAGTGTTTTTCCGAATTAGTGAATCGTAATTGTGTAGAGACAAAGGGGACGTTCACTGGGAAAATGACAATAGCGGTGGTTCGACCATTTATGCAAATAAGAATTTTGTAAACAAAAAATTTGAATAAAATTTTAAGATTCCTTTGTAATGTAAGGCCTAACACGAACTTTACCTATCTTTTTTTCTTGGAAATTGAACAAATCTTTAAGAACTTTTACTAAGAAATGTTTGATTGATGGGGTTTTGGTAGCAGTAGAGTTTTTTGTGACAGCATTCAAATTTGATTGGAAGAAAACGGCTGGAATGGAGGGATATTTGTGCGTTCTGATTGGTTTAGAAAATATAGAGGTTTGAGGGGTCGATGACGGGTTGAGTCCTGCCAGGAGAAGAAATAGGTATTGTGTATTATATGTGTGTAAAGACCTGGATATGACATTGCAGCTTTTCTGATACGACGGTGCTGAGTTTAAAAAAAGTAAATCTTGCGAAAAGTTGTGTTTTGTGTTTGTGGAAAGAGATCCAACTGTGGTAGCAGGCAAAAGAAGTTGAAGAAATATATAACATAATGTAAGTAAAAAAACAGATGTATGGTTTACATTTGACCAAGTCGTTCACTTGTGTCTGAGAGAATACGCTTGTTTCTGGAGTTAGGAGTTTGAATGAGGAGTTGGGCAAAAATTAATGCAGTTCACAATCGAAGGAAAATAAGGTAGTCAGTCTTGAAGACAAGGTTAGTTTTGTCATTTAGTTAACACAGGCTATCAACCACGGCTATCTATTTAGATTAGAGTTATTTGTTTGTAATTGTTTGTTTTTCTTAATTGAAAATTAAAGTAAATATAACATTTTTTATTCACTAGTAAAAAAGTAAATCAAAGAATAAAATAAGAGGTCTTTGATTTGGATATAAGTTTATTTAATTTTTTATTGATAATCTTGGATGTATAATTTGATGGATGCTTGATTTTTCATCATTTTGATAATCGTGTATAGCGTATTTTTTATTTGATATTCTAAAATTATAAAACTTGATTTATTTTGACATAAACACATAACACCAAACATTTTCTACAGGAAATCACCGAGGACAAATTCAATGTAAAATTGCCGTGGAACGACTCTACAAGAGAAATGTACCAAAGAAGGCTAGCACAGAAGATACAGCTGAAACAAATAGACGACATCGAAAATATAAACGCGAGCTGGAAGAAAATGAAAAACAACATTGAAGAAGCAGCAACAGAAGCTCCAGGAAAACGCAAAGTAATACTGAACAAAATAAACAACAATAATACATCATGGTTCAGAAAAGAAATAAAAGAGAAATGTAAAGAGAAACGAGAGGCCTACATGAAGTACAAAACATTAAATACTCCAGAATCCCGAGATACCTATAGAAGAATACGAAATGAAACAAAGCAGTTGGTAAGAAGAACAAAAAATTAACAGTGGGAAGAGTTTACAAAAATGATGGAAAGCGACTTCTACGGTACACAAAAACAAATATGGAGATTCATAAAAAACCAACGGAAAGAAATGGCAGAATTAAGACAAAACATAAGAAGAGCATACAATATAGAAGACATAAATGGATGGGTGACAAAACGGAAACAAGAGTGGAACGAACACATTAGTAGAATGGCAGAGGATAGGATAGTACGACTAGGACTAGATAAGTCACCAAATGGACGAAGAAGTATTGGCAGACCAAGAAAAAGATGGTGCGATAATTTAAACAATTTATTTGGCTAATATTGAAGAAGAAACAGGCTTTAAATCCTACATACAAAAAGAAAGAAGAAGAAGAAGAGTTATTTTGAAAATATATAACATTTGCTTTATAATTTCATAGTTGTTTTTCTTTAAATGTATTTTCCTATTGTCTACTCTTTCCTCAAGAGCAACTATAAAAAATATTTTGAAGCAACGTTTTTTGTTATAGTTTATTTTTATGAACGAGAGAGTAATTAGCATAATTTTAACTGGTAGCTCCGACCACTCCATGGGCGTGCTCAAGATTAATTGAAAAATTACTTTGAATAATTGTAAAAAATAAATGAATTATTTCAGTGTTATAAAGTGTTATGTGTATGTAAACAAAAGTGACCTCTTTTATCACACACTATATTAGAACTGACTGGCCTACATTAAAAAGGGTTTTAAAAAATTCACATTTTTTTTAATTTTTAAAAATTACAAAAGAGAAAAAGAGTTTTTAAAACCGTCTAAGGTATGTTAAATAGATGAATAAAAATATTAATATAAAACTTACAGCTACTTGTTACAAATCCAAATCAGATTCAGAAGATGAACTTTCAGAACCAAGATTTATAATAACTGGCTCGATCATTTTATCAGTAATATTGTCCAGCTTCCACATTTTTTCCTCTTCTTTAATAGTGTGATTTACTGCCTTTTCCCAGTTTTCAGGTTTTACATTATTTACGGCCTCCAAAAACAACTGTTTAACATCATGAATTTTAAAAGTGGTATTTTTTCTTGAAACTTCACTCTTTATCTGTGCCCATACCAGTTCAATCGGGTTTAATTCACAATGATATGGTGGGGATCTAAGTACTGTCATTCCACGATTTTTGGCAATTTCATCAATTTCGTATTTTTTAAATTTTTCTTTATGAAGGGCACACAACGAATAAAGTTCCTTTCTTATAGATCCGGGATGGTACGTAATATTTTTTGAACTCAGCCAATTCTGCAAGTCTTTTTTTAACCACTTGGTTGTGGGCAGTCCTTCTATAAGTCTGGAGTGATAACTTGCATTATCCATTACTATTACACAGTTCTTAGGAAGAAGATCTATCATTTGTTCGAACCATTCTTGAAAGACATCAGCGTTCATGTCTTCATGGTAGTCACCGGTACGAGTTGATTCAAAAGTTAATAAACCACCTTCAACAAAACCGTCTGAACTGCCAATGTGTACTATTATCAGCCTGCGTCCCTTTCCTGATGGTGGGTTTAAACTAGTAGATAAGTTATTTACAAAAGCGTGCCTTTGACTTGTAACAGTGTTATCCTGCCAAAATTTATTTGGTGTATGACCCTCGTTGATTCATGTTTCATCAAGATAAAATATTTTTCTTTTTTGGTTTCTCATTTCCTTTATGGTTCTTCGAAAATGTCTTCTCCATATGACAATATCGCTTCTTTCTAATAAAATAGACTTTCTGGGATTCTTTTTTCAGCGGAAGCCTATTTCTTTTAAAAGTTTCCATAACGTACTTCGACTCATTTCTGGGTAATCCTTATCATCTCGAACTGAGACAAGAACTTTATCCAATGTTGGAAATTCTTGTCTAAAGAAGAATTCATGCACTTTCCGTCGAAGTCCTTCTTTAAAATGATATTCTATTTGAAATTTTGGTTTCCCTGGAGCATTACGTGGCATTTGAAAACTACTACATTTCTCTTCTTTAATAACTCTGTAAATCGTAGATTTCCCAACACCAAGTGTACTGCTAACTAACTAAACGGTCTCATCAACACTTTCACATAAACGTTTGTCTGTAAATGATTTAAAACAATTAAATATTAATGTTTTTTCATTAACTGTTAGAGGACCAATTTTTCGGCGTTTACACGGCACTTCCAAATTTTCCATAACAGTAGTATACACAATAAACTGCACCTTGCAACTGAAGTACCTACTTTTAGTGAACTGTTAAGAATTTTGAATTCGCCACTTGGACCTTCCTACAAAATGGAAAAACCCACTATCACATTTTTTGTGGAATAAGTTTAGAAGGTAATTATCTAGTCAATTACTGTCGTAGATTCCTGGAATTAAAGAATTAAATGTTTGATTGTTGAAACCCTTACTTCGTGGAATGCACTCATTTCAGATAAAATAAAACGTTTTATTTTATCTAAAGAATTAAACTTTATTTTGCAAATAGGTAGGTACTTATTAAACTTTTATTGGTTATATATAACCAATAAAATAAACATCTTACATTTCTTGCAAATTCATTATTACCTGTTAACCTCCATCACTCCGACACTGGCAACCTTATTTATGGATTAGTAACCCTCACAACTATTGTATTCTATTCTGCTCCAACCTTTATACCTGGTGGTCATACTCAATTTAAAATTGTTTTCCTATATACTTCTGTAAACTTGTTGACAAATATCTGTTTTTCATTGAGTCACCCGTATCAACAGTTTAGTGATTTGGATACATAATTTATTGTTTTATTACTCTCTCATACATAAAAATACACTATAAATATTAAAAGAGCCCTGAGATATCGTATTAAAATATATTTGTTTTGTAAAGGTAAGCTCAAGTAGAGGTAAGATCTAATAAATTGTAAAAACATGCATTTGAGCAAATCATAACAATATACACAAACGGCTACCGGAAAAATCTTTCAAATATTTCGTAGGTACCATCTTTCAATACAAGAATTAATTGGGGTAAAAGATGTCCATTTAGAAATAAAAAATATTATTTTCTCATTAGTAGGGTATTTTTCTTCTCTAATCGCCTGTTACATTTATTTAGTTTATTTTATATGGAAGATATCTTTAAATAGAGAAAGAGAAAAGATATTTGAGATAAACTGAAACATCTGACTGCAATAGTATTACAACAATGTTCAAGATCTGTCACGATGTTTGATTTAATGATATCCATTAAAAAATTATCCGTAAAAAGCACCGATTTCGTTCATTAAACGAATAAGTGGATACATTCCTCTAATGGCATAAAAAATAAAATGCAAAATGCTTACCATCTTGTCGGAGAAATGCACCATGTGTGTGCGTCCTACTTTCGTGGCTTGGGAATGCGGTCTCTTTCATTATTGACTGTTTTTCAATGAACGCGATGCGCCGCTATCGCGATCAGTTTTACCTTTATTGTTTAATGTAAAAGTGCGCAGTTTTTAGCCTTTAACCGCAAATACAGGTTGGGTTCTGCAAGACGAAGAAATCTATAAGGTGAGTCACAGATGCGCCGCGGTAACACATTTAATAAGACTGTTAACCCTCTATTATGTAACCGTATATTATAAGTTCCTATATTTTTGACTAAATGTCGAATCGAACAAGTTTCTATAATTAAAGTTTTACTTAGAGGCAGTACTTTTTGAATGAGAGTAGTAAACTTGAAGGCATATGACGTAAGTTTATACAGTGTGTAAAAGCCAAATGGAATAAATTCATTATTTAGGTTACTGTACATATTTATAAAAAATCCCGAAACACGTCAAATTTTAATTATAACTTGACATTCTTTAACTTGAAAATGCAACCCCTACCTTCAACCCCCTTAGAATGACAGGTACAACATCCAATTTTTAAAATAGGAAGTATAGGCTTGTGATATATCGTTTGAAAGGTCTTTTCATTCTCCATTCTAAAATGTTGTCGCTTTCAAGTTTATTAAGATTAATTAAGATAAAATAAATTAAAATCATGTGGTTACCGAAATTCGATAAAATATACTCAAAACTTATTTCCCGTTTAGGTCTTGATAATGAGAAAGTGAACAAAAACCATAGCAATGTAGTTTTTAGATGGTAACCATTAAAAAACTTTAAAGAATTTCCGTGGCAACGTTATTTTAACACGCATTAGTAAATTGTTTTATTTAAGTTGTCAGTATTTTAATTTAAGTAAAAAGTTCGTTCAATTCAATTCTGAAAAATGGTTAGATTAACGGAAATGCATAAAATAACAGTTTTACAAATATTTGGTTACGGAGATAACACCCGAACACAACAGGAAGTAACTCGCCTATTTCATGAGAAATTTCCTAATTTACCGCCTATATCCCAAGGAACAATAAGTAAAATAGAGAAGCAGTTTCGCGAGTTTGGTCATGTAAGGCAGATAAAAAAAGCAGCTGCCAATGCATTGAGTGATGAACTCAAATTAGATGTGTTGCTTGAGTTTCAGGAAAATCCACATACATCGAGTAGACAGGCATCCACTGCATTCAATGCTAGCCATACATCGATAGTAAACATATTAAAAGAAAATAAATTGCATCCCTATAAGATATTATAGGATAGATACCTACTCAGGAGCTCATGGAAGACGATTTTGATAGGAGAACTTTTTTTTGTGAGCAAATGATGGACATGTTGGATAACAATATTATTCAATTAGAAGACGTTATGTTTTCTGATGAGACTTAACGGTCATGCTAATCGGCAAAATTGCTGCTACTGGGCCACGGAAAATCCTCACTGGATGAAAGAAGAACACACTCAATACCCTCAAAAGGTTAATGTTTGGGCAGGGATTGTAGGAAACAATATCATTGGTCCCTTTTTCATTGAGGGCAACTTGAATGACAACAATTATTTGGCACTACTTCAAAATGATGTCATTCCAACGTTGGCAAATTTATATCCTGATCCAGGAAACCCTCAAGTTCCAGCGAATACGACATGGTTTCAGCAGGATGGAGCACCACCACATTACCAACTTAATGTTCGGCAGTACCTCGATACAATATTTCCCAATCGGTGGATAGGGAGGCGAGGATCGATTGAATGGCCAGCACGATCACCTGATCTTACATTATTAGATTTCTTTTTATGGGGATATGTGAAGAGCCATGTGTACAAAACTAAACTTTCTGATTTAAATGACTTAAAAGAACGAATAACGCTTGCGATTAAGTCGATCACGCCTGTTATGTTAAATAATGTTAGAAGACAGTTTTATTTGAGATTAGGATGTTGCCAAGACGTTCGCGGTGAACATTTTGAACATCTACTTCATTAACATTCATAGTTCTTTTTCGTGTTCTACATTTTATTACGTTTTGCATTACATCTTAGTTTTTGATTGTATTGTAGCTAATTTCGGTAACCACGTGATTTTAATTTATTTTATCCTTAAACATTTTTGAATGGAGAATGAAAAGACCTTTCAAACAATATATCACAAGCCTATACTTCCTATTTTAAAAATCGGGGGTTGTACCTGTCATTCTAAAGGGGTTGAAGGTAGGGTTTGCATTTTCACGTTAAAGAATGTCAAGTTATAATTTAAATTTGACGTGTTTCGGGATTTTTTATAAATATGTACAGTAACTTAAATAATAAATATATTCCATTTGGCTTTTACACACTGTATGTACTTCTTCATTTTGTGGTATAAATGATAAAGACAAAAAAATAATAATTATAAATTAAGGCTATGTTTATCAAGTTTAAACAAAATTTAAGTAATAAACTTTTTTTATGACTAGGACAGTTAGTAGTTCAGATAGGTAAGGCAACGAAGCCCTAAGCCCAGGGTCGCATTTAGGTCAATTGGTGCCTTAGGCAATTCCGCCATTCAAACATGTACCATTTTTTTATTTAAATAAGAATACATTAAAAATGGATTTAAACTACGATGTTATTATACATATAACAGAAAAAAAGATTTCTTCCTTGATTTTTCTTTGTCAAAATCATCTATAACGTGGTCATAATTTATCGCCTTAGTTACGTCACTTTCTATGGACAAAATCGACAAATTGTTAACCCAAGTAGAACGTCTTCTTGCGTCATAATTGATCGGAAATTATTTTTAATTCTTGACATTTTCGAAAATGACCTTGGGCAACTGGGGTGCACAAATAAATGCGCAAAGCAATGTCAAAATTAGAGAAAATATCTTTCAACTTCCACTCTTCTTTAAATATTTAGATATGTCAATTGGTGATTTTATTGTAGTGTCCAAATGACCCTTTAAGTGAATGCATTCATGTATAAATGATGTATCTAGGTCGTTTTTAAAAATTTGTATCAGATTTTCAGCTTCTTTAATAATTTCTTCATTGTTTTATTTTGGCAAATCTGTTATAACACGTTATAAGATTCCAGACGTCTATTTAGGTCTCTTATCAGAATGTGGATTATAATATAGAATTTTTGGATTTTTATCTTATCATTAGTTGAGAAGTTTAGTTCATCATCGGCCCCCTCGTCAAATTGAATTTTTCTTTTTCTCTTTCTTATTTCTTTATATGTTTTATTTGGGCACAATTTTTTTGGCGTCCTGTTCATAAATGGCAAAATTATTTCTGATAAACGGAAGTTAAGTAATTTGAAAGAGCTTCATACTCTTTAACGACATAACCCAGATTCATTGCAGGACTCTTGATATACTTATTGGATAGGTTCACTCTTTCTAAAATATATTGCCAAATGACAGCTAATAAAGCCATTTCAAAAGTGTAAATTTTTTCAAATATAGAAAGTGCTTGATGTTACACAGCTGCAGTTTGACATTCGTCGTTAGAGTTATTAAAAAGCGCATATTTTATCTCGCTAAAGCTAGTGTATAACGCTTTAGTTGCATGCTCCCTTGCAAACCACCCAGTTTCACTAAGATATTTCACAACAGGTGATTTTAAGTTGTCAGTCAAAATTTTCCATCTATATGTGGAAGCCGAGAAAAATGTATATAATTCTTGTAAAAAAAGGAAAAAGCAGTGTAGTTTGTGCAGTATTTTTGACGCCCTCTCATAATTTGCTCCCCTGGGCAACTGCCTATATTTTAGATTGCCTAATGGATAAAGCGGCCCTGCCTAAGCCTACTAATTTTCCGCAGCAAGATGAATCGCTATGCAACTTTTGCATTCGATTCCGGTAATTGTCAGGAAAGTTTGTGAACAAAATTCATGTTGGTAAAGTCAAAATTGCATTTTGTGCATTAGAAAGAAAATGCATTTTTAAAGTTAATAGAAAATGAAAAATTTGCAAATTATATTATATCTATTGATCGATCGTTTTTTCACTTTTAAGTAAAATAAAATATTTTACGTTTAATTAAATACCTGACGAAAAATTTTTATTATAATTTTCCTTCCATATTTTTTGTATAAATATATCCAAAAAAAAATGGGAAAGAAATATTTGAGTTAAACGTGATAAAAAGAAATATTAGCAAAGAAAAAGGGCATTGTCAACCAAGGATCAGAACTACTACCGGAAATCACAATAGACGAAATGAAACTAGCCCTAACAAAAGCTAATAATAACAAATCTCCAGGCGAAGATTCTATAAAACGATCGCGAGGTCATAGAGCACATCAAAACAAAAAAGCTGGAATATTTAGGCCACTTAAACAAAGGTGCGAAATATGAGTAATTAAGGCTCATAATGCAAGGTAAAATCAAGGGTTAAAGATCCATAGGAAGACGAAGAATTTCCTGGCTAAGAAACCTAAGAGAGCGGTATAGTTGCAGCTCAATAGATCTTTTCAGAGCAGCCGCCAATAAGGTACGGATAGCTGTGATGATAGCCAACCTCCGATAAAAAAGGAACTACAAGAAGAAGGCGAAGATTGTTTAGTTATTGATGCAATCAAAATCGGAGGCTTGCCTACTTGAACCTACTTGAACATAAAAAACCTTTTTAACGTGTTTCTTTTGGACAGTAATATATCCAAAAAATGGCACAAGACTGAGGTAATTCTATTGTACAAACAAGGAGTCCCCATGAATTAGAAAACTACAGAACTATAAGTCTTCTTAGTCACCTATACAAACTCCTTACAAGAATAGTAACGAATCGTGTAGATGCAATAAAGAGAGGAGTACGACAGGGTTTCATACTCTCTCCCCTATTATTTAACGTCTATTCAAAACACGTCATGAGCCAGGCCTTAGAGCATATCGAAGAGGGTATTCTCATAAATGGTGAGCGCCTGAATAACATCAGACATGCAGACGACACCATCCTCTTTGCAGACCGTTTAGAAGGTTTACAGACACTAGTAACGCAATTGTGGAGAATCAGTCAAGAATACGGGCTTGATTTTAACATCAAGAAAACAAAGTACATGGTCATCAGTAAGAAGCATATTCTACCTAGTTAATTACTGGTAGATCAGCAACAAATACTCCAAGTGCCCCGTTACTACTATTTAGGGACCACCATAAACGACCGATGGGACCACTCAGTTGAGATAAAACAAAGAATTGAAAAAGCCAGGTCAGCATTTGTCAGAATGAGCAAGATATTTAAGAGCCACGACCTACCCTTAAAAACGAAAATCCGTTTATTGAGATGCTACGTATTTACAGTGCTGCTCTATGGGGTTGAATCATGGACACTAACTGAGGCATCAATGGGAAAACTCGAGGCGTTTGAGATGTGGTGTTATAGACGGATACTGAGGATCTCTTGGGTGGACCGAATAACAAACATTGAGGTTCTACGTCGGATGGATAAAACATGTGAAATTATATCCACAGTGAAACAACGCAAGCTAGAATATCTTGGACATATAATGCGAAACGATCATAGATATAACCTGCTGCAACTTATATTATAGGGAAAGGTCTACGGAAAGAGGGGACCAGGAAGAAGACGAATATCTTGGCTCCAGAACTTACGAAAATGGTTTTCCTTGACCACTTCGGGACTATTTCGAGCTGCGGTCAATAAAGTTAGAATTGCCATCCTAGTAGCCAACATCCGTAACGGATAGGCACCACAAGAAGAAGTGTTGAGAAAAAACTTAATTTCTACCAGCCAATAGAGCAAGCGGGATTTTGTACCGGATTTGGAACAATTGTACCGGAGAAAGATTGGTAGAACTATGTGAAGTAAATAATTTGAAAATTATGAACGGATTCTACAAACACAAAAATATACATAAGTACACATGGACTCAAGAGACAAGAAAACTAAGATCCATTATTGACTACATTATCATGAACCACAAAAGCTCCATCAAAGTGAAAGACACCAGAGTGAAAAGAGGGGCAGAGTGTGGAACAGATCACAAACTTGTGGTGGCATGGATGGAATTCCCCTATATCTGGACAAAACAAAAACATACATCGATTGTTACAACGGGAACGACAATAAACGAAAAGAGGCTCAAATTACATCTATTGCAGGAAGAATCAATAAAAGATTTATACAAAAGAAGACTAGACCAAAAACTAGAAGAATTCAGATATGACACATTAGATGAAATGCATGAACACATAAAAACCTGCCTGATTTCAGCGGCCTTAGAAGCTCTTGGAGAAGATGACCAAAGGAACATCCATCAGAATATCAAATTAAGGGAAGACACATTGAAATGCATAAAAGAAAAGAAAAAACTACACATAAAATACCTAAACACCAAAAAACAGGAAGACTTAGACCTATATAGAGCGAAAAACAGAGAGGTAAAGAAAAGAGTAACAAATGAAAAGAACGAACGATGGGAACAAGTATGCACAGAGATAGAACGACATATCGGAGGAACGAGAAATTCAGAATCATGGCGAATATTAAAAGCACTTCAACGAAATAAGACAGAGAAAACCCAGATCGGCAAAATTAGTGAAAACGAGTGGCAAGAATACTACGTAGAACTACTTACAGAAAACCGTCCCCAATTTCAGGAAGAGAATATAGAACATGCAGGAAATGGGGCATACGACCAGATAGAAATAAGCCTGGCAGAAGTTAAGAAAGCAATCAAGACATTGAAGAACAAAAAAGCCAAAGGACCCGGAGGAATACCAAACGAACTAATTAAAAACGGAACGGAAAAGTTATTCCGCATGCTACATAGAATGTTCGAAAGAGGACTAAATGGAGAAGAAATACCTGCGGAATGGACACAAGCATACATCACATCCATACATAAGAAAGGAAACAGGAAAAAATGTGAAAACTATAGAGGAATTAGTATAATATCGTCGGTAGGTAGACTTTACGGGAAAATTATTAAGGAAAAACTAGAAATTGAAATAATAGGAAAAATTGGAGAAGACCAAGCAGGGTTCACAGTAGGAAAATCATGCCTAGATCATACGTACACATTAGAACAACTGATAGAGAAGAAAATGGCAAAAGGTAGACCGGTCCATCTGGCCTTTGTTGATCTAAAGAAAGCATATGACTCAATACCTAGAGTCAAACTATGGGAAGCAATGAATGATCTCGGAATCCGACAAACACTAATAAAAGCAGTTAAAGCACTATACAAAGAAAACAAAGTAGCTATTAAATGTGGTAATAAAGCCTATAATCCATTTAAGACGACAAAAGGACTTCTACAAGGCTGTGCTACGTCCCCTACTCTGTTTAAAATATTCTTGGAAAAGACACTCAAACCATGGAGGAGAAAGTGCGAAGGAATGGGCATACCAGTAAGAGACGAATACCTATACACCTTAAGTTTTGCCGACGATCAAGTAGTCATCGCACAAGATGAAGAAGATCTTAGCTTTATGCTCAGAAAACTAGAAGAAGAATATAAAAACAACGGAATGGAAATAAACTTAGAGAAAACCGAATACCTAACAACAGAAAACAAGGATATGAGAAACCTAGAGATAGACGAGGGAAGACAAATAAATGGAACAGATAAATTCAAGTATTTAGGAACCATAATATCGAACCAGGGAACAACAGAAGAAGATATAAACAACAGACTGAGACAAACAAGAAACTGTATAAGACAACTAAACTCAGTGTTGTGGGATAAGAACATTACGATAAAGACAAAAAAGAGAATATATAATACCCTGACAAGAAGTATCCTGACATATGGGTCCGAAAACTGGACAATAAACAAGAGAAATAGAGGTAGAATAAGAGCAGTAGAAATGGAGTTCCTGAGGAAAAGCTGTAGACTTACAAAAAGAGACAGAATTGAAAACGCAGAGATTAAGCGGAGAATGGGAGTGCAATCAGACATAATCGACTATATAGAGGAGAAGAGACTATCCTGGTACGGCCACGTCAGAAGAGCGGACAGAGGACGCTGGATAAACAAAATCACAGAATGGATTCCGATTGGAAGAAGAAAGCGAGGAAGACCCCGAAGGTCATTCAGAGATGAAATCTACGAGGCTATGGAGAAAAGAACCCTGCGAGATGGAGACTGGAATGACAGGGAAAATTGGAGAAAACGGTTGAGTGAAGGAAGACAGTGAAAACTGTGGAAATCCTTAGTAGTAGTAGATTTGAAACAAATGATCACCTACAGAGCATTAAAACGGTAATAGAAAAGGCTATCGAAGACAATCGACTCGTTCTGGCTTTTGTAGATTTCCATAAAGCATTTGACACGGTAGAATTTAACAAAATCCTGGAAGCACTGCAAGCATGCCGCATTGACTACCGATATACAAGGTTAATTACAATACGTATAAGAACGCAACTATGTCGGTGAAACTACATAAAAATACGGCATATTATATCCCAATCGGCAGAGGAGTCCGACGGGGTGATACCTTATCGCCCAAACTGTTTACCGCAGTACTAGAATATGCTTGTAAAAAACTAAAAAACTTAACTGGAAAGAGAAAGGCCTGAACATTGACGGTAGAATATTAATAAATTTGAAATTCACAGACGACATATTTTTGTTCTCGGACAACCTCAAGGAGATATGTACAATGCGACATGAACTTCAATAGGTGTGTGCCAGTGTGGGTCTTAAAATAAACATCTCCAAACAAAATTCATGACAAACCTAGTACCTAGCGGAAATAATCAATATTGGAGACAGCGAAGTAGAGCGGGTGGAAAAATACATATACCTTGGACACGAAATAAAGATCACAAGAGACAACCAAACGTGCGAACTACGAAGAAAAATAAACCTAGCTTGGGCAGCCTATGGAAAACTCAAAGACAACTTTAAAAGCGATATACCAATGTCTTTAAAGGTAAAAGATTTGACCAATGTGTGTTGCCTGTGATGACCTATGGTGCTGAAACTTTGACATTAACAGCTACAACTTCTTAAACGCTGCAAATAGCTGAGAGGAAAATGGAAAGGTCAATGCTGAGTATATCGCTTCGTGAGTTAAAAATGAAGACTTAAGACGAAGAACAGGAGTTACCGATGTAATTTCCCGAATTGCCACACTGAAATGGAACTGGGATCGAATCAGTGATGAAAGGTGGACGAAGAGATTGCTTGAGTGGAGGCCGAGTTTAGACAAAAGAAGTAGAGGAGGACCCCCTACTCGTTGGACTGACGATGTCAAGAAAATGTCAAGAAATTGGATGAAAAGTGCTCAAGATAGAGCAACACTGGACAAAAATGAGGGAGGCCAATGTCCAGCAGTGGACGCAAAGGGCTAGGTGATAATGATGATCAAATTATATAAGTGAGCCAGTAAACAATTTTTTCCATTTTTTTTTTTCGTAATAAGGAATGATTATAAGGCTTGAAAATTACGGATATGAAATATTAGAGTTAAATACGATAGAATATGCAAATTCATTATAAATAATGTCGTTTAATTATTTTTTTCCAATTTTATATGCACAGGGGTGCTTTATAAGGGATGTATTGCAAAACAACCTTACAAAAAAGGAGTTATAGGGAGAGAAGTAAAGGTGATGGTTCAAAAATAGGAAGATCTGGAAGTGATTCATACATAACAGAAATGGCAGTGCCTGTCATCCTTACACCCTATGGGTACAAGGGAATTAGATTATATATGTTTTTTAACTGAAAATATGAATTACTAACTGTCAATCCATAACAATATTTACACAAAATATTTAAATTTCGCAGCCTAGTCTAATTAGAATTTTTGTTCATGCCTTGATCTTAATTATAATGACATTATGTTTATTACTAAAAATAATATATAAACAACGTTATCACACATGTTTTTGGGTCGTTAAATTAATGTTTATACTTTTGTACACAACGTGTTTTTATCACAGTTAATACATTCAACACATGAAAACATGAGGTATCACTTGAATTAGACAACAAAGAAAAGACAGTCTTTTGTTTTTTTAATAATATGCGTTTTTTGTTTAATTTATTTTTCACTGAAATATATCACTAGTAGATACACTAATAAAGAACGAGTTGTCCGTTTGCGCAATTCACAAATGTCAGTCCTAATAGAAAGACTAATTTTCTTTTGCAACACACTTTACACATTTTAAATAATTTCAGTTCTATGGACTTACGACGAGGTTGATTTAATGATAAAAGGAAATAACAGTCTACAAACTATAGTTCGAGAAAATTCTTAAGTGGAACATTTACTGGATAGAACGGCCTTAAAGTTAATATAATTTTTTTATTGCTTTTAATAACATAGTTACATAGCAAGAGTACCTACAATTAAACTATAAACGTACAAATGTCGTAAATAAAAAAAAATAAAGAACAAAACTATACACTAACAAGATTAACAATACAAAATAAAGTACCTATATCATTCATTGATTATAAATCTCCTGAGTTTAAGCACACTCTAGATAAAACTAAAAATAGCTTTAGCGAAACCAGGTGTTGCATTGTCAAGAGAAAGAACAAAATTATTTAAACTGAATAAACAGTCGTCACTTTCAGGTTTCATTGATGAATAAATTTAAATAAAAGATGTTCGTTTGTCTCAAATTCTTTACTAAGTATTACAAGTAGTGCAAATTCCATTTGGACTGATACCGTGAGTGGCTCCATTAGGAGTAAGTTTCAATTTGTAGTTATGGCAAACTCTTAACTTGGCTATTATTCGGATTATATGGATTGACAGAAGATAACTTTTGACATAAGGGAGAATGGTCAAATTATTGTAAAAAGTTAAAAAGAAGGATCTCTGCATTAAAGTGCAATCGACTTCGTAAAGTTTTTGTTTCATTTTTACTAGGGATGGCGCTTTTGTTTTATTTAGAGAAGAGTGGGTGTATACTAGGTCGCTCCCGCGGTCAGATTTTAATACCCCACAGAAAAGGGGCATAGGTAAATTCGCTCCGGTCATATATTTCTTAGAAAAGATATTTGAACAATGTCTTCTCAAACTTTGTATTTACCTATTAATACAACACTACCATCATTGTTTAAAAAAGAATGAGTCTTTTTTAAACAATACTACTATATAAAACTACTTCTTACTTAAAAAAATATTAAAATTATAACGATAATATCACTAAAGTATTATGATGTTAGAGCTCATATTTCCTTGTTCAATATTTGATTGGGTTTTTCCGTATCAGAAGTTGCAATTGATATATTTCTTTGAAAAGATTGCTAGGTAATTAGTAGTCCATGATGGAGAAATCTGAAGTAAGTGAAAAAGGCAAGTCAATGTTAGTTATTGACAATTACAAGTATAACTTCCATAAAATGCTTGCTAATAAGTAATATCAAACGTTGGCAGTGTGTAGAAAGAAGTTGCAAAGCATTTGATAAAACTTTAAATATTTGTAACAGTGTAGTCGAATGTAGTCATAACCATACCCATGAAAGTTTATCAAAAACAGTGTTAAACTGGCAAAAATTAAGTAATAGTGTTAACCGGAAGGCAATGGATGATTTGTGTGAAAAACCATTGAAGTTGATATACAGCGAAATTAAACCAACAGGCACTAAAAGTCTTACTGTGGAAGATGTACATTCGATTAGAAAAAATATTTATAATGGCAGAAAACAAGTTATTCATAATATAAATTATATAAAATTATTTTATAATAATATTATATAAAAAGAACAATTTTTATTGAAAAATGATCCGGTAAAAAAATTTATTGCTTTTTTTTGTGTATCTAACTTAACATTTTTAAGTAAATTAGAAACAATTTATGTTGATGGAACCTTTAAATACTGCACTAAATTTTTTATTCAACTATTTACAGTTCACGGACTCGAAAATGGACACTATGTGCCGTTGGCATTCTTTTTGCTTTCAAATAAGTTAACAAACTCATATGTGACTGCTTTAAATTGTTTAAAGACGGAGTGTCAAAAATTTAACTTAAATTTTAGTCCCAAGGTTGTGTATGCCGATTCCGAAAAAGCGATCCATGCAGCTCTAAGTGAAGTGTTTCCATATGCAAAAATAAAAGGATGTAGGTTTCATCTCGGATAATCATGATGGAGAAAAATTCAAAAAATTGGTCTGGCTACTGAGTATTCAAACGACAATGAAGTCGGACAATACCTTAGATATATATTTGGTCTACCTTTCCTAGATCCATTAGAAGTAGGTGAGTGTTTTACTGTATACTTCAGTAAAATATTACTAGCACAACACCAAGCCGTACAACAATTTGCTGACTACTTGGTTTACAATTATATTTCTGAAGAGGCAGACTTCCCTCCTGAGATGTGGGCGGAAAACAGTTCATCACTTGAGCGTACAACCAATGCCTGTGAAAGTTTCCATTCTAAATTTAATTCGTTATTTTACAATCCGCACCCTAATATATTTCAATTTTTAGAAGTTTTAAAAGATATTCAAATTGACACATAAAAATACGAAGTTCTGTGAAACCAAAAAAAGTGTACCGAAAAGTACTTCTAGAGCGTCAAAAACTTGTTGATCACAAAATAGCGGAATTAAAGCAAAATAAAATTAGTAGATTTGATTTTGTCAAATGTATCTCATTTAGATTTCTAGCGAAATAAATGCCTCGTTTTAATTTATATTTGTTTAATTTTGTAATGGTAGAGAATATCCCATATTATGTTAGTTTTTACACTTGTATTGCTTTCTTATTATATCTATATTTTAGAATAGGCACAAAAATTATTTCAGTGATTTTTAAAAACAATTCAAAATTTCTAATATAATTTCTAAATCAATCACTAACATTTTTTAAACTACATAACAGTAATGAGCGCGCTAATAACCGGCAAATAACGCAAAAGATGGAAAACATATTAAGTTGTGAGATAAATAGAAATGAAACTAGAGGAGATGGGAAATTTAGCGATAGAACCTATAAATTTACATTTCATTTATTGTTTCCCACCTTTAGACGTAAGAGTTTGCAAACTACGGCTGTGGCAGTGACAGTTTTAGTTCACTTCCTCCTCTGATACGTCTAAAGGTGGGAAACAGTGAATAGCTATTCAATCAACGATAGAATGTAAATTTATAGGTTTCTAATGCTAAATTTCTCATCTCTACTAGTTTCATCTCTTTTATCTAAAAACTTCATATGTTTTCCATCGTTTGCGTTATTTTGCCGGTTATTAGCGCGTTTATCACTGTATTTATATAAATATGTAACTACCAATATTTTAATAATTTCTAATATAAAATACAAAAGCCGCAGTACCTATTTTCCTGGTGTTAATTTTCCTAGAACTTAATAGATAAATACTTAATCCGCTTGACCACGGGAGCGAACTAGGTTATGGTTTTCGGAGCGAACTAGTATGTAATTAAGAGGGTTTTTGACCTTGGGAGCGAACTAGTGTGCTCCGATTCAAATAAAATCAATTACTTTTCCCTAGAGAATTAACAAAAGTAAGTGGAGCGGCAGAGTCTGAAATAACTCTCCCGTTTATTACACAAAAACCGTTTGTATCCATAAAGTCAGAAAGTGTTCTGCCTCTTGTATTTAAAACCTTGTCACGGTTGCATCTTATGCAAAAATAATCCAAGATATCCAAAAGACTAGTGACTCAATTTTCTGCAATACCTTTATCTTAAAGTTAATGTAATTTTATCTCTATCTGTTTGCATTTACATTTGGAGTGAATATTATTTTTACATTTTGTATGGTATAACAAAATCAGTACATAAATTATTTCTCTCTATAATACAGTCCAAGTCGGGCCCTGGCCTTTTCCAGCATACGTCTCCAAACATCGCTTTCCTTGACTGCTCTCCTCCAGTTATCCACCCTCAATATCTCTTCGGTTCTCGCTTCATCTATCTACCTCTTTCTTTTTTTATGTAACAATTTATAAAACAATTTACATAACAGGTTATATAACAATTTATATAATAATTTATACAACAATTTATATAACAATTCATACAACAATTATATAACAATTTACATAACAGTTTATATAACAATTTATATAACAATTTTTTTTTTTCAAATATTAGTAGAGTTGTGTTTGTACAATTTTTATTTTTTAGGTAAATACCTATAGATCATCGACAAATTGTCTGCAACTTTCTATTAAAGATTTTCTGGTAAATATTTCAAATGATTCTTAATAAGGTAGCTATAAAATATCAGTTTTGGCAGGTGATAGATATGACTATGTATGCACTTAACACTTTTAAAAAACCTGATATAGATAATATAAGTAGCTTTTACTGTGGCTTTTATCTTATAACAACTAATCTATCAGTAAATATCCGTTAAAGAATTAATTATCTATGAATTGAAAAATTAAACCGATTATTGACCTTTAAATTGTAAACGTAATCACTGAAGTCAAATCAGATATTATTGAGGGAGAAGAAAGAAAAGAGTTAATTAACAAAAAATAACAAATTGCTAGGAAAAGATAAAGTTACTACAGAATTGTTAAAAAGTAAGGAAAAGACGGTTTTTAATTAAACGATTATGTTTAAAACAAAATATTATTACAGAATAAAAGAACAAGGAAAAAATATAAAAAAGTTAAATATCCCTTCTTTTTTAAGTGCAATGCCAGCAGGGCGGATCTGTTGTGAGGTGTATTTCGGCTTTTTTTCTCGTTTTCTTGAATTAGTAGGTCCTTATATGGAGAGCTGGTGATGATTTCCGACTTTTTACTTCTGTGATTTGTTGATATAACCACAATTAATGATGTTACAGGAGTATTTGATAAATTAAATGTTTTTATTTCTGGCGCTACAGCAACTTTTTCTTCCAATGTAGAAATGATTGCAGATATGTTGGAAAAAGATCTGTAAGCTGAGTTTTGATCTGTAAAATCCTTGTACAATCGAGTTCAGATGTAGTTATTTTGCTGATTATGTCATCTCTTTCATTGGAGTGAATATTTTTCTTAGTAGTGGAATTCTGAGAACAATAGTTGGACTATCAAGAACATTGGGAGCATTATCAGAGGCTGATTCAGACATTATATGTGCTTGAATATCGATTTCAGACGTATAGTTATCAACGACTTCTAATTGTATGTTAAGCGGTTTTACTTCCGTAGTTACTGAAGCTGTAGCAGGTTCTTCCCGTTCTATAACAAAAGTGTTATTATTATATTATTAAAGAGACATATCCCCGTTACTTAAAAACATTTAATCACATTCGTTATAGTAGCAGCTCGAAAATATGCAGGTGCAAATATTAAAGCAATTTAGTAAACCTAATTACCCGCCTTGTCTGGTTCGTCAGGCATTTTTGACATTCGTTGGAATAAATTTTTTTTAGCGGACTAAAAAAGCATCTGTCAAGTGGCTGCATATGGTGAATACTATGAGGAGGAAGTTTTAATGCGATAATGTTATATTGTCGAAAAAAATCAATTGCTGCAATGGAACAATGGGAAGTGTGGTTATCCATTATCAATAATAATAATATATAATAATAATGTTTATTTACAGCTCGCGAGCTGTTCGCGAACCGGAATGAGAAAGGGGAATGTTTTAAAAAACGCCAGTGCTGTCTTCATCTTGGTTCAAAATTGCAAACAACGGTATGGTATATACGATTATTCAAAGTTTATTGCGAGTATGGTAAAATATAAACACGAAATTTTTACAAACTTCAGTTGTGTACAATATCCAAAATTTCAAAATATAATAACAAATAGATAAAACTAACTAAAAGTTACCTAATAACGTTAATTATCGGTGTTTGTTCTCCTAAAATGTTTGGTTTCAAAAATGGACTTAGCACGAGATAGGCGATCCTTAGTATTCAAACATTAATATGGAATTGTTTAGATCAAAAGAAATGACACATTTCTTTGTTTCATCGATTATGAGAAAACATTCGATAACGTAACGATAACTAATGATAGAATAGGTATCTGCAACAGTTGGGATTGGATGCCAAGGATATAAGTTATTGCCAATCTGTATTGGAACCAGACAGCAAGAGTACGCCTTCAAAATTACAACTAAATGGAAGATTTCTTAATAAAAAAAAGGAAGTAATGTAAGGTAAAGCCGTAAGTATTACGGACTCAAAGGCGTAATCTAGAGGCAGGAAAAATTCTGACAGAAAGAATGATGCACATCAAACTAGGCAATAAAAAAGACACGTTAGCCATATTCCCACAGGGGATTTTATCTTTCAATTCTTCTTCTTGTCTGGGTAATATAAAATGGCACCAAAAGTGATTGTATTATAATATTATACAAGATTCTTAGGATTATATGTTTGGTAAAGCATTTTAAATAAATACATAAATACTAATCGCTTTAAAATTAGTCATCAAGGTATAATGTTCGTGTTTATTTGCAATATCTGTCACAAATTGTTCATTATGTTTAGAAATATTTAAAAAACGTTTTTTGTAATTATTTTATTACGTATATTGTATGATTGGAGGTATGCTAACATTTTTTTTTATAAATATAGCAGTTAAGATTGACCCTGAGTACAGAAGAGGCGTAGAAAATCTCAGTACTACCTCTTTTGGTGCAGTTTGATTATCGATAAACTGACTGCAATTTGCAATGGGTTTTATCTCAACTTAATGGTAAGTATATATAGACCTTTTATATGATTAAGTGATTTAATATGCCTTAGGCTTAATTTTGCAAAAACAAAGAAATTAATTTTAAATAAAATTTGATCTTCGGGCTCCTTTTATCGTTAATTATAATAAGTAACTTCAAAGTATTCTTTAAGTATATATATATATATATATATATATATATATATATATATATAAATATATATATATATATATATATATATATATATATATATATATATATATATATATGTGTGTGTGTGTGTGTGCTAATCCGTATATTTAAAATAACAAATTCATTAAAATGCCTATACAAATTATCAATAATTGTTTGGACTTGTATTCAAATAAAAGATCTATTCTCTGTGTTTTCTTTTTTAAATTAAACAAGACAAAGAATTTTCTTTCAAGAAATATTACTTTTTTTAATTTTTTTATATCTGAATTAAAATATTATATTTATTGTGAAATGAAATCTCTGAGTAAAATATTAAAAACAAACCAAATTAATTATGATCTAGCTATGATCGTGGTTGAAAGTTTGAAAGTTGTTGATTATATGGCCAACTAACCCTTTTATTTCCAAGTATTTCCTACTGACTCCTTTTCTTCTTACCACTGTGATTTGCCCACTTTCAGCTCGTACTCTCAGTTGCTCCACACATGCCAGCTATCTCCTCTGCTTGTCAACGTCTCTCGTACACACTATCATCGCAACAGTATCTACAAAAGCTCTTGGACCAGACTCCTATCTCACAGGAACCCAATTTCTTTCTAGTCGAAAGGATTTTCACTTAATCGACTAGTACCAAATATGTTATACACCTGTTTGTTTATTACAGGATATACTTTTGTTGTCCACTGCTACCAATCCTTGGGGCTCGTTCCACAGATACAAAACATTTTTCACAATGATTTGACAAGAACTCTGCTAAATTTCACTACAGGATATGCAACAAAAAAAACACTTGCTTCTTCCGACGACCAAATCACAGTAATCTTCCTTTTACCGAGCAAAACATCACTTTCTTCACACATTCTACATACCACGCCATCCCTTTCGACCAATCAAACTCTGTGCCTTGTCAAACACAGGCACAATGCTATTATGATATCACATAACCTTGGTATTTCCAAATATTACATAAATAAGATCTTTTCTGTTTCCAAGTCTCTAGAGACAATACAGCTAATACTATTTCGGTTATTGTATACTTATCCCTGACCACAAAACTTTCTAATTCTTTATCTAATTTATTTGTAAACAAAAGACTTAAACCTTATATTCTAAAATTGCTATCGTTGGGCTATTAACATTAATACTTTATGAGAAAGCTTCTATTGTTATCATATATTATCGTACAAATATCTATTCTCCTATCTGCCTACTGTCTACTAAATTAAAAAACCATTATTCATTCAAATATTTGAATCTTACAAATCTAACATTCCTATTTAGAGTGTGAAACGACTTTACCGGTCGGTGAATTTAATTGTTTATTGAATTTTATTAAATTTAAAGCGTAACAATATATATATATATATATATATATATATATATATATATATATATATATATATATATATATATATATATATACTACTCTCAAAAATTAACGCACCACCTAAAATGGACCATGATTTTGAAACTATATTTCTTTTGAACCCTTAACTGGATTTCGATGATTTATTTTTCACATTATAGGTATATTTCTAATTAATTACTGTAATAATGTTTTTTGAGAAATGTCAACATTTTACCTATATACGGGGTGTAAAAATAAAGTTCATCTAATTTTGCAACACCCTGTATAATGTATTAAAAAGAAACGCCACATGTTAATAATATTTCGAGATTGCCCCATTCTTTCTCCAGATTTTCGTAAAAAAATCATCTCGATATCTTTATTATCAAAAAAGGAAAGTATGTTCAAAGCATTACGTGATTTTCTACTCTCCAAAATTAACGCACTACCTCAACTCTACCATAATAATTTTTAAGCTATTTTTCTTTTGAATCCTTAATTGGGTTTCGATGATTATTCTTTTTCGCACTGCAGACCTATTTCTAAGTAATTACTGTATTAATGTTTTCTGAGAAATATCAACGTTTCACCCATATACCCTGTGGAATTTATTAAAAGCAAACGTCTTAATTAATATTTCGAAAAAGCTTCATTTTTTTCAACATTTTCGTAAAAAGATCATCGGTTTCTTTATTATCAAAAAGAAAAGTACTTTCAAAGCATAACGTGATTTTATCGAATTGTAATACTCATTAATGGAAGCAGTTAGTTGGCTATGTAATCAAACAATTTGACAGGACAGTTTTAAACTGACAATATTGTTGAACAAGTGAACAAGGAAGAGGAAGACTCACAACACCACGACAAGATCAGTTTATCAGGCTTCGTGCTATAAGAGAACATTTCACAATGAGACATTTATAAATACAAGTGGCAAATGTTCATAATATTCAAATTAGTAGAAACACTATTATATAAAGGTGTTTCGCTGAACAAGATCTGCATATAAGGATACCAGTCAGAGCATCAGCTTTAAACGGAAATCATCGTAGAAATAGATTACAATTTGCTAGAGAGCACCTTGACTGGAATGTTAATGACTGGGAGCACGTGTTGTTCACTGATGAATCAAGGTATTGCTTATATAGCTCAGATAGACGTGTGAGAGTTATTCGACGGCCAAGAGAACGCTACGCACAGTGCAAATACGACCTATTATTTTATTCAATGAAGGATCTGTAATAGTTTAGGGAGGAATATCTCTTACAGCGCCAACGGAACTTGTTGCTTTAAGAAGAGGTTCCTTAACAAGTGAAAGGTATATTACAGACATTTTGTCTAACCATGAAGTTCCATTTGCTCCTTATATAGGAAATAATTTTCTTACTTAATAAACCATGAACTGGCCACCCTGCAGCCCGGATCTCAATCCCATAGAAAATTTGTGGGTTATTATTGATCGTCAACTCAGAAGCCGACAATCACCACCTGTCTCTCTTGACGACATAGAAGTTATGGTAAGAAAAGTTTGGAATGCAATTGATCAACACCAAATACGCCACTTGATTTTAAGTATGCCTCGTCGCTGTGAAGAAGTAATTAGATGTAGAGGTGGAAATACTCGTTATTAAGTTTATGGGAGAGGGAATTGTTAAAGATTATTTAGTTTATGTTTTCTTAGGCTTTATTTGTATTAAATGTCAATAAAGTTTATGTAAGTAATGTTTTTTTTTTTGCTTTAAATGTTAATAAAAACTTGTTACATTTAAAATTCTATACAATCTTTAATAATAGAGATATCAAGATAATTTTTTTACGAAAATATTAAGAAAAGATGAGTCTACCTTAAAATATTAATAAAATGTAGCGTTTCTTTCTAATAAATTCCACAGGGTGTTGCAAATTACGATCGTAGAAATAGACCTATAACATAAAAAAAAAATCATCAAAATCCAATCATTCGTTCAGAAGAATAATAGCTTCAAACTTATGGTACATTTAAGGTGGTGCGTTAATTTTGGGCACAAGTGTATATATGTATGTATGTATGTATGTATTCGGCATCGAATATACCTATTATGAGTACAATCATTTCTGGTAAGTACTTAATTTAAATCTCAGATATGAATTATCTTGATAGATATCTGCCAATTCTATTGTTGTATGAAATTACAAGGTCCGATTTTATACTACAGGTTGTTGTATTTGACGTGATCTCACGATATCTAGGTGGTAGTGAAAAGTAGGTTGTGTTTGTTAGTGAAAATGAAGACCGGGAAAACTATATGTAAGTTATTAATTAAATTAAAAACACCAATTAATGTTTTTTCTTTTATATTAAATATATATAAAACGATTTTGGTTCACCATATTTCATATGAGTCTTATTTATTTTTCTAAGTAAGTATACAAACTTTAATTTAAGTTTAATATAAGGAATACTTATATTACTCAAAATTAAAAGTATTTTTATGCCAATATATTATACTATAGGGTATTTTATTTGAGAATAAAGGCGTTACCTATCTACTACATATACAGAATAAAATATTTTATAATTTGAAATCAATTTAAGAAAAAAAACTTTATTTGCATTTGTCCTCAAATTGTTTAACCACAAAATGCATTCCCTTCCACGACTCCTTCCTTTCTGGATGTTGCCTTAAACTAGATATTATTTAAAATAAATTTTAACAAATAAAACTATTCGATATAAAAAAAACTTTTTGTTAATCAAGCGTTAACGCTCAGTGTTTTATTTTTAACTGTACATGTCGTGGACATTTAGATTTTCATGTACCTAAAGCATCTTCGAAAATGTCCAAGATATTATAAGTTTAAGTGAATCTATAGAATTTGTAGCATGTATATAAAAGTTTTTCTCTATCTCCTTGACAACAGTGATACACTGTTGTTGCAACAGATCACAGATACAACTCAGTACAAAAGTTCATCAACCTGTTTGATATTTATTATGAATATTCATATTTTAAGGTTAGGTTATGATTTGATTAAAACTTTAATTATTTTTTACTGTATTTCAAGGTATTTTGTTGTTTTTTTCAGCGAATAGCAGATTTCAAAATAAATCAATAAATCATTAAATTTATTTACAAAGTTGAAAAATATTTAAATTAATGTTTTATTATTTTTTCGTTGCCCGTGATTTTATCCTGTAAGAAGACTAAAGATATTCGTTTTCTCGTAGTTTAAGTTGTAATATAACATAATGTGGAAACCTTTCTATCAAATTACCATAATGAGTGTTCAAAAAGTTGTTTTTTGAATGTTGTAATAGTTTTTGAGTTTATTTTTAGGTCTGGGCATATAATGGCTAGTAAACAGTAGAAATGACAACAAAATTACTATTACCTATTTAAACTAAGAGAAAACAAATATATTTAGTCTTTTATGGGATAAAATCACTAGCACTTAAAAAAGATTAAAACATTAATTTTAAAGATTAAAACAAATATTTTTTACATTCGTAAATAAATTTAATGATTTATTGCTTAATTTTGAAATAACCCCGATAAAAACAACAACAAAATACTTTGAAATACAGTAAAAAATAATTAAAGTTTAAATCAAACCATAACATAACCTTAAAATATGAACATTTATAGTAAATATCTTAATACTTTGATATTCTTATCTCATAAATTCACGAACAACAAATAATACCAATCGCACAGAATGAATGTTCATAACTAAAAGTCCTTTATTTCCAGTAATAAAGTCCAATTTATTCTTCAAACGAATAAAAAAAAAAACAATATTCTAAGTTTTTATGGGACAAATAGACACAAATTAGAAATGTTTGGAAAGGTTTTTAAAATCCCCATTAGGTAGTCCATTACTCGTGTCCGTGACCTAGTCTAGTTTGTCTTAAAAAACAATGTCTTGATGGGCCCCTAGACGAGAAATGAGTGTTCATGTTTTATTCCTATCTTATCCTTAATAAATATTTTAATACTTTAGTAACCCTACTTAAGTTGAAATTTTACATTATAGTTTTTTAGTATACTAGACAATCTTTCTTTATTAACAAACTCGCATCAATCTATATGGCTATTAGCTAAAAAAGAAAATATTAGCATCCATAAAATAGTACAATTTTCTTAAAATAAAAAATATTGTCATTAAAAAAGGTCGGTAATTTTTGTTTGCTTTAAATAATTCGGTTGCTATCTATCTATAGCATTGTCTAAGGTAAAAATAGCAGACAATTTTTGTTCTTCAGAGTTGCTAGTTTGCTCTATAAAATTGCTTAAAGTATTCAATGCTATTCTTGCCTCTTTTATGGAAACCCATAGAGCACATGTATATTATTCAAGTCTTCTATTTGTCATCTAAATCATTAGTATCGGTTTTTTGAGCTACCGAATCGATAATTTCGTCATCAGATAGTGTTCTAGCTTTCGTAACTTCATCATTGCACGTAACAAAGTGCTCAAAGAATATTTCTGATTTAGACCCTATTGTATTCAATTCTGCGGGAGGTGAAATAGAAATGTCTTCGGATTCAGCTGCTTGTGTCGACAACGATGTGAAACCACTGTCTACATAAGTACATTTACAAATATTTAAGTGTTCTAACTCACCGTAATTGTGTATATATTTTAGATATATGTATTATGTATGGAAAGTGTATGTATACAGGGTGGTCCTTAAGTAATTGCACAAACAGAAACCGTAGATTCTGCACTTTAAAATATTAGGATTAAGCCAACTTGCTTTAATAAAATTGTGATATTAAGAAAGATACAGGGTGTTAAAGTGGAAATTTAAGATTTTATTTTTCGCTATAACTTTTACGTTTCTAAATATTTTTGGATAAAAATTTACTGTTAAATGCTTTTGAGTAGGATAAATTATAATTTTATGCTTACTTTACTGTAACTAATATAGGGCGCCACATATGCCACATGTGTGGCATAAATTTGCGCTTAACTTTTTTGCTCTTTAAGTTAGCTCTATTTGTGTTAAATAATATTAAAGATACATTATTTTTACAAAGAAAAGGTGTACCTGTTAGTAACCTGAAAATTCAACCGTTTTCGAGATAAATGCATTTTATAAGTCAGCTGCACAATAATTCTTAGTTTGATATTTGTGCGGTAAAGCACTGAATACCTGTAGATAACCATAATTTATAGTTTATTCTTATTAAAACTACTCAAAGATGTTAATGTTACATCACAAAATGCTTTGTTATGGGTGCTAAATGTCTTATTGTTTCTATAATGGCGTTGTATTACTTTTTCTCTGTTGTAAAATGCTAAAAACTCAAAATATGTGGTTTATGCAAGATGGTACACCACCACATTCTAGAGAGAAGCCAGTTAGAACATACTTAAATACAACTTTTCTGAACGTTGGATTGGTCGTGGTAGTCATATTAATCGGCAATGTGGTGAGATATTGATATAATTATTTAATTCATAAAAAATCCGAAAATAATACTTATTGTTCACTACGTAAATTGTTTACCAATTTTTATTAGGACAAATAGAAACTAGAGCACAGGTATTAAATAACACATATGTGTCCTGTTTCATAATACTTTTGCTACAAATCCAACCTGAAAGACTCAGCATTTTTACAAAAACATCATCGTTTTCCTAATAACCGATATTGTTATAAATAGAGTATTTATTTTAGCATAATATTCGTTCGTTAGTAAATCATAATAGTCCATTTGTTCGAGATGTAATTATAGTTACTCGTAAGCTGTAACGTAATCATATAAATAAGTAATGCCATCAATAGGTTATTCCGTGTGTGTATATAAGTAACCAATAAACGAGATACATCACAGTTTAATACATTATTTAACCTCTGCGACAAATAAGATGTAGTTCCATAATATACCATAAAATTTGGATATGTATCCAAAATAATATATTCATCCATTATACATTATAGCCACCAGGTAGTCCCGAATTTAATCCGCTTGATTTTGGTGTCTGTGGCGCATTAAAACAACGTGTCTATAAGAATCCCATAAACATTCGCAACCAACTATGGGAAGAAATAAATACTGCAGCAGTTTCTTTAGAACCAATGATGCTATTTAATATGAGACGATTTTTTATGAAATAAATTGACAAATGAATTAAAGAAAATGGTGGACATATCGAACACTTACTTTGACAAAAAGTTATGTTATTTAGTTTAACTATTTCTTAATTTGGTTTGTAAACAAAATGTTTTTCTTATGACTTTAACATAAAACATAAAATGTTTTATGTAAAATCCTATTATTCTGTTATTTTGTCAAATCATATTATTAATTATCCTGCTGATATATTTATTTTATTTAATATTTCGTTAATTATTAACTTTAGTTAAAGGTATTTTATACCAAAATTCAGAAGTATTAATGTTTTTGTCTATTTTTTCTTCGTTGCCTGGAGTAATTCCTTTAGATCAGAATTATGCAGCTGATTTTTAAAATGCCATTATCTCGAAAACTGTTAAGTTTTGAAGTTATTAACAAGTATACCTTTTTTTGTTAAAATAATGTATCTTTAATATTTTTTATCCCAAATACAAGTAACTTAAAGAACAAAAAAGTTAAGTGCAAATTTATACCACATATGTGGCATAAGTGGCGCCCTCTATAAGTTACATTAAAGTGTGCATCAAATTATAATTTCTCATATTTAAAAGTACCCAGATGTAAATTTTTATACATAAATGTTTACAAACGTAAAAGTTAGAGCGAAAAATAAAATTTTACTTTTGCACTTTAACACCCTGTATCTTTCTTAATATCAACATTTTATAAAAGCAATTTGGCTTAAATCGTAATATTTTAAAGTGAAGAATCTACTGTTTCTTTTTGTACAACTACTTAAGGACCACCTTGTATAGCATATTATCGGAATGTCACGTTTGTTCCATACCAGAGGTCCAGTCATTGGACTGACCTCTCTAAAGTTAATTTATATTTCGAGCCCCAAAAACGCTTATTGTTAGAATGTTTATCACTAATAGATTGCTGAATATACGCAAAAAACAAATTGTGGAATATCATTACTGTACAATTATCAACAAAAAACGAAGTTTTCCTTTTTTCTTTGGCCAATTTTTTGTCAATATTTATGAACCAGTTTTTGAAAATTACAAGCAATTTTGCGTTTGCTTCATATTTCAGAGGTGTGATTGACATCTGGAAAAAAACGAAGTGTTTTAGATGACTGATGGTAAGAGTTTTTCTGTGCCCGACATGTTTGCTGCTAACAGAATAGTTAAACGTTTCATACTGTGCTTCTCACCATGGTATTTAAAATTTTTAAAAATTAGAGTCTTATCAGGATGACCTTTAAAAACAGTCCCGTTTCGTAAGCATTAAATATTGTGAAGTTCGTAACCTTGTAACCATTCTTGCAATTTAATTTTCCAATTGTTACAGATTCCAATGCTGACACTTGCAATTTCCCCACAAACTTTTTTAAAAGCAAGTTCATGTCATCTTATGAACTTTTCTAGCGATCCATTACTGGCCCTAAAATAAGCCACTCCCAATGATTTAGAATATATTTTGGCTTTTTCTTGTAACAATCTGATATTTTGGCTCCTTTAAGTCCAAAATTCTGCAATTCGTCTGGCAGAACAATTTTTGACCGTTTTAAAATTTTTCCATGATGTCTGATAAATTTTTTAATATTGCTGATAGGGTACTCATTGGTAAGTCTAATTGTTTAACAACATCTTTCTTCTTTTGACAGCTCTTCACAAATTTGAGCAATTCTAACTTTCAAGCGAGACTCAAAGTTGTGTTTAGTTTACGTTTTCTAGCACTCATAAATTTACAATTTTATTTGTAAACTGTCGTACTAATTGATGCGTTTTGCGATAGAACCAAACTACTGCTAATAATTATTCAATTGACAACAAATAACTTCAGTAAACTATAAATGAAATAAAAAATAACAAAATTGAACCCCAACACCAAACAAGCAAGCGGTGCGGGATAGCTTTCAAATAATCGAGTTACAAAATAAAACAATGCTATGTTCAAAATACAGAGATCCAATTTAATTTTTCGAGTTACAGAGGGTATGAAATCCATGTTTCGTGGACCTTAAGAAAAACTTGGACCAAAACAACACAATAAAAGTGTTCCAGAAATGAACATATCATTTTAAAATATAAAATAAAAATATAGTTCTTTACACTTTTCTTAGTGTAGAATAAGTAAAATATTCACTAATATCTAGTTTGCCTCGGGATGGCCGACTTAATGGCGCCACAGCCTCTTAAATAGTTTTCACACCTAAATACAAGAGGGGTAATCTTCACTTAAAGTTCGCATCAAGTAGTATGTATTATTTTAGTTAGTTCGTTGTCACACGCCCTTGAGGCAAGTGCATTTTAAAATTCACTCTCAATTCACGTATAAAATATTTCTCTACGCCGAAGTCGGGCATTTTTTCTCATAAATACGGTTTCTCTCTTTTACGTGTGATAAAGAAAGAATTATTTGATACTGTATAGTCAGCTACGTCGTTTTGAACCTCTTTAATCTAAAAATAGTTAATTATAAGTCGATAAACTTAAAGTGCTTTTATTTCTCTGGAGTTATATTTGCTCCCATTAACAATCCTTATCCTTCAACGGTCACTGAAGAACCAAACCTATGGAGATACATCCATTCACAAGTCCTTTGAAGTAAGGCTTGGAATCAAAAGATTTCCAACTCTCGAATATAGGGAGCCAGTAACAAGGCTCCCACTCATTCGTGGTCCTATCGAGCACAGATTATTTGATGAAACAGGACTGAAGAAAGAAAAGGATTACACACGCCGGAGAGCAACAGGAAGAAAGAATAATGGTTTCTCGTCCCTAGAAGAAAGATTGCACAAGTTGACCTTCGTTCAAGATTAGACACGTGTGTTTTGTGAAAAGTGCGTTATGTGCTGGTAAGTGACAGCGGTAATTAAATTGGATACTTGAAAAACATTTGGTGAGGTTAAAACGCTTTCTATATATTTCTATAGTCACTGCATGCACACATTTATATTTGGTAGATATTTGTCTCGACTTTTATTTGTTTATTAATATTTATATTAACTAATGGCTTTGATTTGACAACAGATCTTTCTTCTCAATATCGCTAAAGATAGCTGACAATTATTTATTATACAGATTGTCTCACAGCCCGCTCTCAAGAAAAATATTTATTTATCACTCTAGTAAAAATACTCTATTAAAATTAAAATCGCGTCTTAGTTGAAAAAGACATTTACACTAAACAAAATCATTCACTCTTATTTCTCGCTCAGCATATATTTGCAAATAAATTCACTTTTAAATAAAAAATGGAAGCTTTAAAGAAAAAGCGCAAATCACTTAAAGCATCAATTACACGTATCTCAGAATGGTTTATAGCCAATAAAGACACAGAAAACGAAATACTTGATTTTGAAAATAGGAAAGAAAAACTTTTTAATTTTTTTACACAATATGAACAAATTCAATTAGAAATCGAACAGACTGATGACAGTGACCAACAATCAGCTGATCGAGCAAATGTTGAAGAAAAATACTTCAACACACTCAAAGGTTTGCAAAGAAAAATAATAGAATTAAATTTAACAGAAAATAAAGTACCTAGCTCAAATAATAATGCTGTTTCCAGTGCGAGGCTGCCTGAAATTAGCATGAAAACCTTTACCGGAAATTTCTCAGAATTCAATGAATTCTTTCAACTATTTGAAACTCTGATCACAAACAATTCAAGTTTAAATAATGTACAAAAGTTTATATATTTAAAATCTTTCCTCAAAGGAGAACCTTTAAACTTAATTAGCAGTATCGAAGTAGTAGATGCAAATTTTGCTATCGCTATAAAAACCCTAAAAGAAAGATATGATGACAAATCACGAGTGATTAGTACTCTTATAAAAAAGCTGTTAAAGTCTCAATCTCTAGTTAAATGCACTCCTCAGGTACTAAGAGATTTTCTTGTACACACGAAGCAAACGCTTCAAGCTCTTAGTAATCTCGAAGTTCCAATTGAACATTGGGACCTCCTTTTAATAGAAATATTTTTAGAAAAAATAGATTTTGCTTCTCACAAGGCTTTTGAATATGAAGTAGGTTCTAAGAATGTTCCAACACTCAAACAATTTTTTGAATTTCTAGAAAAAAGATGTGATGTTTTAGAGAAACTTAATTACACTGAAACTCAGTCAAAGTTTAATAATAAAGTCACTCAAAAAACTGCTCATATTTCCACTATAAATAATAATAAATCTAGCTATGAAAATTGCATATTTTGTAAACAAACTGGTCATAAAATATATCAGTGTAACTTATTTAAAGACACAAATTCTCGAGAAAGGTTTAATTTTGTAAAGCAAGCACAGCTTTGCAGAAACTGTTTTGGCACTAAACATTTTACTGATAAATGCATCTCTAAATACACATGTAAAATTTGCAATAAAAAGCACAATACACTTCTGCATGAAGAAAAGAATTTTTCTCACACTCATCAAAATAATTTATTCTCTCCCACTCGAAGCAATCAAAGTGCTTCAAATTCACATGATGGTAATCAAAGTCACGCCAATAGGCAACAATCACGCTTTAATGCACCACAAACCTCTCAAACCTCCGCAAGTATACAGGGTGATTCACAAACTCGCCATAGTGCACCACATATCTCTCAAAGTCATTTTCATGCTCCTCAAAGGAGTAATAATGCCCAAGTTACTCAAACAATTAATTCTCCACATTCATATAATGAATCACCAAACACTTCTACTCACTTAAGCACTCAGACAAATGAAAATTGTCTACTCTCAGACACGCAAAGTCAAAATTCATCTTGCGTCTCTTCTCTCTCAACTTTCAATCCAAAAAACGAAGTTTTGCTAGCCACAGCGCTGGTAACAATTTACTCTAAAAGTGGACAACCTGTACACGCAAGATGTCTTCTCGATAATGGATCTCAATCGAGCTTTGCAACAAAAGATTTAGTAAATAAACTAAATTACTCTACCACTAATAAAAGATTACAAATTTCCACAATCTCTCAAAATTGTTCCATCTCAAATGAAATGGTAAACATTGAATTTTTCCCATATAAAAACAATGATATGAAATTTGAAGTATCATGTGCAGTTTTGGATAATATTACGTGTAAAATACCTCAGGTACCTCTAGATCGTAGCAAAATAAAAATACCAGCTGGCATAAAGCTCAGTGATCCCTCTTACTCCTCCCCAGGGAGAATCGATCTCTTATTAGGTGCAGAAATTTACTGTGATCTATTAAAGGATGGTTTAATTCATATTGGAGCAGGTCTTCCAGTGCTTCAAAACACTCATTTAGGATATGTCATGTTCGGTAACTTATCTCCACAAGTTTCATCTAAGAAAAAGATGCACTCTCACTCAAACTGTAACTATTCACACTCGAATCATATTTCTTTATTTGTTCAATCTCACACCGAAGAAGAAAATATAAATAATCTTCTCCAAAGGTTTTGGGACATTGAAGAAGTTCCCGAAATAAAGCATTTAAGTCCTGATGATGAAAAGGCTGAGAAAATATTTAAAGCCACAACACAAATCCTACCGAATGGACAGTTCCAAGTAGATTTACCCCTATGCACGCCTAATGAAAATAATAAATTGGGCGACTCTTTCCAAATGGCGCGAAGGCGATTTCTAAATTTGGAGAACAAATTCTCAAAAAATGATTCTCTTTACAAACAATATAAATCTTTTATAGACGAGTATGTTGAATTAGGACATGCAAAATATGTTCCGTTGTCTCTGCAGAATGTACACTCAGAAAACAAATATTTCTTGCCTCACCACAGTGTAGAAAAAGACACTTCTCTCACAACTCGTTTGCGCGTAGTTTTTGACGCATCCATGAAAACCACTTCTGGTTTTAGCCTTAATGATATTATGTTAAAGGGTTATACCACACAACCAGAACTATTTGACACTTTAGTCAACTTTAGACTCTTCAAGTATGTATTCACATCTGATATAAAAAAGATGTTTAGACAAATCAGAATAAACCCCAACCAAACTTTCTTATTAAATATTTTGTGGCGCAACTCTCCCTCGGAGCCGTTAAAATGTATACAATTGGAAACGGTTACCTATGGAACGAAACCAGCTACCTTCCTTAGCACACGATGTTTAATTGAACTCGCAAACATGCATAAGGAAGAATATCCTCTTGCTCATGATATGCTCATTCATTTTTGCTATATTGATGACATACTATATGGTACAAATAGTATTGAAACACTCACACTTGCGCATGAGCAAATCACTGCACTGCTACAAAGGGCAGACATATCTCTTCACAAATGGTGTTCAAATTCACCACAATTTTTAGAAAATATTTCACAATTTTCAACTGACTCCACGTATGTCATATCTCCAGAAAATCATTCTAATAAAATATTAGGTCTTTGTTGGGACTCTAAATTAGATAGTTTCTCTATTTCAGTACCAGAAATCGAAATAAAAGATTCCTACACTAAGAGACAAGTGCTCTCGATAATCGCAAGTTTTTTCGACCCCAAGGGATTAATTAATCCTGTAATAGTAACTGCAAAAATAATAATGCAAAAAATTTGGCTTTCAAAAATTCAGTGGAATGAAAGTTTAGACTCTACACTCTTAAATGAATGGTTAAATTTTCTCAAACATATTTCAGCACTAAAACATTTAAAAATTTACAGACCTTTTTTTATTGAAAATTATATATGTACTATACAAATACACGCATTTTCCGACGCTAGTGAAAAGGCATACGCCAGCTGCATATATATTAGAGTTACTTATAGCTCAAGAAATGTCTCTTCCACACTCATCACCTCTAAAAGTAGGGTAGCTCCAATAAAAACATTAACTTTACCTAAGTTAGAACTTATGGGTGCTGTTTTATGCAGCAAACTCACTAAAAGAATAGTTGAAATTCTAAATAATAAATTAACTCAAATAGACTCAATAAACTGCTGGACGGACTCAGAAATCGTACTTGCTTGGTTAGGCTCACATAGCTCGAGATGGTCACAGTTTGTTGCAAATAGAGTTTCTGAAATACAAGGAAACCCACAATTTAAGTGGCGATATATAAAGTCAAAACAAAACCCCGCAGATATTGCGTCAAGAGGCATGTCTGCTCCTGAACTTCTAAACTCAAAATTTTGGTTTCAAGGTCCCTCATTTCTACTTAATTATGACTTAGATTTAACTTCTTATGATTCAAAACCAAATGTAAGTAAAATACCCGAGGAAAAGAAAATAGTTCATCTAGCACAAGAAAGTCCAATAAGTTTCATTGAAAATTTATCTCTCAAATTTTCAAACTTCTCAAAACTACAACGCAGTATCACACTTATTCTCAGGTATATTCACAATTTCAAGTTTCCAAATGAAAAATATGTTGAGCCCTTCTCTGTTTCAGAATTAAAAAATGCTGAAAATTTAATAATAAAACTTTTGCAAAAGGCACACTTTTTTCGAGAATTTTCTTGTCTTGAGAATAAGGAGATAATTTCAAATAAAACAATTTTAAAACTCAACCCATTCATAGATAATCAGCAAATGATTCGTGTAGGTGGTCGTCTAAGGTACTCAGACGTCCCATATGAACAGAAGTACCCATTACTTCTACCCTCTCATAATCACATAGTAAAATTAATGCTGCATAGAGAACATATAAGATTATGTCATGCAGGCCCTCAAAATACTCTTTCCAATTTTCGTTTAAGATATTGGTGTCTAAATGGTCTCAAAGAAACTAAAAGGATAATTAATAAATGTCACGATTGTTTTAAATTTAAAGCAAAGACAGCCACACAGTTAATGGCTGATTTACCACGGGAACGTTCATGTTTCTCCCCTCCATTTACCAATGTCGGTCTAGACTTTGGTGGTCCATTTCTTATAAAAAGCTCCAATTTAAGAAAGGCTCCAAAAATAAAATCCTACATAGCGTTGTTTGTATGTATGGTTACTCGTGCAGTGCACATCGAATTAGTCACAGGTCTGTCTACCGAAAGTTTCTTACTTGCTTTAAAAAGATTCATCAGTAGGAGAGGCTGTCCACAAATTATCTACTCAGATAACGCCACTAATTTTCTAGGAGCTAGAAATCAGTTGAGGGAAGTTGCACTATTTCTTAAACAAAAGGAAACCTCTGAGTCCATATTCAATTTTCTCTCCTCTTCTGAAATCCAATGGAAATTTATTGTAGCCCATTCTCCGCATCATGGTGGAATTTGGGAGGCAGCCATAAAAAGTGCCAAATATCACATTTTAAGGCTTTTAGGCAATACCACTTTAACTTTTGAAGCCTTTAGCACAGTTCTCGCACAAATAGAAGCAGTACTAAACTCACGCCCTCTTTGTGCTATGTCAAATGATCCAAATGACTTTAACACATTGTCTCCAGGACATTTCCTAATAGGAAAACCAATTACGTCATTTCCTGAAGAGATAGTGATGGAAATACCTGACAATAAATTAACAATTTGGCAAAACTACATGAAGATTCAGCAATCATTTGCCAAACGCTGGAAAATTGATTACCTTAATCAACTTCAGAATCGCCCCAAGTGGTTAACACCACAGAAGAATCTTGAAGACGACTTAGTTCTATTAAAGGAAGATAAAGTTCCACCCCTACACTGGCCATTGGCAAGAATTGTTGAATTGTTTACTGGTAAGGACGATAAGGTCCGTAGTGTTAAAATAAAGACTAGAGATGGATATTTTAACAGACCCATTACAAAACTCTGTCCTCTTCCTGTGGACAAAGTAGAAAATTAAAATTTTAAATTTTGTCACATTTATATGTATTACTCTAGTTTAGGAATAGTTATTTCTTAAATTACATTTAAGTTAAGTTTGCTTACTTTCTCAAATCACTCTTTCTTTCGTTTTGAAGTAAATACTTCAACGCGGGCAGTCTATGTTCCAGAAATGAACATATCATTTTAAAATATAAAATAAAAATATAGTTCTTTACACTTTTCTTAGTGTAGAATAAGTAAAATATTCACTAATATCTAGTTTGCCTCGGGATGGCCGACTTAATGGCGCCACAGCCTCTTAAATAGTTTTCACACCTAAATACAAGAGGGGTAATCTTCACTTAAAGTTCGCATCAAGTAGTATGTATTATTTTAGTTAGTTCGTTGTCACACGCCCTTGAGGCAAGTGCATTTTAAAATTCACTCTCAATTCACGTATAAAATATTTCTCTACGCCGAAGTCGGGCATTTTTTCTCATAAATACGGTTTCTCTCTTTTACGTGTGATAAAGAAAGAATTATTTGATACTGTATAGTCAGCTACGTCGTTTTGAACCTCTTTAATCTAAAAATAGTTAATTATAAGTCGATAAACTTAAAGTGCTTTTATTTCTCTGGAGTTATATTTGCTCCCATTAACAATCCTTATCCTTCAACGGTCACTGAAGAACCAAACCTATGGAGATACATCCATTCACAAGTCCTTTGAAGTAAGGCTTGGAATCAAAAGATTTCCAACTCTCGAATATAGGGAGCCAGTAACAAGGCTCCCACTCAAAAAGTAAAAGTAGAAGAAGATCTAACCGACCCTATTGAAGCTGGCAATGGAATAAGACAGGAAGATTCCCTGAGTCCTCTATTGTTCAACCTGATTATGAATGAAATAATAAAAAAAGTACTTAAAAAAACTTAAAATGATCTGTTATGCAGACGACGGAATACTACTTTCTCAAAGTGAAGACGATTTACAATGTATGCTGCACCAATTTAATATAACGGCCAGAAAATTTAACATGTTAATTTCCCCAAAAAGACAAAATGTATGGTTATAACAACAAACTTATTAAGATGTAAATTGGAGCTGAAAGGTCCGATAATAGAACAAGTGATATCTATATATCTTTAAATATCTAGACGTCACATTATCTAGCTACGGAAAGCTCGAAACTGAAGTGGAAGATCAAGTGAATAGAGCAAACAGAGCCGCAGGCTGCAAGAATGAAACAATTTGGAGAAATAAAAATATCGGGAAAGAAATGAATTGCAAAATTTACAAAATTGTCACCAGACCAATAATGACATACGCGACAGAAACACGACACAGAGAGGACAAAAAGGATGTTCGAAACAGTAGAGATGAAAACACCTAGAAAAATTGATGGTAAGACACTATGGAACAGAGCTAGAAGTACAGATATATGACGTAGATGCAAGATGGAGAACATCAAGAACTAGGCAAGAAATAGAAGAGTAGAATGGAACGATCATATAAGCCGAATGACAACAAATAGAGTAGTAAAGACGGCAAGGGACGGTTCTCCAATAGGAAGACGATCAGTAGGAAGACCACGAAAACGATGGAATGACAACTTACTGGAAGCACATTTAAAAACAGACAGAGTCATGTCTATATAAAAAGAAAAAGAAGAAGAAGAATTACAGAGGGAAAATATGTACCAAAATGGCTTGCGCATACTCACTGATTATTTCAGACAGAGAGTTGAGATTTCGAGAAATGAAGGTTTTGGGCTTGAGAACAAAACTTTTTTGAGTTTTGGAGGAATTCGGCTTATCGAGATTCCCCTCATAGAGGTTCTACGGTATAATCATGGTATCGCACCCTATATAATTCGTTTATTGTTGAATACTTTATCTTATCTATGACCAATTATTAGAGACAAAATTCTCCACAAGAAATGGCCGCGACCGTTTTATGGGGGTACTTAATTAGAAGTGGCCGCTTTTAAAAAGTGACTGATAATAGAGATTTTAGTTTATTTACATTATTCTTATTTATAATCTCTAATGTTAAGCCTTTTATCTCCTCTTTTAAGTGTTAAAAATTCAAGTGTTTTTTTTTGTCTGGGAAACAAGTTAAGCAAAACAATAGAAAATCTAGGAAAACAATAAATAATTTATAAAACAAGTTAAGCTATTATTGAATAGTGTGCCATTGTTACTGTGCAATTTGTATAAATCTTAATAAATGGGATTAAAACTACTTATAAATTATCAATTTTCAAGTTACCAGGAAACTACGAATTTAAGTACCCCGATAAGAAATAAAAAAAAACAGGAGATTTTGATAAAAGTGATAATCTATATAATTAATAGTAAGATAGGTCGAGTATTATTAGTTTTATTTTCTTTTTTTTTTATTATCTTTCACAATCTTTGCTTTTGCTTTCGTCGCAATTTTTCTCCATTTTTTCGTAATTGTTATATTATTTTTCATTTAAATATTATTTTTATATGTGATTAAACCACAATTATTAGTTGTGATGAAAATCACAACCAAATCACACCAATTAGATTCAGTTTACACAAACATATAATACAGAACACACAGAACAGTCAGAATTTGATATTCCTAGTTTTGTACCCTCAAATTTTGTACAGCCAATATATGCTATGTATCTACAAGATCGTGGTCAAGCATGTCCATTTTGAAGTGACATAACTAATAACAAGAACTTTGGTTATACCACAGTATAAATAACCAACCTGTGGTTATGCAGTTAGTTATATTAGTTAGTTAAAAATAGTGATTTTCATCATCACCAATAATTGTGAATTAATCCCAGACAAACATAATATTTCAATTAAACATTCCACAAGAAAGTAGTTTCAGAACCTAATTATTTTTCATGTTATGTACTACCATTTTTTTCAAATTTTATTCTATCTCTATCGCACCTTTCTTTCTGCATCATATATGCTCGTATAGTACATTCGCAAATGTAGTGCCCCTGACGACGGGCCGCTCAGGTAGACGGCTTCTCCTGCTTGTCGTAAAAGGCGACTAAATGGAACAGCTGTCCGCTGTCCATAGTTCCTAACCTGTCCCTGTGTGATAGCAAAAACTCCCAACCATCATACGACACCCACCCGTACCCATCATACACTTCCTGATACACAAATCTATACCCTCCACTAGTACAAAAACCAGGAGTTTTTATACAGAAACCAGTTTCCAGGAGGAAACCTCCACTAATACAAAAAGCAGTGGACGAAACCACTGAGAACAAATGGATATGCAAGGGAAAAAGTGGGTCTAAAGCGGTGCCCGAAGGAGGGGGCGAACCGAAGAGGATTATATCCCTCGCGGATTATTGACGCACTGCCTCGCTGGACCGAAGAATCAACGAAACTCGTGGGAAGAAAAATGGATAAACATTTAATAAAAAAGAAGGTAAGTATAGGGATAGGAGAATCTATGGACGATATAAGCGAAAAGAGACTGGCGGCAATAGCGGAAGAGGAAGAAGAGTTCAGTCGGTGGGAGAAAAATAACGAAACAAAGTAGAAGAACGAAACAGTGGAGGAGAATGGCAGTGAAAAAGAAATGGGAGATAGTAATGACGAGAGTGAATGGACGACCAATATTAAAGAAAAAAGGAAAGGAAATCACACGAAGATTAAAAAGAAGTCAAATAGAGAAAATAATGTCAACGATTAAGGGATTCATGGACGAGCTATTGTAACTTACAAAGGCGGTGACAAATCCGGAGGATGAGATCAAACAGGGAGTACGGCAGATTTGGTGCGGAATGAAAAGAAATAGAGTTAGTGTATAGTGCTATAGAGGATATTGGGAAAAGGCAAAGTATAAAAAGATGCGTAACAACAATAACAATAACAACAATAACAACGCAAATAAAAATAACTGTGGCGACAACTAAGAGGGGCGTAGGTACACAGGTAGAAGTAAATGGCGAAGAGGATCCAGATTTACAAAGAAGAATGATGGAGGAATTACATACGAAAATGGAGACGGCATAAAGCTCCGAGGAAATAATTCAAGTATTAGACTAAGAAAAGCCAGAGGAGCTTTATAATAAGGTAACCATCTGCAAAAAAGAAATTTTGGAGGCACCGGACGATGTGGCAATCTGTGCAAGGTACCCAGACCCGCCCTCCCCCGGTTTATACGTGGAAGAAGATTAAAATGGAGGAATTGAGACTGTCCCAAATAACATGTATAATAGAGAAAAATGGAAAAGAGAGAACACCAAAAAAAGTTTTCTACAAGTTGGAACAAAGGAGATGAGAAGAACCGATGGCTGTTAATTTTCTGGCAGCAGCCAGGAAGCTATTCAACCATATGGAACGAATGGATACTGTAGCTCTTTGACCGTAATAGAGATTGGAATTAATGTTGATATCTCTTATACTATATTTATAGTAACAATTATATTTTTCTCTTACGGATCAAGGTACTTCAGTCCTTCCGTAAACATTTGTTCTGAGTTAGCGAAGACTCCAACAAAGTATGTAGCGATGTTATTTTCGTTGGCAATTATTCTGACGGTTTTGGTGTAAGGGAAGTGGCCTCATGATAGACGGTCTTCCATGTCTTTTTGTGAAAGACATTGTCAAAGAAACAAATATGTACTCATTCTTGTTTTATATAAATCAAAAATTGCAGAACTTATAACATAATATAAACAAAATGTACTTTTCTAAAGCTTTATCCTTTTATATTTGAAGCATACAGCATCTACATTATAAAAACATGCCAACACTGCTATACCGAAATTTTTTGTTCCATGTTTGACATTTGCGGCTAAAATCAGCTTGTACTTTCGGTAAACTCAACCAATTTGGTTTTAGTTTATTTGCTATGTATGCTTGGTTGTCTACCTTCCAGTTCGTTAAAAGTCGAAGTCAAAATTTGACCAACGTAGTAAAAAATTAATTACTAAATCTGATAGACAGTTAAGACTGAGTTCAGTAAATATATTATTTTTTAACATTCTACCAGGAAAATGGCGCCAAAATAGAGAGATTTTGTCAGAAGTAAATACAAAAATTATACTTCAACATATACATCACTGTGTATAGCTACACAAATTAGAACTAAGTGTATAATAATTTACGCATTTTGTTGAACACACCATACAATTTGAAATAAGCACTGTAAAACAAATTAGGTACACATGTTTTATAGTAACCAATTTACATAATGAAACAGACAAAATACTACCAAACTAAAAGTATTTTCAAACGACATACAATCATAATTAAATAGTATAGTACATACAATAATCTATACTACATAATGTATCACAATGATACTTATCACAAACAGAATGAAAAACTAATCAGATATAGCTACATGCCAGAAAGAAAAAGTCATAGAAAAACAACAAGAAAAGCTTATTTTAAGTAAATATTCCCATTAAAGATATATCTACTTTAGAACAATGTTTAATATTTATTGACTTAAAAAACAGTCCAATTAAATATTTTTGAGTGATTTGTCGTTTTGTGGGGCAATTTTTTGCAATCCTACGTCACTTTTACAATCCAATGGAAGACGACCCGTTATCTTACACCTCTCTTAAACATTACCTTGGTAAGCTCCACCTCTATGACCCTACCCTAACTTCCGATTTTCAGTGAACTGAACTTGCGCGAATTTGAAAAAATCTCGTAGTAGTCGTAAAATCGTTTTGTGAGGGTGTGATCTAAATTTAATTATTTGGTGACATATTTCAAAGATATATCTCATCGTTAATTCCGAAAGTATTCGATGAGACGATCCAAAATTCGTCTGAAAGAAAAAAAATCCAGATATTAAATAATACGGTCTAGAAGTGATTTGGCTTTGGCCGCAAACGGCAGCGAAAATTAGCATAAGAAACCTCGTGATTATTTAAATTTGTTTATAAAATGAAGATTTATAAAATGTCCACGTTAAATTTGATTATTAGAAGCTCTAAGACTGTTGATAAATTAAATTTTTCTAATTAACTAAATTTGTGAAAAAGTGAGGTTAGTCTTTTTTTGACTTTTTCTATAGTACTGTGACGTCATTTCCAAGAAAAACGCTTGTGACTAATTTTTTAAAGAAAACTTAAATTGGTGCAAAATTTTCTAGAATTCGCCATTTGGTATTAAATGTATTTATATTCAACTATTATGTATACAAGTGATTTTAATGAATTTATAAAGGTATTTTGTACTATAAACTTGAACAAAATTTCTGGGATTTGCACAAATAAGATGCACAATGTGGAATCTGCATTTGTTACCTCTAGCATTGGATATCGAGCTAAGAATGATCCTGGAGACTGACATCTGTTTGGTGGAGAACTTTATCATGGATATGTGACATTTACTTGATATCCATTTCCCCTTGGTTGAATTATAATATTGATGTAAGTATTACCTTATTTATTTTAAACCTTATTATGATAGCAATATTTTCTCTGTAATAAATAAGTGCAAACATAAAGTAGAGCAAATCTACCTTATCTTGAAATATCAGTGAAGTCCTAAAAATGGCAACTATAATGACATGGTTAAAAAAATTACAGATAACAGGTATTAAAGCTAACAAAATGACAAGTATCTCCTATGAACCATTCGATTTACCGAAATGACTGATATTGCCACCTATAAAACAGCATCATCCTATCTCAAAAAGATGAAGGTAACAATTCGGTGTTTAGGTTTTTTCAAGTCCCGAAAACATTAAATGCTAAATGTCAACCTTATCATTTTTATTGCTAATATTTTATGACACAAAGATTATTTATTACTATATTTTATTACTATATTTTATTACTTTATTATTTATTACTATATTTTTTAATGAATTATTTGCAAATAGCATAGTTTTTGAGATATGATACTTTTTTGCAATTTACGAACTGAAGCTTTTTATTTTTAATTATTTTTAACAAACTATAGAGAACGTGGTTGACTTTATTAGTTTTCCCTTTTTACTTTAGAGTTGCATAGGATATGGCTTCATACTGTAGAGTGATTATTAATAACTACATCCATAGTTGATTTTACTGTGACGGTGAACTTCATAAAAATAAGTACAAGTTTCAGCTGTTTCTAATAAACTATGCCTACATTCTTTCTTTGTGTCCTTTGTATTACTCTTTATTATTATTCCAAAGCTTTCATTTATTTATTCATAAATAATACACAAAAAGGATTTTTTGTTCTCCTTAAATAGAAAATGTTTAGGTCTTATATCAAGGTGCAACATGTTTTTCCAGTGCTAATCTAGATTTCTATATTAAAATTATCCTGCATAACAGAAAAGAGTGAAACAGCTAAAAAAGGTGGCAGATGTTTGATATTCATACCTAACCATACTATTGCAATTATTATTAATGATTAAGTCTATAATTTATAGTCTATTTTCAAAAGATATTTCAGTCTGATATGCCACAAACATACTTTAAACCAATATCTAGCCAATAGTGTAAAAATAAACTTGAAAGCTGTGAAGACCCTGACAATATGTTAAAAATATCATAATGTTATGCAATAAATAAGCAATATCAAAAAAATAACACTGATATGTTTGTCTTATGTAAATAATATACAAGAAACTTTGTTTATACTTCATTGTGTACTGCACACTAATAATTCGAAGTAAAAGATGAAATTATCAATACTAGTAACAGATAACTCTTATGCAATCATCAAGTGCACATATAAAATATATAGTTTAGATAAGATATCATTCAGGTATATGAATTTATATTAAATAGTTAGTCATTTTATAAAATAATGTGTGTTAAAATCAGGGTATGGAAAATGTCGTACAAACCTCATGTTTTCTAAAAATAAAAATGAGAGTCTTTAAATCAGTAAATATAACCCTGTACACCCATTTTAATAGTCACTATTACTAAGGATCCAGCAACATATTTTTAACAACCTCTAATCAAAGACCATTTATGTAAGAGGCTAATAATCATTCATGTACTTAGGCTCCTATCATAGAGTCTGTGAATCTATCTACCACTTCAGAGCTTCTATGTTTCTGGCTGTGGTTGGGTATTGATTGTTGATGCCATCAGTTTTTATTTTTCCTGATTTATCTGCAGACTCATATTTTTTAACATGATTGCTGCATATATTTTGTACTTCTCCCATAACTTGAACTACTTTTTTGTCAGAACTACAACTATTTACCTATGGGAAGATTGAAAAGATCATTATCGAAATTTTTCTTGGAGTGGATCTTCCCAAATTTTACCTTCAATATGGATGTTGCTGATATATGACATCTAATTTTATGTAATAAAGTGTTATTTTTCCAACTAAAGTTAATATCAAAATCATATAGTAGTTTATTGGTCCTTTAAAAAGATATAGTAATACTTTCAAATTGACTATTTACAATATATTAAGTATATCATTAGGGTGAGACTCAGTTTGTATGTGTCTATAACAGTAGCATTTAACTGCTCGTTTACCTATCACTAATTTATTTATTTATTAGTTTATATGGTATGTAAAATTCATTCATGGCTTGGTATTTGTTGGTTTTTTCCAGAGTAAAAAACTCCCCTGAATATACACTTAGGCAATCACATAGGATACTTGAAAATATTTTGTATATAAGGAGGGTTGTTCCGCTGTAGCTCCACACTCAAAGGTATTACTCTTTTTGTGTAGCAAACAATTCTAGTATATCACTCTTCCAGGATTTGTTCCTCATTCCGGGCATTTACTATTATTTTATGTATTTGATTATGGAACATTAAAAGATAAAAAATGACTGAACAGTTGAATAAGAAAATAAGAAACTGATTTGTTTACATCATGTGTTGTCCACTGTAGATTGCACCAAGATTTCCATTATCTAAGACATTTCACTAATTTACATTTGAATATACTTCTATAGCATGTTATTCCACTCCTCTATAAGTACAATACTAGTTCAAAACACATAATTATTTCGTCATGTTTTATTTTCAATTGTATGCCTGTAGTGGTATAATGTGGGTGTATAGCTGCTGTGAAAAACTTTTCTTTTTTCTTCACATTTTATCTACACTTCCTCTCTAAATCAAGCAGTTTTCTTTCTCAATGTGTTAGTGTTTGTCACCTTTCATCTGCATGATTAAATTTTATAACATTTTTCATTTCGTGAACTTCCAGTCCTATGTATATAAATATATATTCGTTTGTTTCTAGATTTTATGTTTGTCTTAAATTTTGTCTTTTGTGTTTCAAATGTTGACATTTGTACTTCGCTGAGTATTGTTTTAATAAAAATAAAAATCAATACATTTACAAATAAAATATGAGGTGCAAATGTCTTTGTTTAGCCTTCAGTGTATATATTTTTATGTGGGATTTATATTCTGCTGATAAATCAATTATTATATTAAGTAATATTTCATAATCGAAATACTTATGTAACAAAACCCATGTGAATTGCAAATCCATGTGAAATTAAAATCAGTTGGTTTTATGGAATCCTTAATATGACTGGATATCTAGTGTTTTTTTAGTCTAAGGTAGGGTATTTAAATTAAAAATGAAAGAATGGAAAAGAAAAGTATTTTTGAAAAGTAACAGATTTTAAATTGTTTAAATTATTTAACTTAGAATTACTTAAATTGTCAAAATTGTATTACAAATTTAGTGCTAGAACTAGTAAACTATGCAAACCAAATTTTGGGAAAAGGGGTATAATAAATAAAGTAATGAAATTTGATGGACATTTAATTTTGGATTTATAATTACAATTAATAACAAATAATTATAAACAATGTATACTCGCCACAATATCGTATTAAGTGGATTGTGTCTAAAAATGTTTATTTCTATATGATAAAAATGGAAATGTTTCATGGAGCTTTGAGCCCTGATGTACTTACTTCAAATCTAAATTGTCGGATTCTGCTCTTAAATCAATGTGCAGCGCTCATTAATGTTCTCTAAGAGTTGTATGAGAGCACATATGCGCCTTATTGGGCAGTAATATGTTCAATTAGATTCTTTCATTCAATTTTTATCCCAAGGGAAAAATTTACTGATTAACTGATTCATTATATATTTTTTGTTTTTTATAAATTCCGAAATGTGTCTCAACTCAATCACTTTTATAGAAAAAACAAACAATAACGTATTTATATACACTCAGATGCAAAAAAAACGCAACGGAGAAAGTTTTGGTCAAATTCAAAGTATTTGAATTTTTTATTTTTAGCCCTATTTTGATGATTTTTTGACCACAGTGTGTATAAATTTATAAATTTTAATTTGGTATAGTCAGTTTTTTGATAAAATTTTATATTTGACTTATTGTACGGGGTTAATTAAAACGTGGTTTTATTATCTTAACTTTGAAACATCCTGTGGAATAATTCCGTTTGCGACTTTTCGTAAAACCTTATTTTTCGGTTGCAACCATGTCTCCTAAGCATTATGTTTTTTGTTTCATGTCAAAATATGCCTTGGTTCATTTTTTAGAGCCAAATGAATTTGCCACCCACAATTTAGGACTTTTTTAATTATGATTATTTTGGAGTTATTTTGTAATACGACGAGGTGGCTTTGGTGACTGTTATCATTATGTTATATTGACACTAACATTTTGTTTACCTATGATTGATCATGGTTCTTAGTGTCGAAGATTGTGCAAAAGCCATTGCTCTGGTGGCTCTGGAATATGTGGCTAGAGTACTACACACTCATCGCTCTACCATCCAAAGGGTAGTGGAACGTTTTATATGAACTGGAACAAACAAGCGTAAAGCGGGAAGTAGCAAGAAGCGCAAAACTACCGCTTTAGATGATCGTTTTATACGACTCAACGCTTTGCGGGTTCGTCATTTAACATCGGTGCAAGCAAGAAATCAGCTTCAAGAGGATCAAGGCAATAATGTAAGTGTATTATATCTCGTCGAAGATTACATGAATTTGATTTGCAAAGTTGCAGACCAGCAACTGGGCCCAAATTACTTCCACGGCACAGAGTGGCTAGACTACATTTTTTCAGGGAACATATACATTGGAATTTAGGACAATGCAGTAATGTTCTTTTTACGGATGAGTCGAGATACTGTCTTCACTCATCAGATGAGAGAGGACGAGTATGGCGTTGAACTGGAGAGAGAGAGAGAGTATGGCGCTTTTAGTCCCCGCTTTAGCCATGGAGCGGGATAGGTGATGGTATGGACACCGGTATATTGAGGAAATTTTAGCGAATCACATAGTACTCTTTTCTCAATATATCGGCGATGATTTTCTATTATTTCAAGATAATGCGCGACCCCACTTTACAATGTGTGTCATGCAATATTTAGAGGAATTTGGTATTAATAAAATGAACTGGCCAGCGTGCTCGCCAGATCTGAACCCAATAAAGCACATTTGAGACATGTTTGGTAGAAATATTAGAGGTCGTGAAGTCGCACCCATTCTCAATTAACGAACTTCGCTTAGCTCTAGAAGAAGAATGACAAAACATCCAGCAAGATGATATTCGCAACCTCATAGACAGCATGAGCCGACGTGTACAGGCAGTTATAGAGGCTAGGGGAGGCAATACAAAGTATTAAGTTATTTTTTAGTAGTTTTTCTTTGTTATTTGCGTACTTAGGTTAAGTTACATTTAAGTTATTTTTTTGTTTTGTTATTGTTATCATTGTTCATAAAAACCAAGATGCCGTTGCTTTTAATCATTATTGAAATGCAGTGCTTGTGGGATGTCGATATGGCATTCCTTCGATACAGTCACCAAAGCCTCATTCACATTCACATCAAAGAATCATTTTTTTTCCTACATTTGTTTTGTTTCGTGTCTTCAAGTGTCTTGGTTCGATTTTAGGAGAAATATAATGAACTTTTCACAATCATTGTATTTATTAATGCAAACCAATTTATCTGTAATTAACTTAAAAAATTGTACCCACTTTTTAAACAAATTTAATTCACTATTTTGTATTACCCCCTCAAGCCCTTAATAACTGCTTGAATACCTTGGATCATACTATCAATAAACTTATGAAAATCATCTTATGATTATTTTGCCATTCTTTCCGAAGGACTATACAAAGCTAATTGACCTTAGCCGGAGGTATTTCACAGTTTCCGACTCACCTACCAAGCTGACCTATGGAGTTAAGATCAGGCGAAACTGCTGTCCAGTCCATTTTGCTTATACCAACTTCGTCTAGGTATTGTGTGACACATATTGCTGTATGTAGCCTCGCACTATCCTCCATTAAAATAAAACCATTGCCAATAAATCCACTAAAAGGTACAACATGATCGACTAATATATCGATAGGCTGTCAATTGTTGATCACCAATTCTCTGTGGGCCTTTAGGTTTATTCCTGCCCATACCATTTCTGAATCTCTTTTATAGTTTAGATGCTAACAGAACATGCTTTCTATGGTTCTTCTACATGCTCTCTATGGTCCTTCTACATGCCCTTTTACACTATTTAGAGAATGTAAACAGAATCTAAATACATCTGTAAAAAATACTCAAGTGATCTAAGTTCCAATGTAAGTGTGCAGTGGCAAGTTGTAGTCTTATTACTTGGTTACATGGAAGCAATTTGTGTCTACTTGCTGGTCTACAAGCTATCAAACCATACTCTTTTAATTTTCGGAAAACTATCCAAAGACTAACATTTGTACCTACTAAAGTTGATTTCTTGACTGAACTGGTGTTAAATGACGATCTCACAAAGTTGTAACATGAAGAAATCTATGCATATTTCCACTAGTTTGTTGAATACTTTCAAATGTCTTTTGATACTAGAGCGATGAACATGAAGGATCCTTGCCCACATATTCATAACTGCTCCCATCTTCAACAAGAGCAACTGCTTTCGTGCAATTTTCCACAAATAAAACTGATAGGATTGGTAAACTGGCATTTTGAAAGAGTTTGATTGCATAATTATTCCACAGCTAGTTTGAAAATAACGATTATACAACAACCTTTTAAGTAACCCTGTATGATGACTAAAATACAAGCATTTGACCAGAAACTATACATGTAAGTTAAAATCGGTTATAGTATGTACAGTTTCTTCGCTCAAAAAATTGTTAAAATTGGACTACAAATAATATAAAAAATACAGCTCAGATTTTGGCAAATGTTAACCTGTTACGTTCATTTTGCACTAGAGTACTGTCGTGTTATCGATAATAGGTACTTTATCATAAGTCAATATGTGACGTCAATTAGTAATTATAAAAAAAAATGTCTTATAAAATATTCTCATACGGAATTTCCAGTATCATTTCAATTAGTCATCACTAGTTTCAATCAAGACAGCGTAACAAGTTTTGTGTTGAATAATGAACAAACTATGTACAGTATAAGACACAATTATAGATATAGAATGTACATGTTAGAAGTTTTAATTCGATTGAATTATTCGAATAATATTTATAAACATTTCGCCAAGGAAGTTCTTGGTGGAAGAAATATAAATAAAAATAAATCGTTTCCAAGGCGAAGAACTCCATGGTTTTTTACAGAAGTAAAATGTACCTGAAATACATGTCAACCAAAACACAAAAGGCATACTATATTTACAAGACAATTAGAAACGAAACACATTCACTTTCACTGTTAAAAAAATTAAAAATGATCACTTGGAACGCTTTTGCAAAGAAATGGAACATGATTTTTATGGTCTGCATAAGGAAATATGGTTCTTCATAAGAGGTCAAAGAACGGAGGTAAAGGAACTAATAGAACCAAAACACATAGAAAAGGATACGTGGATTGGCTCCCTAAAAAAAGCTGTATGCAGAGGAAGAACAAACGACGCTAGAACCGGAAACACCATGGAAATGTACAGGAATTTCGGAAAATACTTGAAAACCTGAAGAACAGACAAGCAACAGGTAAAGACGGGATACCAAACAAATTACTGAAATATTGTGGAGCAGCAATGACAGAAAAATTACCAACATTAATTAATACAATTATAACAAAAACAATAAAATACCGCAAGAATGGAGAACGAGCCAACTAATTCTACTATTCAAAAACAGATAGATAGAAAACGGCAGATAAAAAACAGCCAGAAAACTACAGAGGTATAAACTTGTTAAATAGTACCCTAAAACTTACACCTAAAATTTTACAAGTGCTAATAAATCAGAGGATAAGTTTAGCAGATGAACAATAGGGTTTTCGTAGTGGAAGATCGTGTACAGATGCAATATTCGTTATAAAGCAAATTACTGAGAAATCACTAGAGTATAATATAGACCAGCATTTCTGTGTCTGGCCTAAAGAAAGCGTTTGAAAGAGTAAGACTTAAAGATGTAATCCATCTACTTTATAATAGAGAAGTTCCCCTAAATATTATAAAAACTATCGAAAACATCTACCAAAACAACAAAATGGAAGCCAGAATAGATGGACAACTTACAGAACCTATAGAAATAGGCAGCGGAATAAGACAAGGGGATTCATTGAGCCTCATGCTCCGTTAACAAAGAACGAGGATACAGAATGGGAAACAAAGAAAAAAATACTCTCTTATGCAAACGAGACAATATTGATCACCCAAGATGAAGATAGTCTGCAATGACTGGTCCACAGATTTAACATAAAACCAAAAGAATGTAATATGACAATCTCATCTCAGAAAACTAAAACAATAGTAGTCAGCAAAGAACCAACCAGATGTAAAATAGAAATTGATGGCATCAGTATTTAACAAGTAATGGAAATAAAATACCTGGAAATTACAGTGTCTAGCTATGGAGACCTGGACAAAGAAGTGAGAGATCAAGTACAAAAAGCAAATAGAGTGGCAGGATGCCTTAATAACACTATATGGCGAAACACATTAACACTGAGACGAAGTCAAGAATTTATAAAGTCAGTGTAAGACCAATAATGACATATGCCTCAGAAACAAGACCCAACACAGCCACAACGCAAAGGCTACTGAGATGAGAGTACTGAGAATAATAGAATTACAGGAAATACGCTGATAGATCAAAAGAGAAGTGAAGACAGAAGAAAATGTAACGTACACTGTATAAATGAATGGACACAAAATAGGAAAAAAGAGTGGAATAACCACATAAGCAGAATGGAGGAGACCGTGTCGTCAAAATAGCAAGATATAAGTCACCAATCGGCAGAAGAAGTATCGGACTACCGGGAAGAGGATGCTAACTATAAAAGACTTTCGAATTAACGGAGGTTGGCGACCACATTTCTAAAAGTTTCTCTGTCTTTTGCAACGTGGAATAATTCGTCTACAGTCATGTTTGTTCAGTCTCGAATATTTCGCAGCCATGACTTCCTCTTTCTACCTATTCCCTTTTTGACATCGACTCTACCCTGCATGATGACCTGCAGAAGACAATATTTATCATTTCTTAGTATGTGTCCAAGGTATGCAGTCTTGCGTACTTTTATTGTTCTCAACAATTTTTTGTCTCGACCCATCCTTCTCAGCACTTCTTCATTGGTGACCCTGGCAGTCCATGGAATTCTCAACATTCTCCGGTATATCCAAAGTTCAAAGGCTTCAAGCTTCTTAACTATTTGCGCTTTTCACGTCCATGTTTCTACCCCGTACAATAGTTGGGACCAGACGTAACATTCAACAAACCTCAGTCTCAGCGCAGTATTCAGATTTGTGTCACAGAACAATTGCTTGAATTTTAAGAACGCTCCCTTGCCATTTCTATTCGTACCCTGATCTCTTGGTCTGGATCTAATTCTGTGTTGATGTAAGCTCCCAGATATTTATATTTTGTCACTCTCTCTATTTGCTGTCCACCAAGGGTTAGTAACAGTGTATGTATAAACAGCATCAATAAAGAAATCTCTAAAGCCATCAGACGGGATATTAGAAAATACAACAACGAGAAAATTATAAAAACTATAGAAGACAACAAAAGCATGAAAGCATTGAGGAGAAAAATGGAAAATGGCAAAAAAGAAATCTTCCAACTTAAAGACAAAAATGGAAATATTATCTCAGATAGACCAAGCATATTACATTTAGTGGAAAGTTCCTATGAAACATTATATAAAAGTCAAGTTATTCCAGAGCTCATCGAACAACCAATAAAAAAGGTACATAATGTGGGATCGGAGGATATACCAGATATATTACGAGAGGAAATTCAACATGCCCTCAAAAATATGAAAAATAATAGAGCCCCGGGGGAAGATGGTGTAGTCATTGAGACAATTAAACTAGTAGGTCTACTTTTGATGTCCCGAATCCAAACACTTTTTAATCTATGTCTGCATAGTGAAAACATTCCAAGTAAATGGAAGAATTCGGTTACAATCCTCCTCCACAAAAAAGGGGATAAATCAGATCTCGAAAACTATAGGCCAATTAGTTTGCTTAACCACCTATACAAGCTCTTTACTCGAATACTGACAAACAGATTAGAAGCAAAACTCGATTTCTATCAATCAGAAGAACAGGCAGGATTTCGAGCGGGACACGGAACAAACGACCATTTGCAATGCCTTAAAACTCTAGTTGAAAAGTCTATCGAATATAACAGGCCCCTTGCTCTTATCTTTGTCGACTTCCACAAAGCATTTGACACAGTCGAAACAGTTGCTATCTTAAAAGCACTATCAGAATGCAGAATAGATCACAAGTATGCAAATATTATTCGAAATATATACGAAAATGCGACAACAACCGTTAACCTCCATTGCATGACTGAGAAGATAAAAATTGGCAGAGGGGTGCGGCAGGGAGATACCTTGTCGCCAAAACTATTTATAACAGTTATGGAGTACGCATTTAAACGGCTAGAGTGGGAATCAAAGGGTATTAGCATCGATGGAAAGATATTCAATCATCTCAGATATGCCGATGATATTGTTCTCATAACAGACAACTTAGGAGAAGCCAGAGTTATGCTACAACAACTACAGCAAGTAACCCAGAAAGTCGGTTTAAAAATAAACTATGGAAAAACAAAAATGATGACCAATCTCGTTCCCAATGAGCTAATAGAATTCGAAAAGTCGCCCATAGAACTTGTGGAAAAATATGTGTATTTGGGTCACGAAATAAGGTTAACGCGATATAACCAAACATGCGAGCTACTCAGAAGAATAAGTCTGGGTTGGGCTGCTTTCGGAAAAATGAGAGACGTATTTAAAACAAATATACCGATCCATTTAAAAAGAAAAGCTTTTAACCAGTGCGTTCTACCAGTCCTCACATACGGAGCAGAAACCTTAACTCTCACAAAAACGTCAGCCGAAAAATTGAGAAGGACACAACGAAAGATGGAGAGATCAATGCTTCGAATAAGCTTAAGAAATAGAATAAGAAACGAGGAAGTTCGTAGACGAACCGGAGTGGAAGACATTATCGAACATATTACAAGGCAAAAATGGAGATGGGCAGGACATGTTGCAAGAATGAAAGACGACAGTTGGACAAAAAAATTGCTTGAGTGGAGACCACGGGCTGACAAGCGAAGCCGAGGAAGACCCCCAACTTGATGGACCGACGACCTCAAAAGAATCGTGACCAATTGGATAGCAGAGGCGCAGAACAGAAGCAGATGGAAAAGTCTAGAGGAGGCCTATGTTCAACAATGGACAACTCAGGGCTGATTGATGATGATGATGATGAAGGGTTAGTTGTTCATTATTTATTGGACTCCTTGATACTATCATAAATTTGGTCTTATCTGTGTTGATGTCAAGTCCCATTTGAATACATTCTTGCTTAAACTTAAGCTACATAATATACAGCAAAGAAAGATAAATAGCCTGATGGAACGGGCAGTAGGTCAATTTCAGGAACGATTCAGAAAAGAAAGTTCGTCTATAGACAAATATTTGCGGTGAGACAAATCCTGGAAAAATTCTACGATTTTTTGTTTGTTTTAGTGTTAACTATTTATCTAAGAATTTTCCAACGGTCATTTAAGTTTTCAGTAAAGTAACGTCACAAAATGGCGTTCGGTATTAAAATGGCTTTAATTTTTAATAAATATCAGGGGTTACGTCTAACCGGCAAGACGAATTCCTAAGCTGTAGATTAATCGAGAAATTTTCATTGATTAATTAGAAAGTTTAAAGTCCGATTCAATTTATTTTAACGATTAAACTGTTGCCAAAAGTTTCAAGTTTGATCCGTACTGAACGAGTCGTGGTATGTATTTATTAATTTGTAATAACCTCGCGGTTAAAAATAGGCGCTATGAGGATTGTTTGATAAGTATGTGGCCTATAACAAAGAAAAACGTAAGTTTTTTTGACAAAGAACATTTTTTCTTGTACGTTTTACACAGTACTTCAGTCATATTTCAAATTAGAAATATCCTTATTGTAGGTAGATGAATATAACTCGAAGTAGTTATTTATAGCATCGATTTTCTCGGAATTCGAAACGAAAATCTCTTAGTTTTCAGATTTGAAAACTGATGAGAACCGATCATGCCAAATTTGTAGAATATTGGCGGATGATGCAGTTATTTTAAACCCAATTCATGCTTCTTTGTCATTGCAATTGCAGATTTGGGTATGATACTTACATGATTTTCTAAATTTGACAAAACTGTTTTTGCCTTCTTTGGCGACGGTGCTTTGATATTTGTTGATTGTTTTACTCAAATAGTAGTTGTATTTTTATATACCTCTAATACCTCTTTCCCGTGAGACAGAGTCTATTTATATCTCCTGTCTGCGATGCAAAATGTCATTATGAATGAAACAACTTTTTATTCCCTTCTTCTTCTTCCTTCTTGTAAGTAGGCTTTGAAGCCTGTTTCTTCTTCAACATTACCCTCCTAAATTGTTTAAATTGGCGCACCATCTTTTTATTGGTCTGTCAATACTTATTCGTCCATTTGGTGACTTATCTCGTGCTATTCGTACTATCCTATCCTCTGCCATTCTACTAATGTGTTCGTTCCACTCGTGTTTTCGTTTTCTATATTCGTCTATATTGTATGCTCTTCTTATGTTTTCGCTTCTCTCCCTATCCAACATACTTTTCCCTGATATTCTTCGAAGTATTATTTTCATCTTTGTTGTTTCTAGTAGTCGTCTGTTTTTATAGTTTATTTTTATGAACGAGAGAGTAATTAGCATAATTTTAACTGGTAGCTCCGACCACTCCATGGGCGTGCTCAACATTAATTGAAAAATTACTTTGAATAATTATAATAAATAAATGAATTATTTCAGTGTTATAAAGTGTTATGTGTATGTAAACAAAAGTGACCTCTTTTATCACACACTATATTAGAACTGACTGGCCTACATTAAAAAGGGTTTTAAAAAATTCACATTTTTTTTAATTTTTAAAAATTACAAAAGAGAAAAAGAGTTTTTAAAACCGTCTAAGGTATGTTAAATAGATGAATAAAAATATCAATATAAAACTTACAGCTACTTGTTACAAATCCAAATCAGATTCAGAAGATGAACTTTCAGAACCAAGATTTATAATAACTGGCTCGATCATTTTATCAGTAATATTGTCCAGCTTCCACATTTTTTCCTCTTCTTTAATAGTGTGATTTACTGCCTTTTCCCAGTTTTCAGGTTTTACATTATTTACGGCCTCCAAAAACAACTGTTTAACATCATGAATTTTTTTTTGTATTTTTTCTTGAAACTTCACTCTTTATCTGTGCCCATACCAGTTCAATCGGGTTTAATTCACAATGATATGGTGGGGATCTAAGTACTGTCATTCCACGATTTTTGGCAATTTCATCAATTTCGTATTTTTAAAATTTTTCTTTATGAAGGGCACACAACGAATAAAGTTCCTTTCTTATAGATCCGGGATGGTACGTAATATTTTTTGAACTCAGCCAATTCTGCAAGTCTTTTTTAACCACTTGGTTGTGGGCAGTCCTTCTATAAGTCTGGAGTGATAACTTGCATTATCCATTACTATTACACAGTTCTTAGGAAGAAGATCTATCATTTGTTCGAAACATTCTTGAAAGACATCAGCGTTCATGTCTTCATGGTAGTCACTGGTACGAGTTGATTCAAAAGTTAATAAACCACCTTCAACAAAACCGTCTGAACTGCCAATGTGTACTATTATCAGCCTGCATCCCTTTCCTGATGGTGGGTTTAAACCAGTAGATAAGTTATTTACAAAAGCGTGCCTTTGACTTGTAACAGTTTCATCCTGCCAAAATTTATTTGGTGTATGACCCTCGTTGATCCATGTTTCATCAAGATAAAATATTTTTCTTTTTTGGTTTCTCATTTCCTTTATGGTTCTTAGAAAATGTCTTCTCCATATGACAATATCGCTTCTTTCTAATAAAATAGACTTTCTGGGATTATTTTTCCAGCGGAAGCCTATTTCTTTTAAAAGTTTCCATAACGTACTTCGACTCATTTCTGGGTAATCCTTATCATCTCGAACTGAGACAAGAACTTTATCCAATGTTGGAAATTCTTGTCTAAAGAAGAATTCATACACTTTCCGTCGAAGTCCTTCTTTAAAATGATATTCTATTTGAAATTTTGGTTTCCCTGGAGCATTACGTGGCATTTAAAAACTACCACATTTCTCTTCTTTAATAACTCTGTAAATCGTAGATTTCCCAACACCAAGTGTACTGCTAACTAACTCAACGGTCTCATCAACACTTTCACATAAACGTTTGTCTGTAAATGATTTAAAACAATTAAATATTAATGTTTTTTCATTAACTGTTAGAGGACCAATTTTTCGGCGTTTACACGGCACTTCCAAATTTTCCATAACACTAGTATACACAATAAACTGCACCTTGCAACTGAAGTACCTACTTTTAGTGAACTGTTAAGAATTTTGAATACGCCACTTGGACCTTCCTACAAAATGGAAAAACCCACTATCACATTTTCTGTGGAATAAGTTTAGAAGGTAATTATCTAGTCAATTACTGTCGTAGATTCCTGGAATTAAAGAATTAAATGTTTGATTGTTGAAACCCTTACTTCGTGGAATGCACTCATTTCAGATAAAATAAAACGTTTTATTTTATCTAAAGAATTAAACTTTATTTTGCAAATAGGTAGGTACTTATTAAACTTTTATTGGTTATATATAACCAATAAAATAAACATCTTACATTTCTTGCAAATTCATTAGTACCTGTTAACCTCCATCACTCCGACACTGGCAACCTTATTTAGGGATTAGTAAAGGTCGATTCTCACTATACGTTCCGTTTACTTTCCATACCCGTTCCGTATAACTCCCATTATTTTAACCACAATTCTCAGTAGACGTCGCGTTTACTTACAATAAGTCTGGTTTTTCTCAATGAACTTTAAATTAGAGTGGAAACAACTTCCACGTTCAGTTGTGTAATCAAAAATTACTTTTTCTGAGTCATCCAGTATCACAGTTGCTAAGATTTTGCATTATACACATAAACAAACAAATATGTAATTTAAAATTTACTTACCTGTGGCATCGAGTTCCTTGACAATAGCTGACCAAATATTGTCTTTAAATTAATTATCGCTATATTTTTTATTTTCAAAATCATATAAGGCATTATTTTGCCTGACAAGTTCTATCAATTTTTCGTCATTCATATTTATCTTAACAACTTAGACTGAACCGCGATGTAATAATATTCGCACTATCCATTCCGTACCCGACACGTCGCAGCTTGTCGCAGAAAAAATACGTGGCCGGTAATCTTGAACGCGAGGCTTCGGGAATGGTAGGTAAACGGAACGGAAAGTGGGCATATAGTATATGATTTGTGTTTAATAATATTTTTTGTAAATGGAAAGCCACGGATATGGAAAGTAAACGGAACGTACAGTGAGAATCGACCTTAATCCTCACAACTATTGTATTCTATTCTGCTCCAACCTTTATACCTGGTGGTCATACTCAATTTAAAATTGTTTTCGTATATACTTCTGTAAACTTGTTGACAAATATCTGTTTTTCATTGAGTCACCCGTATCAACAGTTTAGGGATTTGCATACATAATTTATTGTTTTAGTACTCTCTCATACATAAAAATACACTATAGATGTGTCAGGTCTTGTGTCCGCAGTGTATGTTGATATAGGTCTAATTGCTACTTTATAGATTCTTGTTTTTGTCTTGACTTAGATGTTTGGTCTTCCAGATTGTGTCATTAAGAGATCCCGCCGCTTTACTTGCTTTTAGGCTTTGTTGTCGTACTTCTTCTTCAACATCTCCTTAACTAGTTACATCTATTCCCAGATATCTAAGATATTATTAACTCAAGTTGTTATTAATTCATATTTGTCACAGTTACTAAGTCTAATAAGCTAGATACATGCTCAGTTTATAAGCAAAACTTTTATCATTATACGTCATTTATTGTTCGTGAAAAATTCGATCTGTGAGAGCTAACATTATCCTGGGGGTGAACAATACATTTCTACTTTTGTTACAGTGATAATGCGACTAGTGGTTCTATATTATTTGATGCTTAAATGGCCCATATTCATTCTTACTTTCCATTTTATTTGCAATTCTGAGATTCGTTACCCGCTATACGAGAGCGGTCCTGTAAGTAGGTACTTAGCTTACAAAAACGAAAATTTGGGAAAAGTGGCGATTTATTTCTCAGCATAGCGTTCCGTAACTTCTTCTATTCTCTGACAAATATGTTTTTTTGAGTACCTCTGAAAAAACTGTAGACAAAGTACAAGTCTACTACAAAGGACTTGCTCATTCTACTTAAATTTTTGCTCGGCGAGTGACTTTTTAGGTTTGGAAACAAAAAGAAGTCGTAGGGGTCAAATCTGCAGAATACGGAGGATGGAGCAAAAATTCGTAGCCCAATTTGTGGAAGAGTTCAATGTATGGTGAAAGAACACTTTTCTTCGCCAAGAGAGGCCATTTTTCTGCAATTTGGTGTCGAATCGGCCCAATAATTCGGCGTAGTAAAACCTTGCGACCGTTTTGCTCTTTTCCAGATAGTCTATATAGGCTGTAAGCTATACCTTGTGAATCCCAGAAAACGGAGACCATCACCTTTCCGATCAGTAGGACAGTTTTCACCATTCCTTGGTCTCTGGTGTGTACCAGTGGATCTATGTTTCGTCATCGGTCACGAAACAACCCAGAAACTCCTTCAGATTGCACTTGAAACAGTTTCAAACTCTATTCTGAAGTGGTCTCACGGTTTCGCTTGGTTGTCTGGAGTGAGCAAACGCGATACTTATCGCGCCGACGGTTTTCTCATGCCAAACAGTTTCAAACTCTACTCTGAAGTGGTCTCACGGTTGCGGTTTGTTGTCCGGAATGAGCAAACTCGGTACCTATCGCTCCGACAGTTTTCTCATGGCCAAAATTTCACGCAGGATATGACACACGCGGTCTTTTCAGGTGCCTATTGTCTCAGCTATCAGCTGAGACAGTTTCTCTCAGGAGAGTTTCTGGACACCCCGTATAAGATTTTTGTACATATTATATAGTCGTGATAGCTTGTAGGATATTTAATGTGACTGGTGTACGGAATACCTTTTCGATGGTTTCCCAGTACTGCTGGCAAACGTTTTATTTAAATACACACAAATAATATTAATTGTTATTACCGAAAATATTGGGAAAAACAACAAATTACTATTCAAAGTGTAACTTATGCCATAGTATGTAATAAATATTTAAACATAGTCTAAGGTTTCTTACGAAACGAAAAAGCCACTGTGCTGTCAAGCAGTGTTCTATCCGTTTTTGAAAAGAAGTCGTCGAGTTATAAAATTAATCTTTTTGTATTGTCTATTTTGTGCATTAAGTATATTTTTAATTCTGCTTAAGATTGTGTCGCTTCTTTAGTGCTTATGACGAGAAAACCGTGCTACAGACTTTGAGATTTATATTTCCGGGAGACTAGTGTTTCCTTTGACAAATAATCCAAAGAAATAAGTTCTTCCCGAGACTTTGGCCCGACCAGGTAACTGACAAGTTTTTTGAGATATATGGACCTCAATAAGGAAACTTCTGTTTCCTGCAATGTGTTCGGTGGATTTGAAAATCAGTCTGGGTAGTATGTTTTAATTTTAAAAATAATTTTTTTCATTGAATAATTAACAGATATGATTTGGATATTAGTTAGTTCGAGAAATTACCTACTTCCACCCAGAATATATAGTGGTGGTTTGAGTTGGTATTGTTGGGGACTATGTGATTGGTCCACATTTTTTTGACGGCCTCGTGAATGGTGATATACAGGGTGGGTCACCACTAACGAACCGGAAGATTACAGTGAAAGAGTAAAAGATTTAAACATTTTTGTACATTAATAGTTTGTAAGTTGATAAAAGCTACATTTTAAAATAAATAATTGTAAATTACGTAAAAACTATGATACCTAAACTACATTCCTTTTTACAAATTCCCATCTGTCAACAAAGGCACGTGAAAGCCAAACAGGGCCGTACTGAGGTATATTATATGATTTTTAAAAATATTTACTTTTGAAACTATTAGTGTAAGATTTTCTTGAAATTTAATCACTGTGAGCAAAATTTAATGTTCCATTGAAGGAAAATGTGCTAAAATAAAATATTCGTTAACTGAGCGATACATAACAAAGTAAACATTTTGAATAAAAAAGCAACACGCTACAATTTGAATTTGAATAGACTGGCAAGTTTGGACCTGTAACATGAAAATCCGTCTGGCTTAAGGCAATAAATTATATTTAATAGCCTCTTGACGAATGAGAGGGCGAATATCAACACGTTCTTATGTTAACAGATGGGAATTTGCTAAATGAATATACTTTAGGTCTAGGACATCCTTACAATTCAAAAGAGAAAACTTTGTTTAGTATTATAATCCTCATATTACACATTGAATAATCCAATAATGAAACTGTAATTTTGAACAACCTATAAAGAGATGTTTAATAATCAATCATGGAATACATTCAACGAATATCCAACAATTTAGATGTAAGAGTCAATTTGTTATAATTGCTCAATAAGTTGGGAATGAGTCTTCTTTTAAAATTTCACGTTTTAAGAAAAGCCGACATAACCCAGAACACTCTGTACTTAGATATAGCCCTTATGAAACTATACCCTATTTTTTGCGGAAAATTAAAAAATGCAATAAAATACAGGGTAGGTTGTCTTATAAGAAAAAATATAACTGTGATACGCCGCAATTTATTGGGACACCCTGTATATGTCAAAATAATTTTAAAATGTAGCTTTTATCAACTTACAAACTATTAATGTAAATTTTTTTTGTTAATCTTTTACACAAAAAATATGTCACAAGAAAATATTTTCTGAACAATAGGATTTACTTTCCCTTGGCTTGTAAAAAAGCATTTGCGAAAACAACATATATCTAAGTTTGTCAAACGTGTTAGTTTTAATACCTGTATTGTAAAGAAACGCACACTATTACGTTCTCACTAAATAAAAAGTGTTTAAATATCGTATTCGCCAAAATATGCAGTATTTAATAAATTTAAAATTAGATTTCTTTAAAAAAAAACTGATGTTTCAGGTAAACATGTCAAGTTGACTATATTTTGTGGTAATTAATAAACAGTGGTGAGCTTTATGTATAATTAGTCAAGTACGTTGTCGTATTTATATTGAATATGGTCTTGTTCGTATCGGCTGATAATGTAACTCAATTGGTTTTTAAACATCGTTGTTACAAATGGTATATTTTCCTCTGTCAAGCAGTTCATATCTGCTATTGTTGAATTACTGATGACTGCTTTACTACTTTGTACATTGTGTGACGGAGCATTAGGTATGGCTAATGTTATCAACCAATAGTTACATATCCTCCTATTAACCAATTCCTTTCTAGCTTGGTTGTCAGTCATTGGTTGATAGGCAGTAATGCTTCCTATCGACCATTTTGATTTTACATGTGTCCTACCAACCGTTTTCCGTAATGTTCTGAATTCATTTCATCATGATAATATCCCTTATCCCATCATATAATATGAAACCCATTTTGCCACGACTATGTACAATAACTCTACTTCTTTTTGAAAAATATTTTAAACAATACTTTTTATCTGTCTAAATATTCCAGGTAATACGTTAAATCTTAAATTAGATATACACACTATAAATGGCAACATTGCACGCCGTCGACTTTCCACTAACCTCCGTTGCCCCGTCGCCAATAATTTGTCATTATACAGTGGTTGTTTACAGCAATAACAGCGTAGATTTTGAATTTATTTTTGTAAACAACATGTCTGCAACAACATGTAGTAATTCTGGACAACAGTGTGTAGATTTATTTTCTATGTTTTTCGAGGGGAGACTAATTCCTTGCGTACAGTCAGTTCATAATTTTGTTAAAAATTTTGAGCGTTGTTATTGCCTCAAAAATTGCAGAAAATGTTACGCTCAAGAAGTGTCACCAGAAAAAAATTGAGGAAAGAAGATACCGGGATACACAAATTTGTGCAACAATCGAGGTAGATTCAACACTTTCAAGTAGAAACGTTGCTAGAGACTTAGACATTAGCAATGTTACTGGAACGAAAGTATGGAAAAAGCATGGTTACAAGAATTTTAAATATTGGAAAACGCAGCAGCTTTATCAAGACGAGTACTGTCGAAGAATGGAGTTTTGTGAAACTCTAATAACGAAGGCTAATGATGAACCCAATTTTATTAAAGATATTGTATTTACTGATGAATCTTTTGTATCGTTAGTAGGGAAACACAATCCATTCATTACGAGGTATTGGTCGCGGGAAAACCAGCACAGAAGTGTTGTTTACCGAACTCAACGTCCTCAAAAAGTTAACGTCTGGACTGACATTTTAGGAGACCGCATAATGGGTCCATTTTTTATTGAGGGCAACTTGAATAGTAGAGTATACCCCGATTTGTTGCAGAATCATGTTCTTCCCTCTATTCTCAATCTTCCTGATGTATATCTGGAGAATGTTTGGTTCCATCAAGACGGCTGTTCAGTTCAAAACGCTCGAATAATTAGGGGAGTACTTAAACAATATTTTCCCGAATCGAGTTATCAGTCGAACAGGCGATATTAAGTGGCCTGTGCGATCTCCAGATTTTACACCCATGGACTTCTTTTTTTGAGAACATTTAAAAAGCATCCTAAGGCTAGAGTCCAAAATTTGGATAAATTTACAAACCGAATAAGAGAAGTCTCCAATTCTGTTACAGCAGAAACTGTTACATCTGTCCGCAGAAATTTTTATGACAGATTGGGATACCTTCAGCCGTATAGGGTCAAATATTTGAATCATTTCTGTAGGACATAAAGAAGTATAACTTATTTTATTAGGAATTATCTTTTACTTTCAATAAGAGTATATTTTTTGTTATATCTTTGTAAAGAAATGCGCTTTTATTTTTAATTCAACCACAAAAAATTGTTCACATTATTAAAAACCTATACAAATGCACCGTCTTATAAAGGTCAGTGTATTTTTATCGAGTTTATGTTATAAGAAATGAACCGGGTATACGTAAGGAAAACAAAAATGGAAAATAAAAAGTGTTACTAAATGGTTTTCTCGTTTTCTGTCCTGCATATCGTTTCAGCATCATCATCAGCCACTTTTAAATACACTGATGAACATAGGCCATCCCTGTTTGTATTCAAAACTTCTCGTTTTTGTGATGTTTGTGGCGAGTTTATGCTTATCTTTATTAGATCATTCTAGATCATTGTGTAGTTCTCTCTCTCTATCTCTCTCAGATTTCTAAGCCATTTCTAAACCCACAATGCTTATCAGTCATTCTGCTTTCGCAAAAAAATTTCGTAAGTGTGTAGCTCATCAAAACAGCCTAAAGTCGCTGCATTTGTTGGGTCTGCTTTTCTTTGACAATGTTATGAACAGTGACTCCAACTAATCATCCAGTATTTGGATATAGTTGATTGAATCAATTAATTAAGATACAATTGAGTCCCATTGCGACTGAGTCCAATCTTTATGCTCTTTTGACCATCTTAGCCTATTTTTCTTTTGTTGTTATGTTAAAAGTGGCTTTTGCTTAGCCTAAAATAAAATGAAATTTATTAAAAACAATTCGTACTAATTTTTTCAAGTATAAAACTTACTTTGTAAGTACCAAATCCTACTTTGTTGGCCTCTCGGTGACATGTTGATCTAGAAACGTGTCTTCCAATAACGTCACTCCATAAAACGCTTTCCTTCATATAATTTGCTCGTCTATTTTTCACTATAATGCGTCTTAATGCCCTTCGATCTGCTTCGGTTATTTTACTTTTTTGTACATTTCTAGATTTTGTGATGACCGAACCTGTACTTTTGTGTCTTCTGACTATATTTCTTACACTATAGCGTGACAATTGCGACATATTCGCGATTTCCGAATTTGATTTTCCAGAATTAAAATATCTAATAATGATTGAACAAATTTTCTCATCGATAACTTTACCTCGACCCATTGTACAATCCACAAACGGCAAAAAACTTTACAATACTACAAAATACATTTGACATTAACTGACAATATTATTGTTTTGATGTCATTTTTCCATAGCTACCTCTGGATTTAACGTAATTATGAAAAAATCAACGTATGTTGACATAAGTGAATGCATAGTCAGAGTTTAGTGAAATTTTTTTATTGTTGAAACTAAATAAAAACCAAAAGGGTAATGTTTTTAATTAATATTAATAAAAATTCCATATTAATTAACATGGGATTTTATAAAAATATGCAGATTATAATTTGTTTAAGTATGGTAATCGACTTAAACTGCAAATTCCATAGGTGGGTCAACTTTAATGGGAAGAGTCTCGTAGATAATTGAAAGAACCTGGGTGAACATGTCAAGCAAAAAACGTTTTTGGTTTTGATGTTTGCGATTTGATTTATTTCTCCAGCAAGACGGATTGATCCTTTTTTATCATTAAATAGGATTTAAATGCAACTTTCCTATTATTTTCCAGTACTCAATATTTCTATTATCGAATTCATCAGTTTTTTGCATATCGGAACTGTTTATTTTGGCGAATACCACAGTGCACTTACATTTAATATAAATTCAATCAATAAATACTTATCTAATCATACGTTAAGTATATTTTCAAAAAATCTACCTTGGATTTTTTGAAAATATAATTATGTAATCGTCTAAACACGTTTAATCTTTTAGGTGAAATGAACCGAAAACGTAGCAACTGATTAGATGTTCAGTGTGACAAGGATCCAGTTAGACGTCAGAAAATAGTGTGTGAAAAGAAAAAGAATAGATAAATGACTTAATAAGAAGTGTTGCGAGATTTGAAGAAGTAAAGGTTGTAACGAGATTTGACAGTTGACAGTTCCCTAAGTCGGCCGGAATTGAAAAAACTATAAGATTAATTTATTAAAATATAGTGTTCTTAATTTATTTTGACTATTTTAAATTCGGTGTTAGTAAAAATTATCTGTGTGGTAGGGAAGTATAGTTTAAGAAGAAAATATAGTTTACTAAATAGAAAGAGACGAAACTATGGGTTCTCGAAGTATTTTTTCAAAATGTTTTCGGAACGAGACCGATGCTGAGGTTGGTAGCAGATTAGAGCAGAACGAAGGGTTGTTAAGAGGTTAGTTAACGCTGAGTTTTATTGGTAAAATGCATGCTTTTAAAAGTTGTTTAATAAACGACAAACAAGAATTGGCAATTACTTGTAAATCTTATATACTAAAACGCTAAGCCCTTTTCTTGTCCACCACTTTACTCAAAAACCATATTAGATAATTAAAATATTTTTTCGGAATATTATTAGTATTACGTATGAGATTGTCAATATATACTTTTGGTACAAAAATTCACTTCCGGTTTTGAGATGACCGGAAGTTAAAATTTACTTTAAGTTTTAGACCCCACAATGTATATGGATCGAAAGGTCTCGTCGAGACGAATCTAAATATGTACTTCCGGTTGCGATCCGACACCGGAAGTGACCCGAAACGCGCATAAAACGTCAAGATAGAGCAAATCTGACACCGGATTCGTGATCAGCATGCAAAATTAACTGCTAAATGATATCCATGTCGACATTTGATGAACTAAAAATTGCATTCCGGTTTTAAGGTCGACTTCCATAATCACTTTTTTTTACTTGCATTATTATTGATGAATGTTATGTATATTCTTGCTTATATTGTTTGTATTGATCTCTTAATTTTTCTCGCAAAATAAAAATTTCATTTAAAAAACTCGATGTCGAGTTGGTCCGCTAGTTAATATCTGAACCTTTATCTACTTTTCTACATAATTGCCTTATATTCCCAGAATACTTTTAAACAACCACTAAAAGATAATGGTGATCACATTTTTCTTCGCCAAATAATCATCAATCATCAAAATTAGACGAAAATTTATAACCTAACCTTTTTTTTTTTCAATTGAGAATATACATGACAGCCGGACGGAGCCAGATCTGCTAAATAAGAGAGGCGTTCGAGTAAGTAGACTTCTAAATCACGAGCAAAACCTGATGTATAAAACAAATTAACTTTACACAACTTTTCACTTGTTCTCCTCATGATTATTTCTTATATAGTGGTCAATAATGTCGAATAGTATCCCCCAGTTACTGTTGTATACTCATACAGAACATCCATCAGGAGTACTCCTAAGCAATTCCAAAAAACCGTAGCAAGAACTTTTTCGGCAGATTTTTCTTCTTCCTCTGTATAAGAAATTTTGCTTGTTCATTCGCGGATTAATACCTCTATGGAAGGTTCTCACTCTATCTTTTGCGCTGTCGTCCGATACTTCTTCTGCCGATTGGTGACTTATCTCTTACTATTTTGGTGACACGGGTCCCCTCCATTCTGCTTATGTGGTTATTCCATTCTTTTTTTTTCTATTTTGTGTCTTCTGTTTCGATCTCTCAGCGCATTTCCAGTAATTCTTCTCTCTGTCATTGCCAGTAGCCTTTGCGTTGTGGCTGTGTCAGGTCTTGTTTCTGAAGCATATGTCATTATTGGTCCTACACTGGCTTTATAAATTCTTAACTTCATCTCAGTGTTAATGTGTCTGTTTCGCCATAAAGTGTTATTAAGGCATCTTGCCAGTCTATTTGCTTTTTGTACTTGATCTATCACTTCTTTGTCGAGGTCTCCATTGCTGGACAGTATAATTCCCAGGTATTTTATTTCCATTACTTGTTCAATACTGATGCCATCAATTTCTATTTTACATCTGGTTGGTTCTTTGCGGACTACTGTTCTTTTAGTTTTTTGAGATGAGATAGATTGCAGACTATCTTCATATTGGGCTATCAATATTGCGTCGTGTGCCTAACAAAGTATTATTATTTCTTTGTTTCCCATTCTGTAACCTCTTCCTTTGTTAACGCTTTTGATGATTTCATCCATGATTAAATTAAAGAGCATGGAGCTCTGTGAATCCCATTGTCTTATACTGCTACCTATTTCTATAGCTGTAAATTTTCCATCTAATCTGACTTCCATTTTGTTGTTTTGGTAGATATTTTGGATAGTTTTTATAATATTTAGGGGAACTTCTCTATTATACAGAAGCTGGATTACATCTTTGAGTCTTATTCTGCCAAACGCTTTCTTTAGGTCAATTAGCCACAGAAATCTTGGTCTATTATACTCTATAGTAGAAATCCTCAAATTAGAAGAGTGATTTCATAGCTTAAACGCCGAATATCCTCAAATTTAAATGTACACAGCGGCCCTTGAAAACTGCCTGTTTTCTCAATTGCAATTTGCGTTTCCTCATAAGAAATTACAGAATATATAAAGTAGTATATTTATTTGTGCTTCTCTATAGTACACTTGACCAGAAGTTGTCATACAGTGTAGCCAATTCTTGTTCACAAGTAGTAATTATGGTCATACAAAACCTGTATTCTTCCACGCGGCGATTATTACCGCTATAAAAATACCAAAAAACATGATTTTTTCAATAGTAAAAATTAAGCACAAAATTGTAATGAAATAAATTTTATTTATATGTTCCGTTTCGTTACATATTTAAATTTATAAAATAAAAATCGATATTTTAAAACATTATTTTTTAATCGTTTGGCAACGTTGGAATTAGCGAGGAAACTCCGTTTTACAATCCCGACACAGACATAGCGGTAAAACTAGTTTTTATTATTTTTTCGCCGAAGAAATGTCTATCGAGACATCAACTATAGTTCATTTACATTGGCGTTTCTATGGGTAGTGCATGTGTTGCATGTGGAAATAAACCACAATACATCTATTGACATGTTTATTTTACTGACGTTTCGATCTCTATTCCAGAGACCGTTTTTAAAGTTAAGAAGAAAAAAAAAGAAAATAAATAATATAAGATTATATAAATATATAATCATAAACAAATAAAATAAATATAACTATAATTTATATCTTTGAAAACGGTATTTGGATATAGAGATGGAAACTTCAGTAAAAACCTGCAGATAAATATATTGTGGCCTATTTTGAACAATAATATTTAAACAATATAATATAATTATCGTTGAAATAAAAGTGAGTGTACGCCACTGGATTTTCATACGTCTTTCCCCACTTCTACGCCTTCAAACGATGAATCACTCTCCCAAATAGTGAAATTAGAGTTTAGTGATTTCTCAATAATTTGCTTTATAATGAATATAGCATCTGTACACGATCTTCCACTACAAAAACCCTGATTTATTAGATTTAAAATATCCTCTGCTTTAAAATTTTAGTTGTAAGTTTTATTTCTTTTTTTTTGATAATAGAATTATTTCGCTCCATTCTTCCGGTATTTTATTGTTTTTTCTTACAATTTTATTAACTAATGTTGTTAATTGTTCTGTCATGGCTGCTCCACAATATTTCAGTAATTTGTTTGGTATCCCGTCTTTACCTGCTGCTTTTCTGTTCTTCAGGTTTTCAGGTATTTTTCCTAACCTCCTGTACATTTATATCAAGTTCTTTACTTGTGGTAATTACAGCTGAATTAGGGGACGATACTGAAGCAGTGAAAGTTAGGAGTTACATGGAAATACATGGAAGTTGGGGAAAACATATTTGGGAGTTACATTAAGCATGGATGGAACAAAAGAACTTGAAATTCAAAGAAGAATAGTAATGGGTATCACAGCTTATTTTTCACTCGCCCGTGAGTTCCGCTTCAAAAATACACACTGGTGAAAGCACAAAAAGAAAGCTGGAAGTCTTTGTAAGATATTTGGACCTATTAAAGAAAACGGCCTATGGAGATCCAGGTGCAACCATGAACTCTACCAACTGTTCAAAGTTGCACCGATCTTAGAATTCTTTAAACTTCAGAGACTTGAATGAGGTGGTCACGTAGTAAGCATGGAGGCCAAAAGATTGTCGTAAAGAACCCCAGATAATAAAATGCGGGGCGCAAGACCAAAAGGAAGGCCCCGAAAAAGGTGGAAGGGTGGACGCGCAAATCTTGCGAGACATGAGAACTGGAGAAGATCGTCGCGAGACCAGCAAAGTTGGAGAAATGATTTGGAGGAGGCCAAAGCTCGATTTGGGCTGTAGTGCAATTATAAAGAAAAATAAGAACTTCATATTAATATAATGAGAACCTTAATATGAACAAATTTTTTATGATGATAAATTATCTTAAAAACTTATCTTTCAAACAAGTAAATATTAGTTTTTTATGTATATTATCCCACCTTTTATGTCACCTCGTATCTTTATCTATCTTAATCGTTTAAGTAAAAGTAAAACATGATTATACAATTTTCACTATACGATTTCTTTGCTCATTAAATTTGCTCGTCCATTACGCATTAAGTTCAATGTTACTAATCAAATTCATGCCGCTTACAGAAAGGAATGCTACAGTCAGTTTCGTGAACTTGTTTCATTCGTCGAGGTGTAAATAAACAAACACGACGTGAGATCGGTGTGTTATATGCTTTTTTTGTTGATTTTTTAAAGGAAGTGTTGTAATTTAGGGAAGTAGAAATAAGATAGTTATAACTTTCCTCAATATTGCAATATTTGTTGTGTTTTACCAGTCAGTGAAACGATGTTAAGTGATAGAATGTGTAGTTAGCGTGCCTTATATGGTTTTAGTTTATGGCAGGTAACAATTACATGATTATTCTTATCTAAAATGAAAAATTTATATACGACATAAATATATTTATATACATATACATTTTACCCTCGCGCAATGGTGTTACCGATATCATTTTTCGAAAAGATGTTAATTATGGCAACCCTGTACGTCCACCTTTGTTTTTATTTCGGTTTGAACGTCTGAGATGATATTCCACATAATATTCATTGTTTTATAATATTTCAAGCAAGAAGTATATACCGGGTGTGCCAAGAAAAGCGGGACAGTTGAATTCATTCATTAATTCAAATTGCCTAATTTTTTATTCCCTTCTTGTTATTCTGGCATCGAGCTCCCATTTCTCTTTTCCATTTTCATCATCGAATATTACTCAGCTATTCAAAATTGTATTTAGCCTTAGTGGGGTATTTAGTCAATGAAAATGTCAGTTTGAAAACACCCAAATATCCCAGGCAAGTAGGAAATTATTTCCAGAATTTTTACTGATAAATTATCACTCTCTCCTATGGATTCTGGGGAGGGGGACAAAAAATTGACAAAGACAGGAGAAAGTTACCCGAATAAGACGACATTTTATATAGGAACATATAATGCACGACGTTCCCTACTATGCGATGAAAGATTTACTGAACTTAAGTGTGAACTAGAAAACATAAAATGGAACATAGACGGTCTCAGCGAAGTCAGAAGACGTGGTGAACACTTAATTAAAATAAAATCAGGACATAGTTTTTACTACGTAGGTGACGACAATAATTCCTTGGGAGGAACCGACTACATTATACACAAACGTTTCCAAACAAGTATAGTATCACTAAAGAAATTTTCCACAAGAGTGATTTGTCTTACTCTCAAATTGAATACAAGGTATAATATGAAAATAATACAGGTTTATGCACCAACAACAGACTATGATGAAGAAGTGGATCTATTCAATGATAATATCGAAGATGCTCTTAAAGGCCATCAAGGACATTTTACTTTTATATGTAGAGATTTTAACGCCAAAACAGGAATGAAATCCAACGCTACAGAAACACCACTGGGAAACTTTGGCTTGGATGATAGAAATGAAAGTGGCGAAATACTGTTAATGTTCATGCTGCAACATGAACTATTATAAATGAACAGTTTTTTCAAAAAGATACCACAGAGAAGATGGACAATGCAAAGTCCTAATAGAAAAACTCAAAACGAAATAGATTTTATTATCACGGACAAAAAATACACGGTTAAAAAAATCATGGTTATAAACAGATTTGTTACCATAGAATGGTACGAGGTAAAATAGAAATAAGCTTAAAGGAGAGGTATAAGATGATTAAAAAGAAGAGCAAATCAAAACCATGGATGAAACCATCAGATGTAGATAGTTTTTAGCAATGTATTTCCGATATACTTAGTAGTCCTGAAACAGAAAATAATATAAACGACTTAATAATAAATTAACAAATGCCTTACTGGAAAGTCAAGACAAATTCTGTCCTAGAACTCAAAAACAAGAGAAGATTAGGAAAAATACCAGACAGCTAATGCAGAAAAGAAGAGAATTAAGAAGCGAGACGGAAACTAAAGCCGGCGAACTACAAAAATTTAATAAAGAAATATCCAAAGCTATTAGACAAGACACTCGCAAATACAACCAAGAACAAATCTGAGGACAATAGAAGTATGAGAGTATTGAGAAAAAGACTAAGAACGGGAACAAGGCAGATAATAAAGATTAAAGATAGAAATGGTCATCTTACAACCAACAAAGAGGAAATCCTTAAAATAGTTGAAGACTTCTACAAATTGCTGTACACAAGCCAACACAACGCAAATAGCAGAAAAGGTCAAGTACCAGAAATATTAACAAGGAAAAAAGTCCTTGTCAACCAAGGATCAGAACTATTACCGGAAATCACAATAGACGAATTAAAACTAGCCCTAAGAAAAGCTAAGAATAACAAGGAAGCACTTGCCTATGTACTTCAGAAAATAAAAAATCTTTTTAACATGTGCCTTTTGGACAGTAATATACCCGAGAAATGGCACAATGCTGCGGTAATTCTATTGTACAAAAAAGGAGATCCCATGAATTAGAAAACTTCAGACCTATAAGTCTTCTTAGTCACCTATACAAACTCCTTACAAGAATAGTAACGAAATATCTTGAGAAACAAACTTGATTTCTATCGGCGAGATTACGTACCGGATATGGAACAAATGATCACCTACAGATCATTAAAACGGTAATAGAAAAGACTATCGAATACAATTGACCACTCGTTCTGGCTTTTGTAGATTTCCATAAAACCTTTGACACTGTAGAATTTGACAAAATCCTGGAAGCACTACCAGCATGCCGCATTGACTCCCGATATACAAGGTTAATTTACAATACATACAAAAATGCAACTATGTCGGTGAAACTACATAAAAACACTGATCATATCCCAATCGGCAGAGGAGTCCGACAGGGTGATACCTTATCGTCTAAACTGTTAACAGCAGTACTAGAATATACACTCGCGATCATAAAATCCGGGTCACCTTGAAAATCACCGATATTTCATTTTTAACGAGCTTTATCGTAAATAATAATAACACAAATACAAACTAATGCATGTTTCTGAGAATGGTTGCGGTTTCCTTTGTAACAAAGTATTCCAATAGTGCCGATTTCGCGGTAAAGTGCACACTTCCCAAAATGAACGCTACTTGTAACTCAGCTTGTTTTAAATGTCTCGTTTGTACTTCGACTTTCTGTTCAAATGCAACGGACAAACGTTTATTATTGCCACCATTAGTGCCATTATTAGTGTTTATTTTTTGACAAAAATGCCTTTGACTGTTGTTGAAACGGCACAAATTGTTGCACTTGTGGAAAACGGTCACACTCAACGGCAAGTCGCAAGAACTGTTGGCGTAAGCCTTTTTACGGTTCAACGAGTGCTTCAACGCTTTCAGAAGGCAAGTTTGCTAACCAGGCGACCTGGCTCTGAACGAAGAAGAACGCCCAAGGCACTAGATGACCGTTTCCTTGTGTTTCAGGCTTTACGAAACCGGACCTCAACTGCGGTTATGCATCAAAATCGTCTAGAGGAAGTACGAAATCGCAATTTTAGTGTTGCAGCAGTCAGAAGAAGACTTCGTTCTTCTTGACTATCTTCTCGGGTAATGGCTAGAGGACCACCACTTCGCCGGGTACCTCGAGTTGCACGACTAGGTTTTCCTCGACAATACGCGCATTGGGGAATTAACGATTGTAGCAAAGTGTTATTCTCAGATGAATCCCGTTTCTGCCTAACTGGATCCGATGGACGTGTAAGAGTTTGGAGGAGAACCGGTGAACGATTTTCACAAGCTTGCATTGCTCCAAGAATGCCATTTGGTGGAGTCTCGGTCATGGCTTGGGGAGGTATATCTTCCGACTTCCACACAGAATTACTCTTCATCGAAAATTGGTCCCTAACTGCACGAAGGTACATTACAGAGATTCCGGAAGAACATGTTATGCCCAACATGGCAGGGCTTGGAGAAAACGCCGTTTTTATACAGGACAACGTGCGACCGCACGTTGCCAGGATCAGTATGTAATACTTGGACGAAGTTGGAATTACCAGCCAGCTAGGTCTCCGGACCTGAATCCCATCGAACATCTGTGGGACGATTTGAAAAAACGTATTCAAACCCATACACCTCCTCCTAACAACGGACAGGAGCTTAAGGATCTGTTAGTGAGAGAGTGGAATAACATACCACAACATGTAATCCGGAGAAAAATTGAGAGTATGCTCCGTCGTCTGCAAGAGGTTATTAGAGCAAGGGGAGGCAATACACGATATTGGTCATTGAAATTTCACTGATTTTTTACCACGTTCTGTATTTTCCATTTTTTTTTTTCGTATGTTTGTTTTATCAACAATTTGATTTGTTTTCTGTTTTTTTCAATAAAAACAATAAAAAACCATTTTTTTTCTTTCAAAACTAACATTGATGACAAATAAAAAATACATTAGCCAAAAAAAAGGTTATTACCGCACCAGAGGCAAAAATATTTAAGAAACTTGAAATTTTCAAGATGACCCGGATTTTATGATCGCGAGTGTATTTGTAAAAAACTTAACTGGGAAGAGAAAGGCCTGAACATCGACGGTAGAAGATTAACAAATTTGAAATTCGTAGACGACATAGTTTTGTTCTCGGACAACCTCAAGGAGATATGTACAATGCTACATGAACTTCAGTTAGTGTGGGTCTTAAAATAAACATCTCCAAAACAAAATTCATGACAAACCTAGTACCTAGCGGAAATATCAATATTGGAGACAACGAAGTAGAGCTGGTGGAAAAATGCATATACTTTGGACACGAAATAAAGATCACAAGAGACAACCAAACATGCGAATTACGAAGAAGAATAAACCTAGCATGGACAGCCTATGGAAAACTCAAAGACATATTTAAAAGCGATATACCAATTTCTTTAAAACGTAAAACATTTGACCAATGTGGGTGAACTGGACCGGACACGTCGCCCGCATCAGTGATGAAGAGATTGCTTTAGTGGAGGCCGAGGTTAGACAAAAGAAGTAAAGGAAGACCCCCTACTCGTTGGACTGACGATCTCAAGAAAATGTCAAGAAATTAGATGAAAAGTGCTCAAGATAGTGCACAATGAAAAACAAAAAGAGGGAGGCCTATGTCCAGCAGTGGACGCAAAGGGCTCGGTGATGATTATGATTCAAAATTGTCCACCCGTTTAAAACTAACTTTTACCACTTGCTGACCTCACACTAAAATCTTTTTTTTTCTTTTGTTCCTTCCATGATCATATATTTGGTTTTATCTTCATTTAGCTCCAATCCGTACTTATTTGCGTTAAGGCGTATTTTCACGGTACACTTTGGATGATCATCCCGGATAAATCATCCAAAGTAAAAAATAAATAAATCGTGTAAACTATTAATCACCGAAAATGATCATCCAAAATGAATATTGAACGAAGTTGAACTTTTTTCACTTTAGAGGATGCATCGCGGATGAATCATCCAAAGTGAACAATGGAAACATGCATTTATGGTATCCATGCAACAGGTCCATGGGGATGTTTATTGTCGCGTTTACAGTGCGTAGTTGTTGTGTTTGTACGTTTGTTATCATGGTTTTTAACTGGAAAGAGGACCATACTCCACTAATTTTGAGTTAAATGAAAGACCGACAGTGCCTTTGGAACACTAAAGACGAGGCATATAAAAATAGAACCCATAGAGAAAAAGCGTTAAAAGAAAGCGAGCTGGCACAGCATAAAAAACGAATCAAAAAAGAGAGTCCCCAAGCAAATTTGAACACCCTATTTTCAAAAAACCATCGTTTTTGTGGAATTTCAGCTGTTGAAAAAGCAATAGATAAATTAGGTGCAATTGCTGCACAGAATGCAAGCACAGACACACATAATGAATTTAAATCATTTTTGTCGAAGCCTGTCATTTCAGCTTCAAAACATACCTCTGGACCGCGCCTTAATAAGTCAGGAGAAGTTGCAAAAGGTTATGATGGAAGGGCGCATGTATCTCTATGTAACAGACTCACTCAAAGTATGAGCACAGTGAGAAATCAGTTTCTGCACCGACTACTACAATACAGTAGGAAAGATGAAAAAAAGGTCTCCTTATGATATATTATTCCAAGTATTCTTAACTATTTACAATTACCAATGAATTTATGTTTGATTTTAGTGTTTGAATAAATTGCCTTTTGGATAAAGTTTTAATAAATGTTTTATTGGTGCAATAGTTTAAATATGTAGGAAATAATCTAATTCGGTACTAACCTTAATAAAATATTCAAGTACTTCGTAAATAGCAGCTAATACTTATGGCAGAAAATGGGAAATGGAGCATTTAGGTACACGATACAAAGCTTCGAGTGTTAAAAAGCAATCTCCTGCTGCAAGATATCTTAGTACAATTTGCAATTTTAGTCTCGAATGAAGAGATTTTGTCATGGTTGTGCTTTGCTTTTAAATTAACGGTGTGACTTTGGCAAGTAGCTCTTCAAATTGCACTTCAGACATTTTTAGATGGTTTTTTAACATGGCTTGATCTTCTGTACACCATTCATTTAACAAACACGTTGACACCCCCATTTTGTAGCGTCGATTTATCCAAAGCCTCACCCACCAACGTCGTTTTTTTTCTAATCTTCTGTTTTTTTAAGTACATTCAACTTCAACCGGCGCCACTTGTAAGTGAACAGACTAATTCAGTCTTGGTGATCCATGTAAACGATAATTACTTTCATCGTCGCAAACACTTTGAATGATTCATCGGGGATGATCATCCAAAGTGTACCGTGAAAACGCTCTTTTAGCGATTTTTTGAAGCGGTTCTTGCTGAGATCATTAGATCATCAGTCAATCGATTTCATCTCCTCTCATACTTTGTTAACTTTCATAATTCCAGTGCCTTTTCTACTAAATAAACAGACAGGTTCACAAAAAATCAAAAATAGTATAGTTCGTCTACAATAGAAATGATTGAGTCAGACAAAAAGCGGGTTAGTTATTAATTGCTGCAATTCTATGAAAGGAGGCGTAGGTATTTTAGACTAGAATAGCAACAGTGCTTCGTTAAAAAAATCGTCGATAGGCCCTTCGCTATGTTTATGAAATACAAGGACATGGAAAGACGTCTGACAAAACATATGCTTCGGAATTTTACATCCCCTATTCTGAACATTATTAACATAAAGATGATTATATTGTTGAATGTCCTTCTCCATCATAATTGTCGAAACAAACAAGAAATAATGTCAAAAAACCAAAAAAGCACCTAGAAAGCACTTCAAATCAGACATTTGTTTACAATGTACAAAATAAAGTTCTCTTGATATAGTTTTTTAATTTTTAATAAGTATATAATTTATGACATAACTCCCAGATATGATATATCATATCTGGGATTAAGAGATGCACCATATAAACATCTACTTGCACACATTTTGTCTATAGTCTAGGATTATTATATACAGAGTGACTTTTAAGTATGGAATGCCTCAATTATCTCAGCCACGCCTTGTGCGATTTGTATAAATCTTTGTTGGAAAATAGTGTTATACCTGAGTTGGTTCGGTTATTTCCAAATGCAAGTAAGTATTTTCCATTGACTTTTTACCTTAAAAATTTCGATATGTGAAACTTTCCGACAATAATATTCCAAGCCACAGTATTCGGTTGCAATATGATGTACCTTCATCTCATTATGCGCGTGAGGATAATAGCCCCCTCGATCACCCGATATGAATCATTTAGACTATTTCCTACGGTTTCGCTTGAATGTAAAAAAATATTTGCGCACATATATTTTTTTATTTACGTGAAAATATATTTTTCAATCTTTAATGACAATTTATGGTGACAATCACAAACAATGGACAAATAACTCCAAGTACACAGATTACAATAAGAATCAAGAAGATTCAACCCAAAGAAATGCGATTTTGCACCAGACATAACCAGACTATTGTGATCAACAGCTATCGTATTGGGATAGTGGTGGAATTTGTATATTTGGACAGCAATAATTGACTATAACAGTGGTACAGAGCGTTAGATGGAGGAAAGAATTAACAAGACCATCTTACAGAAATTGTCTTCGATGTTAATACATTTTGTTGCGGCTAAAATGCTTTACTTATATTAAAATTTTATTTGACCAATCTACTGGGGCAGTAGTCGGTAAGGATCGTTCTAACACAGTCTGGAAATTATTGTATGCAACAGTTCTTTTTGTATTTTTGTGTCACGGACTGTATTTTTGAGTTGAGTTGATTAAGAGCTGTCCATATCTGAATCTGGTTCACCGCTTTTTTTTGTGTTTAGAAATGACATACAGAATTTCACGTACAACAAAAAATGAAAACTCGAAGTAGTTCCCTCAAAGATTTTCTTGCCCTGTAATGCTTATTCAAATTGATGAGTTGTGATAGTTGTAGATATCTTTATATTTGATTAAAAATCGGAAAACACTAATAGCCGTTTCTATAAAGTATCGACGCAACATGACAAATAAAATGTTTGTTTCAGGAAAAGTCTTAAATTGGGTTCTTTTTACGATTAATTTGTTACATAAGTATATTTTTATTATTTAAATGCATGACTAAATATAAATGACTTAATATATTTTTTATTATATCGCCAAACCCGTTTTTATGATAATCGTTTCACAGCTATAGTGATATTAAAACCATTTGCCTCGTATTCAAAACACTCAGTATGTATATATCATTGTTTTCTTCATGATCTAGTACGTGCAAAAAAAATTTATTACAAACAATTACAATATTAATTGGTGTCGATTGTATTTTAAGAGGTTCTTCACGAAGTAACTCATTAAAGCAAGCATTATCAAGGTAAAAAATAATTGTTTACATTGTAGGTGTTTACTTTTAGAACGATTCTCCAATTACGACTATATTTGAACATATTTCCGTCATATAATTGACATTTTTTGCAACCTTTTTGGTCTTAAAGGGCTTTAACCCTTAACTACCATGGCCAAAAATAGTAACATTTGTACAATGGCAGGGTCAAATTTGACCCCCCATTGTTTTTTGTATCAAAAAATATTCTTTTTTTAACTTGTTTTATTTTAAATTATTTTGTTTACAGCTAGTTTTACATTTATATAAAAATAAACGAATTTGGTTAATTAGATATAACTTTATTTAAAAAAGTCAAATTAATATAGCTATACACTTTCTCGAATTATAAGAAAAATAATAACAATGTGCAGTTTTTTATATCCAATGGTGAAATCTAGGTATCATAGCTCCAACCTAAAATAAAAAAAATCGATTTAGATTTCGTATCTTAAAAATGTCAAGCATGATTTTACCTTAATTTTCAACACAGCTTATGCATAACGTCTGTATGCGGGAATGATTTTTGAAAATAAAATCTCGACATTTATCGCACGATGAGCTTTCTTTTTTTTGGTTTTTGGAATATGGACATATTTTACACCTTCCCCTCTTTTTTCGTCGTTGTGGCTCTGGATTTGCGGCAGGCATTGGTTCCTGAAGTCCGGAAACTTTAAAAATGGCACTACGAATTTCTCTCGGTAAACAAGATTGCTGAGCTCTACGAGTTAAATGGGCCTTAATAAGTTCTTGACCTAAAGTGGTTAGAAACAATCTTCTTTCCATTATTTGATTTTGCTGAACTCCATTAAAAATTACGTTAGCATTTAATCCTGCAATGTCCAAAATGCGAAACCATATTACTTGAGGCCATCTACGAGTTCTTCTGTCAGTTTTATAGCATGCACATTTCTTATCCAATGAATCCACCCCACCTTTTGTCTCGTTGTAAAAATTTATAATCTCTGACTTTCCATTAACCATTGTATTGGAATGATGCATAGTTGACACTAACAACACTGCGCGATTTTTCTTAGGAACAAAAGATACAAGGCCCTCGCTTCCTGTAAAACCAAATAAGGCAGAATTAGGTGGCCTGTTTTTTTTGGGGTTGAAATTCAGCAGGAACCTCTCTTTTATTTCTTTTTAGAGTTCCAACATATGAAATTTTATGGCTTCTCAGTTCTTTTATGAGCTCAATGGACGAAAACCAATTATCTGCTGTTATGTTTCTATTTATACCAGAAATTGGTGGAATAAGTGTCAAAACATCTAGAGTGGGGATGGATAACTTTTTTGGATTTGCTCTGCGTGTATCTTTTCCAGTATATATAAAACCATTTAGCAAATAATGTGTCTTAGAGTCTACTAAACACTGCATTTTCAGACCGTATTTGTCTGGCTTATTTTTGAGATACATCCTGAATTGGCACCTTCCTCTAAATACAATAAGCATTTCATCTATTGTGAGATATTCACCACAGCTATAATTGGACTGGCAATTAATTATAAACATATTAAAAATATTGGATATAGCTGCCAGTTTATCTCCGTGCGCAATACGTTCTTGTCTAGTAGCTGGGTCGTCAAAACAAAGGCTTCCAAGCAAAAAATAAAATCGGTTTAGTGACATGGTTGCTCGAAATATATCACGGCCAGTACCATTCGTAGCAAATAAAGACCTTAAATCTTCATTATTGGATTTAAATACCCCAGCTAAATATAATAAGCCTAAGAAGGCCTTTAATTCAATTATGTCAAGATGATTGGTATATTGACACGATAAATTGTGTAAATTATATTTAGAAGCCATATTAGTTATTCGGTCATTGGTTTTCTCAAGAATTTCTTGCAATATATCGTGGCTAATAATACATTCCCAAGCATCAACTGGTTTCTCTGGCATACTAGCTCGAGCTTTTCCAATAACACCAGGTAAATGACTAATTAAATTATGCTTACGTGTACGAGAAAAGGTGGGAGAAGTTTTAGACCACTTGTACCTATTTTTGCAATAAAACACATCCCTTGAGTCAGCTATATCACTTTCTTCACCCGAATATTCACTACCAGTTTCGGAATTATTAATTTGCCAATTTTTTTCGTCATCATCGTCCCATTCCTCTTCACTGTCTGTTTCGTGATCACTGTGTTCACTAGCCTGGTCTAAAAACTCACTGTCACTATCTAGTCCATTGTCCATAATTTTTTGTCCCTCCTCTTCAAGTTCTTTCTGTGTCAGAGGACGTTTATTGCGACTACACCCGCCATTTCAAATTACTCGTTAATTGCACTAGAAACACTTATACCATAAGCGGGTCAAAATTGACCCTATGCGTGCCTAACTGCAGTAGTAACAGATAAACTAACGGAATTTTCGTAGATCGATAAATCACCTACCGGTCGAAGATTAGCAGAAAGCGCGCAATGCTCAATCTATGTTTCTGTAGCGAAACTTGGCATTAAAAACGTGGGGGGTCAATTTTGACCCCGCCATGGTACTTAAGGGTTAAGTTCAAAGTAAGTTTATTTTTGAAGTTTCGATTTCCACTTCGAAAATCGTTCCGAAAGTCCTCATTACCGACAACGCAGCCCAATACAGAACCGACTCCCGGGAGTCGGTGGAAATGATTTCAAAAAGTGGAAATCAAAACGTCAAAAATAAACTTTAATTTTAAACTTAAATTGTTGCTTATTCCCAACTAAAATAGTAATTGCATTCAAATGCGTCAAGAAAATAGCTTCAAAACAATGAAGATAAGGTGATTCTACGGATTCCATATGAAATGTGAAGACAAATTTCGATGGGAAGACCGAGATTGTTTCAGTCAGGTGCACTGCTTAGCAGATTAAAGATGGAAATTAACAGAGAAAACGCCAAAGTAGTGATAATAAATCAACAAATAGCAGAAAAAATGGGAATAACAAATTCAGCAAGGTAAATATAATAGAGATGAAAGACCGCAGGAAATAACAAAATTAGCTAGAATTAGAAATGGAATAAGAGCCGAATTAGAACAGAAACCATATTGAATACAATAGGGAAGATCCCTCCAAGTTGGTACAGTTACATTTGCAGAATGGATGACATTAGACTGGCCAAAAGAGTATACGAAGCAAAAAAAACAAGAAATAGCAGGGAAGGAGGACTCAGGAGAACATGAACCTAACCAATATCCGAAATAGGTAACACGAGCAGAAAAATCATGACAGAAATGAAAAAAATTATCAGGAACGTAAAGGAGTGAAAAAAAGGTTAAGTATATAAGTTATAGTTAGGTAAACCCAAAACCGATACCTCTTAGGGGACATAAGGTGTCATTAGCTAAAAGAAAAAGAAGAAAAAATAAACTTAGTTACGTGAGCTTGGGGAATTGTTTAAATGTGCTGTAAAATTCGATTTTTTCCTTTATTGAAATTTATTTTTACGATCAAAGATTATTTGATTGGATTCTTATTCTGACTCAGAACAAGTTTTTTAGTACGACGGACTTTATACTTTCGGCGGGCATCTATCGAAAATAAATCTCTCCCGTCATAGTACAATAATTATAAAAATAATTATTTACAGACGTTACAACGCCATCTAATAAGAACACTAGAAATCCTAAGATTTCTTACTTGGCGTAGCTAAATTCAATTTTTTACCACTGGGCTTTCTATAATTTGCAGAGCAGACAGATTGATAAATTAGTCGACAAGGGAATGAATAATTTGCATTCCACATGCAAATTATTTATTTAAGTGTTGGAATTACCCAACAACTTAACATCACGGCAAAAATTCTTAGTGAATTTAGTTTCTAGTACTCGAAACGGAGTAAAGATAGCTTAGTTTCGCCAAGTAGGAAATCTTACGATTTCTAGTGTTATAAATTCTTTATTTGGTATGAGACACCATAGTTCGTTTGTTTTAATTACTCATTGATTTATATTTTTTATGATCCCGTACAAGTTTTCTGGGGTGTAGGCGTTGGGTTAGCTGTTCCTGTTTAATATAAACCATTTATTTGGCATCGGGTATCATAATAGCCGCTAATTCTACACTATCGCCTACTCTTTCACGGTTAACGTTTTTATGATATAATTTTATAATAAGTAACGATCTATCTACATTGACAGTGTTAAATTGAAAGTATATAATTAAATATTGTGTGAAAGACAACTATATGTATAAATTAGTGGGTAAACGTTCCTACTTTCCTTTCGGAGTTTCAACGGTATAATTCACAGTTTAGTCAGTTCAAGTTAGTCATTTGGTGTAAATATTTGAGAACAGAAAAAATATTGTAACTATTTTTCTGTCGTATAATCTCTGGATAAACAAAACACAATGAGATTACAAAAACAAAATATGTAAAACCACATTGTATGTACAGAGAACCCATTTTTTGCATTTAATAATGTTTAATATATTAATTCCTAATAGTATCGGCGAATATTCGAATTTTTGTCGGTCTTTGATCAATGGATCTAAGTCTCTTAATTTGAAAGTTACAAGTAAGTGGATTTTTTTCTTCCATACAAATAAGTGGCATATATAGAGTTGATTTTTCCATTAAGAAAAGTATATTTTATACTTTTGAGCATAATGTTTAAAGAAATTAGCTGATTAATTACTTAATTAAAATAAAGAATGGAATAATAAAGATTGGCATAACTCATAAAAAATGGTATTGATTCGGGAAAAACTCACTTTTTGTTGAAATGTGAATTAATTGTGGCGAGGGCAACATCTAAGCTGGGTTACGTCGCGACGGCGTGAAGGAATGGTCGTGGTATCACCTCGAGTAGTAGGTACTTACTGCCCAGTTTGTCTCTGTATGTAGGGATAGACCTTCCTACCTCGGTGATCCAGGATTTAGCATAACGTACCGAAATAAATTCGCTTTTAAAATTGCAACTCGAGCCTTTTGTATACAATAGTGTATGCATCCCATTATTGAGAGACGCGATAAATTAGATAAAAGAAACTTGAAAACCACATGCGTTAGCCAATTTGAACATGAGAATTTAAAAGAAGGTAATTTAAAAATATAATTAATTAAAATTTATAATTAAATGAGATCATGCTATATTAAAATAAGATACGGTAAAGCCATATTTTAATAGAATAATAAAAATGTTAAAAGCAAAATATGTAAATAAGTACTAAATACTTTTCCAAAGTTTTTTTGTCACATTGCAAGTTCTAGATCCGCAGATTCTTTGTGGTATGTGGATGGATGGACCAATGTTCTATAGGTCTTTGGAGATATTTAGCTTTATTTACAATACGGATAGAACATGATATGGTATTGTTTCTGTTTTGGATTTTTAATTATTCTTTTCAGAGTTTGTGATTGTTGATTTTCAAATTAGGTACAAAGATCATCCTGGTTTTGAGTTGTCTAAAGGTCAGCATAGATGGAAGTCAGCTTGAGATGATTATCTGAGTCAGAGGAGAAATGAGCTGACTATTTGGCAGGTTGTGCGCTCACGATAATAAAGATATGTTTTAGTTGTGGGTGATGAGGGAATAGTTGCGGCTATTCCCTCGGGGCAGACAGGTATTACGGTGCAATGAGATTGGGAAATTGCAAAAAACCAATCTCGCCTTGTCCGGGAAATGTGAGAATTAGGGGGTGCTAGTGCGGAACGTTAGTGGTGTAGCTTCACGACGATAAGTGTACTCATCCGGAAGTTTGTGGGAGAATTGACGGTGGATGAATTTTTTTATTTTGGGTATGTGGATTCGTACGTTTCTAAAGACCGGTTTTCACGCTACGTCTTATTGTACGTTTTGTTGGATAGGACAAATCCTATACAATAAAACGTGGCATGTAAACAGCAAAACGTACGTCTTGTCGAATCGAAATGAAATCCAAGGTCAGATCGTAGAAATGATGGGAAAAGCATAGTTTTGCGAGAACTGATAGGATAAAACGTTACGTGAAAATACATGTTCAGACAAGTCGTCCGATCTTGACTTATTGAACGACTAGTTCCACTGCAGTTCGTTTCATTTTTCCCAGAAAAAGCCTAATAATGTCAGATTTGCTGTAATGCACCCACGATTTTCTCGCGGAATTTATTGAATTGTATAAAAGTTTTTAAGTAGTTATGTTTTAAAACCAAGTAGATTGCATTACAGGTTTCAGGAATTATTTGGCTTAACGCTGGTTTGGATATTATGATTGTGAACTCCAAGTCCTTGACGCTGCGTTCTGTTGTAAGATATCTGAGAGTTGCTGTGAGTCTTTCATGGGGTGTAATGGCTTTTCTCATGAGGTGTCTTATTTCAATATGTATGGTGTTACCAACTCTAGCAATTGACAATAGGCTGAGGTGTCCATTCGCAAATAATTGCGCCAGTCATCTGGTTCGCCTCTTTTAGTAACGAGACGTGGGAATACTGGCTTCTTTTTAGAAGCCCACTCTCTTGACCATCTTGTCTTTTCCCTCTTCATCCCCTTTGTCCTCAGTCGTAGTATCGTTATAGTTGAAAAAATAAAAGAGAGCAGCCGTGTTTCCTCCATAATAAAAAAAAAACACTAAACAAACTTCACACAACTCAAGACTCTGAATTAGAAATGAGGTAGAAAACGGAAGGAAAAACGTAGTGTGTATACACTGGACAAAACGTACATTTTGTCGTACGTTTTATATGACCCACAAAACGTACAATAAGACGTAGTGTGAAAACGGGCCTTAATGCTGAACAAGAAGGTTTTAGAGTATCTCGGACTTTCTAAAGTTGTTATTACACATTGTAATATTGTTTTATCTGTGATTTATGCTGGATCAAGTGACCCATTAAAAATTTCCTATGGGTTTCTAGTCTATAACCAAAGAATTATTAATTATTTTAGTGTAAATTTTCTTTAGTAAATTTGCTATTTGATTATCATAAGGATTTATATAAATTAAAGAACCCAAAAATTGTTTTGTGTGGATATTAAGCTAAACGAAATTGATTTAAAGCTTTATATCGTTTTTTTATTTAGTAATTATCTATTAGCTTTGGTTCATTAGACAAGAGTAGACCAAAGCCAATTTAAAGTTAATGAAATAATGAAGAAAACTTACCACATGTCAGTCGGATTCCATATCTTTCAATAACTGTAGGAATGTTCTAGAGCTAAAAATAGATTCATCCGTTAAAACATTCCGTAATTATGATAATTATTAACATTATTAACATCTTAAAAGATAAGGGAAGGTAAAGACGGAAAATTATAATTATAATTAGGTTCGTGAAGAAACTATTGTTCAAATTCGAATTACTATTATTAAAAACGTCTTTTGCATGTGTAGTTTTGTCTGTAAGAAATTTTGGAAAAGTCAACAGCCTTCATTTAACATCAATGTCGTGACGTCAATCAATACATAACGGCGAATCGTCCTACATCCAGGGCAATGCAAGTGATCACTCTGCCCAAAAGACAATAGAGTTTTTGAAGCTTCAAAACATCGAATTGTTAAACCATCCACCGTATAACCCCGACCTAAGTCCCAACGACTTCTTCACGTTCCCAAAGATCAAGAATTCAATGCGTGGGCAGCGGTTTCAGTCGCCAGAAGAAGCCATCGATGCCTTTAAAACAGCATTTTGCAGGTGTCAACTAAATACTGGAATAACTGTTTCACCAATTGGTTTGAACGTAAGCAAAAGTGTATCGATCTTGCTGGGACATATTTTGAAAAGCAATAAAGTACTTTAAAAGTCTATATATTTTTTGTCTTTATGGCTATATGCAAAAGTAAAGAGACAACCTTCGTAATGTGTGGTGGAAGCGAAAGAATTTTACGTAGACCGTAATGAGCGTCGTGGGACTTGTGGTTGTATTGTCAGACTTCTGACTGGGAGTATGATATCTTCTGAGACTGCCAACTAGGAACTAGTGAGTGAATTATGGCTTACAGTTACATATTCAAAGGCAGTAAAAGATATTTTACAACTTGCCATTAAACCTGTTGAATGGGAAATATATATATGCAGGTGTCCGATCGAGTTTCCAAGGATCTGCTGAAATTACTTGTTTTAGGACGATTCATTTTTTTTGTGGAGCTTGACCTAAATTAACTGACGATTCAAATATATAAAAAAGAGACATTTAACAAACTATTTTTCGACCCTTTTTTGTAGTAAAATACATTTAAAAATAAATATATTTCAAGGGATCGTGGTACAGAGACGTACTGTGTATTATTAACAAAGAAATATATTGGGACCGTATTAAGATATACAGTGAGTTTTTGAAATTACCATGTTGGTGGAAAATGAGTCTTCGCCGAGAACATTTTTGCAATTTTTTTTTTTTTTTTTTATTTTCGGAGAGCATTGTGCCAACGTCAGTCCACTATTTTCCGCTGGTATTGCAAATTTCGAAGACGATATGTTACAAGACTTTAACAGAAGTTGTTGATCTGTTTTATAATAGAAAAGTTCCCTTGAAATTATTGAAAAGATCTACCAAAACAACAAGAAAAAAGTCAGAATAGATGGATAACTTACAGCACCTTTAGACATAGAGGATAGAGTACGACAGGACGACTCACTCAGTCCTATTATCTTTAATTTAATCATATGAATGAAGTAATAAAGTGCGGAGATGAAAAAACCAGATGAAATCCCGTCAGAAATACTCAAATTACTGGATGAAAGGGGAATTTCAGCACTACACAAAATATTTAACTTAATTTATGAAACTGGCTGCTATCCTCAACAGTGGTTACGCTCTACCTTTATTCCCCTGCCCAAGAAAGTCAATGCAAAAAGATGTGAGGATCACAGACTCATTAGCCTGATGAGTCACACTTTAAAGATATTCTTAAAAATACTACATCAAAGAGTATACAAAAAATGTGAATGGGACATCAGTGACTCCCAGTTCGGGTTTAGGCAAGGTTTAGGAACACGAGAAGCAATAGTAGCAACACAGGTGCTGGTCCAAAATTGTTACGATCAGAAGAAGGATGTGTTCCTATGCTTTTTAGATTACCAAAAAGCGTTTGATCGTGTCCAACACCACAAGTTAATGCAGATCCTCAAGAAAGTTGATATAGACCAAAAAGACATAAGATGCATTGAAAACTTGTACTGGCATCAAACGGCACAGTTAAAAATAGACAATTCTATATCCAAACCCATACATATAAGAAGGGGCGTTCGACAGGGATGTGTGCTTTCCCTCTTTTATTTAACATTTATTCGGAAGCCATATTTCAAGAGTCTCTGGAGGATGCAAAGATGGGAATCAAAGTGAATGGAGTACTGATCAACAACATACGATATGCTGATGATGGTGTCTTAATTTGTGACAACATAGTCGATCTTCAACAACTTGTCACTATAATCGGAGAATACAGTAAGCGAATGGGATTAGAGATTAATACCAAAAAAACCAAATTTATGATCATCTCCAGAAACTTGGATGCACTTGAAAACTCCACCATAACACTGAATACTAAGTCCATTGAAAGAGTGAGTAAATTTAAATACCTGGGATCGTGGCTTTTTGAAGACTGGGCATCGGACAGGGAAGTAAAATGTCGCATTGAGCAAGTTCGACAAGCTTTCGTAAAATTCAAGAAGGTACTGACTTGTTCAGAGTTCAATCTTCAACTGAGACTAAGGTTTACTAAGTGCTACGTGTGGTCAGTGCTGCTATATGGCGTAGAGGGCTGGACACTCAAAACGAGGGATATAAACAGATTAGAAGCTTTCGATCTATCGCCGTATCCTAAAAATACCATGGACAGCGAAAATCACAAATGTAGATGTCCTTAAAAGAATAAACCAAGAACGCCAACTTTTCCAAACCATCAAGAAAAGGAAAACGGCGTATCTAGGTCACATCATGCGAAATGAAAAATACCAGTTCCTCCAACTTATAATCGAGGGTAAAATTGAAGGCAAGAGAGGAATGGGACGCAAGAAAATGTCCTGGCTCCGAAACATAAGACAATGGACAGGGATTAACGACATACAATCTCTGATACATATTGCAAGAAATAGAGAATTAATGGAAAATGTGATCGCTAACATCCATTAGTGGATTTGCATCTAAAGAAGAAGAAGAATCATATGAATGAAGTAATAAAGTGCGGAGAATCAAAAGAAGATAATGCGGAATGGGGAACAAGGAAGTCAAAAGACTCTGTTACGCAGATGACGCAAGATTGATGGCCGAAGATGAAGATAGTATACAAAGATTAGTCCACAGATTCAACACAAAAGCAAAGAGTAGAAATCGATGGAATCAGCATTGAACAAGTAATGGAAATAAAATACCTTGTGATTAATCTATTCAGCTATGGACACCTGGATATAGAAGTGAGAGATCAAGTACAAAAAGCACCTAAATGAATAATGACGTATGCATTAGAAATCACACTTGACACAGCCACTACACAAAGGCGGGAATGAGAATACCGAAAAGAATTAAAGCAAATACGTTGCGAGACCAAAAGAAAAGTAACGCCATAAGAAGAAACTTCATCGTACATTAAACCAAGTTACTAAACAGAAAAAAGAACGGAATAATTAGAAAAAATAGAATGAAGTGGAGAAAATAGCAAAAGATGAATCGCGAAACGGTAAACGGAGAGGAAGAAGTAGAATATAAGGTAACACGGTCCTTGTCTAACATGAAGTCTGTTTATAACGGAAATTTGATTGATTAACCACATTTAGTAATGAAAAAATCTATCAAAATTATGTTTCATGCAGGTTTCATTGTATATTTGTTGAAATTTTTGACGAGAATGGTATTTATTAGTATGCGTTTTGTTTTGACATGAATTTGATTCGACACAATTTCCCAAAATATGTTTTCGAGTTGTTTTAAAACAATAAAAATAACGGAAACTTACCACTTTCATCGAGTACTGTTCTAATACTGGATGTTTCCGTGAAATAATATCCGTACACACACAATCCCAGCGTAATTATAACCGAATTGCCAATTTTGATATTATTTACAGCTTAAAATAAAATATTACAACATCAGAGAAACAGTGATAACGCTTACACGAACACAAACTGCCACTAACGATATTTTCTCCAGTCATTTTTTGTGTAGTGATTAGTGAATCCGAATTGAGTGTAAAAATGTGTGAGGTCCTAACTTTGTACGACCGATATAAGGGCATTATTCAAATGCTGACAGGTATTGTACCTCTTTAGTGTTTGTTAGTTGTAGTTTTTGGTCTTTTCTTGGTTGCCCTTGAGATAACGGGGTTAAGGATCAACGGTAGAGAGATCTCTAGAACGTATTATATCTATAATTAACCCCAAGTGTATGACAATATGGTATATATTCATCTCTTGATATTTCCTAAATATTACTAGAGATTCTCCTTTTATAAAAACACTTCTTAATGTCCTTAAACCCTTTAAATGTTTATAATATAAAAAAATATATATTTCCAATATCAAGAATGACCATATTATACTCAAAAACGTAAAATGGGTAAAATGGGATTAAATCACTTTATATGAATAAGCAAAATTACAGAATGGTGTGCAATAGAAGAAAAAAAGGGAGGAAGACTTCGAATCATTTAGAGATAAAGTAGATGACACAATGAAAATAAGAAACCTACAATATGAACATTGTAAGAATATAAATAGCTGGGGAAAGTGAAAATTGTAGAAATACTTCATCTTTACAAACTATTGTTATAGATTTAAATTCTTTTCTGTTGTTTTTGTTTCTAGAATTTTCTCGAATCTTTATTAATTCTGCCGTGATAAGGTAAAAAGCAGTAAGTGCCATAATAATGGTTTTGCGTTATTTGTAATTATTGTAAGATTTTTTCTTTCACACAATTTATTATTTCTTTAATTTTAAGCAGAAAAACGTTAAAAAATATGTCTTAATTTTTGACAAATCAAACAATTGTGTTTTTATGTTTGTAATGTACCTACCTACTCACATGTAAGATAATTAAAGTATCTATGTATTTCTATATAGTTTTTAGTCACCTGGTATATGTTATTTACAATTATGAAAAGTTCTCATGTATAATCACTAATAATTATTTGCTGTTAGAAATCAGAATCAATACTCTTCATAAATATTTTCCTATTTAGAATAAATAAGTTTCGCTAGTTTATTCACCTAATACTTCGTATCTATGGAATAATAATAATTTATTTCTCTTATTTCTTTGTTCGATAAGCTATCCGTATTTGCTATTTTAATATTAATATTTGAGTCCAATCTCTTGTACTCAAATCCATCCAGAAACATCGTTAAATAATTGTAGATAACAGAACTTATATATTCATAGTTTTAAGAAATAACAAGGAGAGTGTAATTTTCATCCTCTAATATAATAAATTTATACATGTCAATATATTCTGTTTAATTCCAAAACAAAGAGTTAGTCCGGAGAAGAAATAAACGCATAGTATTCCATAACAAAATTTGGTGTCAGAACGTGGGATATTAGTAGCAGAGTTCCTCTGATTGCTGATAGAAGGAGAGCTGAGGAATTTTTGAATTGACTTGTTTCCTTCGAGGAATCATTCAAAAAAAAACTGTCAGTGTGGAAAAATCGCCACTACAACTAATTACATTGGGGTCCAGTACATCCAGTTCGAAATCCAGTTCCAGTCATAACCCAATTGTAGTTCCATCGGAAGTAGAGGTGAACCCGTGGAATAATAGACTATGCGACCAACAACAATATTCTACTTGTAAGTACATTCTATCTTAAATTCTGTCTCATATTTTAAAAATCTTGTAAACGTATGTCTACTTTATATCCTGATATAAGTAACTTATTTGACGAACAAATACCTTCTCCCGACTCAAATTCTCTTTCAAATTCTTCTACTTCTAATTCAAATAAAATGTCAGTATCAATTGAAATAGCTGAAAAACTTCTCATTCGATTTGATGGTACAAAATCAAAATTATACGAATTCATAGACAATTGTGATAAAGCATACAATTTAGTAAATCCGCAATCCAAACCCATCTTATTAGCCATTATAGAAACTAAATTAACCGATAAAGCTAGGGCCATAACTAGAAACAGAACATTTGACGAATGGAAAGATTTAAAAGACTTCTTATTAGATGCTTATTCTGAACGCCGAACTGAAGGTCAGTGGCAATTGGAATTACATTCCTTACGTCAGATGCCCAGTGAAAATGTAATGTCATTTGCAAATAAAGTTGAAAATTGCTATATAAAATTAATAAATACACTTGATCCAGACTTATCTCCAGATGCAAGAAATGCATGTACTAAACTCTTAAAAACTCAAGCACTAAATGTCTTTATTAGAGGATTAAACAAAGACCTCTCTATTTTAATCAAAGCCCGAAATCCAGATTCCTTAGAAAGAGCTGTTGCTATAGCAATTGCCGAAGAACAAGAACAGTTATCAAGACAAGAAATTTTCAGACCATTCTGTAATATTTGCAAACGAAATAACCATTCCTCAAATAACTGTCGATATAAAAACAATTCAGATAGAAATGTTAGACATCTTCAAAATTCTAGTTTTCAAAACCCAAAATATCCTAATTCAAATCTTCAAAGGTCAAATTCTCAAAATCAAAATTATAAACCTTCAAATTCAAATTCCAATTCTGATTTTCCTCCAAACTTAAGAAAAGAAAATACCAACACTTCCCAACGTTTTTGCAGATACTGCAAAAAACCAGGTCACGTTATAGAAGAATGTAGAAAACGCGAATTTAACAATAAAAACAAAAATCCAACAAATTCTTTAAACTTCCAGAATCCTCGACAACCAACGGTCGATTCTCGAGGAGTTCGTTCAGTTCAGGCCGTATCACAACCATCAACTTCTCAGTCACTTCCTATGTAGATTTACCCTTAGTAAATAATTCTAATCCATCCTCTTGCAAGTTTCTAATCGATACAGGCGCAGATATTTCTTTAATTAAATATTCAAAAATACTAAACATTCCAAAAATTTATTCTAAGTCTATTACTCTACGAGGCATTGATAAAAATGTCTTAAATCCAAATAAAACTATATGTAGTTGTAACGTAAATTTCAAGATAAAAGATTTTGTCCAAACTCATGTTTTCTATGTCGTAGAAGACGATTTTCCTCTTCATTTCGACGGTATATTAGGTAGCGATTTTTTTGAAATAAATAAATGCCAAATTGATTATAAAGAAAATAAATTAAACTTTAAAAATTGTTCTATTTCAATCGAATATATAAAATCCCCATTAAACAATGACAATGACGAATTTCTGAGAGATCAAAATATCGAGACAAGTTCTAATATCGATGAAATATTTCCTTATGATGCTAAATCCATAGAGGATCATTCTTATTTAGAAACCAATGATATCCAAATAACCTTAAGTAGTGAAGAACTACTATCCAATCCAATTCAATCTAAATCTAACTCTAAATCCAAAGAAAATTCAAGTCCAAAATGTGTAAAATCCACTGAGATATGCACAAATAAAACTTGTAACTCTTCACGAAATCATAAATCAAAATCCTGTTCAGAAGAAAAATCCTGTTCAGACGATCTTATACTAAATCAAAACTCTAATTCTAACTCAAGAAGTAATAAAACTATTCTATCCGCAAGAACTGAAACAATTGTTCAAATTAAAGTAATAAATAATGAATTAAGCGAAGGATTATGTCCCGAACGCGAAATCTTTAAAGGTGTATTTTTATGTCCTAGTGTTGTTAAAGTAAAAAATGATTTCTTTTTAACCTCAATCGTAAACACTACTGAAACGGATGTTGAATTAAACGATATTCAAGTAGCAATAGAAAAAATTCCAAATTTACAAAACAATGCAAATATACGAAAAATGTCTTCTTATAAAGATAATACGAATTCTAACAGAATTGCTAAATTAAAAAATGCCTTGAGAACAGATCATTTAAATAGTGAAGAAAAATCATCTTTAATTTCTATTTGCAAGGAGTACAATCATATCTTTTATCTGGAAGGAGATCAACTTACCAGTACAAATGCCATAACTTGCAAAATTCCTTTAAATTCTAATGTACCTATTAGCACTAAATCATACAGGTATCCTGAAGTACACAAACATGAAGTCGAAACTCAAATAAAAGGTATGCTAGATCAAGGTATTATCGAAGAATCAACTTCGCCATGGAATTCGCCCCTTTGGGTTGTGCCAAAAAAGGCCGATGCTTCAGCAAAGAAGAAATGGCGAATTGTTATAGACTATCGACGACTAAATGATATTACTATAGGAGATTCATTTCCACTTCCGAATATAGTCGATATATTAGACCAATTGGGTCATTCAAAATATTTTTCAACAATAGATTTAACATCAGGATTTCACCAGATCAAAATGGATCCTGAGGATTCTCCAAAGACTGCTTTCTCAACTCCGTCTGGACATTATCAATATTCACGAATGCCATTTGGATTAAAAAATGCTCCCAGTATTTTTCAAAGGCTAATGAATACTGTCCTCTCAGGAATACAAAATTACAGATGTTTTGTCTATCTCGACGATATAGTCATTCATGCCGATACATTAGAAAATCATAATAAAAGATTAAAAGAAGTATTCGAAAAATTGTCTACATTCAACTTAAAAATACAACCAGATAAGTGCGAATTTTTTCGTCGCGAAGTAATGTATTTAGGACATTTAATAACTGAATTTGGTGTCAAACCGGACGAAAAAAAGGTATGTGCTGTTACAGATTTTCCTATACCCAGAACACAAAAAGATATTAAGAGCTTTTTGGGTCTCACTGGTTATTATAGACGCTTTATAAAAAATTTCAGTGCTTTAACACAACCTTTAACAAAACTGCTGAGGAAAAATGTTGAATTTAATTGGACAAGCATTCAACAACAGTCATTTGAGAACCTGAAATCAATACTTTGTTCAGAACCAATACTTCAGTATCCAGATTTTACCAAACCCTTTGTCTTAACAACGGATGCTAGTAATTATGCAATAGGGTCCATACTTTCTCAAGGTAAAGTACCAGATGATTTACCTATTGCTTATGCTAGTCGTACCTTGAACAAAGCGGAATCAAACTATAGCACAACAGAAAAAGAATTACTTGCAATTGTATGGAGTGTTAAACACTTTAGACCATATTTGTACGGAAATAAATTTTTCATTTATACGGATCATAAACCACTCACATGGCTATTTAATGTAAAAGATCCCGGATCAAGACTCGTTAGGTGGAGATTAGCATTAGAAGAATATAGCTATGAAATTATTTATAAACCAGGTAAATTAAATCAAAATACTGATTGTTTAAGTCGTCCTCCTTTAACCATATCTGAAACAAATATTTGCGAAGAAAACAAAAACCCGGCAACAATCACCTTACAAATAAACAAAATGAGTAAAGAAAATAATGACACTTATTCACAGTTCTTATCTAAATCCGAAACTATATTAATAACAAATGATAATATAAAAGAAACAAATGAAAAGATTACATCATTTTCACAAAATTTAGCATTGTTTGTTTCCGTAGATTTAAATTTTAATGAGATCGTTCAGAAACAAATAAATAAACAATTCAGTCATATAGAAAAATTGAAAGCCAAAAATCCAAGACTAAATGACATTATATATATTTCTGATCAAAATAAAAACTTTTATTACATATTTATAAAAAATAATTATTGGGACAATACCTCTTATGAAGATATATTTAATTCCCTAATAAAATTAAGAGACTGGTTATTAAACGATAAAATATTAAAAATTTGCCTACCCAGAATAACTTTTAGCTACGATAAATTAAGTTGGGGAAAAATTAGATCTATGATTAGATTTATTTTTAGAAAAACTGATATATCTATTATCATTTATCATGATATACTAACAAATCCTGAACCTGAGGAAATAACTACAATATTACAAGAGAATCACACTAGTCCTACGGCTGGACACTCTGGTTTTCATCGGACATACAATCGTATAAAAAAACATTTCAAATGGAATAATATGAAAAATGATATTAAAAACTTTATAAAAACCTGTGAATCTTGTCAGAAAAATAAACTCGTTAGAAAAAAATTCGTAAAGCCCATGGAGATAACAACAACAAGCTCAAATCCATTAGAAAAAATATTTTTAGATATAGTAGGTCCTTTACCTTTAACCGAGTCAGGTAATAAGTTCATATTAACATTACAAGATGACTTAACAAAATTTTCTCAAGCTTATGCAATTCCGAATCATGAAACCAAGACTATCGCTGAAAATCTGGTTCGTGGATTTATTTGCAAGTTTGGAAAACCCGATATAATAGTTACTGATCAAGGCCGAGATTTTACTTCCAAATTATTTTCTCAAATCGCCAAGCTTTTTAAAATCAGACATATAAATTGTACTGCTTATCATCCAGAATCAAATGCTGCATTAGAAAGGAGTCACGCTACTTTAGCAGACTACCTTAAACATTATATTAAAGCTGATCAATCCGATTGGGACGAATGGCTAGATTTTGCTATGTTTTCATATAATACAACTAATCATACTTCAACCAAATTCACACCATATGAACTAATATTTGGATATACACCTAATCTACCTAGCAGTATAATACGACCAGTAGAACTCAAATATACATATGAAGATTATTTAGATAATTTAACACTTAAGCTTAGAAAATCTCATGAGTTAGCAAAAACGAATCTATTAGAATCTAAAGTAGTCAGTAAAAAATATTATGACCAAAAGATTAATGACACCGTTTTCTTAGAAGGACAATTAGTATATCTCCAAAATGAGCAAACAAAGAAGGGTCAAACCAAAAAACTTACACAAAATTATAATGGACCTTATAAAATTCTAGAGATAAATTCTCCTGTCAATTGCACAATTTTAGTAAATAAAAAACCAATAAAAGTTCACATGAATAGATTGAAACATGCTTTTGTTTCAGGTATGCAATAATATGGCTGACAAATAGTGAACAAATTCACAAGAAATATACCAATACTCCTATCAACAAATCACCTGGAATCTATTACGAACACATAAAAAATGTTCAATTTATTGAAACTCATTGGAACATATTAAGTCATATTCCTTTACAACCTTTTACAGACAAATTAAATTTTGTAGATCTCACCTATCAAAAAACATTAAGACTGTGTCAAAACAAACCAGTTCTTATTGAATTACGATTATGCGATACTTCACTAAAACTCTTAGGACAAATCATACCTAGACTCTTTCAAGATGAACAAACTTTAAAAAAACATAATTCTGCATGAACATTTTAGACCAAAACGCGCTCTATTTAATGCAATTGGATCTGTTTTCAGGACCTTATTCGGTACCTTAGACAGTGATGATGCTGAAAATTTCAATAATGCTATTAACAAAGCTGAAAGTAACGAAAATCATCTTCTTGATTTACTAAAACAACAAATTCATGTAGTAAAAGCCACGATTGCAAATTTTAATAACTCTATTACAAATCTAGACCGAAACAAAGTGATTTTTGATAAAAATTTTGAATCAATTACCAATTACACAGATAAAATGAATAATAAATATTTTAATTTAGATTTAAAACAAAAAATTGAAGAACATTTTACCTTACTAACTTTCTTTATAACAGAATTACAACAAGAATATTCTACTTTAATAAACGTTATTCTATTTGCAAGAAATAATAACCTTCATCCTTCTGTTATAACACCTGAGCAACTAATTCAAGAATTATCTAAAACGGTAACGCATTTACCTAGTACATCGACTTATCCATTTCCATTGACTATCGATTATGCTCATAAATATTTCGATATCATTTTACTTAAATATATATATTTTGATAACAAGATTTTAATTACGGTTAGTATACCTTTGGTTAGTAATACTCCTTATTCTCTTTTTAAACTAATATCTCTTCCTATAATTCATCCAACATTAAAGAGACTTACCTTTATTCTTCCATCTGTCAAATATCTTGTTCTTTCAGAAAATAGAAACATTTATGTTACTATTGATACATTAGAAGACTGTTATTCATTAGATGAAGAAAAACTTATTTGCAAAAATCCTGATACTTTCCGATTTACACACACTAATCCAATTTGTGAAACTGAATTGTTAACTTCAATAACAAACATACCATCTAGTTGCGATACTCGTATAATTCAAACAGAATATGAAATTTGGCATAAATTAAACAAACCAAATTCTTGGATATATGTTTTACCCAAACCAACAGATTTAACTTTAAGCTGTCAGACTAGTACGCCAATATCTATTGTTCTTTCAAACACAGGTATTTTTTCTACTTCGAATAATTGCAAAACTTACACCGGATCAACTATTTTGATATCTGTCTCAAATCCAAAAGAAAGTAATTTTCAGTCTATCATTCCAGATTTATCCCTTCCAGAAGTCTGTTGTGATGATATTAAGATAAATAATGAATCCAAATTACACCTTGTTCCCTTACAATTAAATAATCTCGATCGAGATGCATTAAATTTAGCAAGCCATAAACTAGATAATTTAGAGAAAATGACCTCAGAAACAAATATTAATTTTTCAGACACAATAAAAAATAGTTCTTATTTCACTTATGCAATCTTATTTTTGATAAAATGTATGTTACTTTATATTTTATACAGGATAATTAAATATTTTTACCGACGATTTCGTAGAAATCCGTCACATAGTTGTCAACAAATTACAAATTGTTTAACACTAAATATATGTCAAAGTAAACGAAAACATGTACATGAGACAGATTTAAGTATAGATTGTAAACATAATAAAGACAATAATTATAGTGAATCCAAAAAGTGTGAAGAGACTAGTTTCACAGAGACTACACCGATAAGACGAAGTGAAAGACTATCGAGACTAAAAGAAACTATTTAAATGTGTTAAAATAAAATAATAATGTATACAAATGTTTTATACCATTTAAATGAAAATTCATTTTACAATTATTTTCATTCTTACAAAAGGAGGTGTAATGTACCTACCTACTCACATGTAAGATAATTAAAGTATCTATGTATTTCTATATAGTTTTTAGTCACCTGGTATATGTTATTTACAATTATGAAAAGTTCTCATGTATAATCACTAATAATTATTTGCTGTTAGAAATCAGAATCAATACTCTTCATAAATATTTTCCTATTTAGAATAAATAAGTTTCGCTAGTTTATTCACCTAATACTTCGTATCTATGGAATAATAATAATTTATTTCTCTTATTTCTTTGTTCGATAAGCTATCCGTATTTGCTATTTTAATATTAATATTTGAGTCCAATCTCTTGTACTCAAATCCATCCAGAAACATCGTTAAATAATTGTAGATAACAGAACTTATATATTCATAGTTTTAAGAAATAACAAGGAGAGTGTAATTTTCATCCTCTAATATAATAAATTTATACATGTCAATATATTCTGTTTAATTCCAAAACAAAGAGTTAGTCCGGAGAAGAAATAAACGCATAGTATTCCATAACATGTTTAATAATGGAGTTGTTTTTTTAAGCAGAAATGTAGAATTGTCAGCTTTATGTAAATATCTGTTTTAAAAATAAAATAAACATGCAGTGTAATCAAATGTAATTCACATTAGAAAAAGAAAAAAGTCTTAATTACATAATATTGAAAAAACTATTCGAGATTTATTAAGACTTCTACGTCATCTTCTTTTAATGAGAGCCAAAAATGCCGTCTGTTTTCAGATATGAGAAGGTACAGTTGCCAAATTATACCTTGTTTGTTTTGTGTAGAGACACCTATACAATTATCGCGTAATTTACTAGAAATTTCTAGTTTAAAATTTGCTTTAAGAAAATTATTTTATTTGAAATTTTCGTCGTTAATATTATTTTTATAAAAAAGTAATCGACTGCCTCGTCTGAACTGTACCACAGATATATCGCAAAGCAAAAGTCTATCCTTTTTTGACTTGCTTTTGAATCTCCAGATTATCATTTTAAAACGTCTTCGTTTTTTAAACAAATTAATGATGTTCATTTTTTTTTTCATTTAACTTTTCTACAACCTTGATAAAATCTTTGAAGTCGTAAATATTTCCTTCATTTGTGATCTTCATGCTCTATTGCACACCGTGATGAACAGAATCCGCACTCATGAAGGTGTAACCTTTTTCAAAACATTTAAGGATCATTTCAGAGGTGGCCATCATTTTTGAATTTACCATTGTGACAAACATGGTAAATAAGCACCAATTTTTATTTTGGACTCAGCAGTTGTCTGTCCAATACAATACTTTAACGGCGTCTCTTTCTTCAACTAAAGCTCTACAATATGCAGATGCAATTTCTTCTGCCTTTCTTCCAGCCACTCCTTCATGCCACAAGACTGATATGTTTTTTTAGTACTTCTACTCTTCTTGTTTGCCATTGATGCAAAGGTTAGATGAAAAGTCACAAGTCGTCTTGTAAAAAATGTCTTCTGGCTTCCGGGAATCGTTGGTAGCATTATAACTTTCTAATCTACACTCCTTACTACTTCAATAAAAGTAGTGAATAATATTTTCTAATTCCCCCGTGACAATAAAATACCTGATTTTAATATTTTAATAAAAATTTCAATTTGTTACAGGTCCGAAGTCAGATGAATTCAAAATGTACCTCAATAGAGGCCAAGACGACGAAATGCAGTTCGTCTGCTACAAGAAATGCAAAATTAAGACCGCACTGACCTACCTATTTTTCTTGCTGACTGCTGGAATCTTGAGGCTCGTGTTTCATTGGATACCGCATCTGTATCTGAAGGCTACTAGCAACAGATGCAAAATTGAAGATGCCGAGAAGATTCTTATTATTGTAAGTACGATTAATTAACTGTTTCATTAAATGTAAGAAAAATTTAAATACTGCTAAAATTACTACTCTCCCAGTGGCAGTTCATCCTAAAGTTGATTTAATGTGTAATTATTCATATACTGAATTTATTTTTTTAAAAGCGTTGCTGAAAGCGAGTCAACCCACCCAACTGATGCATAAAAATCTGATTCTAAGCACATGCGTCAAAAACTGTTTTGCTTTTGCGGCAATTAATGGATCTGACGTTAAAAACTTGGGCTATCCATTCTACCAATACCGTATTTAATTCCGTATAAGACGAGGTTTTCATATTTTCATCGGTTTTCTTCTTCTTCATTACAGAAGAGCTTTTTGGCATTGACGCAAATGAAGGAAGTTTATCCAAGGTCATTGTTTCATTTCCAAAAACCAGGGTTATGTTTTGTTCTGCTTTATTCATACTCCATGTTGCAATAAAGCCGTACTGCTGATTTTAGAACGCATTTTCTTTTTTTTATTATTTTTTTTGTTTGTAATTTTCAACCCTAATCCTTTTTTAATTTCTTCGCTTTAAAAGACGTATGAGGATGACGACGCTGCGAGTCGTTATACGGTGATACCTCGTTTTTTAATAAACCCAATCACTAAATATTGAAATATCCGCTTTCCCAACTTTGCGAATTGAATGTGCTGTTCGCTCACCATCTAACAATTTTCTGAATCATTAACTGTAAGTTGCCTACATTGGGCCAAACTCAACGACGGTTAATTATCATAAATTATGATTAAAATATATTACAATTACGGTAAAAAGGAATAAGTATAGAAAATTTTATGAATTTAGTGTACTCAATTAGATTTTAACATTTTTTAACATTCTCAGTAGATTTTAAAATTTAAGTTTATTTAAAATTCTTTCATTAAATTTATAATTATTAAAATATATTGAATTAATGCACAAACTTATATTTTTAACTTTATTGCAGATAAATTGTTGAAAAATTGTTTTTGATTGTAAATAGACAATGTTGAATATTGAATATTATAATTTACTTTTAATCATACATAATTCTGCCAAAAATAAAAATATTTTACTCTCGAGTAAAATTCACATTTTTAAAAACACTTAATATACAACTAATAAAGGTTGATCTGATGGTATATGGTATAGATCAGAATATTATAACTGTGTGTATGGGAAAATAAAACTGCTCTTACTATTTTCCTTACAATTTCAACATATTTTCTCGAGTTTATGTGAAACGAAAAAAGTAAATAGACATGCCGTTTGTTAAAAGTCACTTTATGTTTAAATGAACTACCACTCTAGTAGAGGTAGAATCTTAATAAAACATTTTGTATAAGGGTATAATATAACTGTTTGTATGGGAAAATAAAACCATTGTTGCTACTACATATTCTCTTTATAATTTCATCCTATTTTCTCACCTATTAGACTTCAAATAACTACTCCAAAACCAAAATAAGCCAAATCGATTCAGTCGTTCTCAATTTACTATAAAAAAAGTTATAAAAACATAAAATGAATTTTATATGTAGTTATAAAATATCCTAAAATGACGTTTAATATACGGATTAAATGAAATAAACCTGTAGAGATGATGTCGTATAAAACATTTTGAATTTACAATTCAAAAATAAGGCAACATCATTCATCGAGATAAAAAATATCCTATCTCCTAAGTTGGACCAACAAATATACTTTCACAAAATTTTATTGCAATCGGTTCAGTGGTTTTTAAATATTAGCTTGGACAAACATCGTGACACGAGATTTTTATATACAGGGTGGTCCTTAAGTAATTGTACAAACAGAAACCGTAGATTCTGCACTTTAACATATTACGATTTAAGCCAAATTGCTTTAATAAAATGTTGATATTAAGAAAGATACAGGGTGTTAAAGTGGAAATTTAATATTCTATTTTTCGCTATAACGTTTACGTTTGTAAATATTTTTGGACAAAAATTTACAGTTGGATGCTTTTGAGTAGGATAAATTATAATTTTATACTTACTTTAATGTAACTAATAGAGGGCGCCATATATGCCACATGTGTGGCATAAATTTGCGCCTAACTTTTTTGCTCTTTAAGTTAGCTCTGTTTGTGTTAAAAAATATTAAAAATATATTAGTTTTACAAAGAAAAGGTATACTTGTTAGTAACCTGAAAATTCAACCGTTTTCGAGATAAATGCATTTTATAAGTGAGCTGGACAATAATTCTTAGTTTGATATTTGTGCGGTAAAGCACTGAATACCTGTAGATAAGCATAATTCATAGTTTATTATTATTAAAACAACTCAAAAATGATAATGTAATATCACAAAATGCTTTGTTATGGGTGCTAAATGTCTTATTGGAGAAAAGATACTTCATCTTCTTTAGGTGCCGTGTCCGTATTCAAACGTTGGCCGTCATCATGTTTACAATTTCCCTTTGCTATCGCTTCTTAAGTTTCTATAAAGGCGTTGTATTACTTTTTCTCTATTGTAAAATGCTAAAAACCCAAAATATGTGGTTTATGCAAGATGGTACACCACCACATTCTAGAGAGAAGCCAGTTAGAACATACTTAAATACAACTTTTCTGAACGTTGGATTGGTCGTGGTAGTCATATTCCTTGGCAATGTGGTGAGATATTGATATAATTATTTAATTCATAAAAAATCCGAAAAGAATACTTATTGTTCATTACGTAAATTGTTTACCCATTTTTATTAGGACAAATAGAAACTAGAGCACAGGTATTGAATAACACATATGTGTCCTGTTTCATAATACTTTTGCTACAAATCTAACCTGAAAGACTCAGCATTTTTACAAAAACATCATCGTTGTCCTAATAACCGATATTGTTATAAATATAGTAAATACAAAGGCAATTTAGTTCAGCATAGTATTAGTTCGTTAGTAAATCATAATAGTCCATTTGTTCGAGATGTAATTATAGTTACTCGTAAGCTGTAACGTAATCACATAAATAAGTAATGTCATCGATAGGTTATTCCGTGTGTATATAAGTAACCAATGAACGAGATACATCACAGATTAATAAATTATTTAACTTCTGCGACAAATAAGATGTAGTTCCATAATATACCATAAGATTTGGATATGTATCCAAAATAATATATTCATCCATTATACATTATAGCCACCACGTAGCCCCGAATTTAATCCGCTTGATTTTGGTGTATGGGGCGCATTAAAACAACGTGTCTATAAGAATCCCATAAACATTCACAACCAACTATGGGAAGAAATAAATACTGCAGTTTCTTTAGAACCAATGATGATATTTAATATGAGACGATCTGTTATGGAATGTATTGACAAATGAATTAAAGAAAATGGTGGACATATCGAACACTTACTTTGACAAAAAGTTATGTTATTTAGTTTAACTATTTCTTAATTGGATTTGTAAACAAAATGTTTTGATTATGACTTTAATTTAACATAAAACGTAAAATGTTTGATGTAAAATCCTATTATTCTGTTATTTTGTCAAATCCTATTATTAATTATTCTGCTGATATATTTATTTTATTTAATATTTCGTTCACTATTAACTTTAGTTAAAGGTATTTTATACCAAAATCCAGAAGTATTAATGTTTTTGTCTATTTTTTCTTCGTTGCCTGGAGTAATTGCCTTAGATCAGAACTATGCAGCTGATTTTTAAAATGCGATTACCTCGAAAACTGTTGAGTTTTGAAGTTATTAACAAGTATACCTTTTTTTTGTTAAAATAATGTATCTTTAATATTTTTTATCCCAAATACAAGTAACTTAAAGAGCAAAAAAGTTAATTGCAAATTTATACCACATATGTGGCATAAGTGGCGCCCTCTATCAGTTACATCAAAGTGTGCATCAAATTATAATTTCTCATATTTAAAAGTACCCAGTTGTAAATTTTTATACATAAATGTTTACACACATGAAAGTTATAGCGAAAAATAAAATTTTAATTTTGCACTTTAACACCCTGTATCTTTCTTAATATCAACATTGTATTAAAGCAATTTGGCTTAAATCGTAATATTTTAGAGTGTAGAATCTACTGTTTCTTTTTGTACAATTACTTAAGGACCACCCTGTATAAAGATATCGGTTAATAAAAATTCATGAGAGACTGGAATAACATAGTGCTCTAACCAAAATGATACTAATTCATTTGCAAAATCTTTTCATTGACGTTGGTGGAACTGTTACTCTATAATTAGCAGGAAGAAGTTTATTTCCATATTTATTAATCGCTGTTACTATATTAAAATTCCATGACGTTGCCATTGAATTCGTGCGCAAATATGTAGACATTAAAGATGCTAATGGAAGTGATAACCTATGTGCATATTTATTATACATACAGTATTGGTGACATTGTTTCCAACCCAGAAGTCGCAGTCTTTAAAGAAACCAGTTCTTCTTTAACCGATTCAGGAGAGATAGTAATTTTTGATAAATTGTCCATTATTCCATAAAGAAGAAAAATCTGAGCGGATGCCATCCGTATCAACTGTTAAAGAGTAAATAACTCACAAACTTTTACCTTTAAATATGCTTTACCATTAGATTTTTCCAATGGAATTATTTACGGGAGGCCTATATTCAGCAGTGGACTCAAAACGGCTAATGATGATGAGTTATTATAGTAATTCTTTTTTCTTTTTCTTCCTATGCCGTCCCCATTAAAGGAGGTTGACGACCACATTTTTAAAAGCTTCTCTGTCTTTTGCAACGTGGAATAATTCGTCTACAGTCATGTTTGTCCAGTCTCGAATATTTCGCAGCCATGACTTCCTCTTTCTACCTATTCCCTTTTTGCCATCGACTTTACCCTGCATGATGACCTGCAGAAGACTATATTTATTATTTCTTAGTATGTGTCCAAGGTATGCAGTCTTGCGTACTTTTATCGTTCTCAACAATTTTTTGTCTCGACCCATCCTTCTCAGCACTTCAATATTTCAATCTTTCAATTCTTTTTTCATAGTTAGTTATTTCTGGCCAATATTGATCCGTTTGTCAGTCTATTCGAGAATTATCTAAGAGTGGTTATTTTCCTTCCATTCAAATTCTGCAAACCAAGAATCAAATTAGTATAGAATATATTTACTGTTTACTGAGAAAATTTTTATTATTGTTTCTATAAAATTTATAATTTTATGTCGTTGTTTTTGGCTTGTTTCAACAATTTTTCAAATTATTAATTTCTAGAGAAATAGGTACCAAACTATAACGAATAAAAAAAAATAAAAGAATTATTTTAAACAAATTCCAAAAATCGCCCTTTTTGCCCCTCAAAACATTTTTTTTAGCTTTTTTGTGTCATTTTAAACAATGTCTGTCCAAAAATTTCGCCCGGGCCCTTCAGATTTTTTTAAAGGGGACATTTTTTACAAGAATCCGCAAAGAAACTGAATCAAAAACATTTTTCCTATGGGAGGGATCTCACAACATGGACTATCTATTATTTTTGTAAAGTTGTCTTTCTTTAATTCATTTATAATTGTTTTTCTTTTTTTGTTTCTCTGATAAGGGCTCTAAGAATTTAAGAACACATTACAAAAACAGAAATTTTCAATATTTTATAAGCTCCGTGCGTGACCATGGTAGAGGTACTTTGAAACGATGCCAGCGTGCGTAGCGGCGAAATATGACACAATTGGACCTACCTTTTTACGCATAAATTTTATCAAAAATGTGTGCAAATACATATTGCGTATTTAATTGTGCTAATAATAGCAAAAATAGTAAGTGTAGTTTTTATAGGTGTCCAAAAATTACATATAAATTAGAGAAAAGAAAAAGATGGATCCGTGCTATTAATATGAAAAAGTTAATATCACATAACTTCATTTTTATGCAATTGAAATAGGAAAAAGTTAAATAATTTACCTTAAATGATATTTTATAATGCTTCAAGCTAACTGCAGAGTGCCTGATGACTTTAGCTTTTATATTATAACTTTTACTATTACTGTTTTTAAATATATGCTCTTTCACGTAAAAAACTTGATTTGCCAGTACTAGATTTTTCCCTTTCTTTTCCGTTTGTGGTTGAAAAGATATATTATGATGAATTTTGAGAAACCCAGTTTTTAATACTACATTTATTTTGTACATAAACTGAAAAAATATAATTAAAAAGTTAATTGTTAATAATTGTCATTTTCGCATGTATTTAACAATGTCAAACATATGTCATATGTTTAACCTGAAAATTGGTAGGTCCAAAACTGTCAGATGAAGGCGGTAGGTGTCGCGTCAGTCACGCACGGAGCGAATATCAATACTAATATAATACTCTAAGAAACCAAGGAAAAATACTGAAAATATTTCGTCAAGAAATTGGTTATAAATAGCAATTCCAGTAAATTACGATACGATTTAACAAATTTTTTACTAGAAGTTTAATTTTTGCCAAAATTTTAACGCTAACAGATTTTTTGTTACAAGTAGATAGGAATATGTATGAAGGATATTTTCGAATGATTATTTTTGTACTTCGACGCAATATCGGTAAAATTCGTTGGACTTTTTCCACATGTGATTCTGCAAATTAAAAATAAATCAAAAACAGGAAGCCTACAAGGTTAAAATCTAGAAATACTCATTCCAAAAAGTGTGTTTTATAAAAAAAACCCTAGACACATATTTTTTAATCGCGTCTTCCAGAATTAGGTTTGGTATTTCTTTAGAAATTAATAATTTGAACAATTGGTAAAACAAACCAAAAACAACTATGTATTACTTAAAATTACACTCGCGATCATAAAATCCGGGTCACCTTTAAAATCACCGATATTTCATTTTTAACGCTTTATCGTAAATAATAATAACACAAATACAAACTAATGCATGTTTCTGAGAATTGTTGCGGTTTCCTTTGTAACAAAGAATTCCAATAGTGCCAATTTCGCGGTAAAGTGCACACTTCCCAAAATACAAACGTTTATTATTGCCACCATTAGTGTTTATTAGTGTCATTATTAGTGTTTATTTTTTGACAAAAATGCCTTTGACTGTTGAAACGGCACACATTGTTGCACTTGTGGAAGACGGTCACACTCAACGGCAAGTCGCAAGAACTGTTGGCGTAAGCCTTTCTACGGTTCAACGAGTGCTTCAACGCTTTCAGGAGGCAAGTTTGCTAACCAGGCGACCTGGCTCTGGACGAAGAACAACGATCACGGCACTAGATGACCATTTCCTTGTGTTTCAGTCTTTACGAAACCAGACCTCAACAGCGGTTATGCATCAAAATCGTCTAGAGGAAGTACGAAATCACAATTTTAGTGTTGCAACAGTCAGAAGAAGACTTCGTTCTTCTTGACTATCTTCTCGGGTAATGGCTAGAGGACCGCCACTTCGCCGGATGCCTCGAGTTGCACGACTAGCTTTTGCTCGACAATACGCGCGTTGGGGAATTAACGATTGTAGCAAAGTGTTATTCTCAGATGAATCCCGTTTCTGCCTAACTGGATCCGATGGACGTGTAAGAGTTTGAAGGAGAACCGGTGAACGATTTTCACAAGCTTGCATTGCTCCAAGAATGCCATTTGGTGGAGGCTCGGTCATGGCTTGGGGAGGTATATCTTCCGACTTCCACACAGAATTACCCTTCATCGAAAATGGGTCCCTAACTGCATGAAGGTACATTGCGGAGATTCCGTAAGAACATGTTATGCCCAACATGGCAGGGCTTGGAGAAAACGCCGTTTTTATACAGGACAACGTGCGATCGCACGTTGCCAGGATCAGTATGTAATGCTTGGACGAAGTTGGAATTACGAGGGTAGCCTGGCCAGCTAGGACTCCGGACCTGAATCCCATCGAACATATCTGGGACGATTTGAAAAACGTATTCAAACCCATACACCCCCTCCTAACAACGCACAGGAGCTTAAGGATCTGTTAGTGAGTGAGTGGAATAACATACCACAACATGTAATCCGGAGAAAAATTGAGAGTATGCCCCGTCGTCTGTAAGAGGTTATTAGAGCAAGGGGAGGCAATACACGATATTGGTCATTGAAATTTCACTGATTTTTTACCACGTTCTGTATTTTCCATATTTTTTCGTAGGTATGTCTGTTATATCAACAATTTCATTTGTTTTCTGTTTTTTAAATAAAAACAATAAAAAACAATTTTTTTTCTTTCAAAACAAACATTGATGACAAATAAAAAATACATTAGCCAAAAAAAGGTTATTACTGCACCAGAGGCAAAAATATTGAAGAAACTTGAAATTTTCAAGATGACCCGGATTTTATGATCGCGAGTGTATTATAGATTTTATAGAAACAATTACAGATATCGGTTCTTCATTTCTGGGCGTAGGAGTTTAAACGAATTAAAAATTTACGACAGTAAATATGTTTTATACTAATTTGATTCTTGGTTTGCAAAATTTGCATGAAAGGAAAACATGCATTCATAGATAATTCTCCAATAAACTGACAAACGAATCAATATTGGCCAGAATGGACTGACTACGAAAAAGAATTACTATAATAACTAATCATCATTAGCCGTTTTGAGTCCGCTGCTGAATATAGGCCTCCCGTAAATAATTCCATTGCATCCGATATTGAGCTCCTTGAATCCAGTTGTACTGGATGCGATTGATGTCCTTCGACCACTTTGTTGGAGGAATTCTTCGTTTACGATAAGCATCGTGTCTAAGTGTTTTTTTTTTTTTTTCAAAATGCTTTTGGTCCATCTCCGGCTCTGGCAACATGACTTGCCCAGTTCCTTGTTTTTCTTCTTCTTAAAGTGCCTATCCGTTCCGGATGTTGGCGATCATCACGGCTATCTTTACTTTATTTATTGCAGCGCGGAACAGTTCAGTGGTAGTCGTGTTATACCACTTTCGTAAATTTTGAAGCCAGGAAATGCGTCTTCTTCCCGGTCCTCTCTTACCATTTACTTTCCCTTGGAGAATCAGCTGGAGAAGGCCGTAACGTTCTTGATTTCTCATTACATGTCCTAGATATTCCAACTTTTTACTTTTGACGGTCATGAGAATTTCACATTCTTTCCCCATTCTACGCAGGACCTCCACATTAGTAACTCTGTCAACCCAGGATATACGTAAGATGCGCCTATAACACCACATTTCGAAAGCTTCAAGCCGATTCATACATGCAACAGTCAGTGTCCATGCTTCCATTCCGTAGAGCAGAACTGTGAATATGTAGCAGTTCAATAGACGGCATTTTGTTTTTAATGATATGTCTCGACTGTTGAAAATGGTTCTCATTCTAACGAATGCTGCTTTTGCTTTTATTATTCGCTGTTTAATTTCTGTTGAGTGGTCCCATTGGCTATTTAAATTGGTGCCTAGATATGTATATTGCTCGACTCTTTCGATATTCTGTTGGTTGATTGTAAGTTGAGCGTTTAGTATTGGTTTTTTACTAATTGTCATAAATTTGGTTTTCTTTGTGTTAAGAGCTAGTCCGTATCTGTTGCTGACTTCTGTTATGCGATTTGTTAATATCTGTAAGTCATTCAGATTATCGGCAAAAACTATAGTGTCATCTGCATATCTAATGTTATTCAACCATTCACCGTTTATTAGTATTCCTTACGCACAACCGTCTAAAGCTTCCTTAAATACCCATTTAGAATAAATGTTGAACAACAATGGAGACAAAATACAGCCCTGTCGTACTCCACGTTCTATTACAATTTTATCAGTTAACTGGTCTTCTATTTTGATTTTGGCCGTTTGATTGTAGTAAATGTTTCTGATAATTCTAAGATCTTTGTTGTCAATTCCAATTTCTTGCATTAGAGTCATTAATTTGTCATGTTTTACTCTGTCAAATGCCTTCTGGTAATCTATAAAGCATACGTATATGTCACAATTCACATCCCTGCATCTCTGAAATAGCACCTGTACAGCAAAAAGGGCCTCCCGTGTTCCCAGAGCATCACGAAATCCGAATTGTGTTCTTGTTAGTTGTTCCTCACATTTTGTATATATTCTTTTGTGAATGACCTTTAGAAATGTTTTAAGTAAATGGCTCATAAGGCTTATAATTCTATAGTCTTCGCACTTTCTCGCATTGTCAACCATTTTATGCCATCATAGTCCATAAGTTTTAAGAATTCTGAGTGAAAATTATCAGGGCCTACTGCTTTACCATCTTTGGTGCTTTTGATGGCATATTTTACTTCTTCGACTGTAAATGGTGGTCCAGATTTGCAATTGGTGTTTGTTGTAATATCAGTGTTACTTCGTATATCTTCAAAAGTTTTTTCTACGTATTTAATCCAAATATCTCTTTTATGCTCTATTTCCAGTACTATGTTTCCCTGATTATCTGTCAGTTTGTCTGATTATCTGTTGTTTTTCTACTTTGTGGAATAATGGACAATTTATCAACAATTACTATCTCTCGTGAATCGGTTAAAGAAGTAGTGTCTCATGGGTCAATATTAGGTCCCATTATCTTTGTGCTGTACGTATCAGACTTAACTTCTTCTTTTTTTTTATATAGACATGACTGTCTGCTTTTCAATGTGCCACTGATCGTCTTCCTATTGGGGAACCGTCTCTTGCCGTCTTTACTACTATATTTGTTGTCATTCGGCTTATATGATCGTTCCATTCTACTCTTCTATTTCTTACCCAGTTCTTGATGTTCTCCACCTTGCATCTACGTCGTATATTAGACTTAACTTGTAGATTGAATTAAATTGAATTCAGTTTCTCATACCGATGATTTAAAATTGTTTACTGCCCAGACACTATTAATACTCTTCAGAACGACCTTAAGCAGTTAGAAATAGGTAGTAAAAAATGGACCACTCCAATAAATATGAATATAAGAATGAGAATCAAAAAATGAACATTCCAAGTACTCTGTTTTTGTTCTACTAAGCCATAAACCTTTTTCTGCAAGAGCTTGTCTCCGTTGATCCAGTCTTTGCTCGAAATCCCTTTCAGTACTTCTAATACTAACTACACCATCCGTTTGCAATATCTATCCGGCACTGTTACCAACCGTTAAAAATGGAAAAAGTACAAAGCACGCAATTATATAAATACTTTTGTTAAAAATTATATCGACAATCTCAAAATATTTGAATTTACCACAACTTTATCATATTTCAAATATTTTTCTTTATCATTCTTATTTATCAACGTATTGATTTCCTTGAAATCAACCATTTTTTATTTTAGTTTGTTAGAAAGAAAATTATAATGTTTTAACATTTGCAAAATGTTATCTAATCGTAAAATGCAATAAAGTTAAAAGCAATGAAAATAATTTATTATAATGAATATAAAGATTCTCGGCGCCGGATATGGTTTTTATTTTGGAAATGGATTTCATGGTCAACTAAAATAACTAATACAATAGCATAAATAGAAACACGTGAATCAACTATAGAAGCATTCGAATATGAATCATTTGGGATCAAAATATATGAGTGTATTATCTATATTTTTATTGTCCTCAAATTGTTGCTTGGTGACAACTCAATTTTGTTTTTTTTTTAATAAACTGATGAGCAAACATCTGCCAGTCTGAAATGTGTTAATGAATCACTTAGCCTTTCAGTACACACAAAGGAGTATTAGTCCACATATTGAAATAGCAAGTATGAGACGAACTAAAAAATTGTTCTGATAAAATAAAAACAACTACGATTACAAACACTTATTTATTAATTATTTTGCATGTTATACACACTCATTACAAATATTTGTGCAATGTTGTAAACACATATATTTTCCACATTTAACACATGAATACTTGGTCGGAATGGGAGACTGGGGTCGGAATGGGAGACTTCAACGCTAAAGTAGGAGAAGACATAACTCCCGGAGTTACTGGAGGATTCGGTCTTGGGGAAAGAAACGAAAGAGGTGATAGATTGGTGGAGTTCTGCCAAGAGGAAAACTTTGTTATCACCAACACATGTTTTAAACAACCAAAAAGACGTCTCTATACATGGATATCACCGAGAGATGGCCATGGTAGTGTAATGCGTAACCAAATAGATTATATCATGATTAACAATAGATTTCGAAACTCATGTAAATGTACTAAGACATATCCAAGTGCCGACGCAGCCACCGATCACAATTTACTGGCATCTAGAATCAACCTAAAATTAAAGACAATCAAAAAGCCTTCCATTACAAAGAAATACGATAGACAAAAACTAAAAGAAGAAGAATTTAAACATCACTTTGAACAGACAATGAATGAAAAAATTCGAGACAACATCACACAAGTATACAATATACCAACAGTCGAAGAAAGATGGGATAACATAAAGAATGGTATCATCGATACAGCAACGCAAAGTGAAACTGGCACCCATTATAAAAAGCAAGCGTGGATGAAAGATGAAATAATCGAAATGATGGACGAAAGAAGACAGCTTAAAAATAGAAATTACTCAGAGTATAAACGCAAGCATAATCTGATTCGAAGAAAAATCAGGGAAGCCAAAGAGTTATGGATGCGAGCAAAATGTGAGGAATTAGAAGAATTGCAACGAAAACATGACGAATTTAACACACATAAGAAAATAAAAGAGTTACAGTACACAAAAGAAATACACCCATAACATTAACGAATAATGAAGGTCATGCACTATCCCTAGAAGACGAAGTAATGGAGGAATGGGAAAACTACATTAAAGCATTATTTAAGGATGATCGAGGATCACTACCTAACTTAAGTGCAAATACAGGACCATCAATCTTAAACGCTGAAGTGGAAAAAGCCATACACCAAGCCAAAAACAACAAAGCCAGTGGACCAGATCAAATATACAGCGAATGGCTAAAATTACTCTCAAATGACAATATAAAAGAACTCACTGTACTTTTCAATCAAATATATGATACCAGTGAAATTCCATCGGATGGCTAAAATCGATCTTTATTCCTCTACCTAAGAAACCAAACGTTAAGAAATGTAGCGATTGTAGACTCATTAGTTTAATGAGCCATGCCGTTAAAATACTGTTGCATATTCTTCTAAACCGAATTAACAACAAGTGCGAAGAAATAATTAGTCAAGAGCAGTTCGGGTTTCGGAGATGCCTTGGAACTAGAGAAGCACTATTTTCTATGCAAACACTCCTTCAACGATGTTGGGAGGTAAGAAAACCCGTATATATGTGCTTCATTGATTTTGAAAAGGCATTTGATCGCGTTCAGCATACCAGACTAATTACCGCCTTGCAGAGCATCCAACTAGATGAGAAAGACACCAAACTTATTGCCAAACTTTACTGGAACCAAACAGCCATTATTAATACCAACAACAGAGAATCAAAGCCAATCAGTATTGAACGAGGCGTAAGACAAGGCTGTATACTATCTCCCACCCTCTTTAGCGTGTATTCTGAGAATCTATTTAGGGAAGCTTTAAAAGATCAAAAAGGAATTATCATAGGAGGAGAAATAATTAACAATATACGGTACGCCGACGATACTGTGATTCTAGCTGAAAACATCGACGATCTGCTGGAGCTAATCAATAGAGTTGACATGGAATGCACAAATTGAGGACTGTTGTAGGATACTAAAAATTCCATTAACTAGCAGAACTAGAAACGAAAAAGTTCTTCGAAGAATGGGACATCAACGAAATCTATTAAATATTATTAAGAGGCGTAAACTAGAATATCTTGGACATATAATCAGAGGACCAAGATATGAGTTCCTTCGGCTAATTCTCAACGGTAAAATCGAAGGAAAGAAATGGATAGGACGGAAGAAACTCTCTTGGTTGAGGAATTTGCGGCAGTGGACAGGTTTGACAGCGGACCAATTGCTACACGTAGCGCAAGACCGAGATCAGTATAAAAATATTATAAGCATGGTAGTCGCCGACGTTCCGTAGGGATATGGCACTCTAAGAAGAAGACTTGGTCGGACTTGACGTTCAATTTGTTGGATAATATTACCAGCTGGAGGCGGTAGTGGATCTTTAGATTCAAATATTTCTGTAATTCCTAATTTCATTAATGATGGCAAACAAGAAAGAATAGCACGAGCACGAAGGTGATTATCAACTAATTGTTTAACTAAACTTTGTAAAATAACTCTTCTGCTGTTTACATTATCGGCATTGTTGCAATGAAAATGACATTTGCATTAATACCTGCAATATTTAGCATCGAATAGAAAACTACCATTGGCCATCTCCTGGTATTTCTTGCAGTGTTATAGGCAGCACACAGCTTGTCCACGGTATCAACGCCCCTTTAGTTTTGCTATAATCCATTATGATTTCGGGTTTACCTGTTACTTCATCTATTTTAGTATTATAATGAAGATTGACCAGACTAAATTCAAAACAGTCCATATCATTTTCATTCCTAGATAATTTATGTACATTATCGATATAATATACTAAGGATGGAACCTGTTGTGCATAGACTGCACAGCTGAAGTTCATCGTTTTAGTTTCTGCAAGTAGGAAAGAGACGTAATATAACAAATAATTCTTGAATAATGTCATATTTGCGCAAGGATCCAGGTGATGGACTTATAATATATTATAACTTACGTAAATTATCACGAAAAAAAGCAAAACCACTTAATATGCTTGGTAACGCAATGTTTTCTTTGTCCAAGGAACCGATCTAGACTAACTAGATGTCAATACATCCCTCGTATATTGTAAATTAGTCACAGCTACCACTAATCTATCAGTTATCCCGCTTATTATTATTTTTTTTTTGTATTTTAGGAAGTGTTTAATAAAAACCACAAAACCTACCACGTACGACCTCTTCAAATTCTTACACCCGATAGTGTCGCAAAAATGAAACAGAAGGACAATTTACTGAGACACCAGCCGTCGCCAGAAAGCGACAGCATTCCTGCTCTGTCTGTACATTTTGAAAACGGAATTTTTAGAGATGTTGACAGGTAAGCTGACAGTAGTAGTTTTCCTAGATCAAAATTTTGTTTTCCTTTTGGTAGAAAAGTTAGCAGACGTGTTTTGTTTTTTTTATACCACGTCACACAAAGAAAGGTCTAGGAAAAACCATACATTGTTATAGTAACAAATATTAGTGCTGCATTAAATATTTTCCACTAAAGGGAAACAAATTGTCGACGATGGTTTTATTTGTACAGTTAATACGTAAAAATAAACGTTAAAAATTTTTATTTCTCGTCTTAGGTTGTTGATGTTTTCTTGCAAGAAAGTGATTTACATTTGGGACAGTGAAAAACAGGAGTTCGTAAAACTCTCTGGCCTAGACAAAGGCGTTCCTACCGATGTGTTCCACAAGTACAAAGGATTAACTTCAAGTGAACATTTTATGAGGTATGTATAAACTATTCAGTCTTTTTTACAGTTTTCAAGAAGTCTATTACTGTTCTGCTTTCTTCTATATGTCTTAAACCTTTTTGTGTTTTCATAATGCTTGTAGTACCTCAAATTTTATGTATTTGATACTTAAGGTTTCTTCGATTTTCAGTACTGTGTTCAATATCGTTTTCTCTACCAATGCAGTAAACATCTGCTCGTTCTAATATGCTGTTCTTATAGAATATTTATTCACTTATCGTGGACAATCAGAAGAAAGCCTAAATTGACAAGTTTAACGAAGGCACCCGTCCCATGAAGAGCTATTATATGTCTCAGCCGCTATATTCACCGAACTTGGCCTTCTGTAGCTTTATTATGTTACACAACTTTTCGTTAACAAATCTCGTATAATGGATTTTTTGACCAACTTTTTTATTTTTAGTTGTATAAAAAAAGATATTTGTTATAAAAAGTTCTGCATGTTCTAAAGCCTAACATAAAATCATCAAATATTAAATTTTTTTAATCATATACGCGGTTTGTCAAAAATATGAATTGTGAATTGCTTATATGACTAAAAAATTAATATTTGATGATTGTATTCTAGGTTTTAGTCATTCAAAACTTTATATAAATAACTGTTTTTCATAAACAAAAAATAAAAAAGTTTACTTTACTTATGGTGCAAACTTAATTGGTCTCTCCTTCTGTAAAAAAATGATAGAAGAACTGTCAATGCCGTATTTACACTAAAGCCAGTATATCATAGCCTATAGAAAAATTATAACAACTCACCTGATGGACATTTTCACAAATAGCACAACATATGATTAGTTCGGCGGTCAAGGACAGAATGGAATGACGCAATACTTTTGGAGAACGACGTTCCTTGCCCATCGAAATTAATCCAAATTCTGAGTGATCTTATGAACAAATCTGGCCAATAGAAAAAAAGATTCAATAAGACGCTTGCGTCATATCTCAAGAATCGATGATTTGCCAAAACAAAACTTAATGTTTACGTTATAAAGTTTATAAACATTGATCCAATTGTTGGCAGCTTGACGAAATTGACTCATTTGATGCTACTTTCTACAGTAGTAATGGCTTTTCACGAACGGGACCATATTTTTTCGTCTATCGTCATCTATTCATGATGAAATGGCTAACAATGTTAAACAAAAATCTCCTTGGGATTGTAAAAATATCTGCAACTAAAAACAGTATCACCAACTTGAAAATTATCTCCAAAAGCCTCAAATAATGGTTCCAAATTGTTTAAATGGTCAAAAATCATGTTCTCAAACTACTAAAACTGCACCTGTTATCTTTTTTTATGTGAACCTTCTTAGGTGCTAGTTGTAGAAGCTTCTCCTCGTCAGTTTTCTTACTTTCTCTGATATTCCAGTAACTATGGAAGCTCAAAGTATGAATTTTTACAGCTAGAGTTTTATTTCCCCTTTGATGATGGCATTAAAGGTAGTGCAAATCTAACTGACCTAATAGTGATGATACAGGGCGTTGATCACAAGAGTTTTTCATATTGCGTTTGGAGTGAAAACCGTTGAAAAAATAATATATTAGAAAAAGATTCCAGCAGCTTAAAACCTTTGGAATCTTTTTCGAAGATTTTTTTTCCTCTCTTGTGAAGGGAGTCTCTATGTAGATCATAATTTGTTACAAATACATAAAGCTCGAAGCATTTATACTGGTATATTTTTTTAGATTGAAAGTTTATGGCCAAAATTTAATCGACATCAAACAGCAATCTTTCCTGACCCTAGTGTCGCTGGAAGTGCTGAATCCATTTTATATTTTCCAACTACTTAGCTTTATACTCTGGATGGTTGATGATTACTATTACTACGCAGCTTGTATCATGATACTAACTACTGGCGGCGTCGTTAGTTCCGCTTTGCAGACTAGAAAGGTGAGAAACTTTTAAACACAAAAACATTTCGCTGTTTACTTATACTTACGATTCGTCATCATTTTTCAACAGAATCAGAAAAACTTGAAGTCGACGATACATAGTAGCGACGTTTGTACGGTATTGCGACGATTTCCACGGAAATCCCCCGACGAAATCGAACAGAGCGAGTATGAATCGGAAACTGTTTCGACGGAATTGTTGGTGCCTGGTGATATAATGGAAATCCCCGCCCATGGTTGTATTATGCACTGTGATGCAGTTTTATTGACTGGAAATTGTATTTTAAATGAGTCTATGTTGACAGGTAAGTCACGGCAAATATTTTATCGTTTTAACCATAATTTTATGTTATTATAGACAGAGTCAAAAACCTATTCTGTTAAAGGTATACATTGCAACGTTGCCTACATGCTACATTTGTATCCCAACTTTTAGTCAATTCGGTATTTTATTGTGGAAATTCGAATATTTCTTTGTATTACATACTGACGGAAGCTGGTTTTGCGAGAATAAGTATCACGTAGGTATCTGAGTAAAAAAGCATTCAGGTATAAAAAAAAATCCAGCGATGAAGCACCATAAAGAAATCCGGCTCGAAGGACCATAAAGGAAAAGCAGGTGTTCATCCACGAATTTCTGTTGTGCGTCAAACCTTTGCGACGACCTGTCAAATTGGCTTACAGGATTTTAATGTTTGGCTGCTGATTCTTTATTTTGCCTATTATGTAGTAAAATTATTCACAACACTTTTTTTCACTGATTTATAAAACTAGTACTCAACAACTAAATACTTGATAAATTAAATACTTTGCTCTGATACGGAACGTGTGACTGAGAGAGAGATAGAGACAGACAGACGGGGTGAGAACTAAACTGAACCGTTTGTGTATGAGAAAAATTAGAGAAAGGTGGAAGTGATTTTTTCGAGGAAGCGGAAGTTATCTGAATGCCAAGGAGGAGTGGCCTTTGACAACATAAGTTATTCGGACATCTAACAAGTTTCAGGGGTGGCGGTAATTTAATTTAAAATAATACAAATTTATAACTTAATAGTTGGTTTTCCAACAAAGTAAATGTGAAAAATAGGGTGTGTATAATTAACGGAACATTTGAGAAGCTTCACTTTCAATACCGCTCTCATGATGTCAAAGGCAGGCTGAAACATGTTTATGAAGGACTCTCTTGCTGAAACGGAATGGGCTCCAGTGGAAAATACACTGGCCATATGCAGATATTTCTTCAATACCAAGGTAAAGCTACAAATACAGCAGTTCGCCTAAGACATAACTCTGAAAAGTCGCCAATATTTCTGAGAATTGAATGCCTACAATTTGAAAAATGTACTATAGAATAATAATCACTTCATTCTAATCTTTCTATTCCAGGACAAGACTTTTGTTTTTTCGTACACAACTAATTTATTTTTAGACTCACCAATATATTTATTAAAAAGTCAAAAGAAGAGGTGAAGCGATAAGCGATGAGTTTTGCACTCAACATACAGACCATTCTAGCAGAACCTCTGATCATTGTCGACCACTTCTTGCACTTCTTGACACACCCTGTATATTTCTGTGGAAAAGAATAAGATGTCAACTGAGTCAATAAACAGGGTGGTCCTTGCCTCTAATTCAACTTTCTGGTTAGTGTCGTCCACCACTTCTTGCACTTCCTCACCCACCCTTTGGCTATGCTATAAGAAATATATTTGGCTATAAGAAATCTAGCGATATGACACCACTTCTTACAACCCCCTAGTCATTGTTGATCGTTTTTTGTAGTTCTTCAAATATTTAAAGTCATCCAAGGACACCAAGACTCTCACTACAGAGAAATCGATACTTTTTAAAGGGATCCAGAACCAAGCTTGCGCTACTACTAATACGAGGTTCCATCTGGTAATTCTGCTGATGCAATATTAAAATGTACATTTCCAAAATTAAAGTAGCACTTATCTATTTTATTTGTTTTCTTTACAGGAGAATCTGTTCCTGTAACCAAAACCTCTTTGCCGAACATCGCTGAGATTGCCTATGATCCGAAAGAACATGCTAGACATACGCTATTTTGTGGAACGCACGTTATACAAACGAGATATTTCGGAAATGAAAAGGTGTTGGCAATTGTTGTGAGAACGGCATTTTCGACTTCAAAAGGTAACTAGATTTTTATTTTACTATTCGCGGAATTAAGGGCGCAGGCGCAAGTTGCCCAAACAAAACCGATGTCGGTTGTATATTTTCCGCTAAGTTATAGAGCGACGGCATAATTATTGTCGCCCTCCAGTGAATAATATATATTGAGAAAAATTTTCGCTTGTAGTTTTCTAGTTTTAGAAAGTAAAAACTTTTTAGGGTAAAAATTAAGAATCATTGTAGTTGTTGTTTTTCTAAACAAAGGTATATTTTTAGGTAGTTTAGTACGTAGCATTCTGTACCCTCCTCCGGTTGACTTCCGCTTTGAAAAGGATTCCTATAAATTTGTCACATTCTTAATACTTCTCGCAGCTGTTGGATTTCTCTACACGATTATCAGCAAAGTAAGTATGAAATATAATATATCACTACCACTTTTCGTAAATTTCTGTTGATCCAAGTATATTATGGTTTATTTCACTATTTTAAAGTAATATATCTGAAAAAAAAAATCATTAACAGTAAAATCAGTAAATAGTTATAGGAAATAATACTTGATATTGCTATTTGCTTCATTAAAAAAAAAGGTGTCAAAACTCTCGGTTTTTTTGGCTTGGCAGCTGTTCCCGATAAAGATGCCAATTCACTGCCCTCTCGAAAACATCTATTAGAAACTCATCTCATTTTAAGCATAAAGACATCAAAAAGGCGTGGAAATGGTACAATACGTTCAAAAAACATTCGGTTGTTGTTCACGAACGAACGAACCAGTTGTTTTAGTGACAATGCAATCAGATCAGCGGGAGGCGATTCATTAATGTTTAAAGATGACAGAACAGTTGAATTACTAAAAAGGATACCCACAAACGATAAGGGATTGAAGTGACCCCCGAAATCACTCAGACAGAAAAATTTCAGACAAATACTACAGTGATAATATATGTTTTGGCAGAGAAAAGGTGTATTGATATGCGAATTTATATCTATCGGTACAGTTATAAATCCTTAATCTTGAAGAAACTTTCATCCCCACACATCACGAACAAGTTAGCCTTCATTTCAACCCGGATATATTCGAATCCATATACCAAAAGACTAGTAAATTCCCAGAAGAGGATCAGTGATACCTCACAGATAATACAAAGTCAACAGGTCAAAGATATATCATTGGAGTATTTTATGACCCAAGTAGTTCATTTTTTTTTTATTTACTTAATGTTTGTTAATTTTTCTAGGCACTGAGAGGAGTCAGTCCCCGGGACTTCATTCTCGAAGCACTTGACTTAATCACGATAACAGTTCCACCAGCTCTACCTGCAGCTATGACAGTCGGTCGCTATTATGCCCAGAGAAGACTGCAAAAGAATAATATCTTTTGCATATCACCAAGAAGCATCAATGTATCTGGATCTATCGACTGTGTCTGCTTTGATAAGGTAAATAAATATTTTTAATTCGGTATGCGAATAATGACAGCAGACATATGACAAATGACAGGTGAATCAATTGACGTTATTTCAACGTGAAGGCACGCCTTCCATGTTTTTTTGTCATTTTATAATGAATTTTTGCTTTAATTAACCCTTAAATAATGTTTTATTTTTCAGACTGGTACTCTAACTGAAGATGGCCTAGACTTATTATGTGTAGTTCCTATAGAAAATAATGATTTCAAGCCACAAATTGAAAATGTCGAATTGCTTACATACAATACTTTATTATATGGTTTAGTATCTTGCCATTCTTTGACAATAATTGATAAACAAATCGTTGGTGATCCACTTGACTTAAAGGTAAGAATTTTTTATTTAAATACGCTTTAAAAAGAGTAGGATGTTGTAGATTACACTAGTAATCAAGTTTCCAAGATAGTATGGAGGGAGAAAATATGTATATGCAATTAGTTATTTGCAGCAGTATGTATGTCGAACTATACCATAGCATTAATCGAGTCGGGAAAAGGTTGAAAAAGCAAGATCTAACAATTGTCATGGGTGCGTTAAGGCCAAAGTTGCTGCTAGCAAAACATCATCTGCAGTTGGACCATTTGGACTAGGAAACCGGACAGATCGGGGAGATACATTGATAGATACATTTTTACGGAAGCAAATCAATTAGTAATAATGAACACCTGGTTTATTTATTTGACTGTATGACAAACTTATTATTGATTTGCTTCTTATTTTTTGTATGTATATTAATTTCAGATGTTTGAAAGTACAAAATGGGCCATGGAAGAGCCAGAAGTGGCAGACAACACCAAGTTCAACATGATCTTCCCGACCGTATTAACACCCCCACAATATCGTTCGAACGGCCAAGAAAATATAGTTGAGGACCTTCAGATCGGTATAATTCGAGAATTTCCGTTTTCCAGCAGCGCGCAGCGTATGGGTGTCATTATGCGACGCCTAAACGGTACCCACTTCGAATACTACTGCAAAGGATCTCCGGAGATGATTTTGAAATTCGCCAAGAAAGAATCGGTGCCACCAAATTTCGACGAAATATTAGAATCTTATACTCAAGAAGGTTATAGAGTTATAGCCATCGCTCATAAGGAGTTGAAGTTGAGCTATACAAAGGTACAAAAAGTCCAAAGAGAGGCTATCGAAAAAGACCTCAACTTATTGGGATTGATAGTGTTGGAAAACAGACTGAAGCCATTGACCACTCCCTGTATTCAAGATTTAAATGATGCAGACATTAGGATTATTATGGTTACAGGTAATTTTTGATATTTTTTTCCGTTAAATTTTCACAAATTATTATCGTTAAAAAACTTTATTAGGGCATTTCTAAAAAATCTCAACGTTATTTTCACTACCAACATATTTTTTATGAAATTATGAGCCATTGTTGACGAGGACGTGGTGAAACATCCCTGTGATTCTACTTCACCAGGCCTCTTTCGCTCCCTCATCCTTTCTCTACAGCCTCCGTTTCATTTCAACATTGCCGCAATTGTAATATGCACAAGGTCCTAATATTTCTCGCTAGAGAGCACCAGTTGAAACAGGCCCTAGCTATTTCTCATATTTAGCCCTCGCTTACAATCAATCTTTTTCAGCTTCTATACTCTTTCCCAAGTGAGTGATAAAATGCCCGATTTTGATTTCCCGCCTTTGTATCCATCGTATAAAAGCGATTCTATGCCAATTGTCACGTTTTACGTGCCTATGGCAGAAATGTACATGAAAAATTTAAATCTCAACAATAAAAATCTTTCAAAAAACATTATTAAACAAGAAATAGATAACATTTAGTAAATCCGGCTTGAAAGACCAAATATTTTTTTGATTTTGATTTGATCAAGACTGTTGTTCCACTTTGGGTACATAATATAAAACAATTATGTTTTTTTTAATTTAAAATTGACAATTATCACGTTTTATGTGCATGAGGTAGTGCACTAAATATTCAAATTTCTAGATTACAAATCTTTCAAAAATACTTAACAAGAACTAGATAACATGTTTAGTAAATCCGGCTCGAAGGACCAAACGTGACGCTTGAGTTTTATCATATTAATATAATGTAAACCGTTTTCTTTTCTCTTTTCTCCATCTATATAAGCTGTCAGCACATCTACCGCTGCTTGTTCTTATTCTATTAAGCGTTGTCCATGTATTGCGGGTCATTTCAAAGCCTGGCGGTTTTTGATCGATACAGGTCATTTGGTGTGCTTCCTGTGGTTAGTCGCTCTCCCATTGTCTTCTCCAAGCGTTGGTGAGGTTGAAATTTTCCTGATGTAAGGAGTTGACTCTTGCAACATTTGCGATATTTGCGATTGTGGAGTAAAAATTCTAGATGGATTTTATCGCCTTGCGATATGCCTTGCCAGACTTAATTTCTGATATTACTGAAATAATTTCTTCTGGAGTAAACTCCTCAGAGTATTCAGATGTAGGTGGGCATGCAGACTTTAGTATTTTTAGTTCTTGTTTTACTTTGGTGGTGAGGTCACGAACTCTAGGTGCTCTTGAGGTTGCTACAATGTGGGAGGCCACTCTGTTGGGAGCTATTGGTACTTTGTCTCTAGTTGGGAGTCTGTGACTAATAAGTTTTCTAAGTAAAGACCATGCTTTTCTGCTTGATTTACTAAAGTCTAATTTTTCCACAGTTTCCATCCATTTTTGTCGTCTGGCTGCATCCAAACGGTGCAGTAGTTCGTCTACAATTTCTCGATCTTGGCTTTCGTTATATTCTTGATACAATTTCTTACATTTTTCATCCCATCCTGGAACATACTCTTTACGAATCCTCTGGGTATAGTTTTCTTCGCTGTAGAGATAACCGCGCCAACAAATCTCATGTAGTTTGCACGTGTTGGGGTTATCTATCCCAGACATTTGTCCAATCTCTCAGTAAAAGTCGCCCAGCTTGCTTTTTGAAAGCTCCGCTTAGGTTTAGGAAAAGATGATATTATTGGTATATTGATGCCAACTACTATTACAACTGTTCTATGTTAGCTATGTGGAAAATCTGGGAGTACTGTACGTGAAGCTGCCAGTGGTTGATTGTTTTCATTTGTGATAACAAAACATTCTTCTAGGTTGAATTCTCGCCTCCAGACTGCAGATCGGAAAGTTCCCCAAGACTCAATAAGTGTCAGCCTCTTCGCTCCAGTTTAACAGAGCCTCGCCGTTTTGATCACTGTGTCTATACTTCCAGAGTACATTATGACTGTTAAAGTCTCCAACATAAACTGCGGGGTGTGGTGGGCGTGAATAACACGCAGAGCCCACAGGACTGCCGAGGGTTTATAAATATTGCTGACAGTAATTTCGCCAATTTGTATAGTAACCATATGAATGTTATTTGTGTCTGATGTAGAACATATGTGGGCATTTTCTAATCTGTTTCGAACATAGGTTGCAACTCCATAAGCTGGATGATAAGTTGCACCCCATAAATCATAGTCATGAATCCTTTCTCTAGCGAGAATTTGTTCTTCGTTTTCTGCATGGGTTTCCTGAATTGCGACCACGTCGATATTATTTTCATCATGAGTACCTTTTGAAGGCACTCATATTTGCTTCTACTAATACCTTCTAGATTTAAATGGCAGATTCGGGTGCTTGGTCCGAGTCCTTTTGTTGCTTCGTCCTGAGAAGGTCCATTTTGTATTGTTGGTTGGAGGCATATCTTATATTCGTGGTGTGATCTTGCCAGGAGATCTAAAAATTCTAGATTGTCTGACTGCCTATATAGCTTTATATCCATGTCTTATCATATACAGATTGAACGAATTTAAAACGGAACATACGAAATCAATGTATTTCGGCTCAACTCCGCTCTAGGTGGTTGGCCAACAAAAGGTTGTCAAATAATTATATTATAAAAATCCAATACTTCAGCGGGCTGCTGGATTCTGAACTCATTCAAGAACAAGTCAAAACTCCACCCAAATAGGTTGTCTAGAATCACTGTGAAAACTAGACTACACAAGCAGTTATTATGCTGTCAAACCACCTATCGCTTAGTTATAGTCCAAGAGATAGAGCCGAAATTTTGAACTGATCAGTAATATGACATTTCTCTATTGGAATATATTCATTGTAACTGGGTTAAGACTTTGCCTTACAGGCGGACGCCCCTCGTGGTACAGGGGGTGGCTATACAGGGATGAAGTTGTCATTTTTTTCGGAAAAATTAACGATCGATAATATGGCTGAAAATTTGCCCAGAGTAAGATCTTGGTATAACTAGACGAAATCCCAAAGGGCGGACGCGAGAGTGGATACATAAAGGGTGGCGGACAGGGGTGAAGTTGCAATTTGTTGGGGAAAAATAAACGATAAGTAATATGTCCGCCATTTTCATGGCTCATAATAAAATCAGTTTGAAAATTGTTACCGAGACCTAAAATGCCCAGGCAAGTGGTACATTTGACCCCGTTTTATGGCTCTCTGTACCAACCCAGCTGTCCGCCCTTTTGGATTTAGAGTTTTTAGGGGCTAAATAATGAGCCGTGAAAATGGCGGACATATTACTTATCGTTAATTTTTCCCCAAAAAATTGCAACTTCACCCCTGTCCGCCACCCCTTATGTATCCACTCTCGCGTCCGCCCTTTGGGATTTCGTCTAGTTATACCAAGATCTTACTCTGGGCAAATTTTCAGCCATATTATCGATCGTTATTTTTCCGAAAAAAATGACAACTTCATCCCTGTATAGCCACCCCCTGTACCACGAGGGGCGTCCGCCTGTAAGGCAAAGTCTTAACCCAGTTACAATGAATATATTCCAATAGAGAAATGTCATATTACTGATCAGTTCAAAATTTCGGCTCTATCTCTCCGACTATTAGGCAAGCTCCTCTTTCCTTTAAAGGAGACAGATAGTTGAACGATATTTTATACAATGTCTATCACCGGGTATGGATTTATTTGTGTCCAAGTTTTATATTGGTCCACTATTTCAAATGCAGTTCAAACAGACATATATTAAATTGTATGTTCCGTTTTAAATTCGTTCAATCTGTATAGTACATCACTGAATGATGTTTAGGTGCTCAACAATATAACGATTTATTAGACCATCTACCATAATTTTATATTGTTTTCATTTACTATTCAATAGGCATTTAAAATTCCTTTTTTTCTTCTATAGGTGACAATATTTTAACTGCACTAAGCGTCGCCAAAGACTGCGAGATCGTGACCCCCGGGCAAAGTATCATCACCGTTAATTGCGATAACAGTTACCCGCCAAACCTTGTCTACACTCTGACCAGCAATAAAGTCAAATTGCCAACAGACAACAGCCTCATGTCGTATTCGGCTAGTATAATGAGCCTGGAAACTATGGAGAGCCAAGTACAAACCATCACCAACAGTGCAATAGTTCCCGATCCCAACTCTAAACGTCCCAGTATTATGTTGAACAACTATCGATTCGCCATGACGGGAAAGGTCTGGAGCGTCATAAGGGATTACTATCCGGAGTTGATACCAAGGATTTGTACTAGAGGTAAGTTTTCTTAGAAATTGGTAAAATAAGTTTAATATTATAGGCGGAGCGCAATGAACAAGGCGATAACCTGCTGTTTCAGTTCGGTGGATGTGTTATTTCACATTAAGCCGAGCATAGGAATTTTTCTATTAAATATATAGAAATTCTCATGTCTTTTGGATCATTATTCATTCGAGGCACATAATTCTTTCCGAGATAACAAGCGGGTCTTTCTAAAGACAATTAAATGGACTTTACGTAGTAGCATGGCGTTTACTCAACACAATATAAAAAAAATCAAAATACACTCTGGGCCAAAATTAACCGGCCACCTTAAAAATGGGTAATTTTTGATTTCTTATAATATCCTAAACCTGTTGTCCGATTTAAGTGATTTTTTTAATATGTTATAGTCTTATTCCTTGACAATATCTTTACAATAATATTGTAGCTAAACATTTAAATTTTCATTGTATACCGGGTGTACGAATCAAACTGTGTTTTTTCTTAAAGTTTGCATGACCCTGTGGAATATTCTAGCCTTTGTAGAATACTGAAATTAAATCGTAACTATAGCCTCATGCTTTCTCAACATTTTGTTTTTTGATTGATTCGGTTATTGGATAATACAAAAGTTAGGTGCTTTAACAACTAGACATGTTTTTTATCAATTTTTATCTCCGCGGAAGAGAAAAAATAATCTTTTTGAAAAAAGTCATTTGTTACAGTAAAAATCCAATGAATAAAATCTTCGAAGAAAATTCAAATTAAGAATATTTTGGAAATCAAAGTCTAATTGAAAAAAAAATTGGGTATCAATAATGCGTGTTGCCGCCTCTAGCCCTTAGGGCTTCTTTGAGCCGGTTTGGCAATCCATTCATGATACCCTGGATATCAGATTGGGGCATATTGTACCACTCCTCTACCGCAGCTGTCTTCAGCTCTTCAAAGGATGCAGGGGCTGGTACTCTTGCTCTTACCCGTCTTTTGAGGTTGTCTCAGATATGCTCAATTGGGTTACGATCGGGACTGTGTGCTGGACATGGTAGAACTTGAATCCCGACCTCATTAAGGTACTCACGGGTAGATCTTGCTGTATGGCAACGTGCATTGTCATGCATTAGTCTGAAGTTATCACCAATGAATGGTGCAAAAGGCATGACATGATCTTGGAGAACTTCTTGCACGTATACTTGGGCATTCACACTGCCTCTACCGAACACAACAAGATCAGTACGCGCTTTGTAAGAAATACCTCCCCAAATCATTATTGACTCTACTCGGTAAGCCACTGTTTCGGTTATAGTGCATGCAGCAAACCTTTCATTTTGACGCCTATAGACACGTTGGCGTCCATCTGGACCTTTTAGGGTTATTCTGCTCTCATCTGAGAACAGTATATTCTTCCATTCCGCCATATTCCAGTTAGCATATTCTCGCGCAAAATGAAGTCTAGTCCTACGGTGTTGTAGAAGCAGTTGTGGTGCGCGAGCTGGACGAAAAGCCCTCAAGTTTATTTCTGACAATCTTCTTCTAATCATTTGTCTACTCACACTAACGTTTCTCACCTCAAGAAGAGACATACGAGCTTCAGGAGCGGTGCAAAAGCGATTTCTCAATACTTTAGTGACAATGAAGCGGTCATCTCGAACTGAGGTGCATCGTTTTCGGCCTTGACCTGGCCTGCGGTTGTACGATCCTGTCTCCCGAAATCGTCAGATGGCATCTTGTACCGTAGTTCTGTGTACATCGAGTATACCAGCGATATGACGTTGACTTTAACCAGCATCAACTAAAGCCACTGCCCTAGCAGCATCAGTTGGAACGAGTGGGATTTTTAAAATCACAAACAACAAATTGAAATTTCATCTTAAACAATATTCGCTCACAATGATATAAAATTACAATTTTAATTGTTAATTTTAATTACAAATTTATTTTTGGGAAACAAACTGTCACAGGTAATGTAAACAAAACAATAATAAAGGTGGTGGGGTTAATTTTGCTGGTGAGTTAAATCGTCTGTATTGGTGAAAAACATGGCCAGTTGTTAAATTACCTAACTTTTGTATTATCCAAAATAAGCGAATGAATCAAAAAACAAAATGTTCAGAAAACATGAGGCTATAGTTAGGTTTTAATTTCAATATTTTATAAATGCTAGAATATTCCACAGGGTGAAGCAAACTTTAAGAAAAAAACACAGTTTAATTCGTACACCCGGTATACAATGAAAATTTACCTGTTTAGCAACCATATTATTATAACGATATTGTCAAGGAATAAGGCTATAACATATTTAAAAAATCACTTAAATTGGACAACAGGTTTAGGAGATATAACACATCAAAAGTTACCCATTTTTAAGGTGGCCGGTTAATTTTGGCCCAGAGTGTATTGTACAAAATCAGTACAAAAGAATTTGATGTGGTCGTGGTGTAAAGAGTCTGCTACATACCCTTTCGACACTATACTATCGTTTACCAGTGCTATAATTTAAAGTTTGAGACAATAATGGTGTCAGAGGTTTTTTATTTTCATAATTTTTAGTCGACTAAATGAACCTTTTGTAACCTAATCTGGGTTTTCAGGTACGATATTTGCTAGAATGGCACCTGATCAAAAACAACAGCTTGTTCAAGAACTGCAAGGCCTAGGGTACTGCGTAGGTAAGTGATTATAGATTTTTAGAAGTTGTTTTAATAACATCATTATTTTAACACCATTTATTATTTTAAAAATATAAATATAACAAAAACTTCTATGTAAGATCAATCTACTACGAATACTTGTTTTTTTTTGTTATCAATATTCAGTTATTACTTCGATAGCTGGATAATTAGAACAGTAGATAGAAGAAGAATTGACGCATTTGCGATTTGATGTTGGAGAATAATGTTTGAAATGCTTTAGACAACCATAAGGTACCGGCAAAGCATGCCTTTTTTAACTTGCTTTGTTATTTTCCCGTTGCTTCAATCATATAATCTTCTTTTTAATATTTTTCCATTTCTGATCTGTTTTCCATTTTCCCTAGTTGTTTTTGCCACGGTACTTCCAACATTTCTTCTTCCTACTGTTCCTTTACGTTTATTTTTGGTCTCTTTTTTATCTCGCTTCTTTGTTTTTCTCGTTGATTCAACCACATCTTCATTCTAATATTTCTGAACTATATTTTTTCATTTCTGATCTGTTTTTCATCTTCCCTAGTTGTTTTTGCCACGGTACTTCCAACATATATTCTTCCTATTGTTCCTGTATGTTTATTTTTGGCATTTCTGGTCTCTTTTTATCTTGCTTCGTTATTTTTTCTCGTTGATTCAATCACATCTTCATTCTAATATCTCTGAACTATATATTTTCATTTCTGATCTGTTTTCCATCTTCCCTAGTTGTTTTTGCCACGGTACTTTAAACATATCTTCTTCCTATTGTTCCTGTAGGTTTATTTTTGCCATTTCTGGTGTCTTTTTATCTTGCTTCGTTGTTTTTTCTCGTTGCTTCGATCACATCTTCATTCTAATATTTCAGAACAATATTTTTTCAATTCTGGTCTATTTTCCATCTTGTCTAGTTGATTTTGCCACGCTACTTCCATCATATTTTTATTCTACTGTTACTGTAGATTTTTTTGAAATTTCTGGTCATTTTTTATCTTGCTTCTTTGTTTTTTATCCTGCAAACGTCTTTGTTATTTTCTCCCATGTTTTCGTCTTTAATGGACGCGTCCACAAGTGACTTAAAACGTGACGTTTGACATAAAACGTGACACTTGACATAAAACGTGATATTTGGCATAAAACTTGACATTTGACATAATACGTCAATAATTAATATTTATTCTCCAACAAATCAAATTGCAATAAGACACCACTTGAATGTACAGCTGGTTCCTAAAAAAACTGATCCGACTCTTAAAAAGTATTTTGTAGAAAATTGAGCAGTGTATTTTGAAGGATAAATACTTATTATTTACATACTGTCACTGTCACTGCCAAATCTTAAAATTTATCAGATAACATGTGCATATTTAAATTCGATAATAAAGCTCATGATGATTGTGACTGGCTGAATGACAATTGTCCAAGCCAAGAACAAAAACTTATTCTGTTCAATTTAAAAAAATGGCTCCACATGCTAGCAATGAATTAAAAGCAAGAATTGTAACGAAATTAGAAGATGGATGGTCACTATCTGCCGTAGCGAACCATTTTAACGTAAGCAGAACAACAGTTTTTAATATCAATAAGGATAAAGAGAACAATAGACTCTCGAAAGAAAGCAAGGTTCTGAAAGACCAAAAATATCTACCGCTCATGAAGATCGTATGCTTTTGGGGAGATTGAAAGAGAATCCTTTTGAAGATGCGAAAACTGCAAGAATTATGTAACAGTTTCCGGGAAGAAAGACAACTTGGCGCAGAATTAAAGCATCGCGTATTAAGTACTATTAAGTACTGAACTGCAAAAAAAAGCTCTTACACCACAACAGAAGCAATCAAGACTTATTGCTTATTTGCTTCAAACCATCAGCTACAAAATCAAGATTTTTGGGACAGGATAATATTTACAGATGAGAAAATTATTCAATCTTCTAAAAAGGGCAAACGTGGGGTGTATACACCAGGTAATAATAGATTTAATCCTCTATATGTTAATAGATATGTTAAAATGTTTTGATGCCTATGATAGTGCCCAGTTATCTTTTAATTTGATTACAATTCTTGCTTTAATATATTGTTGAGTTAAGTCGTTTGTTTATTCCTTAATAATAAAAATAATAACAACAACGCTATTTTCTTTAAAAACTATCATTTATATACTCTTTATAAAATGCAGGAATTCAAAACAATATCAAAATTTAGACCTTAATAATTATTACAATTTATGAATTAACATAATATGTAATCAATTATTTGTTGTTTGTTTGTTTATTTTATTTGTCTGTCATAATAAATATAATATAATGTCAGACCAATCAAATACACTGCTCGAAATCATCAAATCTTACTAAGAGTCGTATCAGTTTTTTAGGAACTAGCTGTACATGATTATAAAATTTTTATATTTATTCTTTTTTTTTCAGCTATGTGTGGTGACGGCGCTAACGATTGCGGTGCCCTTAGAGCTGCCCACACCGGCATATCGTTGTCAGAAGCAGAGTCCTCCGTAGCATCGCCGTTTACTTCTAGAAACCCGAACATTACTTGTGTACTTAATGTGATTAAAGAGGGACGTGCTGCATTAGTGACCAGTTTCGGTATATTCAAGTACATGGCGGCTTATTCTTTGTGCCAGCTAATTTCAGTAATTATACTGTACAGTATAGAGTCTAATTTGACGGATATTGAATATTTGTACATTGATTTGTTTATTATTTCAATTTTTGCGTTTTTCTTTGGTCGCACGGAGTCGTATCCGGGGAAATTAGTCAAAGAGACGCCGCTGAGTAGTTTAGTTAGTGTGTCCCCTATAGTGAGTTTATTTTTGCAGATACTTTTATTGGCTGTATTTCAGGTAATGGCTTTTGAGCACTTAAAGTCTGAAACTTGGTACGTTCCCCTTAACGCCACTTTCAGTGGCGAAGAAGAGAACGTAGCTTGTCTCGAGAATTACACCATTTATACGATATCCAGTTTCCAGTACATTATTTTAGCTGTCGTTTTCTCAAAAGGTTACCCGTACAGGAAAAGTATTTTCACCAACTACGGCCTTGTTGCCTCGACGATATTTTTGACCGCATTGTCTGTGTATTTAGCCCTGATACCTCACGCACCTATTGCGCACTTTTTTGAACTAGTGTTACCCCAAGATTTTAACTTCAGGTTATATCTTGTGTTGTACGCTGCCATCAACTTTGTTTTGAGTATCTTTGCAGAGCATGTAATTATCGAAAAAATATTCTTCAAGAGGTTGAGGTTCAAATTTCACAATATCGATAAATCCAAGCGAAAATATCTGGCCGTAGAGAGGGACTTGAAGGCAGACCGGAAATGGCCTGTGCTTACCTCGGACTTTAAATCCGCCGTCAGTCCTAGTTCACCACAGCCCGTTTGTCCAGCTCAGTTCGTTATCGAACAAGAGAATAGATTCGACAAGAATCATATACTTAACAAATTGTACGACGCTTCTGACAACCAAAAGATACAACAAAGAAGTTTGCCGAATACGCCAGCAAGGTTAACTAACAACTTCGCCTTTCGTTCACCGAAACATTTACAGCTTCAAATGAACGGCACCAACGAGACTGGATATTTCAGCCAAGATGATTTGTTTTCGAGTTTACCCTCCGAAAATCAAACTAGCACACGGTCGGACACGTACAAAAGTATAAGCGACAACACCAACTATGATTTAGCGAGCTCTAACATCAACATTCCTGATTTACCGTTTGATGGGGGCAATTCTGTACCTACGTCGCCCATTAAAAACCCAAATACGGTTGTAAACATTGAGCTAAATGGAATAGACGATCACATGAGTGTGAGTGGAAGCCCACAACACTTGAATGGATCGATATTTAGCTCTCCTTCGAAAATGAACGGGATTAGTTATTCAAACACACCAACCAACTACTCTGATAACGGAGCAAGTTCTTTGGAACATGATAACAACTTATCCCAGTTCAATAAGTTTGGTACTAGCCCTCCACAAAATATTGAGGGTAAGAAACATTTAGAAATGAATACCTTGGATACCAACAGGTGAGATGAGGTTTTCTTTATAGGTTTTCTGTTGAAATTTTTTAAATATGGTATAGTTTACAGTTGATATAGCTTATTAGGTGAATTATTTAGGCATTTTTGACAGTATTATATTCAAATTAAAATACAACATACAAAAATTATTTTTATACGACTATTCTAAGTATTTATGATTCATTTAATATAGGTATGCTCACACAGAGGGGATTTTCAAAAGATTTCACTTCTTACGGTGGTTGTTTTGTCTGGAATTTGTGAAACAAGAGCGTGTAGTTGACAAAATATGTCCACCTAACGAAAAAAAAAAATGAGGAATTGTAGAAAAATATACATGCGAACGTAAACTGTTATTGTTTTCACTAGAAAATATTTTTTATGCGGGAAAGTACATTTCTAGTCTGCTTTTAATCTTTCTCCATTGTTTTCTCCCTGTTGCTTTGTTATTTATGGCCTGTTTTCCATTTGTCACTAGTTGTTTTCCCCTGTTAGTTTCATCATATCTTTATTTTACTGGTATATGAGCCTTTTTTGTCATTTCTAGCCTTTTTTATATCTGTTCTAGTTGTTTTTACCTGGTTACTTCCATTATATCTTCATTCTCCTGTTTCTGATGGTTATTTTGTTAGTTCTAAACTGTTTTCCTAACCGTTACTTCATTATATATTCGTTCTACTATTACTGTTAATTAATATTACATTTTATTGTTTCTGAACATCCTTTTGTCATCAAGCCAGTCCTTTTGTCTTTGGAGCCAGTTCTCCATCTGTCCTAGTTGTTTTTCCTCCGTCACTTCCTTCATATATTCGTTTTACTATTCCTGAACGTTGTTTTGTTATTTATGTCCTGTTTTCCATCTTCTTTAGATTCTTTTTCCATTGTTTCTTGAATCATACCTTCGTTCTACCATTTTTGACTGTTATTTTCTCATTTCTGGTCTCTTTTCCATGTCATAACTGTCCCTGTTAATTTTATTTTCGTTTTACTGTTTCTGAACGATCTTTTGTCATTGCTAGTCTTTTTTCGAGCTGTCCTAGTTCTTTTCGCCCTGTTACTTCCATCATATATTCGTTCTATTGTCTCTGAACGTTGTTTTGTTGTTTATGGCCTGTTTTAGATCTTTATAAGATGTTTTTCTTCATGTTACTTCGATCTTCGTTTTAAAATTTCTGAAGTGACAGTTTTATACCGTCGATGGTAACCGTGATGTTTGAATGGGACGTGGCGCGAAGATTCTGGACGGTGAAAGCTGAATTGAGGGAAGTTTTACGTGTTAAAGGTAGCTGGATCTCTTTAGATCTCAGTGGCTTTTCAATCAGCCTTGGTTTATAAAAACAGGTTTGAATATACTTCTTGATTTTTTATGAAGAAGATGCTGGATTGTGACAAAAGTTGAGTGGGAATTGCTGACTGAAATGGAATGTTCATAAATTATTTTCTGAATTATTCGAATGGTTTGACCTATATAAAATTGTCGTCAAGAAATTTAATAAACTCCATTTGAACGTATCTGAGTTTTGGCAAGACAGATCGTTTGGAAATTCCTTTTGTGTGTCTACCTAAAAAAAAATCGACACTTGGTATATATCTAAGCATTTTTAAAACGCTGTTTGCTACTTTTAAAGTTTATAGCAGTTTACTATACACGAATATATGGCTAAGAATGAACTCGAATCGCCTTATACTATCTTCCGGTATATTTTCCCAAGTCTTTATATAATTTAAAAATAACACGTTTGAATAAACTTTTTATTACATCAATCTGCCAAATGTCTTTCAAGATATACTTGCCACAAAGTGCTTTCATTTTTTTACTTGCCCCATTTTATTTATTAATAATAGTCTCGAAAGGGCCCTATTTTTATTACACATGTTTTTTCAATTATTTTAAATTGTGCACAAGATTTGAATGTGGTGCCTCCATCTTTTTTATTTAACCGCTGCTATAGCTATTATTGTTTTCGCGATAACTCTCATTTTATATGCATATTTGTACAGTGGCGTTTGTAAAAAAATATTGTCATAGACATTTTTGGAAAGATATCAATGTACAAAAGATTTAATATTTATGATCCGCTAAATTTTATTTTTAAAATGTCTTCCATCTATGTAAGAGTAAATCAGTAAATATATCTAAGTCATATGTGTATCCACTGTTAATTTTTAAACTATATTAGAATTGTCACAGTTTTTTGTGTAGGTTAAGTACTTAAATGAAATAACTTACTTAAAAGACTATATTTTATTAAATAGTATAGAATTTGCTTCATTTCGATTTCCATTTGAAATCAATATTCTATGTAATGTACAGTAAATGCAAAATAAATGTCGTTTAAATGAATTTAACGGTATACCAACAGTAGGGCTGACGTCATTGTTTAGGTTGGCTACCTTGACATGTAATAACAGTCATCTGTCACCATTTCTCGTTCCATCTAACGTGGTAACGTGACGTAAAAGGTATTCTGGTCAGCAAGAATATTGAAAGACGTTAAATACGGCTGGGATATTATGAATTGCAAAGTTTTTAGAAAATATCTTTACTTTGTCAAAAAAACAATAATTTTCGAAACAAAGCTTGATGACTGATCTGTTTTGATGCTCATGTGCTTTCAGTTGTTGGTCAGTAAAAAAACCTTGGTTTATAGCCAATAAGAGTGTGTATTTATGTAGATATTTACTTTATAGTCTCTAGATACCCCAAAATTTTTGAAACAGAATGTAATACAACAAAATGTAAAAACACAAATTCAACTACAAATGACAATTGAGTTGGCATTAGCCGATTAAGAATAGGTTTCTTATATGTCATATTTCATTCAATGACAACTAAGCAGTGTCAGGTTTGTACTTTATAACCCTACTTTGATATAAAATAAATCTATTTACACGAAAAGATTTGTTAAATTAACGACAGTTGTTAGCAATTATTATACATTCATATTGTATTACATCTTTATATATTATGCGTTGTAGGTTTGATTGATAAAAATCTTTTAGTTACATTATTTTTGCATAAATGTTGCCTATAGATAATTCCAAACGCAAGCATTTATACAGTGGTCTCCAGGAAATTATGATCTCGTTGTTGATTAATTACTATTGGTAGTAATTAAAAATGGGCTACTTTATTGCGAATCTGTCATCTGTCATTTTTCTTCTTTTTGAAGAATGCATCGGTGTTTGTTCCTGTTTACAACTGACCATAATGTTGCATCATATCACCTTTATACAAATACAATACTTATAAATATGTACAATTTTCCTTTTTGTACGTAATTCTTGAAGCCTATTGTATAATTTATGGAACTGATATCCCTTTTACTGTCAATTCTGGGTTTTAAGCGATCTAATATTTTGTTTTGTAACTGCTTATTATTTAGTTCCTCCTATATTAATAGAGTGACTAATGCTGTAATGTGAACCAACAAACCAAATCTTACGTGATAGTTGTATAACTGGTTGCATAACATACTTGTATTATTTTTGACATGGAGTTGAAATTGGGAGGATACTGACTCTATAATTTAGTTACCAGTGCAGTCTGTTTGTATCTGTAGCTTTATTAAATTAATTGAAATGAAAATAAGAAAATTGTATGTGCCACTGGACTTAATGTTTGTACAAGAAGTATTTTTAATACATATCTATAATGAAAAAATTGTATATTTTGTGTATATACAATTAATGATTGTGTGTCGTATCCAGGAAACAGATAGTGAATAATTTAATTTGTAAACACTGGCAGAAGTTTGACGGCTTTTTTAGGTAAATGTTTATATTGCTAAAAAATTGGGTTGAAATAAAAAACGTCCGTCCTAAAATTGTAACATATACAAACAAAATTAATTTCCACTCTTCCACTTGCTGCGCAGAGAAAAGTAGAAAATACACATTAGATAACTATTTGAAATGATATGTAGGGAGACAATATGTAGTTTCAATTCTCCGTACTTATCATGATACTATGATTAAGAAGATAAGATATTGCGCATAAGTCGTGACGTAATTGGAGAGTTGCACGTTCGTAATGTCAGTTTTTTGTATGTGTCAATAAATAATCTTTAATTAATAGTTTGCAGATATCCTTTTGTGTACGATTATTGTAATTATTAAACCTTTATTTAATATTATTATTTTGCTAATTGAATAATTTCATCACAGAATGCATAAAAATCCCATTTAACTTTAACAAGAATTCAAATTCTACTCTCCAATGACGGCATGCGCGAACACGACCATTTTGTGCTACGGGAAGATCCTATCTTGTTAGTCATAGTATCATGGTATTTACTGACAAATTAGTTTCCTATGTGAAGCAGAATAAATCACGTTTACTAGTAAACTAGAGCAATTTTCTTTAAAAATTTATTTTGTCCAATAAACTTGGTTTTGCAATGTCATTTATCACAATGGAAACGCCGTTGACCTTCTGCACTAGATTCTGAATTTTTATTTCGTGATTGTTAATCATAAACATTGAATTGTAGTTCAAAATGGACGAGATGACTTATTGTTAGTACTTAATTCTGCAATCTCTTGAAATTATACCACATACTTGTGAAATATGAAAACGTTTCGGCGTTCCGATCGAAAACTGTTATCAAAATACTTTAGTACTTAAGGTGTAATGAGTATTAACAAATTTTATCCGGTGTGCTATGTCCGGGCGCAAGTTTAGACGCAGAGAGACAGGTTAGGTGAAGGGTTAGAGTTGGTAAAATGAGGAAACTCACCTCACTTTGTTTTTTTCTTAATCATTTTAAAAATGGATGTATAGTGTTTTTATCTCTTAATTTTTTTTTTTTTTTTTTTAATTTGGGACACTCACAACGTTTTTATGATGCCATTTCGCTATGCGCAAGGGCTTGGATTGCAGTGTTACCACTAACAAAATTTTATTTTCGTTAGATAATCAAAATTATGTAGAAATCGGTTCTGTAGAAGTCCATTGGGGCTCCAGTTACTGGGGTATCCGATACAGAAATGTGCCGAATATAGGGTGATTTCTCTTAAAATGTACCCTTAAACTTGAGAGGAAAAATGTGCTAAATTTGGGGTAAAATGTACCCAAGAATAAAAATCGGGAGGTTAAATTTGGTCTTTTCTGTAGATACATTGCCATATTGGTAGAGGTGGCATCACTGTACAGTATGGCCAGACTAGTAGCGTTATCCCTTGCTACTTTCGTATAAGCTGTGCCCAAAACTGGGTTTCACGAGTCCCATCAAGTAAACCCACGACTGAATTTGTGTTTTATGCATGCATTAATCACTGTAGGACAGCTTTTTTCGAATCTAAAGCAACATTTCTCGCAGTTCTCCATCATTCACTGAATATGTTCATCGATGACAAAATGTGACGTACACAAAAAAGACAACATAAACAAAACCGTGTTGTTATAAACAAATCCCTTTGTGTTGGTAGTTTATGAAGAGATATTGATTACGCTCGTATCTCATAGAGGGCGCTGAACGGTTTTAACGCGAAGTTATGAACGAAAATCGAAGTATTTGGAGACATAATATAATATTTCGTATTGTGTCCCATATAATTCTTTTATTATTACATTCGCACTCTAAAAGTATACTATATTTATTACACATGCTATCCACATAGTGTTAATAACATACTATGAATGCGTGCTACAGCTATTACAACTTCAATCATTATTATCTTTTATTTTCACAGTTCAATTATTAACATTTCATGCCTATAACGGACATGAATCATGGTCATTTGTTCTGTTATTTAATGAAGATGCGTTGGTAACACTTTTAAACGACTCGTATTTTGAAAAACTAATGATTCGAAAATCTCTGTCGCCTGATCTCATCAAACTGCGTCTCAACTTGCACGCGGACTCCTTGATAAAATATTTGCTGTTGAAGCAGTAGATTAAGTGATAAAATGTAGTGGTTAGTAAATAAATTGTGATCTTATATTTTATTGTTGGACCTTTTTTGTTGATCATTTTTTGCTTTGTATTTTATTTAACAAAATGATTTATATACAATAGGTAAGGCCCCAATTTAATGATTTTTAGCAAGTTTATAATTGTTTCCTTTTAAAGTGTACTTGCAACATCTAAATATGATTATTTGCACTTAAAGTTACCATGTGTAGTACTTACCTATTTGTAAATTCTTCTTCAGTAAAGTAACGTATATTTATTCATCCAGTATATCAATTTAAGTGATTACTTCACCAAAAATTGTTCATGTATTGTCTCATTAATAATTTTTTATACAAAGTATTTATTGATTTAATAAAAAGAATAGTGTTCATGTTATTGAGTTTTATTTAGGAATTTTTGTGTTGTATATTTCCGACAATTCGGAAATTCGTGTATTTTCAACATCTGTGTTTGGGGCGAAATAGCAATTAGGTGGATATTGGAATTTGGATATTGGGAACAAAATTGCATGTATTATAAGGAGAAAACAACAGGAATGGTGTCCAAACGTAGAGAATAACAGTAGAATATACGAAAATACACTGAATATGTAAGTTTAAACACAACTAAAAGTAGTTTTGAGAACATAAATGATAAAAATTTGTTAAATCCGGTTTTAAGTAGGAAACAATAGATATGAGGATCACGTGGAAAAAATTATCAAAAATAAATAAATTTGTAAGAGAATAAAAAACTGCAACAAAGAAATTGATGAAGTTAAGTATATAATACACCTTTAGAAAAACATAATATGAAGAAATTTTTAAGGTAAGTCGAAAAAGTTTGGTGAAGGAGCGTGCTATCCAGGCAGAGATTATCTCTGTATCCAGGTAAATGTTATTACTGGTCGCATATCTTAGTTTCGAACACAGCACACTTCCACTTAGCAGTGCCAGTCCCGTGTTAAAGAGTAAAACGAAGATTGGCGCATTGCCTCGTGCCAGGGTGCGTAACTATATATATTAATGATGGTAAATTCACAAACCATACATATGTATGGTCTGTGGGTAAATTGAAAAGGCACATAAAATTACCTAGGAATGTAAACTCAATTTAAGGTAAGGGAAAGTCAATATAATTCTAAAATAACAAAAAACCCTTATTCTATACGATATGTATATTTTTTTCAGTGTACCCTTTGGTTTTTCTTGTTATGTTGAGGGTATATTTATTTTTCACTACATTAAAATGCCAAGGTGGTTAAAAAATTAAAGAATAAAATATAGAATAAAATCTTTATTTATAAAAATGTTACAAGAAATATTAATAATATAAGATATAAGCCAATATGGTATACTATAGTGTTCTTAATGTTGTGAGAATTTAAATAATTGTTTTATTATAATGTCAAGTTCTATGCGAATACAAGCCTGGTCGTGGTAAAACAAACTTGGAACGGCTGCTCTCTTAATGTCCAGCAATAATGTCCCTATGTCCAACCTTGATTATATCCTATTTAAAATGACTAGCACATACATGAAAATTCTTATAGTGTTGAGTTTACCCAGAGATATGTAAGAGAATTCTGCAAAATTTTATGAATTCTGCAATTTTTAATTTATGTGAAGTAATAACGAGTAAATATTTGCCTCTTTCGAGATTAATTGCAAACATCTGCTGTTGTAATCTCGCAACTGCTGATTTGACGATTGCCAAATCTATCCCCTAATCTATCAAAGGGTAATTGCTAAAAAAATTTCTAATAATTAGCTACAATTAATCTACAAAGAAACAAATGTTTACTCATTGTTGTTTTATATAAATCAAAAATTACAGAATTCATAACATAATATAAACAAAATGTACTTTTCTAAAGCTTTATCTTTTTATATTTGAAGTATACAGCATCTACATTATAAAAACATGTCAACACTGTTTGCTATACCGAAATTTTTTGTTCCATGTTTGACATTTGCGGCTATAATCAGCTTGTACTTTCGGTAAACTCAACCAGCATTCTCTAATTTAGGACACTTAACACTCTTAACAGTTCCATAGTCACAGTAGTAGTAACAGTTAGTCAAACATATCCATATAATAATTTCGTGGAATTGGAAAACGGTATTTCTTGTTAGTAGTATCCATGCAATCTGGAACACATCTTTTTTGTTCAGTTCATGTTTCCATTGGTATTTCATGTAATGTGTTAGATTCCATAATTAAAAATCAATCGTCTATCTATTTATCAAACATATCCATATAATTTCGTGGAATTGGAAAACGGTATTTCTTGTTAGTAGTATCCATGCAATCTTGAACACATCTTTTTTGTTCAGTTCATGTTTCCATTGGTATTTCATGTAATGTGTTAGATTCCATAATTAAAAATCAATCGTCTAAAATTGTACCTTTTTGTACAATTGTTGTCTTTTTGCACTATTTAGGTATATTGTTTAAAAACAATGCTATTTATTTGACTTTTATGACATAAAGTGACAATCGCAGCACATTTCCACCAGGTTTAATTAATCTGTGGTGACAACGAACAACGCGCAGGAACAAGACTAACAGTGCCACCAAACGGAAGGGTGCACAAATAAAAACGTACGTTGACCTTAGCTATTTTAAAAACATTTCTAATTTGTGTGTATTTGTCCCATAAGAAGTTGGAATTATTGGTTTTTTAATTATTTGAACAATAACTAAAGACTTTTGGTTATGAACATTCATTCTGTGCGATTGGTATTATTTGTTGTTCGTGAATTTGTGAGGTAAGAATATCAAAGTATTAAGATATGCTCATATTGTAATGTTCACTAGAATACATTTGAATCACGCGCAACAAACAAGAGCAGTTGCCATACCGACGTTCTCAAAGAATAGCAAAAACTTCTTTCCATACCAATCAACCTATTCCAACCAAAATGGTCAAAAATAAGTAAATTTGTATGAGAATAAAAAACTGCAACAAAGAAATGCATGCAGTTAAGGGTAAAATTCATGATAGGATTTTTTTTAATATTAAAAATTTTTAAACGTATATAAAGAAATTTTTGATGGAAGTCAAAAAAATTGGGTGAAGGAGCGAGCTATCGAGGTAAATTATTACTGATTGCATATCTTAATTTGGAAGTCTAAATTTCGGCGGATGCAAAATTGCATGTAAAAGTTTTCATTAAACAAAAAATTTGGAAAACCTCTACTTTTACACCCTCCGTAACTCCGGCACCATTGATTTTAGAACAATTATTCGTCTGACCTTTCTTGTTATAAATTTGACGTAGAACATTTTTGTATACCATTTTACAAAGTCAGAACGTTGCACGACACAATTTATATAAAGTATAAATATATTTATATTTAAGATTACCAGAACGTCAACCTTAGAGTTCAAATTTTCCTAACACAGCGAATAATACGAAACCCATACAGAACTGCTCGATCTTTCATAGGCGTCAACATGTTTAAAAAAAAATTGTTTAATTTAGTAATGTTTGTATTTTGAGAACGATTTCCGAAGTGGAAATTGAAACGTTAATAAACGTACTCTAACCTTTAATTGTGGTTTATTCCCATTTAAATAGTAATTATGCTATGAATTATTTGAATTTCTTGATTTTCTCCTCTTCAGAAACTAAAATTAAATTAATTAAATTAAGAAACCTACTCCACCGTATGTATAATCGTCTTTGCCTTTGTAGTAGAGCCTGTTGCCTGACTGTAAGTACCATTACCCTTCACCTCTTCTTTCAACTTCTGATAGTCACATTATGTAATTCCATGGTACAGTGATTTACATGGTACATATTCATTGTGTGTATTCATTGTACCATGATGTAATTCATCTTCTACTTCGTAGAATTTTTCATCTACTTTTCAAGTATACGCTTTAGTAATGTATAATTATTTTCAGTGTATATAAAAATGCTCTTGGCTCTGCGTTTTTTGTAATTCTAAATTTGTATGCTTTTTTTATTCGTAAAATCAAGACAGGTCTTTCTTCTATCACACCAGTAAAATTACATTTAGCATGGAAAAAGGCAGTACCGATAACTGAGCGAGTTTAATATTGATTTTTATACTACAACCAATCTTAGTTATCAGTTGCTTCCCTTTGTAGGATAGAAAACTACCTCAAACTCATTTTAAAGGAATTTGTTACACTTCTCTTTGTCGACCACTACTTATCCACACCATAATGTGAACATCTCCTTCCATCTTTCTCTGTCCGGTTATAATTTGAATCACTGTTTGCCCGGCAATGCTCGTATGTTGTCTACCCGTCTCTTTTGAGGGCGCCCTTTGGTCTGTTCACTCTTAGATTCTCCGTGTCCATCTGTTATCATTGTATGTCACTATCTACCACTAAAAAAAACACGGCTGATTGTTACCCGCTCTTTATTTTTCCTTTCCTTGAAAAAATATGTTTTTGAAACAATGTATCAATTTAACTGAAAAAATTACATTTTAAATATTCGATTATCCAGGTAAGCATTTTAAGTTTTTCAAAACAATAAGTGCTCAATTTTATTTGACATACCAATACATTCACAAAAATTACCTTAACTGATAACATGCTTTTAAATCACAATAAATAATATACATATAATTTCACAGCATTTTCCGGTATAAAGTAGCTTTCAGTTGAAAACGGTTAAAACAAATGTAAATGTTTTACTATTAAATTGTAGTACTAATTGAGGACTAATGAAGTAATTGTCAAAATATTGTACTATAATATAGTCACATCCAATAAAAAACGCGCGAAATGTATGACCATCTTTCTACAACATTCAATGATCATAAGATCGTAAAATAGTGCTAGAGAGAATAATAGGTGAGTCTTACCTCTAGACTTGCGTTTTAGGTAATGTTCACGCATAACTCTTTAGGCTCCCCTTTTCTTGTCTGCGAATACAAAATTTCAGAAAAGCCCCAAAAATTGGCATGAGGGGTATGTAATGCTACAACTTAACTGATTTTTGCAAAAAGTTGTTGCTTGATTAAACACGAATTTAAAAAAAAATTACATATAATATGAATGTCGCTACCGACAATAGGAAATTTAGTTAAGATTTTATGCTGAAAAGGACTTTGTCACAACAACAGCAAAATGAGTGACTGAAAATGAACTTTTTGTTACTATTATCGACATTGTTGAACAGTCATTAGTTTAGAGTATTATATAATCTACTAACGCGTTTTCAGGTATTTGTTCAAAAATTTCAGTGCATAAAATACCAATATGCAAAAAATTACCTGAAAGATTTTCTTTAAATCACAATAAATAATATAAAGTGTCAGATCTTTTATATTTTAAGAGTATTTTTATACAAACCTATGCTGAGTTAATCTGTACATCTTATACTAATTGCAAATGCAAAGTTTACGTCGTTGAACGTCATATGTCACTTGTCATATTTCAAATGTGGTATAACCATCGAGCAAAAAGACAAAAGAGGGAATCTAATCGTTATGAAAAGGCGACCAAAAAAGTGGCCTCTGATGGCGGACATATCCGGAAATGCGAATGCGCCAAATTTAAATTTTCCGACACTTATTAACAGTAGCTATAAAATAGTTTTCAGAATGTGTCTTAGACGAGAAAATTTTAATTAAATATTAACGATAACAGTCTAAAATGTGAAACAATTGTTAAAAAACTTCAATATAAATAAGATTTCATGTGACAGTTGGGACAAATAATAACATAACCCAACTAAATTTGATTTCTTAAACAAGGAAAGACTCTCTTTCCTTGTTTAATTTGGCCTCTCAAGATGGCACTTCCTGTCTAACAATATTTTTGCCCCCGCTACCTTTACATTCCCTCTTTTGTCTTTTTGCTCGATGGGTATAACACATGCGGGGATTCGTCAATCGTCAGGTCTTATCCACTCACATCCAGTGTTGCCAACCGGAGGGAAATTTCCCTTTTTGAGGTAATTTTTGACACAAAAGGGAAAAAACTAACTCAAAAGGGAATATTTATTCCAGTGCAAATTGTAAAATATGTTTTAAAAAAATTCAAAAGAGTATTCGAAAAGAATTAAACATATCTTTACCCCCTGGTAGTAATTGAAATGTTCCATAATGTTCTCCTATTTCAGTATTCTTAACCATAACAAAACATCATTCCGTAATCATATATCATAACTCTCAAGAATCTAAAGCACTTAGTGTCAAAAATTAAAATAGATGATGGTTGGGTAATCATTTCACAACCAGATCACTATACTTTTATATAAATATTATGATCTTTAGGTACCTATTCCCTAACTCAAAATATAATAAAACTTAATGAATGCTGATTTAAGCACTTGTCCCAATAATTTCGTCTTTATTTATTAGGTACTTAAATAAAATTTCAATTATGGTTGTTTGAATAAATATTGTAGTGGAAGTGGGAAACCCACCGAAATTGTCTTATTTGGTACTTTCTGCACAGTATAATTCTTTTTAAGCATTATAGGTACTGTGCTTTCTGTTATGTTACTTCTACAGTAGTGTATTTAGTGATAGTGGTAGCAGTAACTTTTAAAATCTCGGTTAAGGCTTTGCCACATAATAATAAAAAATGTATGTGGAAAGTGTGTAATGCATTTTATGTGACAAAAATGAAAACTGCAAAACATGCTGCAGGTAAGAAACATTTTAAAAAAATGACTGCTATTAAACCTATTTCAAGTATTTCCTCGTTTTTGGCAACTGGTATTACTTCTTTAAAACACCAAAATGCCGTGAAAGGCGCCGAAATAAGATTGTTTTTTTTTTGCTGAACATAACGTGGCTAAATATACAAATTCTTATATTTCTGTTATAAAACCCATTTTGTAAACGGGAGGGAATTTTTTTATAAAAGTGGGAATTTTTAAGGCAAGTTGAGGGAAAAAGCTTTCAAGAAGGTTGGCATCACTGCTCACATCATAATTATTTGTATTTCATTTGATTGATGTTTGGCATTAAGTCTGACTTGGTAAAAAGTTGTTTATTTTATGTTTTAGAAGGTAAATACTTTATTAAAATACACAATCTACGATGTAAAAGTAGGTAAAAACTTCAAGGCACATGTGAATAATCTTCAGAAAACCTTATAATAAAAACTCAGGTTGACAGCAAACAATTGTGAGGTTAGAACATTGGCTGTGTGTGGGAAAGCAAAAGAATAGGCAAATAAACAAGAATTTTGAGAATATTTTTAACAACTTTTTTTAGAAATTATAATCTTTACAGAGGAAATCTAATCACTGTACATATATCACAATGTTGAAGAAAGAATAATATTTTTTAAATAAGTATTATATTATAAATAAGCTATATTTAAAAAGAACGAAGTCACTGGTTATGTACAGTCAACTAAATGCTACTTTAAACCACACATAAGCAAAAGATTTTACTCCTCTCGTCTCATTTTGTCGTAGACAATGAAAATGAGACGCGAGCAATAAAATGTACTAGGTAATTTGGTGTCTTGATGGAAATTACGATGATAAGCCTTTGGCTTTCCGCCTGATTCTGGCGTAAGGTCCTACATCTGGATCCATCACGAAGTCATATAAAACTGCCGTCCAGCTGTGGTGCTGCGGTAGGTTGTCGTAGAATTCCGGTGCTATCCTCTTTACCTATAAAAAATAATTTGCATTTATTTATTGGGTAATATATCAGTCTCAAAACCATATTTAAACATTAACAAAGACAGTTTCGAAACACAATTCAGATAACTGCCTTAATCTGAGCTTTCTATAAATTGCAAGGCATAGCCAGACGTTGATAAAGATGTTAATAGAGACATGGGGAATCTAAAATTTGCATTCCCCGACATGTCTCCTCAACTAAGCAGAAATCGTTAGCGAATTGGTTTCTTGTACTCATACAGAGTAGATCCGAATAAAATGAAAAAGACAGTAAAGATTCCATTTCACGTACAAATCGTCTATGTATCTGTTTATACGTATTTCGCTTTAATAAAGCTCATCAGAACAGTTATTCATAGGCGTTCTCAACGTGAAAAATAGATCTTCCCTGTCTTTAAGAAGCAACAATAAAATGGCTTCGAAACGGACGCAATAGCGACATCTGATATTAAATCTGTAAAATAGTTTCGAAACACAATTCAGATAACTGCGTTAATCTGAGCCTTCTATTAACATCTTTATCAACGTCTGGCTATGCCTTGAAATTTATAGAAGGCTCAGGTTAAGGCAGTTATCTGAATTGTGTTTCGAAACTATTTTACGGATTTAATATCAGATGTCGCTATTGCGTCCGTTTCGAAGCCATTTTATTGTTGCTTCTTAAAGACAGGAAAGATCTATTTTTCACGTTGAGAACGCCTATGAATAACTGTTCTGATGAGCTTTATTAAAGCGAAATACGTATAAACAGATACATAGACGATTTGTACGTGAAATGGAATCTTTACTGTCTTTTTCATTTCAAATTAACAAAGACATTTTTAAAAGCTTGATTTACAGCCAAAAAGTTACTAAAAATCTCACTAGATTCTTCTTTTGCGTGGACTATTAACTGTTGCTAGTAGTTACATATGTAGTTTAGAATATTTCGGAAGACAACTGTTTTTAAAAACCCCAGGGTAAATATGTAATACGAAATATAATTGGGATATTGTTATTGTTTTATTTAAATTCAGTTAATCTTTCTTCTTCTTCCTCTTTATAAGCAATTCTGTTTGTTCATTGGCGGATTAATAGGTACCTCTATGGAAGGTTGTGACTCCATCTTTTGCAAGGTCGTCCGATACTTCTTCTGCCGATTGGTGACTTATCTCTTGCTATTTTGACTACACGGGTCTCCTCCATTCTGCTTAAGTGGTTATTCCATTCTGTTTTTCTATTTTGTGTCCATTCATTTATATACTGTACGTTACATTTTCTTCTAATGTCTTCACTTCTCTTTCGATCTCTCAGCGTATTTCCTGTAATTCTTCTCGGTACTCTCATCTCTGCCGTTTCCAGTAGCATTTGCGTTGTGGCTGTGTCGGATCTTGCTTCTCAGGCATATGTAATTATTAGTCTTACACCGGCTTTATAAATTCTTAACTTCATCTCAGTGTTAATGTGTCTGTTTTGCCATATAGTGTTATTAAGGCATCCTGCCAGTCTATTTCCTTTTTGTACTTGATCTCTCACTTCTTTGTCCAGGTCGCCATAGCTAGACAGTGTAATTCCCAGGTATTTTATTTCCATTACTTATTCAATACTGATGCCATCAATTTCTATTTTACATCTGGTTGATTCTTTGCTGACTACTATTGTTTTAGTTTTCTGAGATGACATTGTCATATTAAATTCTTTTGCTCTTATGTTAAATCTGTAGACCAGTGTTTGCAGAATATCTTCATCTAGGGCTATCAATATTGCGTCGTCTGCGTAACAGAGTATTTTTATTTCTTTGTTTCCATTCTGTATCCTCTTCCTTTGTTAACGCTTTTTGATAACTTCATCTATGATCAAATTAAAGAGCATGGGGCTCAATGAATCCCCTTGTCTTATTCCGCTGCCTATTTCTATAGGTTCTGTAATTGTCTATCTATTCTGACTTCCATTTTGTGGTTTTGGTAGATGTTTTCGATAGTTTTTATAATATTTAAGGGAACTTCTGTGTTATACAGAAGATGGATTACATCTTTGAGTCTTACGCTTTCTTGAGGTCAGTCAGACACAGAAATACTGGTCTATTATACTCTAGTGATTTCTCAGTAATTTGCTTTATAACGAATATTGCATCTGTACACGATCTTCCACTACGAAAACCCTGTTTTTCATCTCTAAACTTATCCTCTGTAATTTTCTGACTGTTTTTTATCTCCTTTTTGAATAGTAGAATTAGCTCGTTGTCCATTCTTCCGGTATTTTATTGTTTTATAATTTTATTAATGTTTTTAATTGTTCAAAACTCCGCATGCAGTTTTGTTGGGTGGATCGAGTAACTCGACAGAACTATTGCCGGTCCCAAGACCGGATAAAGGAGGAGGGGGTCTTCAGCCAGGTTAGACTGTTTCTACTGATAGACTTTAACACCATACAGCACATAGAAACAGGATTATGCCTCGGAACAGTTAATCTTTAACCTAAGTAATCATCATCAGCCGTTTTCAGTCCACTGCTAAACATAGGCCTCCCGTAAATAATTCCGCTGCATCTGATCTTAAGCACCCTGAATCTAGTTGTGCTGAATTTCGTCCGACCACCTTGTTGGAGGACGTCTCTAGAGGACGGAGGACGATTTGAAACTCTGTCTCTAAGGGATAAATTCAATTTGGGATAAATGTACATTGGTCCATACGAGGTCATTATAGGGACTGATAGATATTGGAAATGGTAAAGTCGCTATTGACACCTCGACCAGATTCGTTCATTAGCCAGAGATTTCTGTTCCTTACGACTCAAAAGAGGAGCTTATTGAACTTTTATAGTTTTTGATAGTCAGCTAGTTTTTAATAGTTCATTCTTAAGTTGTTAATACATTCTCCCCATGTTTGTGAATAAAAGAAAACCATTGTCATAACATAACCTACCAGCCAGTATGAAATTTTAATAAACAGAAAATAAAATTGCAATGTTGCCAACTTTGGTTGGCAAACTCCAGTTCTACAGTTCGGATGAAGAAATAATTTTTTCGAGTAGGAGCTTATGGTTCCCTGTTAGTAATCCATAAAAATTTTTAAATCTTCCAAGAAATGTGTTGGAAGTCCTGGTCTCACTAATTAACGATTCCTTTGAAAAAGGTATATTTCCAGAGTGCCTAAAGACAGCCATTATTATTCCTCTTTATAAGGGTGGTGAAAAATTGAATATCTGCAACTATAGACCTATTGCCTTACTATCGGTCACATACAAAATTATCGAGAGACTTATAAAAGCCCGACTTATGTCCTTCCTGATTGAAAACAACATTTTATCCCAAAGTCAGCTTTTATCTAATAAATCTACCATTGATGCTATGTTTTCTGTACACCATGAGGTCTATCAAGCACTAAATAATAATCTTTATTATACTGTTTTTTGTGACTATACCAAAGCTTTTGATTGTGTAAATGATACTGACTCTAGTCACAATAGCATTGTATGTGGAGTACCACAAGGTTCAGTATTAAGTCCTCTACTTTTCCTTATCTTTATAAATGACATCACTAACTTAAAAATCCATGAATACAAATTGTTCTTTTTGCTGATGATACCAGTATCACCTGAAGGAACCCTAATATTGCAACTTTTTATGCAACTATAACTTCTTACTCTCTTTTAACGTGGATAAGACAGTATCATTATCCTATAAAGGAGCTCTTCAATCCTTGCTTCTTAATAACAGCCAGATCAGTATCGTTGATTCTGTAAAATTTCTTGGTATTTCTTGGTAAACAGCAACCTTAAATAATATCCATTTTTAAGTGAGAAACTAGCCTCAGCCTGCTATGCAATAAGATCTGTTTCGAAGGAAATCAATTTAGCATATTCTAAAATAACATATTTTTCTTTGTTCGAGTCTCATATTCGATATGGTCTTCCTTTTTGGGGTTCTAGTCCAGCTGTAAAATCTGATGTTATTTTTAAATTACAAAAAAGAGCAATACGGTATGTTTTTGGCCTTAGTAGAATAACACACTGCAGCAGCTACTTCAAAAATCACGGGATTTTAACTCTTCCTTCTTTATATATTTTAGAAACTGTTTGCTTAATCGTAAACACCTACATGTTTTTCTAGCAAGACCTAAACATGACTACTCAACCAGAAATTTAACCTTTGATGTGTATTTACCGATCTCGTCCACTGAGTTAGTAAAGAAATCTATATTAAATTCGGCAAAAAAATTATACAACCATCTCCCGTTACAACTCAAATCTGCAATATCTTTTCCCAAGTTCCGTAAAATGACAAAAGCCTATCTATCTGAAAGACCATATTATTCAGTAGAAGAGTTTCTTAACGAATAACTAAAAAATTAGGTACAGTACCTTTACAAGTAACTAAAGTATTTTTATATATATTTGGGTATCATATGCAGCAACTTAAACTTCGTAAGGTTTTCTTATGCAATTTATTTAAATTTTGCAATGGATTGTGTATGTTAACTTTTATTTTGTGATATTGACGATTTATGTAATTTCAGTGACAATAAAGCATAATTCTATTCTATTCTAATCACTGTTTGGTTTTCGGTTAGCTAGTAATTAGCTAGTTATTAAACTAATATGCGTCAAATCTGCGAAGCTGGGTATTATACAGGGTGTTTCAAAAAAAGGTAATCCCGTCTCTAGGGTAGGTAAAAAACTGAAAAATAATTGGGGTTTGCTTAGTAAAAAATTTTTGTAACGCCATCCGTTTTCAAGATACAGGGCGTTGAAGAAAAAAAATTTACGCATTTTTTACGATTTTGCCGAAACTACTGGCAACATTGTAATGAAATTTTATACGAATATGTTTTGGAAGCTGATACATCCTATGAATTTGTTTTTATATATGATTCTCATAGAGGGCGCTAGTTACACGGATCGTACTAAGTATTAGTCAATATAACTTTTTTAAGAGTATAATTATTAATCAAAATTTCAAGTAAACTTAAAAATCATTCAATTTTACACGAAAAAGGTACTCTTGGTAAAACTCGATACTGTGTACCGTTTTCGGAAAATTATGATTTGAAAATTATGAAGTAATAATTGATGCTGGTATAAAATAGTTAGTAATTAAACAAAACTCACAAGAAGAAAATTAAATTAATGACTAAGAACATAAAATAAAATTCAATTACAGTAAGTGTTCAAAATGCCCTCCGTTTTCGCGAATACACAAGTCTATTCTTTTTTCTAAAAATTCCATTAACCTTCTAAACTGTAGGGGATCAGCTATGATGTTATTAAATTGACGTTGAATTCTTTCTTCCAATTCTTGGCGTGAATTTACCTCTGTAGCATAGACTTTTTCCTTAATATACGACCAATCTGCGTAGTCCAAAGGGTTAAAATTGCATGACCAAGGAGGCCAATGAATCGGAGCTTCTGCACCTCTACCAATCCATAGATTCGGAAAATGATTACTCAACCAATTACGACACCTTCTATCAAAGTGTGGTGGAGCTCCATCGTGCATAAAAAATAAAGATCTTCGCTTGTTTAGCGTTAAATCTTCTAATATCTCGAATAAGGAATTGTTTAAAAAATCAAGATACATATCACCATTTAAATTTTCAGGTAAAATATGATAACCTATTAATTTGTTACCTAAAGTTGCTGCCCAAACATTAACTTTAAATGAGTGTTGGTAATGTGATACCCTTTTGACTCGTGGATTCTCATCACACCAGTAGTGTGCATTATGGGAGTTAAACATACCTTGTCGCGTAAAGGTGGCCTCGTCCGTAAAAAGAATGCATTTTAAAAAATTTGGATTGTGGGCTGTCCTTTGTTGCAATGTTTCACAAAAATCCACTCTAACCGGTAGATCATCTGGCAAGAACTCTTGGACTTGTCTGTAATGATAAGGATGTAATTGCTGTTCTTTCAGTATCCGCCAAGTACTTGAAGGAGAAGTATTTGTTTGTCTTGCTATATTCCTTACGCTAACTGTTGGATCTTGATCAAGTAAATTTAAAATATTATTTACTTTATTAATTGTTCTTGTTGTTCTTGGTCTACCAGAATTTATTTCATTTGGTCTCACATTCCCAGTTTCTCGACAACGTCGTTCAACTGCTCTAAATGTTTTTTTACTTGGTAAGTTTCTTCTAGGAAACTTTTCTGCATAACGTGTCACAGCTGCACTAGAACATCCTAAACATTCGCCTAAGGTTAATAACATGTCAGTGTATTCAACATTTGAGTACATTTTGATTTGATTTTACAAATAACAAGGTTTCAAAACTCTAATTATTGTTGATTTATCGTCATAACAATCAATAAATGTCAGATTTCCATGGCACACTTGGAGAAAATAGAGGTATACCTATTAGAACTTTATCATTACTACCAGCATCAATTATTACTTCATAATTTTCAAATCAAAATATTCCGAAAACGGTACACAGTATCGAGTTTTACCAAGAGTACCTTTTTCGTGTAAAATTGAATGATGTTTAAGTTTACTTGAAATTTTGATTAATAATTATACTCTTAAAAAAGTTATATTGACTAATACTTAGTACGATCCGTGTAACTAGCGCCCTCTATGAGAATCAGATATAAAAACAAATTCATGGGGTGTATCAGCTTCCAAAACAGCTACATTCGTATAAAATTTTATTACAATGTTGCCAGTAGTTTCGGCAAAATCGTAAAAATGCGTAAAATTTTTTTTTCTTCGACGCCCTGTATCTTGAAAACGGGTGGCGTTACAAAAATTTTTTACTAAGCAAACCTCAATTATTTTTCAGTTTTTTACCTACCCTAGAGACGGGGTTGCCTTTTTTTGAAACACGCTGTATATACCCTTTAGCCAGATAACTTGAACTTAAGGTTAATATAAACAACTTCCACAAAGAAAGCGCTGTGTTTATAATATTAAATCGGTTAAACGGCAGGATTACTCATACTTTTTAACTTAATCTAAACACAGACGAAATTAATGATATGGGTACTTAGACGTAATAAAACAGTCTACGAAATACTGTGTGTTGAGCACCATCAAAATTTTAAGGGCCATTAGTAGAAAAACGAAACGTTACAATAGATGATAATTATAAATTAAAAAATATTTTATGTTACACATATCTCAAACTGAATTACAAAATCTCTTTGAATTGCAGTCGCGAATAGTTTTATAATTTTAATTTGCTATATAATTTTTTATAGACATGTTTTAAATTATTTGATTAAAATAATTAATGTTTTTTACATTGTTTAACTTTTTAAATATTAAACTGTTTGATAAGCATTTATAATTAATCATGAGAGTCAATGTGACACAAAATTTAACTTTTATCGACTTGGATAATATGGATAATTGGAATCCATAAATAACTACCAGGCCTGTCCTTCGGAATGTATCTTAATTTTTTGTGGCGTCAGTCTGGGAAACGAAGACTATATTAAAAAATAAATAAGAAAAACCTCGATGTATGCAACTTTTTCCACTTACAAAAGAAAGTCATTTTTTCACCTTATTTTCGTTTACGCTATAACAGTTTATTATTAAATTATTGTTAACTTTTATTATTAGTGATATATTTTCAATTAAACTAGTAATATGACTCACGTCTGGTAATCTTGAACCAGGAACGGCAGGAAAATCGTGGTGTTCGTTATGATACCCCACGTTAAATGTTATCCAGTTCAATGGACCATAGTAACTGTACGTTTCATAGCCCTTTTTGAACATGTAATGTTCACTGATGAAGTGTCCCGCTACCGGATGGAGGCCCATAGCCATAACAGAGCCCAGCAGAAGGTATCCCAACATTCTTCCTCCTAAATATAAAAGAAAAATGAAATTAACCTTAGTTTATTAATTGAAACAATTGTTTAATAAAAAAACCTCAGGTTTTGGCCGATGACTTTTCAAGTTGTCCTAGGTCATAGGTAAAACTACGGTAACGGTTCTGAATGCATACCTATACAGGGTGCAACAGATAAACTGCCAATTATTTGAACAAAAGGAATTAGGCGAAAATTTAGGATGCCGGTTTTATGCCAAGTTTGACAGCACACTGTATAATAAAAAAGGCAACTTTACACTGTAAACAATTAAAGCTGTATGTGTTTAATAAGTTCCTAAGGAATTTAAACTTTTATTCAAATTACATTAAAGGATATTGAACTTTATATACATGGTAAAAAAGCTTACTATTCCTATAAAAACCATTATAACTCAAAAAAAGGTTAACGCTAGGTATAGGGAAGTATTAACAAAAAATGTTCAGAATAACGTGAATATTTCTAAAATAAAAAATATACAGGGTGCCCCATTAAAAAAACGAAGTTATAACCAACTTCCGGTATACAAAAGTAGCACAGAGATAAAAATATTTTCATTAAACAGTTCACTATTCAAAACCTCTTCTATCCAATTTTCATGATTCAGTTTCCTTTAGTTCTCGAGATATTTCTAATTGACCATTTATCTGCTGCACCCTGTATAGTATATTATTCAATAAGTCAACATTTAATTATCAAAATGTTGTAATCCTATTGTACAAACAAACATTAATTAAAAAATAACATAAAACATTTATTACATTTTTATCTTACCCAAAAAATAAACGACAAGAGCATCGAAGGCGAGTTGAATTACTAGGTTTACGAATTCTAAAAACGTGGGCGGCTTCGGATAAACTACGAGCGGACGAAATGAGTAGAAAAACGGTTGCAGTATCACCCAAATAAATTTCCCAAAGGTCGTACAAAATAGTTTGGCCTCTATGTACGTTGGGATGTCTGTATCTTTCTGTTCGTCACCTTGGTACTACAAAAAAGAGTTAATTTAAATGAAACATATCAAAATAGTTGCTTTTTAGATAAAATATTGTAATTATTGGAATTTTGTACTTGGCAACACTAGTTCACAATGTAATAAAGTGACTCCGGTCCGGTAGTCAACTGGCATTTTTAATCTTATTTAATAATGTAGCACATGTTTAGTTTTAATTCTTACTGTAGAATAAAGTATTTAAATAATTAACTGCGAACTCTTAATTACCAAAACTACTGACGAAAATTTCTAACAATAAAAAGTCACGGATGGTATATAAGTGGCCAATATCACGTTTTGTGATAATAATTGTACATGTACATATACAGTGATGAGTGTCTTACCACCCGGCAAAATAGCGGAAAGGATAGAAGACAGATTAAGTTGTGAGATAGTATGAGATAAAGCTAGTTCTTGACGTGGCTATTTCACTTCATTCATAATTATACGGATGACCTCGAAAATATTTTATTTTAATAATTTCTGATGTTAGAATAAATGATTGAATAAATTAAGATATATTATAGTAAAAAACATTAATTATTAGCGATTTTAAATTATAAATCTTTAAGTTTATTTAATAATAAAAATAACTTAACTGAAATATTTTATTAAACTAAAGGTAGGTATGTTCTATCCGAAAACAATTATTGTATCTGGAATTGGCGTAATAGTTAGAGACGTGGTCTACTGACAAGAAGATTGAGGTTCAATTCACACCAAGGATAAAATTTTTGTTTTACTCAATCAAAAAATAATAGAAAATATGATACATATTAGGTAAAAAGTTTTCGAAAAACTCATTATTTACAATTTATTCTTATTCCAATGTTAAAAAATAGAAATACAAAATAATTCAAATTCAATTTCAGTTTTACAGTCTTCAGTTGTGATTGCAAAATAATCCGGTTAAGACTGTTTAATGCCAAATCCATCACTAAATTCTCAGTGTTAATATCAATTCCTCTGTACAGGTAATGATTTTCAAAACAATTAACAACATTGTAATGGATGCGCGCGAACAGCTGCCTGCTTTACAGCTAACCAAATCATCAAGCCATCAAAAATAATAACATACCGAGAAGTGTTTTTGCACGGTAAACAGAAACTTTTTATTGAAAGAACAATTCGTGAAAATGGTTTTAACGGTCGAGGAAAAAGTGCAAATTGTTGTCTGGCATGTGAATGGATTATCAGACAACATGATTAGACAACAATATTTAAATATGTTTCCAAATAGGCCGGCTCCAGCACGATCAACAATTCAGTCTATTATACGTAATTTTTTTACTTATGGATCCGTGTTCACTCCAAGAGGAGTTCGTAGACGAAGGGAGGTAAATCCAGATTTGGAACTAAGGGACACTTTGATTTGTGCAAGTATTGAGCAAAATCCTACCCAATCAACATCTCGTCTCGGAGAACAATATGGAATTTCAAAATTTAGAAAATTTTGAAAAGACATGGATACCGTCCCTATAAACTTCATAAACCCAACGAACAATTCCTTGGTGATCAATATAGACGTTTAGAATTTTGTCAAACTACAATGGAAATGTCACATCACGATGAAAATTTTTTAGAGAACGTTTTGTTCACCGATGAATGTACGTTTTCATTGCAGGGCCGTCACAATTCAATGGGGAATAATAGGGAATCATGTCATTGGTCCATTTTTTATAGACGGTATGTTGACTGGGCGGAAATACTTGGAACTTCTGCAAAATCAAATTGTCCCAGCCCTTCGTAATTTACCAATATCTTTCGATTCCATATGGTTTCAACACGATGGTTGTCCTGCACCTAATTCTCGCATCGTCAGTGAATATCTCAGTGCGATTTTTCCTAATCGATTGATTAGTGGCCACGGAGATATTTTTTAGCCTGCAAGATCACCTGATCTTGCACCTTGTGATTTTTTTATGTGGGGATATATCAAGTGCAAGCTATATGGAATTGAAGACGATAGGCCTAATTCTCTCCAAGAATTAAGAGAAAAGATCTCTGATTCAATGAGAGGTATTAGTTCAGAAACATTAACTAATGTTAGACGAAACTTTTTTAATAGATTGGGTTATTGTTCTGCTGCTAATGGAGGCTTATTCGAACATTTATTGTAAATACATTTCATTAGAATAATTTTTTTTTATTTTTATAGAATTTCTACCTATTTAAATATTTTTGGAAGTACATTTATTTAGAACGTTCTTTTATGTTTGAAGAATTATTACTTTATTTTCGAAAGTACGACATTGTTTTTTCAATAAGATATTTGTGTTTAACTTTAAACACTTCTAATACTAGTAACGACTGACATAAATGTTTAGCGATTCAAAGCAAAACGATCTCTGCATAATTTCAAATTATTAAAAAAAAAATAAATAAAACCACATGTAGGTTTTGAACCCTAATCGTCTGCGACGTCTGTGTCGAATTCTTACCACTAATCCACGAAGGATAGTGATTATTCCGTGACAAGAGTGTACGCATCATAGTAGAAATTATTCTTGGTTAATAATTTAAAACTTTAGATTAAATAATTACTATTAATTAAATTATTTTTTTCACATTTTTGCTTTATTGTGGTCAATCAGTTTTTACTTTATGTTAAATTAAAAAATGGAAATACGTCACACATACGTTACACATAATAATTATGAAACCGTTATTAAACCATATTAAGAAACCGTTAATCATGGGACTTTGTTTATAAATTATGAGTGAAAGACAAACAAGGCAAATATTAATTATCGATATTAGATTTATTATTTTCCAAAATGCTATATATACAACCATCCTGTGTATGCCTTTTTGTATACTTTTGAATGGGTGGGATTTAATTTTTGAAACATTTTTTCATTCAGATCGGGATAACTTGCAAAACATTCGTTTTAAAAGGATCTAGTAATTTTTTAGGGTTCTACGATTGTTGACATGATCCATATTTTGGATGACTGGACAGGATAATTGGCGTATGACTCATCAATTCCATGTTTTGAGTGCGTAAAACTATTTATTTTTGCTTTGTTTTTTTATTTTAACCGCCGCGCCGTCAGTTTTGATGTTTGGCAATAAATGCCAGGTGGTACTTTCGACTCCTTGAAAAACCATTGTGGAATACATTATAATTTCTCACTTATCATATAACACTTATCTTTATGTTAATACCTATTCGTTAAATAATGAAAAACTAACACCTGTACAAATATAAAAACTATTTCTAGGTATTACTATCAGTTAAAAATATAATAAATTAAACAAGACTTTAAAATTCAAACTGGGATTTTGTCTAGGATTTTCAAAGCAATATATTACGCTTGTTTACAGATTTTTAAATTTTTTATCTTTTGTTATCTAGACAAATAAATACGGACCAGCTGCAAATATTTATTAGATGAAGATGAAGCATAATACAAACAATGAGATACACTACAATAGAAGATATTAATGGTATTATAGTGTGGCCGACATAGCTCAGCCTCAAGCTTTATTTTTAAGCTTCAATTAGAAGAGACAATCGAATTTCTGGTCTCATTAGGAACTAAAGATGAACTTGACGAAGAAACGGAATCTTTTTGTTAAATAAATTCCAGCAAGTTGCTTGGAATAACTCATCTCAGCTAGTCCAAAGAACTGAAGATAATCATTTATTTATAGAGCACAATAGTCCTTGTAGGCCTAGGGTAAAAAGTTACATTTAAAATACTTTATTTTTCACTAAAATTCTTGACGAATTTTTTTCCTATCAATTCTTTCCTATGCTTCTTTAAAATCAGTGGTAGGAATAGACGGAAGATTTGTTTCACAACTTAAGATGTCGATCTTACTACCATTTAGAGCGTACTAAGTAATGTAATTAATTCCAATTCGAAGGACCACCCACTAACGTAGGAAATAAGAACACAAGCATTAAACAATACGTAATTTAATGATTAACTTTGTTACTACAACTAAGTTAAGATCTAGCCAAAGTTTCTATATCTAAACCGCCGATCACTGTCCAATTACACGAGTCGGCGAAACACCACATGAGAGCACTGTTACAGTGTAAAGATGATACTAATATAATTGTCACATGAACCAAGGATGTTTCCTTCAGTATTAATATACTTGATTAATAATGAGCGTTTGTGAAACATGTAGCCTTTAAACTATAAGCTATATAACAATAACTAAGTATACTCAATGACAAACACAGATGACCCCAGACGTATAACTATAAATGGCAGTAAGATAGAACAAATCCAGGAATATATCTACCTAGGCCAAATCCTGAAACTTGACAAAGAGGACCAAAGTGCGGAAATTACTAGAAGAGCAAGACTAGCATGGGCAGGATTTGGAAAACTTAGTTGGATACTTAAGAACCGCAAAATACCCCAATACTTGAGGAGCAAAGTGTTCAACCAATGCGTCCTTCCTATCATGACATATGGATGTCAAGCCTGGACCCTAACCAAGGCAAACATGAATAAACTAGCCACAACAGAAAGAACAATGGAAAGAGCAATGTTAGGTATACGACTGTCAGATAAAAAGAGGAACGACTGGGTAAGATCCAAAACAAAAGTAGAGGACATGGCAACAAAAATTGCCAAACTTAAATGGAGCTTCGCGGGACCCACTGCTAGATAAAAAGACCAACGTTGGAATACTACAATACAACATTGGAGACCTTACGAAAGTAAACGACCAAGAGGAAGACCACAGATGAGATAGGTTGATGATATTAAAAGAATAGCCGAAACAAATTGGAAATATGTTGCTCAGGATAGAGACCGATGGAAGGAGTTGGGAGAGGCCTATGTTCAAATATGGATGACAGAAGGCTAAGAAGAAGAAGAAGAACTCAATACGCGAGAGTCTAAAACTCTTAAAATAGAAATGCGTCGACCCCTTTGATCGAATACTAAACTGACACTGACTAATATGCAAGAGTTGAAAACTCTAACCAAGACGCGACTAGCTAAGCTGGGATACAATCTGACACTGACAACGTGACTACTTTCAAATTATCACTGCCTCACATATCAGGGGTCAGGAGAAATTTCTTTGAAATTTTTATTAGGTAGCTAAAACCCCCTTTTAAATGATTCCTAACCGATTTTCTAGGTTGGACTAGCGATTTCTTTGGAATTTGCTCGGAGAAAGTTAGCTATACAGCGTTCCACGTTAAGAAAATAACATTAGGCTTATGGAGATCAGTGTTGCCAAAACTCTCAGGCATGCGGTTTACTAGATTGTCGATATATTTTTCGAATTTCCATTTTCAATTAACATTTAACTGTAAAGTCAGAATAACAACTGAAGAACCACAAAGCCTTATTATCATTATGTAGTCTCAGAGAACGACATAAAATCGCTGACATACGTACACCGTATTCTTTTAAGTTGCAATTAGTAATTAGATATATGCATTCCAAGCGGTCCGTTTATTTGCTTTTAAATTTTTAATAGCCGGCAAAGTGTATGATTTAACTAAGCAATATTTTCTACTGATTTCTATGATTCATGGTATATGATATTCTTACCGAAAAACAAATAAACTGTCGTTACTATAATTAAAATAAGATAAAATAAAATTATCTTTTGTAAATACTATTTATTTAATTAAAATCATTTTCCCTACTTTTCATCTCTTGTTTCGAATGGGCACTTTTGGTCAATTACGTTAAAAAACAATAATTTAATTCATGTCTGTGAAAACGAAAATACAAATAATTATACAACCCTGAATCATGCTTGTGTTCATCGTGGCATCGCTGCGCTTCTATCGTCCATAAGAAATACATGGCCCTATCTCCGCAATGTTATTTTCTTAACTTGGAACGCTCTATAGTAATCTTATGAAATTAGAAATTGTTTGCTACCAGTGGCGTAGCATCCAATCAGTGAATATTGTATCTTTTTCAAAGTCTACGCTGGACTCTAGTTTTTTATCAAAAGCCTTATGGTTGTCGATGTAACAGAGATATACTTTTTTCTGGGATCGAGGCATTTTCGAATGAGTGTTTGGAATCGCAAACAGCGCTTCTCTTGTTCCCAAGGCGCTTTCTAAATCGGAACTGAGAGTCACTTATGTCTATTTCACATTTTTTATAAATTCGATTGTGTATAATCTTTAGGAATATTTTTAGTAAGTGACTCATTAAGCTAATGAGCCTAAATTCATCGCATTTGCGGGAAGTGGATTTATTTGGTACAACTATGAATTCGGAGTTAAGCCATTTCTTTGGTATTACGCCACGTTCATATGTTCTTAAAAAGATAACATGTTTTTTACTTAACGTACTATATGTATGATGTATATATACTAATTTATATAATAAAAACTTACTCTGTGGTGCTCCAAGTGGTATTTTTTAAAGCTTATAGTAATCGGTAATCCTATTGGCAAATTCGCAAAAAATCCAAATAATTTGTTGTGCAACGGTCGTGCGTGCCCAAATGCCAAATTGTGTGCAATTTCATGTATAGCTGTAAAAAAAAGGATATCAAAGGATTCTTATTAAACAAAAAGCAATTTTAGTCACTTTGCGGCCGACATTAGATTGAAATGGTCTGCAAAAAATTCTCGAAAAAAATTAACAGAGCACCATGTTTAATGGAGTTGCAATTTCTTTTTTTATAATTTTTTTAAAAAACAAACATTGGTTTAAGGAATGAATAACAATTTAGATTATCACAGGGCACTTTAAAAAACTTTATATTATTATTTTAGAAACTTTGAAAGCTTCATTACTATACTTGAGAATCAAATTTGTAGGCAGTAAATTCTCCGAACTGTGAATGCGATAAACCAACAACATCGTTGCCAGTTTGTAATGATAGATATTCTACCAATTTATCATTTAATCTTTGACATGCAGCAAAATTATCATATTAATAATCGTTTTGTATTTGTTAAAGTATATAATAAAATGTATTTAGTAACATCAATATTTATGTATAATATTATATTTATATACAATACTTATATATAGAAAACATCTAAAGTACGATAATATTCTTTGTAAAAGTCATACATGACAACATCGCATTCTAGGACCGGTAGAAAGGAATAGTAGATCAACGTTGTCATAATATAGAGAGAGATAATTTGCTCATTGACCTCTTAGCATTCAGTAGCGTATCGTTCACACTGTTGCAGTGACTTTTCAAAATTAATCTTAATATAATATGATATGAGACTTATATTTAACTTTGAAGTGTATACTTCTTATCACAAAAAAATACTTACTTTCAAATTCCATAATTTTGTACAAAACATACGAGACAAAGAAACTTTCTATGACATTTAATGACAAACTATAATTTTTTTTAATGACATTTTTTGTTTGTTACAAAAATTAATTATCAAAAAGGCAGGTAGAGAGATTTACCCTGCTGTTATTTCAATGAAAGGTTTCTTTTCATTGGAATTACTTACATTTTAAATATACTAATTTACATAATTATGAAAATCCAATTCTGAACTTGCCGATTACATGAAGTGAACTTTTACTTTTAGTGAACATATAAACACTCACACATATATATTATAATTAAATAAAATAAATCGAATCGAATATACCTAATATATATAAGAAGTATTCATTTTTTTTAAGAGCAAAGTATATTGGTACAAAATGTATTTTAGTTTGAAAACTAGGTTAACAAAACAAACTTACTTACATACGAAAGTAATCTTAATAAAATGGTTTGACCTCCACAGGAAGTTAAAATATTAATCATCGTATGAAGACGACTCGTCGGCTGATGAAGAGCTATCGCGATCACTATTATTTACATTGATAATTAATGGTTCAACCTAAATGTCCACTCTTGTGTCTAAGTCCCACATTCTATCTTCTTCTTTTATAGTGTGTCTTATACAATTTTTCCAAGACTCAGGTGTGACATTTTGTATGGCAGTAGCTAACAAGCACTTCACCTCCTCCATTTTAAAACTCAAGTTTTCCCTTGCCACTCGGTTTTTTATTTGAGCCCATATAAGCTCGATAGGGTTCAGCTCACAATGCTAAGGAGGGAGGCGATGTACAATTATGTTGTTTGCACGAGCCATTTCATCGACTGCATATTTCTTGAAAACGGGTATATGTATCCTCGCGAGGTTTAATAATTGTACTTTCAACATGTTGTCATTGAATGGTATATTTTTTTGAGAGAGCCAGTTGATTATTTCACCTTTTCGCCAGGCAGTCTTTGGTGATGGCTCCAACCGTCGACTGTGGTATGACGCATTGTCCATAACAACGACAGAATTTGCTTCAAGGCTTGGTAGAATATTTGAAAACCAACCTTCGAATCTTTGAGAGTCCATTTCCTCATGGTAATCGTTGGTTTTCTTGGATTCGAATAGTAACAAGCCGTTGTCCAAAAAACCCGAATCGCTGCCTATATGTGTTATTATGAGCCTCCATCCTTTACCCACTGGTGTTTTTAATCCTAATGAAAGCTCTTCAATGAAGGCTTGTCGACAACTTTTAATTTCCAAATTTTGCCACACCTTTGAGACAGTATGACCTTGATTTAGCCAAGTTTCATCTAAATAGTATACTTTTCGCCCTTCACGACGATACTCTCGGATTTTTTGTAAGTAATTTTTCCGCCACAAAATAATTTCATCTTTTTCTAAAAGAACACTATTCCTGCTTCTTTTTATATATTTAATGTTCATTTGTTCTAATGTTCGCAATAAAACACCTCGTGATATTTTGGGTATTGAATTATCGGAATTTATTTCAACTTCAACTTTCTTTAAGGTTGGGATTTCGTCCCGAAAAAAGAAAGCATGGAATTTCCTCCGAATAGCATATTTGGTATGATCTTCAAGCTGAATGCGTTTTCTACCTCTGGTTTCAATGGTTTCAACAGGTCCATCATTCAATTTACCTTCACTTTGTTTAAAATTGTTTACAATTCTGTATACACTTCTCGTCGAAACTTTAGTCAAATCACTACACAGGGTAACTACATCGTTGACCGACATACTTTTATTCCTTTCACGGAGTCCACAATACACATTGAATATAATAGTTTTTTCTCCCATCGAAAAATTTGGACGTCGTTTACTTTTACTGCTTTCACTTTCCATATTACTCACAACAGTAACATAAGTGTTCACTGCTTAGATAATCTAATCGATATGTGAGTCATGTCCTGCGGTGGGGCCACGATGAGTAGAATACTATTTTGCTGACGTCACGTTGCGTAGCAACGACGAATAGAATTGACGGTTGCTGGGCAACGTGACGTCAGCAAAATAGTATTCTACTCATCGTCATCACACCACTGTTTACTTCGATAGCAAAACAACCGAATACCTGAGTAGCCGACTTTCACCGACTATCGCGGTTTTAGGGAGGTGTAACTATAACCTTCTAAACTAAAATTATTATTTATTGTAATTAATTCAAATTTATAAAACAAGAATAAAAAGTAATGGCAATAATATAACAATAATATAAAGTACAGCGATGTAGTATATCTTTTCTAAGTAAAAATATTAAGAGAATAAAAGTTTTGATTCTAAAAGTATGTCGAGTAGGAGATAAAAAAAATTGAACGTATTAAACGAGCACTGAAAGATGTATGTGGCGTCCTTCATCATTTTTAGTTGCGAATTTTGATTTCCAAAAAACTCCAGCTTACCAAATTTCGTGTTGTTATCCCATGCCTATCACGAAATATTTAAAAATAAAAGTTTAACTTTGACCCCCTTTATTTTGGTTATTATCAACTTTCGTACTAAAGTAAGTTAGTTTAAATCGGCCTATTTTAATCTCAGGAATCTAAGATTAACTTATGGCCATTCGTTACCAAACACCATGTATATTATATTAATATATATAATAACCCAAATGTCAACAATAATAAAATATTAAAATTAACATAATTATAAATAGGTACATATTTATTTAATACAAGTAGCTTTGTCGTAACTTCTTATGATATTTTTCGTACGCCATTGGAAGACCTACGATAGCAATGAACCATCACTATTACTTCAAAGAATTTACTGCCTAGATTTCTGAATTCAGACTATAGGTCCAATCACACACTAGCTATGTAGTTGAAGTAAATGTATTTTAGATGATCTTATTTTCTTTAAATTTGTGTTTTAAAGAAATCAAAAAATTGTAAATATTTTATAAAAGTAGTAAATAATTAAGGTTATATTTTGAATGGTAGTGAATGTGTATGAATGATTAACCACCCAAAAGGAGGATGGCCAATTATGATTTTTTTCGATAACATAATAGCAAAAGCAAAAACATAATATGCTTACCCAACATTAAAGAATGATTGATGACACCTCCTAAGCAATACGCTACTAAAATTAGCACTGGCCACGACCTATCTTTGAGTAAGTACAATAGTACAAATTGTGTAAGTACCATGCTTGTTACGACCCATTTAAAGTTCGGATCGTATCCAAAGAGTTTCTTGATTTGAGGATATTTTTCTGAAATGAAAAAATATTGATTAATTACATTAACTAGGCAAAAAAAATAAAAGGAACTAAAAATAACAGTACCAGCAAACTTGTTTTCTTTAACTATACTATATTTATGGTTGAAAAAAAATATATAAAATGATAATAAATTAAATTGTTGGTATTTGGAAAGGTTTCAACAATAGTGTTGTATTTTCCCGTCCTGTATAAGGTTTTAATTTAGGTATTATAAATATTCGAAAGAGAGTTTTTTTATAATCATTCGAATTGCATCTCAAAATTTTCGAAGTCTAATTGTTTATTTACACAGCCCAATTTGCCTTGGGTAAACCACATCCTTCTTTTAAATCGTTTTCTCTGTAAATCTCTTAAGTTCCTACCTAACGCTTTTAGATTTGCGCGTCAAATCCAATTGTTTGTTTACATTGCCAGGTGCCTCTATCGATATAGCTATTTATTGTCTTTCTCATAATCCGTTTTCCCTGTTTCGCCCACAGTAATTTTAAAATAATAACTGAATTTTCAATCAATATAGTTAAGCGATTGGCTGATCCTTTTCTACGCGCTAAAAAAATAACTCTGGAGGCCCACTTCGCTTGGTACCGCGGAGGAAGAGTTTTGTGAGACACTTTTCATCTGCGTAGCGAGAAGGCTAGTCGGCAAAGTAGTTCGCCGGACGTTAGCAGTGTTTTACACCGCTGATACAGGCTGGAAACAATTTGCCAGAAATGTCTGGCAGTAGTGTTAAAAATAGTATGCAGTAAATAAAATAGACTGAAGTAAATTGACGTATGTATCAACGCAGCAGGTAAAAAATGAAACCATAAATAATGATTAAGTTAGAACAGAATGGTTCACTATTCGTTTTGGGTGAAAGCATAAGTTACTGTAAGTTTTTACCATTTTTATATCCTACTACAGCAGATTCAATTACTATGCTGAATATTTTCTGACGATGAATAATGCAGGGAGAAAAACACCTGTTATTATTTTTATTTTCTTTCACATATTATGTACGAGGGTGGATTGATATAAAACTAGCCTTTGATAGAAAAAACAAGTTTTTTGGAATTAAGTCGATTTATTTCTCAACATAGTCCCATTTTAGCTCGATACACTTAGTAAGACGATGTTCCAATTTTTTTATCCCATCCGAATAGTACTTTTGCTCGAGCTCTTTAAAATAGGCCGAAGTTTCAGCGACGACTTCATCATTTGTTGCGAAACGGCGTCCTTCGGGCCATTTTTTTAGGTTTGGAAACAGGAAAAAATCACTGGCGGCAAGATCTGGAGAATACGGTGGGTGTTCAACCAATTCATAGCCCAATTCGTCACCATTTTGCCATGGCGACGGCCGATCGGTGAGCCGGTGCATTGTCTTGGTGAAAGAGCACTTTTTTGCGTTCCAAACCGGGGCATTTTCGACGCAATTCCGCATCGAATCGATTCAATAATGGTGTGTAGTACTCCAAGTAGTCGATGTGGATGATGCCCTTCGCATCCCAGAAAACAGTCGCCATCACTTTGCCGGTCGAATGTGCACTCTTTGCCTTCTTCGGTGGCCCTTCGCTGCGTTTGCGCCACTGTTTCGACTGTTCTTTAGTTTCCGGTGTGTAATAATGCACCCAGGTGTCATCAACGGTGATAAATCGGCGAAAAAAATCCTTCGGATCGCGCTGTATCATCGCCAAAAGAGCGTCTCCGAAGTGGTCACACGTTTTTGCATTTGATCGATTGTCAGCAAACGCGGCAACCATCGCGTGGATAGCTTTTTCATGTCCAAATGATGGTGAATGATGTTGTGTACGCATTCGTAGGAAATGTTTAGGACCTCTATTAACTCGCGGAGCTTAATTCGACGATCTGCCATAATCATGTCATGGACTTTGTTGATCATTTCCGGCGCGGTGACCTTTGTTTTACCCTTTTTGTGGAGGAACTTAATCACCGAACGATACTAGACTTTTTCCATTTCTCCCAAAACACAAAATTGGTTTGCTTTTGACGGCTGTAAAAACCAAACTAATTGTTTTTAAAACTTAAAATTTTAACAGACGTCATGTCATGAATGGCAAATATCAACACCGAAACCAATTCGGTATCAAGTAGCGCCATCTATCAAAGGCTAGTTTAATATCAATCTATCCTCGTACCTAGTGAGAGTGCAGTGTTACAGTATTTTTTTGAAGGAGGTATACAGTAGGACCTCACTAATCCGGACTTTGTTCGCTGTAATCCGGCCGGGCAATAGGGTTCGCGTGCGGTTAGAGAAATGTAAAGGTGATAGCTACTCTATCATTGCTACGAGGTTGGTCTAGACAGGTCAACTGTGGGCGACGTAAAAAAAAACAAAGACAAAATCTTAAAGTTTGTAAACAAATCGGAAAATTCCGTTTTAGAAGATACTTTGTTTACGTGGTTTTTGTAACAAAGACGATTACATGTTACTGTAAGTGGTGTTATGATTTGTGAGAAAGCGCTTGTTTTTCATCGCCAGATTACAAACTTCAATATCGAGTTTAATGCAAGCCGGGGATGGTTAGACAAATTTAAACAACGTCACGGAATAAGACGTTTAAAAATTGCCGGTGAAAAACTATCCAATGATGAATCCGCTATCGGACCATTCCAAATACTTACATCCACTTACAGAAAGTTATTAGAAAAAAAGAATTAACAGCGGAACAAGTGTACAATGCTGACGAATCTTGTTTGTACTGGCGATTATTGCCCTATCATACTTTACCGTCTGCCAGTGAGAAGTGGGCTTCCGGAAGGAAAATGATAAAGATGAGAGTGACATTCATGCCTTGTGCAAATGCGGCTGGAATCCATAAACTTCAATTGCTTGTTTGTTATCGTGCACAAAAAAATTCTTGGTTGCTGTATACAACCAATGGATCAGAACGTTATACAAAATGTGAACGCAAATATCGACCACATTAAAATCGATATCTAACAATAAGCAAACCGTTTTTCTTTTGGCTAATTGATGGACCGATGTTAGGGCATCTCTAATTAACAAATCATGCAAGAATTTCATCATCATCATCATTGGCTTTTACAACTCTCCGTGAATTTTTGCCGCGTTTACTATTGCCTTCCATTGATTCCGATCCTGTGCTATTATTTCCCATGGCCTTACTTCCATCTTCTCCAGGTCTTCCCTGACTGCGTCTTTCCACCTTTTTCTAGGCCTTCCTGTCGATCTTCTACCATCTGGTCTTTCCCAAAACACATTGCTAATCAGTCTGTCGTCATTACTCCGTACCACGTGGCCTGCCCATCTTAATCTATTGGCTTTTATGTATCTTACGATGTTTCCTTTCCCGAAGAGAGTCTCTATTTCATTGTTGTATCTGCCCCTCCATTCATTTGTCACGCTGTCCCTGCAAGGACCATATATAATTCGCAGGATTTTGCGTTCCCATACTAATAGCTTATTGATTTCTTTCTTTCTCAATGTCCATGTTTCACTTCCATATGTCACTGCTGGTCGTATTATGGTTTTGTACATTTGGATTTTGGCACGCCTTGAGAGAAGCTTTGACCTCATTAGATGTTGAATGGCAAAGAATGATTTATTCCCCGCCAGTATTCGTATTTCAACCTCCCATTCACCTGTGTTTTCACTGATAATTGTTGCTCCTAGGTATTTGAATTCTTTGACCACCTCAAAATTATGATCGTTTATGGTAATGTTTTGTCTTATTCGCTGTCGTTCCTTTTTTGATACGACCATGTATTTAGTTTTTTCTTCGTTTATTTTCAGGCCTACGCTTAGTGTTGCTTCTTCAAAGTTCGATACTATATCCTTAATGCAATAATAGCAAGAATTTGCACCCTGAATTTCTTACTGATAATGATGAATCAGAAGATGATATTCCCTTAGCCCAGATTTTTATTAGGTTGAGGAGACCCAATGATCCTCAAATAAGTGAGGCCGAAGCTCAAGAATGGGCTGCTGGTGGTGCCGAAAGTGAGATACAAAGTTACGAAGTGTTAACCGATGAGGAGATTGTGCAAGCGGCAAGAATGTGTAAGTACAATGAGCAAGATGAGGCTAATAGCGTGTCATAGCGTCATAACGATAGCAAATTCTCGCCTCCAAAAAAGTTAGTAGTTTAGAGGGAGTGGCAGCTTTCAACACAGTTTTATTTGAACTCACTTTTTTTCTTTATACTGTAGTTTAAAAATCGATTAAAGAAACTGTGGTTTGTTAAACATATGTTTTATTACCATTAAATATGGCATACTATAATCCGGATGTCTCGATAATCCGCAAAGGGTCTTGTTTTTGCCTCACCGTATTAACGAGGCCCTACTGCCTACTGTATTCCTTTAATTTCTTTTACATGCTTTAATAACCATTTTTTTTTTATACAACACTACAACTCCAGAATCGATAGACCATATAAATAATTTAGGTATACGTTTTTAAACTTATAATAAATGTATTAAATAAATTGTCCTAAAAACGAATCGATCAAATCGGATAAGTAGACTTGATAACACTTTGATTCCATTCTGGTGGAGCTATAATTTCTGGGTGAAGTGTATTTAAAAAATCAAGTAGTTTCTTTACAAAAAATTAGAACACAAAATTTGATATCTGTTATCATTATATACTTCGAAATTTTGATAACAGTAATTTTAATGACTGTGTTATCATAAAATCAGAATGTAATACAAAAGATTAATTCGTACATATGCTTGAAAAATAGAAAGGCAAAATTATTACATAACTGCATAAACCGAACGTGTTTGAAGGACTGTCTAAGACTTTGACTGAGATGAAACCTGTTCACATTTAAACTCATGTATCTGGCAGATTTTCGTGTACTTATCTACTGATCTTCTTGCTAATAATAATTAAAAATAAAAATCCACATTCACTAACAGTGTTTAAAAATAATCGAAACAAAAAATTTCATATCTATTATGACGTTGTAAAAATTACGGTAGAGGCTGTGGCAAGTTTGTGGTAAATTCATGATTATATGAAACTAACAAAAAGGATAACTATATCGTTCGTTATATGCCGGCCATATCAAGAATTCAACAAAATAACTTAGAGATAGAAATGGTAGAAGAATTCTGCTACTTAGGATCACTGTTAGACTACAAAAATAACACATCCAACGAGATAAAAAAAAAAGAATATGCGTGTCTAACCGCTGTTATTTTGGCCTGGGCCCTCAACTAAGAGCGAGAAGTATGTCAATAGCAACAAAGTGCAAACTTTATAAAACAATAATACGCCCAGTCACATACTCACATACGGATCGGAAACATGGGCAATGACGACCCGAGATGAAGAGTTACTGCGTCTTTAAAAAAAAAGTATTGAGGACCATATATGGCGGAGTAAACGAACAGGGTCTGTGGAGAAGGCGATATAACTTTGAACTCTATAGACTTTTTGGTGATGCAGATATCAAAATAAACCGCCTAAGGTGGGTGGGCCACGTTATGCGGATGGATAAGAGTGATCCCACTAAAATAACTATGAAAAACAGGCCGGTCGAAAGAAGAAGAAGATGGCGACCTAAACTCAGATATCTGGACGATGTACAGGAAGATCTGAGGGAGATTGGAGTGAGGGGCTGAAGAAGACAGACACTCGATAGGGAAGGATGGAAGAACGTTTTGAAGCAGGCCAAGGCTCACGAAGGGCTGTAGCGCTAACTGATGATGATGATATCGTTCGTTCTAACTGTAGTGGATAGATTGGATGATGTTTCTTTTCTCTTCCTGTTGGCTATACGGTAAAGGGATGCATAGGATCTGTTAAATAATCCCCTCATATTTCTAAGCCATGACGTTCTTCTTCGACCTGGCCCTCATCTTCCGCCTATCTTGCCTTGTATTATTAAATGAAGTATATTGTTTCTATAACAATAAAACAAAAAACTTACACAACATTTTATAAAATGGTTCAGTCAACAACAAGTTCCACAATTTCTGACACATCTGAGTCTGTTAATAGTACATATAAACAATCTCTACAAGCACTTAAGTATTTTGAAGGAAAGTTGGGTGAAAAAACTGTAAATAAACAAGATTTTTCAGTAAAATGGGTGAAAAAACTGTAAATAAACAAGATTTTTCAGTAAAATGTTTATTTATTTATGGCAATGACTGGGTGATAATAATTGGTATTTTGAAAAATTGTGCGGCAATTATTGGTTTTTTGTCTTTATATGGTTTTTATACACTCGCGATCATAAAATCCGGGTCATCTTGAAAATTTCAAGTTTCTTAAATATTTTTGCCTCTGGTGCAGTAATAACCTTTTTTTTGGCTAATATTTGTCATCAATGTTTGTTTTGAAAGAAAAAAATTGGTTTTTTATTGTTTTTATTGAAAAAAACAGAAAACAAATCAAATTGTTGATAAATAAAACATACGAAAAAAGATGGAAAATAGAGAACGTGGTAAAAAATCAGTGAAATTTCAATGACCAATATCGTGTATTGCCTCCCCTTGCTCTAATAACCTCTTGCAGACGACGGGGCATACTCTCAATTTTTCTCCAGATTACATGTTGTGGTATGTTATTCCACTCTCTCACTAACAGATCCTTAAGCTCCTGTGCGTTGTTAGGAGGAGGTGTATGGGTTTGAATACGTTTTTTCAAATCGTCCCAGAGATGTTCGATGGGATTCAGGTCCGGAGACCTAGCTGGCCAGGGTACCCTCGTAATTCCAACTTCGTCCAAGTATTACATACTGATCCTGGCAACGTGCGGTCGCACGTTGTCCTGCATAAAAACGGCGTTTTCTCCAAGCCCTGCCATGTTGGGCATAACATGTTCTTCCGGAATCTCCGTAATGTACCTTCGTGCAGTTAGGGACCAATTTTCGATGAAGAGTAATTCTGTGTGGAAGTCGGAAGTTATACCTCCCCAAGCCATGACCGAGCCTCCACCAAATGGCATTTTTGGAGCAATGCAAGCTTGTGAAAATCGTTCACCGGTTCTCCTTTAAACTCTTACACGTCCATCAGATCCAGTTAGGCAGAAACGGGATTCATCTGAGAATAACACTTTGCTACAATCGTTAATTCCCTAATGCGCGTATTGTCGAGCAAAAGCTAGTCGTGCAACTCGAGGCACCCGGCGAAGTGGCGGTCCTCTAGCCATTACCCGAGAAGATAGTCAAGAAGAACGAAGTCTTCTTCTGACTGTTGCAACACTAAAATTGCGATTTCGTACTTCCTCTAGACGATTCTGATGCATAACCGCAGTTGAGGTCCGGTTTCGTAAAGCCTGAAACACAAGGAAACGGTCATCTAGTGCCTTGGTCGTTCTTCTTCGTCCAGAGCCAGGTCGCCTGGTTAGCAAACTTGCTTCCTGAAAGCGTTGAAGCACTCGTTGAACAGTAGAAAGGCTTACGCCAACAGTTCTTGCGACTTGCCGTTGAGTGTGACCGTCTTCCACAAGTGCAACAATTTGTGCCGTTTCAACAACACTCAAAGGCATTTTTGTCAAAAAATAAACACTAATAATGGCACTAATAAACACTAATGGTGGCAATAATAAACGTTTGTCCGTTGCATTTGAACAGAAAGTCTAAGTACAAACGAGACATTTAAAACAAGCGGAGTTACAGGTAGCGTTCATTTTGGGAAGTGTGCCCTTTACCGCGAAATCGGCACTATTGGAATTCTTTGTTACAAAGGAAACCGCAACAATTCTCAGAAACATGCATTAGTTTGTATTTGTGTTATTATTATTTACGATAAAGCTCGTTAAAAATGAAATATCGGTGATTTTCAGGGTGACCCGGATTTTATGATCGCGAGTGTATTTATTTTTCTTATAGTGGCAATGACTGGTCATTTACTAGATACGAAAAGAATTTTTAAAGAGAAATGGATAATAAAAGTGATGATAGACGACCCAATGATATTTATATTACCCTATCGATTAATAAAAATTTGTGCGTGAGCGAACAATTGCTTTAATACACTAGTACCTCACAACGTAATTGATTCCTAAACAGATTGAATTGAAATGGTTATTAGACGCTAATCATATGTGGGTAGAAAACTGGTGGAGCTAAACATACTTTATTTGTACATAAATTTGTAGATAAAATAAACCAACATTTTTAAGTGAAATATAACAAGCAACTCATAAACTTTCCCTGTTTTTACAGACATAAATAGCTCGTTAAACTAAACTATTAAGTACATTATTGCTAATATTCGAATAAAACAATTTTGGTGCATATAAACTGCATGTTGTAAATATCAAAGTACAATATGGCCCAAAATAAACAGTACTGACACTGAAACATAGGTGTCGCTTTGTGCGCGATAGTAAATTAACTGGTATAGACCCGTCGAGTAATACTTTAACAATTAATTAGTAAGGAATAATAATTATTATTATCAAAAATGGCGTTAAATAGAGAGGGAAAAGTGTTTCTTGTGAAGCATTATTTTCACTCATACGAAATCGGCCAACGTTATGATGCAAGTTTGCGATACGTGTGTGATCCATTCACACAATGGTTTAACACTAGAATTAGAAAGTCGGGCTTAGCATACCTACCTAGAAAGCTCGAAGGGATCGTTTTGGCCCCAAGTTCCTAAATCAATAAAAACCAAGTTTAGAATTAACTATTTATTTGGGAATAAACAAAAAATAAAAATAAACAGTTTTAAGAAATTATATAAACTCTTGACGATAGAATTTGATTTAATTTTTTAGTTTCATTTTAAACATTTGGAACACCATACAGTTTGTAGTTTTTGTCATTTGCCACACATTGTCTTGTTACAGCCGTGACACTCATTGGAGGTATGATTTCCTTTACAAAACATTTTTAACTAAAATTTTTTTCTTTTTTGGCTAGTAACAGTGCTGGTGGTTGGTAAATCCGGTGGTGCTGGGTATAGTACCAGATTTCGGGAGGCAAGGTATGGAGCCCGTAATTCTTCACACAGCTGAAGAATAAACTTACGACGACTGATTTTACTTCCAGTAACTTCTTTATAAATAATCCATGCATTTATTGCTCCTAAGTCAAGAATGTTATAAAACACGTGCATTGGCCATCGTCTTGAAGCAACTTTTGCAGTATAAAGACGCGCCATTTGGTAAACTACATCAACCCCGTATTTTGTTTCATTATAAAAACTTACTGTTTGAGGAAGTTTTTTTCCATCAACAGCAACATCCACTGATTGATGTAATGAGCTCAACAAAAGCACATTTTTGTGACTCTTTCCTTGGTATGCGGTGTTATCTTTTCGTCGCTCTGGAATATATGGGTAACATATAATTCTCCATTTTTACTCTTTACGCTTAGAGCAACTTCCTTTCTGTTGCGATTCAAAGTACCCACAAGACTTGTTGATTTTTTTTGCAATGCCTTGGCCAATTTTAACGATGTAAAGTAGTTATCTGTCGTAAAATTTTTGCCCTTTCCCAGTTGATTTTCCATTAACCGCAAAACAACATATTCACCAACACTTGTATCTTTCTTGCGTAGATGATCGGTGCCAGTATAAGGGTAACCATTTACAATATATTTTGATTCCACGCATGTCAAAAGCCAAAATTTTATGCCAAACTTATTCGGCTTATTTGATATGTACTGTGTGAACGGGCACCTGGCTTTAGAAGGCAGTAGTTGTTCGTCCACAGTAAGGTTTATTCCCGGTTTGTAACATGCACCACTATTTTCTATAAATCCATTCCAAACCGCAGAGGCTAGAGCAAATTTGTCGGTTTTCAATCGTTCAGATCTCGTTTGCTTTATGTCAAATCTGAGATATTTTATAATATCCTTGAATCTGTCTCGTGGCATAGTTTGCCTAAAAAACTGAGGACCCCATACTGTTGACCACAAGCTGTTGGTTGCAGTGGCGCACCGAGGGGGGGTTTTGGGGGTTAACCCCCCCCCCAGGACCCTATTCCGACACTGTTACTTACACATTTTAACGACTCAAAATGGAGGTAACATCATAAAAAAAAATTTTGGTGACCAACCAAAACCCCCCCAGAGGCAAATTCTATGTGCGCTACTGGTTGGTTGGGAAATTTTTGGCGTCGTAGACTCCTCTTGCGTACATAATAGCAAGGGCAGCCTCCAGTTCTTCCAAAGTTATAGTCCATGTGTCATTTTTCAAACATCGATGTGCTTCTGCAATAGTGCATTCATTCAATGAATATGAATACTAAAAATCATAATCTTACCAGGTACTGATCCAGAATCAATAACTTTCCACGTTGTTCCGTCTTTCGATTGTTCGGTGTCTCCGATTGAAATAGTTTTTCCTTGTTGACCTCTTTTTCTCTTGCGACTTGGCTTAGATGCACTTGGATTCACGATAAAATTAGCTGACTCGTGCTGTTGAGTTGTAGAAGCAGTGTTTACATAAATTGGTGAGTCTTGTACAATAAAACTTTCTAACTGCTCTGAAGCATCAGAGTCACTTGAATCATTATTTTGTGGTGGTACGTATTGTTCATCGTCTGACTCATTATTTTCTGCAAATTCAGATTCACCTCCCGAAAAATCTTTTTGTATTTTTCGTATTTCTTCAAGAAGTTCAAGCTCTGATAGTCCACGACGAGACATCTTTACAGTCGCCTTGAATTTTCACAATTGAACGAATGTTTTAATATTCTAGAAACGAGAGTCAGCAGAACCTAATAAACCGCTCAATAAACAAAATACTTTCAAGGAACAAACAGTATGTAACAAAATACCTTCTAGGAATAAACGTACATAAACATAATTTTATCTATCCGACAGAAAGTTAAAAGAAATCGTCAAATTTCCGAGAAAACGATAATAATTAATACAGGGCCAGTTTGGCCCCTTCAGACTTCTATGGTAGGTTTGTTAGAAAATCCATTTAATAAATTGAGTAAACAATATTTTTTTGCGTTAAATAAGACTT